>NC_040880.1:12127824-13377824 GCF_003676215.2 Rhopalosiphum maidis | reverse complement strand
TTCATTTATTGATTATTGTGGTGTTTAAAATTCCTATTTTATTCTTATTATTTTTAGACCACAATCCAAGATCTTTTTCAAGTCAACACCACTGATGAACAACGAAGTGTTCACATATTGGAATCTGAATTTTCTCATTCTCATAGTACAAGTGATGGTGATAGAAATGCTATTAATATATTTGAAACGGCTCTTGCAGCTGCAGAAGATGAGACTGATGTTGTGGCAGCTAAAACTGCCAAAGAGGAAGCAGTTGCAGATTTGGCTGAATTTGATGAAGCTATCCCTATAGTAGAACAAACTGATGTTAAATTAAGTAAAGCAGATATGGAAGTTCAAGCATTAGAAAAACAGGTATTAATGAGAAACCCTTTTTAAAATAAATTATAATATACTGTCTTGTAATTACATTTAATTTTGTTTTTCAGTTGATTATATTTTTAAATATTTATGATACTAATCATTTTAAATTATTTGGCTTTCTCAGTTATCGTGTATTGAAAAATGGGCTATAAGACTAATGGAGAATAATGAGATGGATTGGGCAACTAAGCAAGTAGCTGCTGCTGAAGCAGAATTAGAACAACAAAAACAAGAATGGAAAGTAGAACAACAACAAGCAGCTAAACGTACAGAAGAAAGAATGAATCAGAAACGTAAACTCCCGGATTCTGAGGATGGAGAAGATGATTCTGTGGATTTGACATTCATCAATAAATTTCAGGTTAACAAACGACATAGTATTAGAACTAAAAACATAGGTACTAGTAGGAAGAAAAAAAATAAAAATTCTACTACTAAGAATACAGAGAAATGGCACTTAGAAACAAAACCGAAGAAGTCAAGCAGTTATGGTCTTAGACATCAGCGATTATAAACTACTATTTTTAGATTTAATGTTTTTAACTTGTTTTGTTCTCTCCCAATAGAGAAGTTTTTTTACCTTAACAAATTATGGTTAACATACAAGACAAGTTAGTTTTCATTTTGTAAACAACTGTACATTTTTATATAAATTAAAAATATATTTAATTTCATGTGTTATGGTTGTTTTTCTTTTAATGTTTCTTGATAGCTTCTCCACAAGGTTGGGCTCTGTTTTGGTGTCCCTCATTAGAAGCAAACTCTTCTCTAGCTCTCGCAGTGCGTTGATTTAGAATTTTTATTTTTATCTAAGTTTTTAAATATAATTTTATACTGACACTAGTATTTCATTAAAAAAAAAAGAATATAATTTTACTAAAATTGGAAATCTTAAGCCGATCGTTTTTTTGTTTGGTCTGGCATAGAGGTTGTCACCAAAACACAAGCCCCTCCTTGCCAGTCCAAACAGGACTGGCAAATGAGACTATCCGAAACAAATAAAGAAAAACATCGTATCGCACAGAGAGCAAGAGAAGACGACTTCTGATGATATGATGATGCTGACAACTATTATTAAATAAAAGGTAATAAATTGTTCAGCAAATAAAAAAAATGTGTCTTAAATAGCATTTAAGTTAATAATGTATAAATGCGTCATAGCACAATTGTGCTAATAAATAAAAGTAAACCTCTGTTGTGGATTGTGGTCATCTTGTCAAATTTTGATGGCGATTTCTTTCAACATTTTAATACAATTAAGATATTAATATGATCACAGTCATCATCAATCATACAAAGTCTGAACTTATGCTTCTCTCACTAATTTTAAAGTCAAAGTTGCCTTATAATAATATTTTTAAAAAAACAGGCAGTTATGGTATAGATATTTTCTTCGCCCATCATAATCTTCGAATAAGAGTATTCTTTAAAATAATATTTATCTAATTATCTATTGAAGAACAAATTAATATACCACTATATACTTATTTTAAGTATTTTCATATTGCGATTAATGTCTTAAATTATTGAATTATTCAATAATTCTTAATTTTTTAAATGTATTTACGAATTCACCAATTTTTTTGTGTTTGTGTGCTTTTTTACTTGCAAAAATGAGCTTTGATTGGTGTTGTGTATTTTCAATTACATAAAATGTATGAACCATTAATTACACAATATTGGCCCCATGACATTAGTTTTACCAAACTAACGTAGTAGGATGCCATTTGGGCCGCAAGTTGTTTTTAATGATTCTACATAAAATTATGATCCTTGTTTACAACAATAAAATAAAATTATATTGTAATCGTGCTCGCTTAAATTAGAAATTTAATCTACGGCCAACTAGTTTTAAGGGTTTGTCTTCACTTTTTACTTTAGACTTACTTATGGTTCACTTTCCAGAGATTGACAAATAATTGTGTATTGTCTTTTTGTCATCAATATATTTATTAAGGGGATTGGAAGTGGTGATTTTCTGTCTTTGTCTTACACATGTAGAACAAAAAAATAACTATACGGGCCTGAAAAAAATTAGGGTACTTCTAATTGTTAAATTTAAAACATGTAAAGATGCTTGAATTAGTTGGTATACAAGTTTACTTTTCATCGGTCAAAGCGTATTTTTAATGTATTTAATAATAAAAAGTGGCAAATTTATAAAATTTAAAATATTTATTTTAAATTATAAAACAATCAAAAAGTGCTTTGGCTGATGCAAAGTAAACTTGTATACCAATTAAAACGTCTTTACATATTTAATCAAACAACTAGAAGTACCTTAATTTATGTCAGGTGTATAGCTATATTCTACGGGTGTTATACAAATACAGAAAATCACTGCTTTTAATCTCCTTATTTTGAATTAAGTGTTAATAAACAGTTATCCACAATAGTATGAAATTTTAAAGATATAGTAGTTTTGGAAGGTACAATGATTCAATATGTGGTTATATACTGATTATTTGTATGTGCGTTTTGGTTAAATGATGTAGTGAAAGATAGATTTTATAAGGTTTTGATATTCCAAAGAAGTTTTTAAAAGTTCAATTTGATGAAATTAAAATATTACAGACCATAAATTTTGATTCAGAATAATGTAACAGATACAGAACATGCTTATTTTTGAAATAAAACATTAGTCGTATTTTATCTGAAATAAACAAATCTTTAATTGCTTAGTCAAAAACATCATTACACAATTCCTATGCTCATTAAAAAATATATAAAACCCTCTTTTTTTCACAAACACCTTCTTTGTATAAAAAGCCCTCCCACTCCCCGTCATTTTTTCCTGTGTTCACATTTAGTTGAAGAACACTAATTAATAAATTAAAATTTTTTTTTGATAAGTTTATTTATCAGAAAATTCCAGTTCTATAACACCATATTATCTAGTTAAATTTTTTTGCTAATACAAGTCTGAACTCTTTAATTACTAATTCATTTTTTTTTTAAATATTATTTGAATACTTCAAATAGGTTTTTTACACCTTATCAATCTAGCTATTGTAAAACCCTAATACATGGACTTACCAAAGGTTTTTGGTTGTGGAATTTTGGAAATTCATATCTAGTATTGGTTTTTTTTTTTTTTTTTAAATCATAGTTTCTAAGTAACAAAATAATAGTGATTTTAGTGCATAAAATGTAGATAAAAATGTTTTATTTTCCTTGATATTTAGAATTTTACCGTGATATGTTATATTCAAGACGTTCTTTAATTAAATAAAATATTTATTACTTACCAGTGGCGTAATTACTAATTTGTGGTGGTGGTGGGTTAGTCGTCCCCTCTTAGAGATTATCATCGATCAATGTTTTAACAAATAAGAAAAAAAGCTTGATTTCATTTTATAATTTGACTATTAATATATATATAAATATATAATAATCTAATAATCTTTTCATACCCCCCCCCCTCAAAGAAAAAAAAAGGTAACTATACCATAGCAACTTACAATATTTTGTTTCTTTAATTCAATTTTTTTAAATATAATCTATAATTAATGTTTTCCTAGATATTTAGATACAATATTAGATGTTTTTAGGTTATGAGGTATCTGGCTAATTTGAATCAAATCTGTTTTTTTCATATCATACTTGTACCTATATTTTAATTAACACATAATTTATATATTTAGTTTAATACTTATAAATGGATACTGGGTAGATACTTTTTGATTAGGCCTTGTAAATTCTTCAATATTAAGTATTTGAGTTTAAATGTAACTATGTTCCGAAATCTCTATAACATGCGATATAAGTCCTTGGTTAAAAAATTATCCCTAATATAACATTTATAAATACAATTTCATTCTAATATTTTTGATAACAAACTTTTTTTATTTAAATACATTGTTTTTGCATTTGTTTTAAAAAATTTTTGTATTACTTGAGGAATAATTAAAAATATGTCGTCGTAGACAGGGTTACCCGAGGGCCCTACCAGGAATTATTTTCTGAGGCCCAATAATTTTATATTGTATTTTTGGGTAATACAATACAAGGGCCCAGGCAGAAATCCTGGCCCTCCGACCCAGATCATAGAATTTCATAGCACCATAAAATTTTATAATGATATTATAGTAAAGTAATAGTATTATTAAAGTTTTAAACACATTTTGTTTTTAATGGTTTAATTTTATAAATAGTCTAGAAAATGTTCAATAAATATATTGATAGTTATATCAAACTATTAGTGATATGGTATTTTTTTTAATTTTAAACTTTAAACTTTTAATAAATATATAAATAAATTAAAAATGTAATATTTTTTTATGTAGCTACAGTGAAATGTTAATACATTTCAATGTCAATATTCGTTAATATATTTTTCATAAATCCAACTTTTTCAGAATAGATTTAGTTAAAAATTATTTATATTTTATAAACTTATAAATCTCTACCATGAACTGACGATAATGCAGATTGATCATTTCTCTAAGTTTGATAATAATTCGTTTCATTATAATATTTAAACAAAACACAAAATTGGTTCCACTGAACCAAAATTTACCATATTGTTGTTTATAAAACTCATGACATGTGTATCTGGCTTAATTTTAAGAATTTTTATATATTATGATATATAAACTCATCTATTAATTAATTTTAGTTGGATGTTTGTTTTTTAAATAATTTATTATAAATACATATCTAACAAGCATCAACAACCATACAATAAATTATTACTTTTAAGTATAATAACTATAAATTCATAGATTACTTATATTCTTTAAGATTTCATTCCTACTATTAAGTACTTTAATCCCTTTTTCACTTAAAAAAATTATTAAAAAATTACTTGTGATTTTTAATTGAAGCTCAAAACAAAACACTGGTTAATGATAATAGTTATAATAATTAAGATTAAGTTAAAATTTCAGAAAATTAGGTTTATTTATAAAATCATACAAATCTACAACATATTAAAAATTTGATATGAACATTGAAATAATTGAACACAATGTATTGTGTCATGAAATATACAGTATTTTTTTGTGTAGAATTATGTTACTTTGTTGTATGTTAATACATGTGTTTATTGAATTCATATTTATAGTCAATTAGTTTTTTATATAATCCTGTACATTTTATACTTAGATAAATTTAAAAATGATGGAATTAAATGCAATACTATTTAAATAATGTTCATCTGATCTTAAATTAATTCTTGAGTATTATTTTCTATTTTTGCAGATTGTTTATCCTAATCTTGGCTCAAAAAAATCTGATGTACCAAAGGTTAGTTGACTTAATTATATTTACATGGGAAAAAATGTACTCATTTTAATCCATTTTAAGAATTTAATCCTTGGACCATGGTCAGGAGAAAATGAAATCTATCATGACCCATTATACTTCAGTCAGTATTCTTATATACCAATGACAGAAGCTCAACTACCTCCCATGCCATCTGCTCGAAAACGACCAAGAACTGATGTCACATTTATAAACAGTATGTAATCATTTTCTACATTTTTTAACTACTATAGTTACGATTGTATTATCTTATTATTACTATTTGAGTACCCTCACTGTAACTATTAAAAAATATTGATATTTTATTACCAATCATTCCCTATCAACTAAATTGATTGTGTATCTTTGTTATTTAACTTTTTCTTAACACAAATTATATTACTAATTTTATTTTTATAGATCGTTCAAGTTTACCTGTGTCATTGTCCTCAAGCACTAAATCAGTATATGGAACACGCGATAATAATGCTGGTGAATGGAGACCTAATGAAAATATTTTTCCACACTTACCTCGATCAATGTTTGACCGAGCTTCTAGTGCATTGCTCAAGATGCGTAATGATATACGTATTCAGCGATATCGTGGTATTAATAGGCCCATGACCATGACTTTAGCGAGTTTAAAACCACCTTTACCAGCTCGACCTGTTCCAGAACCACCTCATGTACCAGACTGGCTTATACATGAAGATTATGCACTTCTGCAAGTATGTCATTGTAATTGTTCAGTATTATTTTTGATTATTTGTAATTTCTGTTATACTCTTTATATTTTGTTCATTATTAAGGCTGTTCAAAGAGTGCAAGAAATGACATTGAATTTAGTAATATTATGTCCAGCTCATACGCCTAATTGGGACCTTGTATCTGAGCTAGTTAATATGATGTCGCGAGTCTATAGATCTCCTAAACAATGTAAAAATAGGTAAACAATTATTATATTCTCCACTGAAAAATTTATTAAAAATAATTTTATTTTTCAATATTTTTGTGATTTAATTCAATTTTAATTTCTATTTCTTTTATTATTATTAGGTACGAGTCAGTGATAGTAGCTCGTGAAGAAGGTCGTATGCTACAGGAACAATTACTCAAAAAACAGAAAAAAGTAACATATGTTATTAATTATATTATAATTTTTTACAGCTATTGTATTAGTAAAATAGCAGTTGGTTTTACAAATCATTTTCTCTATTATTTTAGAAAATTAATCGAGGATTACGTACATCACAGATATATACAACAGATGGGAACCGTACACATACTCAGCTACTTATATCCCGTTTTAATGGCTTATTGTCTGTTGCTGCTAAACGACAACCTCTATGTCGAACCAACAGTCAATATGTACCCAGCCAGTCGGCAAATACGCCCTTAATTCCAAATGCTAGTCACATCGCAATATTAAAAGAAAATTATGATGTAGACTATAATGTACCTTTGGGTCCAATGCAAGTAATAAGCCGTCGTACTGATCGTATGATTAGGGAAAAACAACAACAACAGCATACTGAACCAACAGCAGTTAGAGTGCAACCACAGCCACAAAATGTAAAATCTATTCAGCTGCCTAATTCTTTACCTCCAGCTCAAACTGTTAGTCCTGTACCAGTTAGACCCTCTCCTACGACTCAACATCGAATTATTATGAGTTCTCCATCACCTATAGTTCAAGTAACTAGTTTTATCTCATTATATTCACATAATGTGGATTTTGCTTCATGATTTTTTTGTTTTATTATTAGGAAGCAAATATACAAAATATACCTCAGACTAGTCCTAAAGTGGTTCCAATTCCAATGTCTGTACATTATTCAGCTGCGGTTCAACGAGCACTTAATTTCACTCAGGCTTCTATTGTAACTCAAGCATCTTCAACTACTGGAAAAGGTATTACTAGAGTTGTCAATAAATTTAAGTATAATTACTTACTCTTACTCTGAATGATGACTATGTTTTACTTCACTTATTTGTTAATTACAAATGTTTTTTTTTTGTATTAATTTTCAGTAGTCACTACTATGAACAAAACTATTACCCAATCTCAGATCCAAATGTATCGTCAACAACAACAAAACATAGCTAGACAACAACAAGTTAAAATGGTTAGTGCTCGTGCTACCAAAACGTCTACTGCCAACATCATACCCGTCCAAACATCTCAAACACCAACTACTATTAATGTTCGACCCAAAAACACATTAAATACTAGGAATATAACTGACACTGATGTTACAAATTTTATTAAAAGACATCAATTATTACAACAAAAACAAGCACAAACTGTTACTGTTCAATCGCCTATCGCGACCGCAGGACCGTCAATAGTTAAAACATCTGTACAAAGTCTGATGCTTTCAGCCGGTGCCAAAAATGCTATAAGTGTTGCTACTGCTACAAAAAACATGAATCCTCAACAACAATTTCGACATCTTACTCTTCAGCAGCCTATGTTAACTCAGAGAAAAATTCCTGCCCAAAAAGTTACTCAATTAAGTCAAGTTGTGGTAAATATTTAATGAACAAAAAATAAATTGGTTTTCTTTATTTTTCATAAACTAATTTCATTATTTCATTATTTATAAAAGGTGGCCGGTAAGACTGGAGTTCCAACACAATTAATTGTTCAATCAAAGGGTGTACCAAGTACAATGACCATGCAACAATTACAGACTATGATGAAACAACAAAATATCCAAAATGTCAGTGTAAGTATCTACAGAATAAAATTTTGAAGTCAATTTATAAAAATAGATATTTTAAATTTTGAACTGTATATATGATATACAACTAAATTCACTGAATTAATTTATTTTATCTAATAGCTTATATACTATTAAAGGTTGACTAAAATTATAACTTTGATGACTCCACACTTATATATGTGTTGTCTGTTTTTCAGATGTATAACAAAGCACAATAAATTAATGATCACAGTAATTCATTTTATTCTGTTGTGTATAGAATTAGTATAAATTGATATAAATTAAAATTGATTCTTAAAAATATTATCTAGGACATTTCTGACACTTTTAATTTTGAAGTATGTTTGATCATTACAAAAAAATATTATAATTGTGCTATGGGGGGAGGAGCGACATTTTAATGATATTACAAAAAACTGTCACAACTGTTTTTGGGATATTTAAAATATTCTGAACACATCAAATCTGATATATTTGAGCTAATTTTGAAAGTAAGAAATGTGAATTTTTATATTTGATAACTTACAGATATCAATAAACATAATTTTATCTAATCTAAAATGTGGAAAAGAATTGTCAAAGTTATTGATGATTATTGCCTTTGAAGAGTATTATTAAATCATCTTCTGTTTTCTGACTTTTCCCTTCCATTTACAAAACCTGCATTAAATATAATTGGGACTCAATTCACAAATTATTTATTTATTAAATTATTAATAATAATATGAAACACAATTAACTTAATTCTCAAAACCAATATGTGTGAAGAGTATTGGCAGTATTCCGGCTAAGTATTGTAATAACTTTCTTTATTTTTAAATATGCACTACTAGCCAATTTTATGTTGTTAGTTTTAATATCAGAGTGAAATGTGGACGACTAATTATTAAAGTTTAAGATAAGAATATTGTCTGTGTTGGTTTTTTTACAATATTTTAATTTTTGAAAGAGATAATTATTTCTATATTGTAATATTTGTCTATTCATAACTTACTTAAACATAGAAATATTAAAAGGAGATAGATGAATGTCAAATGAAGGCTAACATCACAAAAGTAGTATAGTTCAAAACAAGTTTGGTTTGTGTGAAATAACTGATAGCTGTCTAAGACTAAGACAAGTCACAAGACACTACATAAATGGCATCCATTTAATGCTCATTTAAGCAGTGGTTTGTTTAGTCTATTAAAACAACAGTTTTGGCTCTTAAAGCTTACTATAATTTTCGTTAAAAATTTTGTTATTTTTAAGGTATTTTTATCTAGAAAAATTAAGTTCTGATTTCATAATCTTTAAAATATCAATCAAAATATTGTTTTTTTGTAAAACATTCATTTTTATTTTGTGATACTATATTTAATTCAATGTATTGCTGTTTTCAAATTGTTTTATTTTATTGCATAATTAATCATTTTTTCCATGTTATATATATTTATAGGTTTCTGGTGCTAATATAACTGCAATGCAATCAAATTCAAATGCAGGTCAAGTCATATCTCATGTCATTGCAAAAAGTCATGGACAATCTTCTAGTATTGGACTAACAAGAGTACTACCAGTAGTTACAACTCAAACTTCATTGAAACAAGCAATTCAGGTATTATAACTGTTATAAATTAGAGTTAGTTTAATACTAAATATTATATTACCATGTTAACACAGTTATAATTCATGTTACTGGTATTATGTGTCTTTGGGTGCTATTTATGGAATTGCTCAGGAATTTTTACCCATCATATATTAATACAATTTATTTTTTTAAATACTAACTTTCTTAATAATACAGAAATATTCCTGTAAAGATTTTCTAATTTCTTATTTTTATCTTAATTTTAGAACTAAAATAACCTATTGAACTAGTTTATTATTTAGGAGTATTTTTAAATGATTCTATAATAAATTATAAATAAAAGATATTTAGAAATATTTTCTTAAAAGTTAATTTACATCCAAATATGAGTCAGCTGATGAAAATTTTACTTAAATACTAAATTCTATGATTTTCTGACTTTAAAAGTATTCTTAATATTTTAGGTGGTTAATCCAGTTCAAACATTAAGAACATCTGGTGTTGGAATTGAAACAGCTCGTTCAACATTACAACCATGTTCTTTGACTAATGTATTTAAAACTACTGGAAATCCTGGCCATTCTTCTAACATACTATCTCAGGTTTGAAAATGCAATGTTTATTATTTTAACAGAGAATAATGATTATTTTGAATTACCTATATTTATGAAAATTTATTTTTTATATAATTTGCAGCTTAATAAATTAGCTTTATTTTTATTTTTTATAATTAACATAACAATTTTGAAAAATATTTGATGTTAATTTTACATTTTTATGTGACAACTTTATAATTATAATTTCATATTTAAAACTACATAAATATATTCTACTTCTCCTTACAAAATTTAATTAATATCTTGTCTTTCAAAACAGTAAAAAATTTATTTTTTTCAAAGATGTTATTTATGAATTACAATTATGTAAAAAAAATTTAATATCTTGTCTTTCAAAACAGTAAAAAGTTTATTTTTTTCAAAGATGTTATTTATGAATTACAATTATGTAAAAAAAATTTTTTCAAAAAATTAATGTTGTTTGTACAAGTATTTTGCATTTATAAATTTTATAAAGTAATATTTTGCAGGTTGTATTTCAACAAGGTCAGCAAATGTCTGTACGTCAAGGTCAATTACGTGTACAAAGTTCATCAGGCCAAACTGGTTCTATAGTTGCTGTATCTATGGCTCCTCAACAACAGCAACCTACTGTATTGACCATACCTTCTTCACCTAATTCACATACACCACGCACAACTTAAACAACGTAAACAAATATGATTTTAGATAAATTATTTTTATTTGGGTTTTGGTTCACAATAACCTATTGTTTTTTTTTTTTTTTTACCATTAACAGACTAATTTTGAGCATTTTTTTGACCTTTATAAAAATTGTTTCAAAAAGAAAATTATTGTTTTCAGTTGTATGTCAAAGAATAAAAATTTTTAACTTTTTATGGTGTTAATTTAAATTTTTATTTTATTTGTAGATCACATTGATTATTTAATAAATGTTGTTAAATTTCTACGTACAATTTCATAAATGTCCTACGTAATTTTATATTTATGTTTATACATACTTATTATGTATTATATAAAAATCTGTAATAAAATTAGATATAGGCTGTTACCATTATCGACTTAAATAATAGCTGATGTTAAAAGTACCTTATAACAAAAGATAATTTAAAATAGTATTAAGAAAAAATGTTAATTTTAAATTTTAATGGTCTTTTTTTATGTTTTTTTTTTCATAAAAAAGATAATTCACTCTAGATATTGTTTCAAGTGAAGTTGTGACTGTTACGCTTATTTTTTCCTTCATAGAAAATACTCTGTATAAATTTAATAATAAAAATGTTGAGGTGCAATTAATCATTAAATCATGTGTATTTGTATTGATTGAACTTGATAAATTAACATAAAAATGAATGTATATAAGATGTAAATTGCACCAAAATGAATGTTGTACAATTTTAGGCTCTTGTATATAATTTTGTTGTATATTGTAATTTTAATCAATTTTTTTTTTAATTTGCAATTGTAATCGTAACATTGATGTTGTACATGGTCATTTTAATTAACATTCGTGATATATAAACTGTATATAATTAATATAGAAATTTTTTTTTATATAACTTGTTTACTTGAGTTTTGCTTTAATTCCTATATAGCAGAGGTGGCCAAACCGTGGCTCACATCATAGATTTTTGCGTAACATTTTTACAAAAAAATTTTTTAATATGAATTTATGTATATTTTTTTTTTACATTTTGGCTCTTTTATATTTATTAATATATTAGGTGGCTCGCGAGTTATCGCTGGCCACCCCTGCTATATAGTAGGTGTATTCTTCTGTTTACTTACTTTAAATAATTTACCTGTAGGTTCAGAGTAGACACTGACAACTCTAATTTACTCATGTAAACTAAATAGTATTATTTACAACAGTTATAATAATATATATTATTTCGAATTTGTTTAAATGAAGCTGTTGATTAATGGAAACCAATAGAAAATTGATGAAAACTAAAGAATAGTAGAAGTACATCTGAATTATCAACTAAAAAATTTAGAATAAAATCTCATAACAATTTCTGACAATCTATATATTATAGTATTATACAACTGTAGTATCTATAGCAGTGGTTAGCTTGTGGAAGTTTGGCACCTACAATTTTATTCATACATCCTCCCACCACAAAGAACTTCTAAATAAGCCACTAAATCAATTTTAATATTAACATTTTTTATGAATTATAAAAATGTTTTAATTTAAAATTATTTTTAACCATTAATAACTTATAAAAAATCTATTCGGTTAATGCACAGAGAATATTCTTTATAAAATATAATAGACACTTATGCCTTAAAGTGAACCAGAGATGTATAATAGTTGAAATACAAAATATATTTAATGCTATATCATGAAGAATAGAAAAATGTTGGTGTCAACTCCTTAATAGAGATTATTTTATATTACGAAAGTTCAGATAATCAGGGTATGAATATTATGATAGGGGGGGGGGTAAATGTTTCAAAATGATTTTTCATTTGTTGTGTTAATTATAAACTATGAGCACTTAATTTATAGACTCACAAACAAGCCCATACCAAGAATAGTATTAAGAGGACGTAACGTTATCATGTGTTGTCTCTGTGTTATACATTTAAAACTTAGATAAAATGCGTTTATGAAATCTAAGTAGAACTCAACAATTTTAGTTCTTGAGTAAATATCTATTATAAATAATTTAAGATGACAATATTTTAGAGGGCAATACAATGAGTTTTTTCCATTATTTCGAATATAATGAATGTTCAGAATCGTTTAAAATTTTAGAAATAGCAAAAATTTTAATATTTAAAAAAAAACTCATCATCTTACACTCCAAAATATTGTTTTTTTTTTAATTTTATATTAGGTATATTTACTTTAGAACCAAAATTGAGCGATTTCTATTCAGACTGCGTAAACACATTTTGTCTATGTTGTACAACTGTAAGACTAAGACAACACATGCAGGTGTGACGTGCTCTTAATGTATACTTTAATAGTTAGAATGGATATTTTGAAAAGTAGCCCATGACACTGTTGGCAAAAATAAAATATGTATAGCAAGTTAAAATAGCTAAATAAATTATTACTTTAAACAAAAAAAAAAAAAAAAAAAAAACAGTATAAAAAAGTTCAAAAATATAAATTATTTAATTTTACATTCATTTTTAACATGTTCTTACAAAATTTATTTTAAATTCTAAGTATAAAAGATTATAATAATATATTATACAATATTTTGGACATAAATAAATACAAGTTTGTATCAACAAATCAATATTTGGACGGAACTTTTTACTTATGATTAAAAATAATACTGTAAATATCTGTAAATATACTTATTTAAATGCTTATATAATTAAAAAGAGACTAAAAACTAAACGATCTAAAGTTGAACTAAACTATTTTTTTAGTATTAAATAATTATAAAAATATATGGTGTCGTGTCAATATATAAAAATATCTCCTTGTGGCTAATAAACAACCCTTTGGAATAAACTATACGGTTTTGGTAGCATGGAATCCAAGCAATATGGCAATGCATCCCAATAATACAATCAAATTGGATTTTACTGCACTACTGCCCATCTGCAATACCAGAAAATATAAGTACTTTGGTTTATTCTAAATGTTATAAATATTAATTATCATTAAAAATATATCTATACAATAAAGTATCTTACAGTTATGTAGAAATTACAACGGTCGCCTAAACAACATTCGGCACATTTCCAATCTTGATACCATAGGTACGTGCAAAAGGGCATTGTTTTTGCTTTTACAGCATCACATGTAGCTCTTGTGGCACATCTCTTTGATACATAATATTGTTTGATTCCTCCTTCTACCCAATATGGAGGAGCTGCAATAATAAACATATTTGTATGAAATAAAATGTTAAGTCATTATAGTCACAAATTATAAAATATATTCTTACATCCCCAACTGATTTCTGATAAACACATATCTTCTTCCGGTTCGCATGTCTTAATTGTATTCAAACATTTTTCATGGTTTTGATCTTGGTTTGTACAAACATAACATTCCAAGGACTCACCTAAGACACGATGAAGGTTAGATTATGTGCCAACAGCCAATAAAGTTTTAGTAGATTACAGTATTATATTATTACATTTTTTCAAATAATCTTAACCTAAGAACATATAATTAAAATCACACAACAATTTTTAAGTTTTCAAATGTAAGACACTCAAATTGTAATAAAAGTCATTAACATTATTTAGTTACTTTGTTAAATAATTGAATGAAATACATCATTATAAATTTTGACAAATCTGAAGTTAGCTGTGATATTCAATTTTCAGATACAGAGCCGTAGCTAGGGCTTGGCGAAACTGGCCCAGGCCAAGGGCGCAAAATCCAGAATAAAATATACCAATTATTAATAACATACATTTTATTTATAATATGGGCTAAATAATTATACTAGAATAGCTACGCTATAGTACTTTATTATGGTGTATTGTGTACAAAAATATTACAATTTACAAGTATTTAAAAAATAATAAACATAATGATTTTCAAAATCGATTATTATTGTTAACTCATAGCTGCATGTTTAATTTAAAATTAGGATTCTAAATGTTTTATTTTTATATTTTAAAGACCTTCATCAATTTATTCATATTTATGGGTGGTATATAACTACTCCTATTTTAGTATTTAGACTTTTTGTATCAGTCATGAAGGAAACACTTGTGAAAGAAGTTTTAGTAAACTGAAAATTATTAAGAACTATCTAAGGTCTACAATGTCACAAGAAAAATTGACAAATATGAGTATTATATCAATTGAAAGTAAATTGGCTTCAAACATTAATTTTAAAAATGTTATAGATGAATTAAATTCATTGAATTTGCTACTAAAAAAGCAAGAAAAGTGAAATTTTGAAATGTATAAAAGTATAATTATTTTTTAAATAATTATAAAAGGTTATAATAAGTTTGGCAGTGTTTCTTTTTCTTATTAAATATAATAATTATTAAAATAGCTAATAAAAATAAAATATAAATAACGAATGTCTTTATATGTGTAAGTACGTAGTGGAGGGGGGGGGGGTAAACAATTTTTAAAAGACTGGAAATATGTTAAGTGGCCAGGAACGCAAATGAACATTGCTACGGCTCTGTTCAGATACTGTATAATGGAAATAGTTTATTGAATCATTTGGTTGTCATTCACAATATAATTATAACTAAACCGCACCCAACAGGCAGAGGTTCAGGAGCGGGGGTGTGCTATGGGTGATCGGGCAACCTCTGCCGTCTAAGGCACAAACAAAATAAAGTTATATCATAAATTATATCATTTATTTTTTTTTAAATAAAAATAATAATATTGGTGCTTTCCGCTATTGTACATCTATTGGTACATAGTTGGTTATCGATATTCGATACTTATTATTATTAGATCACTATTCACGATTAAATTTTAAATTATTATTTTATTTAAATTTATAAGAAATTAATGTTATTTTTAAGTTAATATTTAATAAATACTGATGTTTAAAAAGAAAATTAGCTCCAATAATTTAAATAGAAAGTAGAAAGGTGTAACAATTTTTTTTTCGAGCACCCCTTTTAAAATTTTCTGGATTCACGCCTACCACCCAATACTTACAAAATGTAATATATTGTTGGACCAACTTAAACAATAAATGAAAACACAAGTAGCTTATTAATTTTTTGAGCAAGATATATTGTTATGAAGGATCTTAAAAAGAAAATAGGATAGTACTAGATTGTTTTTTACTCTGTTAATCTTATTGATACAATGATACCAATACAGACATTATTCCCATGGACTGTTGGATTGTATTTAAGCGCTAACTGCTTAGAGGTAACAAAAGAATCTGCCGATTATAAAAAGAAAATAATAAGTATTATAATTTTTTTTGTGGTTGTTACACGGAAACAATCATACTTAATTTATTTATTTTTTTAGGTTAGATCACTTGATTTTTAACAGAAATTGAGGACTTATACTATAATCATAAATTAAGGTAACAATTTACATTATAATGTAATTTTAACTCTAAGACATGTCAATGAGTAATGAGAAGATTCAAATAATGGACGTTTTAAAATAATGAATTGCCCTTTAAAAATCAATGAACCCTGTGAAAAGCATAATTAATACCACTGCTCTCAGTCTCAAACAATAATACATTATAAGTATTGTAGTTTTTTGTTGATTACTAAAATTGAATATTTTCTCACTATAATTTAAATAGATAAAAAAAAATGTTAAAAGTTAATTTTATTTATAATGTATAGCAAGTCTTGCTTATTAATTATTAGTAAACACTAAACGAGTAGAAAAAATGTCTAAAAATTAAATAGAAACCACATAAACCTATCCGTCTAAACCATACTTTATACTTGGAAACCTACCTTTTCGACACACCTATTAATTTAAATTATTTTTAAAAAAGATTACATTGTTTATAGATTAAATTTAATTGAGTACAATATACACAATTACATACAATACTTACTCAAGTTTATAATAACTGTGATTAATGTGAGAACTGATAGTAAATTATTAAAGAAAATCATATTTTATATAGTTTAGTTTTCAAAAATCTTTTTAGACACAACTATTTATCGATAGAGTACAGACACTATTATTTAAAGGAACGAAAATTAAATTTTTCAATCTTAAAGATAACTCGTATGAGACATTTAACGAACAAATCAAAAGGTTTACTGAATAATTACCAATTACCTATTTAAATTTCGTTATCGTAAATCGTTACAATATTCAGTAGTAAATAAATATTATTAATCGTGATTTGTGTTTGGTTGTCTGTTCCGGGCGTGCCACAGTGATTCACACCCAAATAAGTTACAGGTTGTTGTTTTCATCTTTTTTTTCTATGGTTGTTATTCTTTTAAAATGATAATGAGTGACCTCGCGACCGTAAACAAAATTGTTATCTAATTATATTGGGTAACATTAGATAACAACAATAAATTGAAAGTAACTTAAATCGTGACTTAAATATAACATTATATTTATAAATAAAGTGGATTTATACACGTGAATGTTAATAATAATAATAATTGAAACTAACAAACGATTATAAATTAGATGAAATAGATAATGATATGTGAATCACATCATTACTAATGCTATGATCTCTTCTTTTCTGTCTAAGATTCGAAGTGTATGTAGGTGATAAATGATAATTTTTAATATGCACAGCATAGAGTAATAGCTTAGAGTAATAGTAACTTGATTATGCACTCATGTGTCACACAGGACAACTCAACAGCGCGATATTATTCTCATAACTTATTACTTTCTTACAAAATGGTATCACCTTAGACATGGTCCCGTCCATAACACCATATATATTATATTCTGTGATATCACTACGGTGTACAGATTGCAAAAGTGCAAAACATCAACTACTGATGTTACAGTCGTTAATGTTATATGAAAGACGACCATGGTAACCGTACAGTTACATCTTGCATAATAGTACTTGTTTCAACACTTCCAGAAACCATGTTTTTATACTTACTACCCACTACAACGTTACAATAATTAACTATCGTGGGTTATACTATAGCATCATCGAATAAATTATACACAGAATATGTATTATTATTATATGTATCTGTACTATCTTGATCTAATAGTATTTTATTTGTGATAGTAATTGAAAAAGGTTGTGATAAAGCGAGTGCCGACTGCCGAGTTTTCTCAGTTCTCGACTATGTCTTGTGGGGCCATCCCGTAACTTGTGTGTCAAATGCCAATAGTTGTCAATCCTTAATAGCATATTAGCGTTATCTATGCGTATACTTTTGTGTCTTTACCCTATTATCCCTATACCTATAGTTGTACCTTTCGAGTTGTGGTGATTAAACATTTGAACGGTTGAATTTTCCCTGTGTTCGTCCATGTTCTTCTGTGCTCCAACAATTGTTTTGACATTTATGTGTATTTTTTTTTAAATCGAATTTGTTCTTCCGTACACTACCCGGGCGCCTGGATACATTGTATACATTACCTTATTATATATACAAACTGAATTTTATCGTCAAACACGTTCGCCACCGTTATGTCTAATAAGTATAAAAACTATGATGCATGCGCCGATTGCAGTGCTCCAGGTATTTTCTGAACATATTTTACTTTATTATAACTTTAAAAATATTGTATAGTATACAAGATTTATTTAGAGAATAATTTATTGAAATTAGTTTGTGTTTTTACGCTTTAAAAAAAAATAGTACAACCACCGAATATAAATTTTAATTTTAAATTGACAACAAATTGGTCTCTTCCATGTGTCTCTGAATTATAGCCTTCCTTAATCCGAGCCTGGTTCTATACTTTTATTTTTTTTATTTGATCTATCGAGGTTACATGTAACATGCAGTTCTTATTATAATTTAGGTAAACATAACTTCTGTTTAATACTATCCTTATTTCTGATGATTTTGTCTGAAATATCAAATAAAAACTTAAGAACTGTTTTAATAATATACTGAGCAAAACGTATACATTATATCTAGTATTTACTTATGAAATTTTTAGTCAATTATTAAAATAAATGGATCATTTACCTTAAATACAATAAATGTATTAATAATTTATCAAATAAATTCAACTAATTAAATGTTATGTCTAGATTCAGATTGGGTAGTTGTAAATCGTGGATTATATATTTGTGACGAATGTTGTAGTATTCATCGTAGTATTGGTCGACATATATCACAGATCAAAAGTTTAAGTGCCGACTGGTGTCCAATAACATTAAATGTAAATATTTTATAAATACTAAGTATATAGTGAATTTTGTTGTGTTACTTAATTGTTAAAATATTTAATAATAATACCTATAATTTATTTGTATTTAGATGGTGAGGACTTTACATCAAGCTAATGTTAATACACTTTGGGAACATGCTTTAAGCGATAATAAGAATTACAGAAAAAAACCTACTCCTAAGGATCCACTGTAAATTAAATATTTTATAATTTCTTCTTGTTCATCATTGCTTATAAAATGAAAATTTTAGACCATTAAAAGAAGATTTTATACGTGCTAAACATAGACAGCAGTTGTTCATATTAAAAAGTAGTGATACCAGAGAAGATTTAAATCAACAATTACATTCTAGTGTCAGAACATCAAATCTTGAAACAAGCTTAAGAATCTTAGCTCAAGGAGCTGATTCTAATTATTATCATCCTGTAAGTATACACTTTGTTATTTATCTTAAAAATATTTTATTTCTCTCATTATTGTAGGAAAAAGGAAATTATCCATTACATGTGGCAGCTAAAGCAGGGCAAATATTACAGGCTGAACTGTTACTTACCTATGGAGCTGATCCACGTGCCATTGATAGCAATGGAAATACTCCAGCAATTTGTGCCAAGTAATTAATTTGGCTCTTTTTTTTTTCTTTAAATATTATATTCGACATTTTCTAGGTTATCTGGTCATAAAGATATTAATGATAGACTAAATGATAGTATGTATGAAGTATTAAATGTTCTTTCAATGTATGTATTTGGACGCAAAGTAGAACATAAAAATGATGTCCATATAATACCATTTGATCCAAATGATGAATGTATCAAACAAGAAGGTGATCAACAAGAAGCTATACAAAAGATGCAGCAGGTAAATTTAATGTTATATCTTTTACTTGTTTACTAATCTAAAATATTTTTTTGTAGTTGCCTAATTACTTGTTTGAAGATTTAGTATTGGACGTTTTTGATGAAATTGATCGAAGAGAAACTGAAAAAAGTAATTTCTACATTTAAATAATTATTTTCTGTCTCAATAAAAAATGTTACATTTTTTTATATACAGTTTGGCAACAAAAAAATTCGCAAGCTCATATTATGTCAGTACCATTTTTGCCGGTAAATCCTGATTTATCATCAATGAAAAATCAAGGACGACAAAAATTAGCTTGTTATGGTCAAAAAGAATTTAAAAATCTTGTCAAGCAAATTTTGATTGAAATAAACAGAAGGACTCAACCAGGTATATTTACTTATAAGAAAACAGTTTCAGTTTAAATTAAAAATGTTTACATTTTAGTGAATAAAGTTATTTCAAAATTAAAATATGATGATGATGAACCACTTTATGATCATGTTGCTTCTGATGAAGACTATGCAACACCTGAACAAATTGCTGCAATGGTAATTTTTGTTTTTATTGATGTGATATTTACATGAGTTTTTAAAATAACATTAAGATTTGTTGTTAACCTTTTATTTTAAAGATGACAATACAAATTAAACCACCTATTAATTTAAACAGTAAAGAGAATAGTTTTCAAATAGAAAAAAATGCTATTGAAGAAACCATAGATTCAAACAAAATGAGTATGAATCATATAGTGCCTAATTTGCCTTTGTTTAATGGTAAGGCCTTCGAAACAAAATTATCAGAGTCTGAGGCCAAAATTTCCAAATTGATTTCAGAAATTGATTTACTGAAAAAAAAAGTTAGTTTAATTAGTACATAAATAATAAAAGATTTTATTATGAAATTGTATATAAGGTAGAAGAAGTTACTAAAGAAAATTTAGAATTAAAATGTGAAATGTTACGACAAAAACAACCAACACTGGCAATCAATGAAAACGAGTGTGGTGATGTTAAACAACCGATAAGACCTGTATCAATGTATGAAACTCGGGAAGGAATAAAATGTGATATGAATCAAAGTACACAAGTAAGAATTTATTCAATACGACCATACTAAAGATGTGTTACAAAATTGGAGATTAAAATAGTTCTATGCAAACCTTCTCAATTTTGTAACACAATAATTGAATTGTCATGTATGTATGAATATTAAATCAAAATTACCGAGAAACTTCAAAATATATTTTTGAAACGATTAATATATTATCAATAGATACTTACTAAAATAATAAATTATTAATATTTCACCTAATCTATTAGACAGGTAGTTTACCATTATATGAAGATGTTGTTCGTCATACTGCTCAAGTAACTAAGGGTATACAAGAACTATGGACTAATATAAGATCATCAGAAGCTTGTAAAGCATTTGTTCCTGGCACTGAAAAAATTAGGACTGCTGTAGTTGAACTTACTGCAATATTTCCACATGTAAGCAAATAATATTTATTTTATAATTAGTGAGGTTAACCACTGATTATAGATTAAACAATAATTTAACTTTTAAATGATAATTGTAAGGTAAGTTCAGAGGCAGATTTCCCATTAGGCAGAGTAAAGAGCTGGTTTGGGTGGTAAATTTTGTATTTTTGTAATTTTATATAAAGATTATATCATTCAAATAATAATAATAAAAAAAATGTATAAAATTCCTTATTTTATAATAATGTAAATACTAAATAATGTTTTATTTGCTTCATTATAATTTATAGTCATACTAAATTTGTTAGAATAATCCACAAGTTTTATGTGCATTGTAAAAAAAACAGTTTTTGACATTAATAAATATAAAAATATAATATGCGATCCACTAAACCAAGACACTGGAGGTCAACCATTTTGGGTATAATGTTTAAGAATGAATTCTTGTTTAAATTTAATTCTGATGGTATTACTGTTATTGTGAATTGCCTTGTTCAGAGTAAGGTAGTTCTAACTATTTAATCAAATCTTTTGTTTCATTATCATATGAAGATATAAAAAAATTATTCATTTATCAAGAAGCAAAATATTAATTTCTAAAATTAAAATGGGTAAGTTAAGAATTGTTACGTACAAATATTTATTATTATATGGTTTTTATACTTCTATATTAATATTAAAAAAATGTTATAATTTATTTCTTAATTTTTCAAACAATAGTTTTAATTTTTTTTATGAATGGATGGTTCATAAAAATTATCATTGTAGATTTTCATTAAAGTTTGGTATCCATAGGTATTTTTCAATGTAGGCCAAATAACTAAAAGCAAAAAAAATAGTCTGAACATTTAAGTACTATAAATTTAATATTTAGAAGTGGTATTTTAAGAAGTTCACATATACTAGAGACAGCAAATTGTTGGTGCCTTAGTCATAAAAGTTAAATTGCACTTAAGGGCCTAACATGTGCCTCTGGGTATGTTGTTTTAAAACTGAAGAATTGCAATAATTTTGATCATCTATTAATATACAAGAGGTAACAGGACTATTTAACAAATATAGTAACATTTGTAATGGAAGTTTGTCTAATAGTCTTGTTACACCTTAAATAGTTTAAACCACAATTAAGCTACCTTAGCTTTGTATTAAAATATTAAATAGAAAGAAAAATTAGCAAAATAATACAGTACCCTAATTATTTTAATTATTAACAATTGTTTTAAATTAAATTTGAAATTTTTATCTAGAGTATTAATGATGATGTTCTAAAATCGGCATTATGGTCATTGAATACAAATACTACTCAACTACAACTTGAATGTGCATGTTTGGAAGCTGGTGTTGAAAGAGTGCGGGATTGCTCATTCAATATTGCAAAAGCTACTAAACAGCTTTTGACAAGGTTTTGACTATAATCGATGATAGTAAACTAATAAATATTTTTAAAATTTATAAATATATATTTAAATTTAAATCTTTTACTAAGTTCCTTTTAATTATTTATTAATATAAATATATACATACAGGGTAATATTTGTGTTATAATTTAAGTTTAATTAATACAATTTATATCAAAATAATATTGAGCATAATAACATTGTCTATTGGTCTATTATTTTATTGTAAACTTCGCACCTAATATCACTAATAATCTATAATATTGTATTCGCAATGCATTTATAATTTATATCATCAGGTTATATTTAACTATACAATTCAATTAATTTTTGTATTTAAAATTATTTATGATGTTTAAACAAATCAAAAGTTTATATTTACTTATCATAAGTCTATATTTAAATATATTAAATTATGGTGAAATTGTGTTGAAATACTCTCTTTTATTCCACTGTTAAAACAAAAGATAAGTTAGATCTTTAGACTAATTAAAAATATATCTGTATAATTGTCTCAACTAATTATTTTCTTAAAGAAAATTTGATATGTATAGAGATTTGGCAATAGACTATTCTTAATTTAGTATTTCTAAATATTATTTAATATATGAATTGTCTCAAAAAAATAATAACAAATATTGGTGATGATAGTGACTGTGGCTATTATTCTGTTTGTCATCAAAATAAGTTTTCAAATAAAATGGATTCTTTACGGTTTTACCAGACACTGGGAATTTTAGATATCACATATATTTAGCTTTTATTGAGAACCAATAGATTATAGCACAGAAAAATAGCTATAGAGGTACCAAAAAATCCTGCTTGGCTAACTTTATAGTTATTCTTATTTATAAATATACAGTTTAACATAATTATGTCAATACTAGGTTTTGTCAAAATTTAAACATAAAATATCAATAAAAAATATCAACTATATATTTTTTTGATTTTATTGGTTTCAACAAGAATAGCATATGAATAATATGTCAATTTTTCAACCATTGGCTGTAAACACCACATTTTCAACTTCAAAAATAATTGCAAACTTTTGCGACTTTGACTAGTTTTGTCAACATTTGAATTTGAATTTCTTAAATAAAAAATAGTATCAATGTATTTTAATTATTTTTTTAGTCATAATATGGACATAGTAAAAATATTTGTAATACATTTGTAAAATGTTAAATGTCAAATGTCTACATACTTAGAAAAGCATCAAAATATTATGAAAATTGTATCATGTATAAAATATAGAATAAAAAATAATGTTCTGTTTACATGATCAAATATTTGAAGAAATATTTGACTGTGTGAACATGGCTTAGTATGTAAACTGTGGTCGAAAATTCAAGTATTTAAGATTATACAATTTTATGTTACCCCAAAAGAACAAAATTGGCTTTGTCGAAAATTGGAGTTTTCCTGATTATCTGAAAAAATACTAATAAATTTCATATTTTAATAGATCAAATTTTCTACCATAAATTTTTATTATTATTTAGTGTATTGTAGTGTAAAACACATAGAAAATAAATAAATTCATTGAAAGAGACAAATCTAAAAAAGATTATATTGGTACACAGTATAAATAGTATAATACATTAATGTGTACACTAGTTCACTGGTGACTAGGGAGTATCGAACAATATTCTAGTTTTTATATAGCTGATGATCATAGTTTAAAGATATCCAGAAGATTTGTATAATGGTCTGTTTGTGACTGATTGGCATTCGTTACAATAACGGAAACATAAAATATATTTATTCCAAGTTGGCGTTACTGATCACCGCATGTGAAACAGTAATTTATCTTCTTATAGTATGTTATATTTGTATAGGTATTACTATATTATATTTGTTAGAGGTAGTTTCAAGTTCATAATAAATAATAATTACTCTGTCAACAGGATGAAGCACGAAATGTAGGGGTAGAAAATTGAGTTATTTATCATAGGTGACTATATTATACATTTATATGCATCACAGAATATAACAATGTATTTACTATATACATCAGTATCGTACACCTATTTCTCATAGAACAATGAACATGATGTTTAATGGTACACCCATTAACATAATATATCATATCAATGTGTACACCGACAAGACAACAGTACACATACACCTATGTAAACACTAAGATGCTGTAGGCACCACGAACTAAGATATGCGATGTATAGATATATTAGTTCGTGATAGGCATGACCACGGTCTTAGATCTTCCAAGACCGTGGGCACAACTATAGATTATAAACATACCCGTGCTAAAGGTAGAGAACTTAGATCAAGGTGGATATACAGTATATATACAGTGCCGCAACTAGGGGGGTGTCAAAAGGTATTTGGCATCCCTTGTTTTTTATACCTAACAATTATTATTTAAGTGAAATACTATCAATTGGTAAACTGTCTACAATTTAGAGTTTTTAGAGGTTTAGTTGCGCTAAGGGATATATATCCACCTTGGCCTAGATAATATATTATCTCTATAGGTAAAGGCATTTATTTTATAGTAGTCTACACCATAAATACGTAGGTGTATCGTCTACACTATTCTATAATCAACGCCCAATATTGGGTAAAAGCATGGTCTTAGATCATAAATATCATGATTAACTAACTTGACTTTACTAATAATCATGATAAACAATACATATATTAATAAATATAGTAAATAAGCAACACACAATATATTCACTTGCAGTCTATCATGGCGCAGAACTATATTATCCCATTCTACCACGATTGTTACTAAATATTTTTTATCAGCAACCAAAACACGTTATCATGACAATAATAATATATTTTAATATATTATTACATACGTACGTAAGTTGTATGTAAACACGAATTTTTTAAGTAAAAAATAGTGTGTATGTGGTTGATTTGCATTCGTTTTTCCCAAGAATGTCACATAAGTTTCGTGTGAATAATTCTTGAACAGTATTCTACTGTCGTCTTGATACCGTTTTAATGCTGCTGACGATACTGCGTTTAGCAATCTCGTCAACACACTGGACTACTGTTTGCGTTTAGTGTGCAAATTGAACGAAATCATTCGAATACGATTTTTCTTTGGAAAGCCATGGCGTACCATACGCTACGACACGAATACATGCAAATGCCACCAGTCACTAGAGCGTACACGACAGCTTGTGTAATCACCACCCTAGCAGTGGTAAGTTAAAGTAGTTTTCAGTTTTACCTTTCGATTAGAATCAGTGCATACTTGATTACACTAGATTGAATGGGTATCTATCATTTCATTTACAGCAGTTAGATGTTGTCTCCCCATTCCAGTTGTACTTCAATCCATTGCTGATATTAAAACAATTTCAAGTACGTAAAATATATACAAATGAGTAATATCTAATGTAACTAAATCTAAAATTTAATTTATTCCAGGTATGGAGATTGATCACCACTTTTCTGTTTTTCGGAAACATTGGTTTCAATTTTCTATTTAACATGATATTCACATATCGTTATTGTCGCATGCTTGAAGAAGGATCATTTCGTTCAAGAACAGCAGACTTCGTAATGATGTTTTTGTTTGGTGCCGTATTAATGATTGTATCCTTTTTAATAGTTTTTAATTTAGCAATAAGTCTTGACTCTTGAGTAAGTAAAGTATTTTAAAATTTAAATGTTCATCATACTAAGTTTAAGAAAAAATGTTTAATTTGACTGATTTTTGGTTGATGGTTTTTAATTATATCTATAATTTTTACGATAAAATCATTAAAATTAAAAATGTTTACCCCTCACCTCACCAGTTTTTGAAATTTTATATTTTATAATAATTATTATTTATTTTTACTATTAAGAATGTAGCCATTAAATCATGAACATTTAAAAATTGATTATTAAATTTTTTTTCATACAAGTTTATTAAATAGATAATTAATCACAAACTAAATTAGATAAACATTAATTTGTTATATACTTTTAATTGATGATTTTTAATTTGACTTAACTAATATTATAAGTTTTGGGCATTTTTTATCAACTTATTATTCTTAGGACAAGCACTGACAATAATGTTAGTATATATTTGGTCACGAAGAAACCCGTATATTAGAATGAACTTCTTTGGTGTACTAAACTTTCAGGTAATCTTTTAAATTAGCCTTGTATAATATAATGATAATCTACAATAATCTCAATAAATAAATAATACTTTGCAATAACATGCAATTGTTTTTGACTTACTTTAATTATTTAATATTAATCAACATATATCTTGATTAAAATAGGCTCCATACTTGCCATGGGTATTGCTTGGTTTTTCAATTCTGTTGGGGAACACACCATGGGTAGATTTGATGGGAATTGCAGTTGGCCATTGTTATTATTATTTAGAAGACGTGCTTCCTCAACATAGAGCCAATCTTAAAATTCTTAAAACACCACTTTTCTTGTAAGTATTCTAATTGTATACAATTTTCAAATTAATTGCACAATCATAACTTGCCATGTACATACTACGTAAAACTACTGCATGAATGAAAACATATACAATATCTCAGCATTTTTAATTTAAAACTAGATTACTAGTAAGCCAATTATTTTAATATTCAAGTAGTAAAATATGTTTACTTTTCTTGATAGAAAACACCTTCTTGATCCAGCACCAGAAGAAGATCATGTACCTCCACCAGAGTTTCGTCCGGGAGGATTTAATTGGGGAGGAAATGCAGCTGAAATTCCACCTGAAGCACGTCAAAATGAATAAGTCAGTGTTTATATCCTAAATTGTTGTGTTGAATTGTTAATTGAGAACTGTATATAATTATTTAAATTTTAATAAAAATTGAATCAACCTATTATTTTATAGGTAATTCATATACATATTTATTTGAAAACCAAACTATGTGTAAAATGCCTATAATCATTTTAATTTTTTTTTTTTTTTAAATACAAATTTTGAGGAAATCAATTAAGTATAAACAAAAGTCACAACATTAGTAAAAACTATAAAAACAGTACAGGGTGCTTATAGAAATATGTATGCCAATAAAAGAAAAGAAAAAATACCACGCTTACTGATCACGGTATTTGATAATAGTTAACAAAATATTCATGTACTTCAACTATACATGTCACAAAGTTATTGGGTTTTTTTGTAAACAAAATGTATATATTTTATAAATATTATTTACATACAATCAATTATGATACATACATATTTCTTTAAATATTTAAGTTTTATATAAAAAATGTTTAAGCTATTATACAATGTAATATTTCAAAAATTATGACTAGATTTTATAATTAATTGTTCTACCATTAAAATTAACAAATAAGTAATTGATAATCACAATAAGGTTTAAGTTGAAATGGCATATCTTCAAATAAACATAATTATTCACTATTTTTAACATAATATTCTACAACACCCTGTTAACACACAACTTTTTTAAGTAATATATTTGCTTTTAATGGGCCTTAAAAAAAAATATATATATTATATTTACAACAGTTAATTTCAATCTATACAGAAAATGCACATGACAATAATTTAACACAACATAAAAAAAATTTTTGGAAAGTTAAAAAGAAAGCTATCAACAACACATTTAAACAGATATTTCATAGTTTTTGTCATAAGCACTTTTACGATCAGGACTTCCGTTGTCGGTGCTGTTTCCTCTACTAATTGACATCTCCATTGCGTCGTGGTCTAATGCCCTGGCAAAAGACATAGGTCTCCTAGTCTGTACAGGAGGAGGTTTTTTCTTGCCTACAGGTGATGGTTGAGGTGGATAAACAGGAACCCCTCCACGAACTGGATAATATGTTTTTGTAGTTGGACTAGTTGGATTAGATCTATAATCATTATGTGCTGCACAATAGTTGAATGTAGGTGCTTGTCGAGGGACATAGTAAGAACCAGTTGTCCCAGGAGTGTCTTTCCATGTATAAACACCCCTCTGTGGTGATCCAGCTAATTCTTGAATATTGTCAACTGTATTATTTATACGTGGATATGAAGGTGGACGTTCGTGTTCACGTAATATGTCGCCTTCAGACAAAAAACGTCGTTGTGGACTACGATCTTGATATTCATAATGTTTAGTAGAAGTCCCAACACCTATGAAGTCTGGCCGTTTTACTTGAGTAGGAGTTCCAGGGTTCGATCTAATACAGAAACATAGAAAATAAAATAAAATGCCATAGGACAAAATTTAATCTTTCAATAGAGTAATAATTATTTAATTTTATTTATTATTATATATCTAGTGGTCACAGTTGTCTTTATATTTTTATTAAAATTGATTTAATAATCATTCGCTAAATTATGATAAGAGCAGGTCCCCAGGAATAGTTAAAATAACAGAAACCACTTTTAACTGCACAGTCAAGGACTAGATTGGTAAGGCAAGCTACAGAGAAAATCTCAGTGGATTGGTCATGTAAGAGTGGGCAAAAATAAATAAATGAGTAAAATATAATTAGCTACTTATTAATGAATGATTATTGTTATAATTTCTTACTCATTTAACATAGTTTAATGTATCTCAGTCTACTTTATTGTATTTAACTAACATTTATATTTTATAACTAAGCCGATAAGTCATATGCAAAGTAAATAAATAAATGAATGATAATCAATTATAAATCAACTATTGGAAAAATTAACTTTACAACTTTTAGGATATGTAATACCATTTACTAAATAGGTTGCTTAAAAATTAAAATTCTTGGTACACCAATAAAAATCAATCTGGCACTGGACCAGTCTGTTATTGTTTAAAAACGCCTTGGTTAGTAGTCATATTTTTTTTTATTGATAAAGTTTGTTATGTGAAATTAAACATAATTTATAATACTACATATAAAGTTTATGTATACTTTATTATCATTATATGTATACACAGTATTTTAATAATTCAATAACTTTCTATTTTTACTATTTTATGTCATGTAACTAAACATCTTTAGATGAATACAAAATAATTATTTAAATTATTTAGTGAATTTAAATATGATACTTGCCGCCTTAATGGACTAGACAGTGCCAAAGCTGTAGGTACTCCAATAACTTTCATTCTCTGCTGCATAGTTGGACTTTGCATAATGATGTTGGATTGACGATTTGAATCTAACATGGTTTCTCTTGACAAACTGTTGCCCATTTCGTTCATTCTTTTTTTGTGTTATAATAAACATCAATCAATATAAACATTAAAATTATAACTGATTAGTCTTTAAAATTATATACCTAGGTCGTGATGGGTGTGGTGCTGTCCGTGTGACATAAGACATCCTGGCACTGTCAGTTGTATCATAGGAGGGCAAGTAAAAATTGTTTTTTGAGCCTTGACGCTGTAATGGCGGCGTAGGTTCACAATCTTGTGACTGTGAAGCAGTTAATTCAATATCAAGCTCTAAACACTCTCTTCCTGGTGACATCTAAAAAGTTATAAAGTTAAATTTCAAATTAGACAAGTATATTTTGATCAATAAAATTAAGAAAGTTAATATAACAAAAAATTATAATTTATTAAGAGTTTTAGGTTAAAACAATTATTAGTAATACCGTAAAAACATACGGTTCAAAATAAGAAGCGACATTGGTGGCTAGCTTCTAAGTAATGGGTGTGGTGTAGAACAAAGTCTGTTTAGCATAGTAAAAGAAACGGTAAGTGCATGACTTGACTGAAGCTGACAAAAAATGGTCGCTTTTTATTTTGAATTAATTATAGTAAAATAGGTAATAGTAGTCTAAAAAACAGGAATAATAAAATCTAAATTTAAAAGCTAACAATTTTAACTATTAAAAGTTGTATTATAGTTTGTGTGATTTACATTCTATAATACTATATTTATATAATACAAATTTTAAAAATTAAATGCTAATAAAAAGCATTAATATTATTATGGGTTGGGAACTATAAGCTAAAAAATATTTAAGGGCATCATAAATGAATAATGTAAATATTAAAAAAAATGTGTACCATGATAAAAATTTGACCATCCATGCACTAGTTGTTAATTTTTATTTTCAAACAAACATACATTTGAATTAAAATCCCTCATTATTAATTTAAGTGAAATTTAAGACCAGAAAAATAACATTAAGTCTAACCTTATTATAATTATTTGAATGGTGTAAGCCATTGCTATTATCCAAATAAGTTTTAGCGACAGGTGGCCCACAATTATCTTCTTTTGTTAACAATGGCGGAGGTACATTAAAACTGTTCTGAATTTGTTTTTTATGTTTTTGATATTTTGAAGTTTTCACTTTTAACAAACTAAAATACAAAATTATTATTATAAAGTTAAAAAAGATGTGATAAAATTTTACCTAGGAAACTGAGGTCCAAATAAAATAATTATACAGTTTAGACGGCAGCCATGTGAAAATGGATTGTAACCACCTTTGAACTTTCCGGTGACTTGTTCATTAGTTGTACGACCACGAGCTACTAATACAGCATGAAAACCAGTCAAACCAAATATTGGTATGAACAAAATAATTACTAAGCCACATAATGTTAATCTGATAAAATTATTAAAATAAAGGAAAATTAAAAAATTTAGTTGCAAAAGGTAACAATATATTACTAATATTTTATATTATTATATATTTACTATTGTAAATTTTTACTATGTGAAAAAATACTTGAATGCATTCAGTTTATAATAATACATTTTATATTATATATCTTAAAAAATATTTTAAGTTAAAGATGAAATAAATCTGTTTAAATTATAATATTCTAGATCATTTTAACATATATTAATTTTTATTTTAATAAAATATACTATACGTATAAATGTATAATTACCTGATTACATTCTTGACAATTTTATTGTTAGATTTGTTAGATAACACATTTTTGCACAACTTATTAAATAAAATAGAATTGTTTAAATATAAAGGATACGATACTAAAGTATCAATGTCTCCGATTTTATCTTTATGATATAAAATATACCAACAACAAACACCAAATATAGACGCCATGTGTATACTAAGTGATATAAGAAAAAAGAAGAAATAGCGATAGTTGCGGCGACCAATACAATTGTTAACCCATGGGCAATGATGATCGAAAGTCTAAAAAGTGTTATGATTAGAATGTTGTAAAAAAGACATGTTTAATTATTACTTCAATACAACAGTTGCAAACACTACAATGAGAGCATCTTGGTGGCCTGTAAAATCTACATGTTGAACACCATTTCATTCTCACTTGAATTGTGTTCACTTCGGTTGACTTATATAAAGGTGACTGGAAGTCATCACCAGTGTCTTCGTCTTCTGGTGCTGAAATTTAAATTACATAGTATACATTAGAAAAAACGACAAATAATAATATATATATTGCACAAATATACAGTTTAATTTACCTTTTGGTATTACACCTGGATCCATAAATGTAGCCAAAGTGAAGTTTGCTATAACAAAAAACGTCACTATGCCATGAACAACTGGTACCCATGGATAAAATTGAGCAAAAAATCGACATCTATAAAAAAAATAAAAATGAAGCAAAAAGTGGATTGCCAAAAGTCACATATTGATAAAATTTACAAAAGTAATTGAGACTGCAATACTACTAAGTAGAGAACTTACGGATAATAAAAAAAAGCCCCAGTCGTCCCTAGTAGCAGTATCCATGCAAAAGTCGCTGGCAAATATTTCGTGTGCAATCCGCATTTTGGCATTGTATGGTTTTCTTCTGGTCACTCGAAAACTACTACTGCACCACAGGTGTGGATTTTAAGCGTCATTCTTTTTCGGGTTGGACGGCGAGAGACCCAGTGCAAGAAGTAGTGAACAGAAATAGTGCAGTGGTAGGTGTGCACGAAAATCGAGTTTTCTCATGTTGTTCGCAGTCAGTCGATTGCGTTCAAAAGGGTACGTACAGAACTCTCACGTCAGGACTGCGAAGCGTAATCGGCCCGCGCGTAAAATATCCAATCATCGACGGACAACCGAGAGTGACCGAAATAAATTCAAAATTTCACGTAAAGCATTAAAAATAAAATTGAAAATTTACACTTCTGTGATAATGTGGTTTGATGAGGCAGTGTTGCCAGAAAGTGTGGGACAAAAGCCATTAACTTTATAAGTTGGTAATAACACTAAAGGAAAGTATGGAGATTAAATAAATATTAGAAGAAGAAATTTAAATACATACATTATCATACTGTGTTTGTTAAGTATCGGTTTAAACTTTGTAGTCGAACATTCAAGGTGTTACATTATTATTTGTTATATTAATTTATTGACGGTACACTAGTAGTACCAATTCATATTGAAAAATATGTTCTAAAGTAATTTTTTTTAAATTAAATCAATTTCTAAAACATATATTTTTTCCAAGGAAATAATTTATAATATTTTCCGACTACGACGTAGAGAAGATATTACACTATGATAGTCCTTGGCAATGGCCGGCTTTAACTCATTCAGCGCTCAGTGCTAGTATTATTTTGGCAGCCCTCCCTGTGATCAAATTCTAATTTTGACACCTTTCACGCGCCCTTCTGATTTTGGCGCCATGTGCCGTCGCATGCATCGATCGTATGTAAAGCCGGCTTGGCAGTGTTGTGGTTTTGAATTATATTAGTTCTAGTCTTTCTTTTTAAAAAATTAACAACAAACCTTACGTTGTGATTTTATTAAATAACTTTAATAATTGACTAAATATTGACTATGATGTATTATAATATAGGTGGAGGTATAAATTAATACTTTCCAATACATATAAAAATAAAAATATATCAAGTCATGTAAGTAATTTCATTTATATTTTTTGGCTCATAATTATTAGAATAATTTAGGTTAAGCCAAAATCAAGGTTTGTCAGTACCTAACTTAAGTTTTTAAATTTGAAGTATGTCAAATATAATTTACAATACTTAACTTTTGGGGGAATTGAGATGGCTAAGGTTAGTTGTTACTATGATTAGATAAAATTGTATATAATATCGAAAAGACGAAAATGAAGGAAACATATAAACAACATACAATGACAATTAAATATTCATATTGAAATATGAATTGAAAACCAGCAAGTTATTAAAATAATACAATTGTATTTTAATATATTTTTTTGTTTATTAATGGTGAGGGTGTAGTATTGTAGTCTCATAAACCCTTCCCGGCCTTCCCTCTGTTACCTAAACATTTTAACTATGAGCTTGAAACCTTTCAATTTAATCAATTATGAACATAATCTCGATCGTAAACATTGAACATATTATATAAATACCTATATACTGATATCGATATATCGAAGTGATTATTTAATAAATTCACACAATTCATGAAAACCCTGACATTTTTCAATATTGAAAAAACCCCCAGGACGTTTTTATTTAAGCTTAAGAAGAGGACATATCCGGTGAAAGAGGACGTCTGGTAACTATTATTTTCTACACACATCAACTTGTCTTATTTGTTTATTATTTGTAAGGTGTTATACAATAATATATATTCTAAGTATATCATAACAGTTTTAAATAAATTATAATGTAATAATAAGTAGTTACTAGTTTACTATACTAATTTATAATATATTTCTTATTTAGCGTGTTCATTCTTCATCAAATTTAATAATTACCTACTTAAAAGTTAAATTTATTATAGTATTACTACTCGCTAATCACATATGCATCACGTATTACTAATACGTATATTTAACTATTATAATTTTGTTTACTATATAATAACCAGGGCTTGGAAGTTCTAGCAAATGCTTATGTTTTTTGGTTCGTCCTAAACATCCAAAGTAAGATACAAATATGTTTCACACTTCTCTGATATCATACACGAAATTTTATTTTGCAAGCCGGGCTGCCATAAGCACAACTAGGGTCAATTTTTTGAGGGGGGGGCTAGAATTTTAAAAGTTACAAAGACCCGAAGGAGCTTTTCCCCCGCACTCCCATAATTAATATTACGAATGACTACTAATAAAACAATACACATTTAAATTCACATAATATATATAAATTTAACATTAAATTAACACTAACGCTTCGCTGAAACGGAGAATTTATATAACAAGGGATATAATAACCGTCAAATGTTTTCCGATAAGAGACAAGAAAATATAAACCAGTGTGGTACAATGGCTAATTGCTAATGTAATACCAAATACAATGCGTTTAACGCATGTATATTTTGTTTATAGAATGTGCAACATTGATAATATCCGAAATAATAATAATATTTAAGGGGAGGCTCTGATCCAAGCCACACTTAATTGCGCCTATGGTCCCTGCTAAAGGTAGACATAAGTGACTCATTTTTCTTCTTCAGCTCTTGTGCAATGCATTGAAAGCTGAAGGACTTTTTTGAATGTTTGACCACGCGTTGTAAACTATATTTCGGTCTTTGTGTTTTAAATTTTTAGAATTTCAAATAATAGATTCTTGTTTATGTATTTCAAATTCAAATAGTAATTCATTTGACCATTCCACATTATTAAGTGAACTACTAAAATGATTGGGTTATTCCTTACACATTGGTTAACTGATGACTGATATTAAATATTTATACTTTGTATTTTATAGGTACATAGTACGGTCTCAAATTTCAAATATAGAAATTTTAACGTTCGTCGTTCATGATATTATTTATATAATTATATTATATTACTAAAAATAACCGGATTATTTTGATCAATATAAATAAAATCAATTAAATTAAATTAATTCCTCATTTACTTACATTAACAAACAATAATAGGTACTTAAATATATAACAAACACATAAAATCTAAAGCGAATTATGAAAATAAAATTAACAATGAACGAAAAACTTGTAATATTAATTATTATAACTACTAAAATTTATTTTTTATATCTTATTTATAAAAATCTCGTGTCATAGTGTTTGTCCGCGATGAACTCTGAAACTACTCGACCGATATTGATGAAATTTTTTATATCGTGAGTATTTTGGTCCAACTTACTTCTATAAGTTCTATTTCCATTATATATTTCTTATATTACATAGAAATCATGTATCACATTCAGGCCCGGTGCAAGACTAAATGATGCCCCAGAACAAAATGCCAACTGGCTCCTTTTTCATACAACCCTATTATGTGTCATAATCAGGGCTCGGAAAGTTGCTTATTTTTATAAATTGACTTAAAATGTAGTAGTGCTATGGAAGTGTATGTCATATTACAACACGTTCAATTATAAAATTTGAAAGTGCTTTTATTTGTTTTTTTCAACGATTTTTCAAAAAGATGCTTATTTCAAGTTTTTCTAATTATTTTTGCTTTTTTTACCAGGTTTTCTACTTTTTATAGTTTTTTCAGAAAATCTATAAACAATAAGGCAAAATGTCTCGACAGTAAAGTTTGATTTTTTTTAATAATATAAAAATTTATTTACTTTTTTTACTTTTCCTAATCATTTTGTTTCAATATTTTTTGTAATCTTTAATTATTATATTATTTTTAGCACAGCTACAAATTATGTCTAGTACCTATATTTTATCATGTAAAAAAAGTTTTAATTTTTTTTAAATAAATATTTTTCTCAAATTTAAGTATTTTAAATGCTTATTTGAGTGCATATAATTATGTTTTTAAGCGCTTTTTAATGATTTTAAGTGCTAAGTCTCGAGCTCTGATCATAATACTGTGAAAACAATGTTGTTCATGGACTGAAATACGAAAAAATGATATATTATTATGCCATTGATTATAGAATAGATATCAATGATTATACTTAACTTGTACATAATTTGTTATATTGTCTAATAAAAAAAAAAAACATGTTATGACTACATATAATGTTTGTAGTTTATATAATATAATATTATAATATTTATAGACATAGAGCAACATATACAATAAAAATTCTACATTAGTACGCTTTTACTTATATTATTTTAATATATGGCTAAACGAAATAATCACAATCATAATTATCAATATTTCAGTACAAAGTTTTAGGTATTTTATATTTAAAAAAAACTTTTACTGGTGAAAGTGTTCAATTGTTAATTTATAGCCAATATTTCTCAAAAATAATTAAGTAAATAATGTATATTTTGGATATTATTTTATATTCTAATAAACAAAAAAAAAAACATTCATATAAAAATTTAAAATAGTCTCAATCTATAAAATGATGTATCTAATATAAAATATAAATAAATCTATAAGTGAATAATATGGTTGAACTATTATTGAAAATAACTATTAATTATAAATTTCCTCAATCCAACTGGCAACTAATAATATATTAATTATATTATGAATCTAACTATATAAATGTAAAATGAAAATCTTTGTACAGGTTAAACTCTGGAAGTACTTATAAGATCTTCTTGATTTTTTTTTTTTTAACGAAAGAGTATATCACGGATAAGATTTCTATCGCAACAGCATTTGTCTTAATTAAAAAACCTCTGAGTTATCTACTAATTAAAATAAACGTGTAAAATGTATAAATTGTATACCTATAAATATACGAGTACATAGAATATAATATACATATACAAGTTCTCGATACATTCTGAAACTACTAAACCGATTTTGATAAAATTATGATCAATGTGTGTAATTTTATCTCCGTCATAAGAGAGGATAGTTTTTATCCCGGTTAATGATTTCAATATATTACCTCTTTATTATATTTAGGGCTGTGTCATTATTTAATCGATTATTCGAATGATACATAATCGGTAAATCCATTGAAAAAATACAACTCTAGGCGGGACAGTTATGTAAAATTGATATATCACTATGTCAGAGATATCATCTATACACCAAATCAGAAAACCAAAAATAGTTTTTATTTTTTTGCTAAATGTTAGCATTATTGTTAGCACGCGGGTGTATTTTGTACGGGCGACGAAGTGCACGGAGATAGCTAGTTGTGATGAATAATTTTTTTTTTTTGCAGAGTCAAGTATATAATTCAATTATTACAAAATGAATGACTTAAAAATCGGTAAAATATTTTCAAAAACGGTAAATTGTTGTAAAAGAGATAAAAAAGAGGAGCTACTGAAAAATGGTTAGGTCAGAACTTTCGAGTAAAAGAACATTGAGTAAGCCGACGTGAAGAAGATTCGACCAAAATATCATGATGGACAGTTAGGAGAGTAGCAGCAGAATAAAAAGACTGATAAAATAGTTAGGTTCAGGTTTAGTCAATAAGCCAAGGGCGTATTTGAGTTGTGACCACGGAGGGGGAGTCGAAATTTATTTTTCTTCTATACAAATTAAAAATAATTTAAAGTCGACTTTTATAACCTAAATAGGTATATAATTCTTATTATGTTAAATATGATATCATTACGATTAACAAACGTTATCAAACGAAAATTTTTTTAAATAAATTATTAATTAATGTATTATACATAAAAAATACGAGCTATGGGGGGTCTATTGCCCCCTTTCGTCTCCCTTAAATACGCTCTTGGAATAAATCCTAATATGGATCAATAAAAAAAAAAAAAAAAAAATGTCAATACGACTATACCTGATGGTTAATACACTTGCAATATGCACTAGAATAAATTAGTATTTAGTTTAGTGGTATAAGACAAAAGGTCTATAATAAATTTAACTTCAAGCCAAAACTGACATATTTGTTAGTAATACATTACACATCTCAATTCTGAGTTAAAACATAATACAGCTTATTGTTTAGTTTATAACCGTAAGGTTACCATAATGTTTTTAGACCAAATCCGGATGTCGTTTCCGTTTCAGGGGGGAGGAGTAACATTGAAGATAAACTATATTTTTATTTCATTAATACAATTTTATATTTATTTAGATCTATGAATAAGAGTACATAAGAGTTATTTATTAGGTTAAATATGTTAAAAAATGTGTTATTTTAACAATTTTTTTTGTGACAATAAAGGGTACCTATAGTTGCTTATCGTGACGTTCCGGAAAAAAATAACTGAGTGAACACGAAAATCTGTCACCTGACATAACTTTTTGTATTATGTTTATTTCAACCATGTTAAACGGTTTACTTCGGAATTTTTTCGGAAAAAATTCGGACATTTTTCGAATCTGGACTGTCCGGACGTATGATAACCCCAGAGTCAGAGGTGTAGCCAGGATTTTTTTTATTGGGTGGGCTAAATACTTTTAACATGTATTATTGAAAATCACAAATAAAACAAAACAAAAATACTGATGACATATTAACGTTGATTTGCCGTTAACGTATTTACTATTTTAAATAATTTAAATTAAATTTGTAATATAATTTCCATATTTAAATTTAAATATTTCAAAACAATTTAAAAAATACGGCCAATAGGGGAGGCTATAGCTCCTTAGCCCCACTTGGCTACACTACTGTCTAGGGTCATAATTTTACACTCGACTTTTTTTAACGGATAGATAGTCTCTAAGTAATAATAAGTAATATAATGTTTTCATAGGTGGCGATTGGGTGGTGTTTGTGAGGGCTTATCTCCTTCAAATAATTGAACAATTTTCAAATTATTAAATAGGTACCTATTTTGCAACTTCATTGCCAAATACCCCCCTAAAATTCAATTAAATCTCCGTCTATGAATGTTCTTCTTCTCAACACTACAATAATGTCAATAACTATTAATCACGATTCTTATCTTAAATCGTATTATTAACTAATAAGACGTACCCATTACCTACAATGTGTGGTGTATGCCAGTTAGGTGATGATCTGGTGATTTGTGGCATTTGTGCAATTGCCAATAAATAGTAAAGTAATATCACAGAGACAGAATATGACAATAATCGTTATCGCTATTTCGTTTCTTTGCTATCATAAACGATGCTATGTTCCAGGTAATCGGTGTTTTATCATTTTAAATTTCACACCGAAGTTCATAACCATGAAAACGCACATCGGCACATCCTCAAACCTTCGTTTACTTGTCATATGTGAATTAAAAGTTAATATGATGGTTTTTGTTATTTAAATTTTGAGTTGACATAGTTCTACCATGTCTGATCAAAAAGGAGTAAGTTAATTAAAAAATTATAAATGTTTAAAAATATTTAATGTAATTAACTATATTTGTTTTATAGAATACTAAACAATTTTCGGACTTTCATTTGAAAGCCTTGTCATCCAGTATTAAAGAACGAAAACTTGTTTTTAAAAATGTGACAAATGCTGTTAAATCTAGTAAATATATAAATATTATTTGAATAGTACTTAGTAGTTGTCTTTATCTCTTACAAGTGTCATAATAATTATTAATTAATTATAATTAAATAAATTATATAAATTTCAGATATTTCAAATGAGGTATGGAATAGTATTAATGAAGTTTTGCCAATTGTTTTTAGTCGTTACCAAGACCTAAAATCACAGTCATATTTCAAAGAATTTGTTAAAGTACTGATGGTATCTAAACCAGAAGCATGTTTAATTAATTTTACTCCAATATTAGCTGAATATGTCAATACATTTCCTCATTTAAATATATCGTGAGTATTACATGTATGTCTTTCATAACATTCATTCTGCACATTTCAAAAGTCGTAATCTTTTATATTTTTTAATCTTTATACTTTTAAAGTTCCCAATAGCATGGTAAGTTTTTATTAAATGTAATGATATTTATTTGATATAATTTAAAACATTAAATATTTTATTTTAATGATTATTTATTTACATTTTAAGAAATTGTTTTTTATAGGAATAATTTGGCAAAATCAGTTTTTTTCATCTTACAAGTCATAAACATAATTATTAAAGTATCATTTAAAGATTATAACATCTCACACGCAAATGAATTGAAACAGCTAATTGAACTGCAAGCTATATTAATATATTTAGTAGCAATATCAAAAAATAGTCAGTAAGTAATTTTTTTTTAACCGTGTATAATTGGGTATTCGGGAAAAAAAAAAGACCTTAACAACATTCATCGGAAATAAAAGCCTCGTACCAGCTAAATACATTATTCGTTATTTTATTATAATTTACATAATTTAATATAATTATTACATTTATTTATAGTAACATTTTTTTAACATATCTAAAAATAGATAGTTACAAATTGTTAAATAAGAAATAATATAATACCAAACAATTTTCAAATCAAAATTTTAACCTTGGGGTGCCAGGGTAACTCACCTTATTTAACATTATCATTAATTGCCATTTATCATTTGCACCTACATAATTTAAAAAATGTGAAAAGATAACAAATTAAAATAAATGTCATTTGTATATAATTAAAATAATTTATTATTAATAATCATTTTTTAATTTTATTATACAAATGATAAACAATTATTTTAAATTTTTATCCTTGAAATTGTTTTAAATTATGTAGGTATAAATGACAATATTATTGACAATGCTAAATGCAAATTTCAGCTATATGTATAAATATATATAAATATACTAAAGAAGTGTTACACAGATAAATGTAATGACTAATGATTACATTTAATTATGTAAATCATAATAAAATAACAAATAATGTATTTAGCTGGTACGGGTCTTTTTTTCCCTAAATTTGTATAATTGTTAAATAATGAATTTTATTAAATTTTTAGATTATGTTCAAAAACATTTAATGCAATGAATGATATTTGGATAAGTGACAAAAGTACATTAGAATATTACGGAGAATGTTTAAAAAAAATTAATTCTAAACCTTACTTACTGGTCATTGAATCATATTTACTTAAATCAATGGCATCGACTGATATGATCCTGGCTAACAAATATAAAGTATTTTTAAATGTATAATAATTTATAATGTTGGTATTAATTCATTGTTATTTAAGGAACCATTTTTGGAAGTATTTATAAAAGAAGGCATTGCTAGCAAAACACGACCAGAGCAAGAATTTATTAGACAATGTTCTTTTACTATTAACTTAGTTTCAAGCGATGTGTTCAAATCAAAACTATTACCTCCCATTTTAAAATCTATGCTTCGTAATCCTGAAGTAATATTGGAATGCATTGCTACAGTTATTTCTAGTATAACATTTGATTTAAGTGCTAATGCTATTGAAATAACTAAAGGATTTTCTGGTATAAATTACTTGTTTCAAATTAGATTTAATTTTTCCTTTATTGTAATCTATTTATTTTTAATTTTAGCTAATATTTATTCTCAAAATGAAAAAGCTAGGATTGAATCTGCTTATTTATGTAAACAATTGGCTTTAAAATGCAGTGATTCAACTGTGATTTCTAATATATTGAATTTCCTATTCAATATTTATCATGGTTCTGAAGGAAAATTAAGTACATCAGAACAAAAAATTAATATTCTTCAAGTAATAATAAACTAATACATATATATATATATATATATATATATTTATAATTAATTATTTTACTACATGACTACATAACTGCAGATAAATTGTAATGTTTCTTTAACAAGGTACATTATTTTATAATATTTACATTTTTAAAATATTATAAATTTTCAGGCTATAGGAAATTTTAGTTATAACACAGTAACTAATGATGATAACTCTCAAAAATTAGCCGAATCAGTCATCGATCAATTAATCAAAGTATTAGATAATGAAATACATGAAAAAACATTGGTAAATGCTATCCAAATTTTGACTCTTTGGAGTTCAAATTTGAAAAAAAGGATACCAAAGGCTTTAATCACATGGTTTATTGTAATTATTTATTAAACATATAAAATACATTTTGAATAAAATATATTATATATCATAAAATTGTTTAGAAAGGGTACGATAAAAAATCATCTGTTTTATCTGTAAAATTATCGTATATGGATTGTATGACAAAAATTTTCAAAGACAAATATTCAACATATGCAGTTGATATCATTCCATTATTATTGAAATGTGTTGAAAAATGTTCTCAGTCGTCTCAAGTATGTAAAATTATATATTATTATCCCAAAATCTAATAAGATTGAAGATATTTATGAATATTAATATATTTTCTATAGTTCTATTTGAAAACTAAACAGATTTCTTTATATAATTATATATATTTGTTGAATCTTATGTCTTACTTTTTAGGCTTCAATTGTGACAGAAGCTTTGTATGCTGCATATTTGTTATTACTAATCGTAAATGAAGACCCAAAATTAAATAATGAAATTGGGTTTACTCCCTTATGGAATGTGGTTCTCAATTCAGATAAAGCTTTATTTTTAAATGAAAAATTTTTATTTCAGTTTACAGATGATGGTATGTTTTCTATATTATTTAATTGCAATATTATTGGATTTATATTATAATTATTGTATAATTTGTTTTAAATTTAGTGTTAAATAAAATATGCATGTTCAGTTTGCTAGTATTAGCCATGAAGTATGATCAAATTAATGGTCCTATTGAACCCTATTTAAGATCAATAATTGTGAGTCTTATGTCAATTAAATCATCAGTCCGGATACAATCTAAAAAAAATGTTTTAAAAGCTGTGTCATTGCCTGGAGGGTCTAAATTAGCCGCTTCACTATTGAATGCTACTACAAAATTTCTGGAATGCAAAGTATATTATTATTTATTCCTATCGTTTGTATGTAATAACTCAATAACCTATTGTTTTATTTACAATAGAATGATTTAGAAATTAATCCTAAACACTTAGTAGAAACTATTCTCATATTATGCCAAAATAGTAATATTGGAGAAGAAGATCAAAAAATCTTGGCTTTTGAATCATTGAAACCTTCACATCATCCTTTAATTGGTATAAATACCTACTTACATACTTTTTAATTTGATAGTTTTTACCTCTTATGTATTTTTATAGCTTATATTGTTATTAAATTTATTTGTAGAATCATACGCTCCAGATCTCTGGATAAAAATAGTTAATCGTTTCCAACTAAAGCCATCAGTTTTCATCAGATTGTATGAAAAAAAACTTATAAAACTTCTGATAGATGATTATTTACCTACCAAAGTAAGTAAATTTCTTTAAGTATTCTATACATTGAATACGCTTGACTTTGTTAATTATTAATTAATATGTGTTAAGTTTTCACTCTCCGTAATATTATATTACATAAATTATAAATTTAATTTGATTAAATGATAATGAATATTGTGTAGATACTTATATAATATATCTTATATTATAGAGTTCCAATTATATTAAATAAAATATGTACTATATAATTTTAAATGTGTTATTAGTGTATGGAAAACGTTTTAAGTACTATATCAAGAATGAATGGGGATACTATTGTACCTGCAATTATTGATAAAGTTAAACTACAGTTAGAAGAATGTGATAAATATATTTGTATAACAGAGATTGAGTACAACATATATTTGTATCCAGAAGGAGAATTGTTTGATAAATCAATATTAGCAGAGTAATGTTAATGAGTATTAACTAATTATACTTAATTTGACATGAAATATTATATTTGCTTCACAGGAAAGAAAATGAAAATAATATGAATATTAAAAATATGAAAAGAGAAAGTAAAGCCTACTCATATAAAGAACAACAAGAAGAAATCATGTTAAGAAAAGAAATCGAAGCAAAAAAAATTAAAGAAGGAAAACTTAAAAAACCAGAACTTTCAGCTAAACAAAAAGAAGCTATAGCTTTGGAATTGGAAAAAGAAGCAACTATAAGAAATAAATTGAAAAGTGTAAGTATCTAAATTTTGTGGATATAAAATAACTTAATCTGCTATTTATGTATGATAATATAATTAAGAAAAATAGCTCTAACAGTTCTTTATAATCAAAATAGCTTAAAAAAATATGATTCTTAGTAAATAATAATGCATAAATAACAGTTATTGGCTGATTTAAGAAAAATAACTAAACTCCTAATGATCTAATATTTATTCATAATAAATTTGATTAACATCATTTTTTTTTATGTTGTTACACCTTCACTACTTATATTTGTAACATTATTAAATTGAAGAACATTAAATAAGTTATGAATTTTAAAATTCTCTGTTCAATTTGTATTTCACTAATTTTATTACAATCAATTTTTAAAACCATTTTGAAATTTGATAATTTGTATTTTGTTTTGTAGATGAATGATGAAATATTGACTTTGGTTTCAATGATGAAAGGAATTATTGCTGGAAACTCTCTCTTAGTTTCTCAGTCATTGAGATATTTGATACCAGGAATCATCTCAAATTTACAATCAATTGTAGCTGCACCACACCTAAAAAAAATATTTATAGACTTAGCTTTCTGTGCTTTTAATGCTGATGAAACAAAAAAAACTAAAGTTGTATCCAAAGTTAATAATGATCGCATTAAATTATCAAATTCTCAAATCAAAGCTATAGCTTATTATACTCTTAGAAAATTAAAGCCAAAATGTATAATTGATGATGCTTGGTTAAAGGAAGATATTGGTAAGTTAAATAACAAAGATAATTGAGAATCAATTAAAATTTTCTTTTAATAATATTTATACTTTTCATTTTTAACATGTTTATTAGAAACAGCAACAATTAGGATTGTTAATTTATTTTGTGATTTAACTAAAAAGGAAGGACAAGAATTTACGTCCCCGTCTTTTTGTTATTCCTTCACATTGATCAGAGCTGTTATGTTGGATTTACCTTTTGATCATGAATTGGTTTACGATTGTTTATTATTAATAAAAAATCAATCTACTGTTCGTCCCAAAGCAACTTCAAAAGCTAAAAGCAATTCAGATCTTCAACGACCTAAATTTTTACCACGTATTGAAATGTTTCAACTTTTGGCTGAAATAATTAGTCGTACAACAGGCACTCTTCAAGACAAAGCTGTTTTAGCATTTCTATCGGTTGCTGATAGTTGCTCTACTAACGAGAAATGTGATCCAGCTAGCCGTGATGAAATTTTATGCTTATTATCAGCACTTCAGAATCCATCTCGTAATGTAAGATATACAACTATTAAAGCTTTACAGAAAGTGGTAGATGCATTTCCAACATCAAAAAAAGATAATCAAATCATATTAAGAATAACTAAAAGAATATGGATTACTAAATTTGACATTTATGAAGAAAATAGGTATGATTATCAATACTATAATAAGATTGAAAAAAATATATATATAAACAGAATGATTTTTTTAGTAAACAACACTCAATATTTAATTTAATTTTTGTTTTTAAAAATATTTTTTTTACATTATTTCCAGATAAAGTAAAACATTTTATTTATTTTTTTATAGATAACATATATTTTTAATTTCATATTCTGAAACAAAATATTTTTCATAGTATTAGATTCATAAAAATATAAAATTTAAAGATACCCTGCAAAATGTTGGTCTACTATTTTGCTTACCTAAAATTTAAATACTTGTAAGTAAACCCCTTTGTTGAATTTTGATTTGTATGTATTGAATTACTCAAAAAAAAAAAATTCTGCTTCAGAATATGCAATTTAAAATATATGTTGTCATTCAAAAAAGTAAAAAATTTAAAAAAAGATTAGAATAAAAAATATTGTTTAATTTTAACTAGAAATTATGTAAAAAAAATGTTTCAATAACATTAATAGATTTTGACATGATGAGTTGCTTGATAAAATAATTATCCAGTATATTTATATTATTCTGATTGTAAATTTGTTATTGTGCATTTTTGTTACTAGGGAATTAGCAAATGAATTATGGGAATCTTCAAAGTTGGAAATTAAAATTAATGGACTTTTAGAAAGTGTTTTAGAAGACGTTGTTCATCCAGTTGCTGATGTACAAAAGGCTGTGTCTATTGCTCTTTTTTCACTTTTAAAAGACTCTCCTATAAATTCCACAAATATTGCATTAAAAAAATTGCTTACTTTGTATAACAGTAAAATTATGGTAAGTTTTAAATATTAATTTAAAGGCTCCAGGTGGGAAGTTATGACGATTTAAAAAAATTTATTAATCCCCGATAAACATACAATTTAATTTTAGTTTTTTCAAAAAATGTTTACACATTATTTTTTTGCTACATAAAATTGACTTGACAACAAATTTTTTCCAGGGCTCTCTTTAGGATTTAATTTTTTTTTATCCCAACATCTATATTCTACTCATTCCAATAACATTAGATCCCCTTTCCTTTAATCAATGATTTATCCATCTTAAAAAGATTTTGCCCCTATCTTGCTGTTTTTTATTTATAGATTAGAGATTGATGTTTACTGTGTTTAACATTTCAAATCTATTTATATTAATTACTAAAAAGTATTAAGAAATGTCATATTTTTCTCAATGATTTCATGAGACTTACCTTTGGTAAATAATATGTATGGTTATTTTTCAATGAATTTTATAATACTTCTTATCATCAACACACTTTCATATAATAGTTTTTATTTTGAAATAGTATACTAATACTTAGGACGAAAATTCAGCTTTAAAGATTATTGATTATTTACTTACTATTTTCTTATTAAATTTGAAAATAAAACTAAACTTAATCATATACATTTATCCCCAGTATAAAGGTTTTTCTCAGTATGTTTTCAATTTTAATGTTATTGATTTATCTGTATATGAATATCTTTAAAGTTAGCTTGCTTTGTTAGTAAATCTTATACTCTATTCCATTGTATATTCTTGTTACAAGAATAAATATAAATTAATATGGTGGTTTAACTTTTAGCAAAATAATATTTATTGATAATAAATCTTATACTTAATTTAGTTGTATTTAATTTAAGTTGTACTGTTTCAAAAACTTAATCTATTTTCTAAATTTAAACTGTTAAATATAATTTTTCTGTTTTAGAAACCAGAAGATGGTATAGAATTAGATGATTGGCAAGGTCGAGTTGGTGTAGCTATGGCATTGGAACAGTTGTCATTATTATTAAGTGATGATATGGTGATACAATTAGTAAACTTTTTTGTTTCAACAAGTTTGGATGATAGGAATAATGTTGTAAGAGAGCATATGCTTAAAGCCGCAGTAGCTGTAGTAAATTTACATGGAAAAAATAATGTTGATCGTTTAATGAACATATTTGAGAAGTTTTTAAAAAAAGCAACTTCTTCTGAAAGTTTTGATAATGTAAGATTAGGTGTTGTTGTGTGCATGGGAAATTTAGCAAAACATTTAGATTCTGATGATCCCAAATTAAAACCGATCACTAATAGATTACTTGAAGCATTATCTACTCCATCTCAAGAAGTTCAAGAGGCAGTAGCCAATTGTTTATCACCCCTTATGTCATTGGTCAAAGATGATGCATCAGCTATATTAAAGAAACTTTTAACACGCCTTTTCAATTCTGCATCATTTGGAGAACGTAAAGGTGCTGCTCATGGAATTGCTGGCGTCATTAAAGGTCTTGGTATTCTAAGTTTAAAACAGTATGATATTATGAGCACTTTAACTGAAGCTATTCAAGATAAGAAAAATTATAAAAAGCGTGAAGGTGCATTATTTGCATTTGAAATGTTATGTTCAACGTTAGGCCGATTATTTGAACCATATATTGTTCATGTTTTACCACATTTATTATCATGTTTTGGTGACAATAGTGAGTATGTACGAACAGCTACTTATGATTGTTCAAAAGCAATAATGAGCAAGTTATCAGCCCATGGTGTTAAATTAATTTTACCATCATTATTGAATGCTTTGGAAGGAGATTCTTGGAGAACAAAAACTGGTAAGATAAATTTATTTGTTCTTATTCAACAAATATAATTTTATTATTTGATTATTAGGTTCAATTGAGTTGTTAGGAGCAATGGCATACTGTGCACCTAAACAACTATCATCCTGTTTACCAAGTATTGTACCAAAATTAATAGAGGTTTTAAGTGACTCTCATATTAGTGTTCAAGAAGCTGGAGCCCAAGCTTTAAAAGTTATTGGTTCAGTTATACGAAATCCAGAAATTCAAGGTAATTTTCTGATGCATTTATTTGATTTATTTTTTGAATTAAACTTACAAAAAAAAACTTGTTTTTAGCTATTGTACCTGTTCTTCTTGAAGCTCTACAAAATCCATCAAATAAGACTGCTCCTTGCTTACAAATTTTGTTGAATACTAAATTTGTTCATTTCATTGATGCTCCATCACTTGCTTTAATTATGCCTGTAGTACAACGGGCGTTTATAGATCGCTCAACTGAAACGAGAAAAATGGCTGCTCAAATTATTGGAAATATGTATTCATTGACTGATCAAAAAGATTTGACACCATATTTGCCAAATATTATACCAGGCCTAAAAAATTCATTATTGGACCCAGTTCCAGAAGTTCGGACAGTTTCTGCTCGTGCTCTTGGGGCTATGGTTCGAGGAATGGGTGAAACAAGTTTCCAGGATTTATTACCTTGGTTAATGCAAACTCTTACTTCAGAAGCTAGTTCAGTAGATAGGTCAGGTGCTGCTCAAGGTCTGAGTGAAGTTGTTGGTGGACTTGGTGTAAATAAGTTACATAGTTTGATGCCAGGCATGTTATAGTATTCATTTTTAATACTAATTTGAATTTAATTTAATAATTTATAATTTTTGAGTATTATTTTTTTTTTTATGTATAGAAATTATTGCAACCGCAGAACGTACGGATATAGCCCCTCAAGTTAAAGATGGCTATATCATGATGTTCATATATATGCCAGGTGTATTTAATGATGACTTCATTCCATATATAAATCAAATTATTACACCTATATTAAAAGTAAGTAAAAAAATTGTATCAAAAATCTTTGTTCCCATAAATAATAGATAGAATACTTATACAGTGGTTTTTTAATATAATATTCTCATTATTTTGAAAATATTTTTTTACATAATTTGAAGTCATTACAATACAATATTTTCAAAAAGGAAAATCAGTTGTTAAAATGTTTTATTGCTATAATTTGTAAAGTTTTATTTATTTGAATGACTACATAGATACATTTTAATTTATTTTTTAGAGTATTTAGGTTTTTATAAAATGATAAAAATATTTTGAGTTTTTAAAATACTGTGTACACTTTATTCTCATATCTATAACTTAGTTAATCTTAACATTATTTAAAAAACTATTTACAATATACTTTTACAAATCTTTGGTTTGATAAGTTCAAATAGTCATTAGGTCACTAAACAAAACAAAATCCAGTTATTTTAGTATATATAGAAATTTAAAAAATTGATCAGTGTATTTATTGATTGAATTGGTAATTGATTTTTAATTGTATGAAAAATTAATATAAAATCCTAATTATTGATTAATATTTTATTGCATGTTATACTCTATAACCTATAAGATAATTTTATACTTTTATAAGTTAAAATTGTAAGAAAACCATAAAGATAATAATTTAAAACAGCAAAAAAATATATATCTAAATATTAGAAATTATTTTTTCATTTTATTATAACTGCATTTTTGTATGGCTAAAAGTACAGTTTTAAAGCTACGACTAGTATTACTGCTGCTTGCAACAATTATAAGACTATAATCCAGCGGTTACCAACCCATGGTCTGTGGGCAGCGTAGAACTGGGCTGTAGACCATATAATATTAACATTAATAACATATTTATTTAAAATAATATTGTATATTTTTATTATACGGGGTGATTCTTTTATCATAAAACACTCATTATTTCAATAAGTATTCATATTTTAAAAATATTTTTTTACATACTAAACAATATAAAATACCCAGAAAATTATTCTGCTTTGGAATATGAAATTAAACTATGTTGTCATTCAAAAAAGTAAAAAATTTAAAAAAATATTTAAGAATATAATTTTTTTAATAAAAGCGTTGTTTTTTTTAATAACTTGAAACTATTTCAAAAAATGTTTTCAAAAACATGAATACTTTTTGAAATAATGAGTGTTTTATGATAAAAGAATCACTCTGTATACCTAATATTATTATACATATTATATATACACGTAATTAGGTGTACTATTATCATAAGTGGGCCTCAAAGATTTTTTTACATAAATAGTGTTACTCACAACTAAAAAGGTTGGGAACCACTGCTATAGTCTATATTCTATAGCAAAGTAATCATTACAGCTTGTTATTGTCGACAGCCTCAATCACTAAGTCTTAGTTTAGAAACTTTGGTTCAATTTCGATTTTGTGGGAAATATTTTGTATTTGATCCGTTAAAGTGAATCCTCATTGATTTAAATGTTTACCAGATATTAACAAACATGCATCCTCTATGATTGTAAGAGCTTTATTAAAGATTTCTCTGTGTAATTCATACCACAATTATCATCCCAGTGTTAATCTTTTCTGAGCAAACCAAGTCGTTCGCATGCTTGTCTGTATGTTTCATATATCATCCCATCAATATTTCTTATGTTGGCCCATGCACATTATATAATAAGATTCTTAGAAAAAATATTCGGGAGTACTTGGATGTATCGTATACCTTCGACTCATCGTATCAACTTTAAATATGTTTAAATGTTCACTGACCGGAATTCCTTGTTTTCTAATATTAAACTGTTTGGCTGAATTATCCCATGTATAATATTTTGAAATTTTCTTAATATTACAACGTCTTGATGAAATGAACAGCTTGGCATAATTTGAAAAATGTTGTTAATATTGTTTCTGGTGGTGTTTTTGCTTTTTTTCAACATTCTTATATGAGAAGTAAACACGTTCATTTTCTAGGTGTACAGAGAGATGAACTATGTTGAGATACCGCTCATGGATACCTAAAATTCGTTATATTGCTTTGTTACTATTTATACATCTTCCAGATTGATAGTCTTCAATTTCATTTTTATTATTATTTTCTATCGTAAACATTGCTTGATCACCTTTGTTAATAATATATTTTATATATATTTAATTGAAATAATCTACATACATATTTCAGTATTAATATGTCCTTTTAGCAGTTTTAAAATAAGTGGACAGTAGGGTACAATCCACCTGTTATCTATTTCGATTGTTTTATATTTCCCAAGCATTATTTTCATTTTTATGTTAGTTTTAAAACCACCATTTGTTGTACTCCTTCTATACAATGGATATCCTTTAGAATTAGTCCTGGTTTCATCTATCAATTTTTGAGGATAATTAAATTTGTATTTGCCATTTTTCATATAACGTATCAATGGATTCCATTTCCCACATGGTCCATGTATCATGTGTTATTTTACAATTTCAAACAATTCAAAATCTTTCTCTGGATCTGGTAACTCGACTGAAATGAAATCATCAATTTGATTTGATTGGGATGAAGTTTACTTTTTAACCATAGCAAAATGTGAGCATGTGGTAATCCTCTTTTTTGCCATTCTATTGAATTACCCATGATCAAACTTCACCAAAAATATTACTTTTTGTTATTAAATCCATTAATTTTTTCAATTTCAATTTAAATACTCTTGCTATTACATCATATCGATCTCTTGGTTTCTGATGGAGTAATAGTTATTCTGTTATCTCAGGCCATTGACTATTACATGTAATAGGGTAATTATTTGTATAATATTAATTCATGATATTCGGTAAATTTATTAATTATTATTGCTAAAATTTTCAGTTTCTAAGAATGGTACTCGTTGAAATATGATACAGCAGAAAAAAACAGAAGACCAAAACCATCTTCTTCTAAAAATATAAATTAAAGATTTGTAGATTATATTTATTATATTAATTGAAGACTACGTAATTTTCAACTTCTTTTACTACCTACTTTAATTTTTGTTACGAATTTTTAGAATGGAAAATCATTATATTTAAAATCAAGTATATTAAAAAAAAATTTTTCTTCTTTAAATTATTGTAGTCACGACCCGGGCTATCATAATAATATATTATTATAATTAGCAACTGACGGTCAATAAGTATAACTAAAATATCTGGCCTGGGCGAAGACCGGGTAACCCCTGCTAGTTTAAAATATATATTTATAAGAATAAAAATTATGTCTTAATTATTTTTATAATTTTATATATTAGTAATTTTTCTGTTACTCTTTAATTTATACATTAATATGAGAATACATATTGTTGTTAGTGCTTCATTAATAAATTTGGTGTTGAAATTAAAAAAAAATTTAGAAATTTAATAAAATCATAACATTTTTTGATTAATAATTTTAGGCTTTAGCAGATGAAAATGAATTTGTTCGGGAAACTGCGTTAAAAGCAGGTCAACGAATTGTTAATATGTATGCTGAATCTGCAATACAATTACTCTTACCTGAACTTGAACGTGGTTTATTTGATGATAATTGGCGTATCAGATTTAGGTAAAATTATTATATTTATTTCCTAGTTTAATCTATTTATATTTTTATTTTATTTTATAGTTCTGTTCAATTACTTGGTGATCTATTGTACCGAATATCTGGTGTATCTGGTAAAATGAGTACAGAAACGGCTAGTGATGACGATAATTTTGGCACAGAACATTCTCACAAGGTTTGTGGATTTTTATGACCAAAATAATTGAAAATTTGTTTTTAATATTAGTTATCAATATTATATTTATTAATAATTATTTTGAAACCTAACACTTGACAAAATTGATTTCAATTTTTTTAAGGCTATTATTGGCACTTTGGGAGCAGAAAGACGTAACCGAGTATTAGCTGGTTTATACATGGGTCGTTCTGATGTTGCATTAATGGTACGCCAAGCAGCATTACATGTATGGAAAGTAGTTGTCACTAATACTCCACGTACTTTAAGAGAAATATTGCCAACATTATTTACACTACTATTGGGATGCTTAGCTAGTACTAGTTTTGATAAAAGACAAGTAGCTGCAAGAACTTTAGGAGATCTAGTAAGAAAACTAGGAGAACGTGTACTACCAGATATAATTCCAATTTTAGAAAGAGGTCTTGAGTCTGAACAAGCTGATCAACGTCAAGGAGTTTGTATTGGTTTGTCAGAAATTATGGCGTCTACTAGTAGAGATATGGTATTGACCTTTGTAGATAGCTTGGTGCCTACTGTCAGGTAATTGTTTATAAGACTTAAAAAGTATTTGCTTTTTATAAAAATCAATTATATTAATTTGTGTATATAGTCGAGCATTAGCTGATCCTTTACCATCTGTAAGACAAGCTGCTGCTAAAACATTTGATAGCCTACATTCAACCGTGGGACATCGAGCATTAGATGATATTTTACCATCTATGTTAAATAATTTGGTATGTAATATAACTAAGATAACAATATAAATATTGATTATCTAAATAAAAAATTTTTTTATAGAATAATCCAGATTCAGAAATTGCAGAGAGAACTTTAGATGGGTTACGCCAAGTAATGGCTGTTAAATCCCGAGTAGTTTTGCCATATTTAATACCTCAATTGACTCAACCACCTATTAATACAAAAGCTTTATCAATTTTAGCCTCTGTCGCTGGAGAAGCTCTTAATAAATATTTACATAAAATATTACCTGCCTTATTAACTGCTCTATCTAAAACTGAATCAGCTGCTGAGGTAAAGTAATTGTTATTATTTATTAAATTAATTTTATCAGTAAAATTATTTTATTAGGAACTAGTATATTGTCAAGCTGTTGTGCTAGCAGTTTGTGATGATGCTGGAACTATGGTTGATTTACTATTAGATGCAACACAAGCAGAAAATGTTTCTCAAAAACAATCAGCATTACAATTATTGGCTGCTTTTTGCACACATACTAAAGCAGATTATAGTTCATATGTTCCTAAACTTTTACATGGAATAATTTATCAATTCAAAGATCAAGATGAGAAAAATTTACAATTAGCTTGGGAAGCTTTGAATGCTGTTTGCAAAGTATATTATTGTATAATTTATTTTATTCTCATTCTTTATGGATTATATATTTTTTACTTATTTTAGTCTGTCGATACAAAACAAAGTAATCATTTAGTATTTGAAATACGTCAAGCTATAAAATTTGTGATGAGTGATTTCAAGCATTTAGAATATCTTCCAGGTTTTTGTATACCTAAAGTAAGTTAAATACTATTTATAAAAAAAAGTTATATTTCTATCAGGATATTAGAATTCTTAATGGACTATAAACCTAAAATAAATAAATGTCTTAAGATCACAATATAAGGTATAAGTACAGTAAAACCTCGATAAGTCAAACATTTTCAAAACACAATTTTTTTGACTTATCAAGGTTTTAAATGTAAAATATATTATCATTATTTATTATTATACATAAATTACAGTATATTTTATTATTATTTTCACTATTGGTGTTTTTGAATTTATAATACTTAACTATACGCTTGGAACCAAATAAAACAATAAAAATGATCAGGTTAGGTCAACCAATCAAATAATTAGAAAAATGGTTGTAATAACAAACAATAAGTAATTGTCATTACTCATTATCCATCTATATTTTGATGACTGAATGTTTGAGTTATTTATAGTTTTTTATTTGATTAATCAAAGTTTTTACAAGGGAACAGCATTTATTTCAATTTCTCTAGGTTTTCGATTTATCAAGATTATAGTTGATTTATAAAAACAAATAATTAGTATACCTATTTTTTATCAATACAAGGTATATTAGTATATATAACATTATAATTATAAATAACAATTAATATCTATGTACTAAGAAATAATATAATATAAACAGTATAATAAATCATACACATTTTAATCATTATATGATCAAAATAGAAAAAGATAGGCTTAGAAAACTATGTTCAATCCATTTTCTTAAAGCTAACACTTACAAAAATGGAATAACAAAATAAAGTGAATATGAAAAGCTTACTTATACACAGATAGTAAATAAACTTAGATATGTATATGTAATTTCTGTGATTTAAAAAAATATATATATAAAATAACTGCCAAGAACTATATTAAAAATTTCAGATTGGTGAAGCATTTTGTTTACATAAGAATATTATAATCATACCATAATGTTATACTCAATTGCATACCAAAATCTATTCATTTAAAGTAAAATTGTATGTTTTCACAATATAAATTAGTTATGTTTGATCATTATTATTATAATAAAAAATCATTAATAAAAAAAAGTGATATTTTCTAAACACTCGAGCAATTTAAATTAAATAATACTCTTGAATAATTTAAATAAAAGATGTTCAATATTTTCTTAGTGAATTCTCCAAATCATTAGGTAATTGTAGTATCTATATTTCTTATATAATGCACATATTATTAGTTTACAACTTATTAGATGTCATTTTTGTTTAAAATAATAAATTATAATATTTTTAAACTATCCTGGTGCAAGTAAACTATTTTTTTACCAATTCTATTTTTCAAATTTTTATTTTGAATTATTCCTAAACTACCCCAAAATAATATTTATAGCTTTGAAAATAATATAAACAAATGTAGTATTGTAACTTATACATTAAATTAATATTTTATTTTTTTTCAAATTATTTTAATTGTATAAAAACAAAATAAATATTATGTCTATATTTTAGATACAGAATAATGAACAGTGTAACATTACTATTGGCGATTGCGCGTTATGAGCAACAAGGTAACCGTCTACGGTCGGTGAGATTCTGAGGGGCTGACTACTCTCGCCTACCGTGGATAGGTTATCTCGTTGCTCATAACACAAAATCACCAATACCACGCTTAAAATGTGACTTGTATTTACTGTAAAACATATCTGACAATAATTTTTATACCATAAAAATTTTAAAAACAAATTTTGTATGATAAAAATTCTCTTTTTTTAATTGTTTTAGTAATGGTTAATTTTATTTTTACATTTATTTTGTTCAATATTTAACCTTTAATATCTTTATTTATAGGGGGCTGATCCATTTGTACCAATATTTAGGGAAGCAATTCTTAATGGTAGTCCAGAAATCAAAGAGCAAGCAGCTCAAGGTTGGGGCGAAGTTGTAAAAGTAGCTGCAAAGGAAGGATTAACGTCTCCTGTATTAAATATGACTGGACCTCTCATTCGTATTTTAAATGAACGGTATACGTGGAACATTAAATCAGCAATCTTAGAAACAGTTGCTTTATTATTAGCCAAGGCTGGTAGTAATTTAAAACAGTTTTTACCCCAGTTGCAAACAACATTTTTGAAATCATTACAAGACCCAAATAGACAAGTTAGGCTTAAAGCAGCCAACGCTTTGAGCCATCTAATTGTTGTACATTCTCGCACTGAAACAATTTTTGTTGACCTACATTCTGGTGTAAAAAATTCAGAGGATATTACCATAAAGTAATTAAAACAATAATACACATTGTAAAAAAATATTTAGTTAATGTTCTTTTTGATTTCTCTTCATTAGAGAAACAATGCTTCAAGCTTTACGTGGTGTTATTTCACCAGCTGGTGATAAGATGTCAGATCAAGTTCGTAGAACTGTATTTATGACTTTAAGAGAAGGACTCGGGAATCCAGAAGATACTATAAGAAGTGGTACTGCTGGTTGTCTTGGTGCTTTATGTAAATGGTTATCTCCCGAACAATTAAATGTTGCTTTAAATGATCATATTTTGAGTTAGTATACCTTATCAAAATTTATTATTGTTATTTTATTCCATAAAAAATATAATTTTAATCAATTTTTCAACAGTTGATGATCCTTCACTAGATCCAATATTGAGACATGGAAGAAGTTCAGCTTTGTTTGTTGCTCTTAAAGAATCCCCTGATTCAGTTTTCAGTTCATTATATAGTGATAAAATTATAAAAACAATTTTATGTCACTTACAAGCTGATAAGGTAACAAATAATTTTTTTGTAATTTAAATTTTACAAAAACATTTGAAATTTTTAGATTTCTATTGCAATGAATGGAGTTCGAAGTTGCGGATATTTATTTTTACATTTAATGAATATTCGTACAATAATACCATCACAGCTTTTAGGTCCATTTACCAGAGTATGTAAAAAAAAAACAATTTTTAACATCACAATGGTATATTATATATTATTTTAAATATTAAATTATAGTTGATGAATCAATCCAGTAATGAAGTTAAACAATTAGTGGCACATATTTGTTCATATTTAGGAAAATCTGGTATAACCTTATCTCCAGAATTTCAAAAAGCAACCATACCAATGTTAGTAAATGGAACTAAAGAAAAAAATTGTTACGTCAAATCTAATAGTGAAATAGCTCTAGTTTCTGTTCTTAAATTGCAACAAGGTGATGCAACATTACAGGTAAATCCAATTTTATTAATAATGACTATACATTTTGATCAACTTAGTTGTAATATTTAATTTATATTAATAATTATAACTGTGGTAGTCTTCTCAAACATGGGTGGATAGGCTTACTGAAAACTGAAATTTTCCCAATGAACCACTTTTTTATTTATATGTATTTTCAGTAATTTTTTTATACAAAACCAGTTTTTGATAAAATGTATTTTCTTATTTTGTTGTAATTTAAAAATAAATAACTGTAGAAAATCCAAATTTACACTAATTGCTTCAATTAGTATTTTCTATACTTGATGTAATTTTCAAAATATTTTTGAGTTACTTATGGGTATGTAAATGGTGGTATTTTTTCAATGGTTATCAATAAAAAAAAAATTCCGAGAAAATAACAAAAATTAGGGCTATCTTGTATTCTTGTCATTGCGCTCTACTACCAAATTTAATACATATCTGAAAGACTCGACACAAGTATTAAACTATTTATTTATTGTATTTTTATTTTTTCTAATCATTTTTCTAATTATGTTTATTAATAATGATGAAACGACAATAATGGTAACTTCCAATCATTTTTAATAAGATATAACTTCTTTATAAGAAATTTTCTTCATCATTAAAACCTTTAACATTGTCAATTTTTACGAGAATAGATTGTCTTAAACTCTTAATTAAATATATTATAGTTGTTGAGTGGTAATGTTTAAACATGGTAGAGCAGTAGTGCAATCAAATGATAAAGCGCATACTCCAGTCCCAATATTGCCAGTAGTGCGTATATGATAAGATAGTCAAAATTAGAAAACTATTTTGTAATTAAAATTGTATAAATATCCATTACACATTATCTTAAATATATAAACACAAGTTTTTCTTAAAGACATTTTAAATTCAAATTTGGATGACTTATAAAAATTGTTCCTCAAATCAACATGGACGTATGGTGGAATCCAGTTATGAGGGTGTTGCCAAAACATCTGACATCCATTAAATCCAAACATTCCTCCAATCTAAATGCTTCTACCAAATTTTGGTAGATCTCTCAATTCTATAAGTGTTTCCATTCGATTTTACTCAACAATCATAATCATCTGATCTTAGGACTATCCATTCCCACCATAATACCCTTTTTTTTTTACTAATAATAAGGAATGGGTAGAAACTGTTTGCCACAATACTACCACCCTACTACTATTATACCTTGTGACTTCAGAAAGTCAGAAGACACCTAAAACAAATTTGTATAGTGACCTATTAAATTATTAACCCCCTTTATATTCATGTCAGGAAGTTCCATCAATAGATAGCTTCTTCCCCCAAGGCCAAATCCTCAATCACTAAAATTTTAACTAATATATTCATTTTTTTTATGTTAACTTTACATCACTTTGACTAAAAATGTATGACAATAATATATCATATAAATATATTCTGAGCAGGCCTGGACCATGAAATAATAAAAAAAGTCTAACAAGACATTCTATTGAATAACTGGTATGTAAGTTAATCATTTTCTAATTTATATTTTTATGAGATATTCAGATTACACAGTAAATATTACAATATTCCAATATAAGTAAAGAGGCAAATGGTTTATTTTTTCATTTAGGGGTCCTTACTAAAATATTCCAGCATACCAAAAAAAGGCCTATTCGCCCATAGTCTCAATGTAATAAAAAAATAAAGCTTTAATTAAATTAATTAAAAGTTATTAAACTTGTTAAAAATAATATTAATATTAATAAATTGTTTATCTATTTATATATACAAATATTTTAAACTCATTCATATTTGTATATGCAGCCTGGACCTGAAATGGAGGTAAATGATTGTGCATAAGCTATAGCTTATTATTAACACTCGACAATATATTAAAAATAATGGTATTATACTAATACAATAATTTAATATCTTTTATTTTAGGCTTGTTTAAATTTATTGGATACTGGTGCACGTGAAGCACTAAATGACGTCATAAATAAAGTATTACGTAAGGTATCAACTCAAATGGACACTAAAATTGAAGAGCTAGATGATACATTAATTGCTTGAAATTTAATGTATTATTATGAATCAATTTATATATCCACATTAATTTTTGTGTGTAAAATAATCAGATTAATATTAATAACTATAATTATTTTTCATGTTTTTGTACTTTTAATTTCAATAATTAATTCATTGTATTTTCATGTACATGAACATTAAAATAAATCATCAATACAATATGTATAAATATATATTTTTGAGGCATAATTCATATCATATCAAATTAATATTTAATTCAAATATTTCATTATCAAGGTTTCTTTTATCGTCTGGGTTTATATGTGTTAAATAAAAATGGCGTACAATTTTTTTATTTGGTTATTTTATTTTTATTTTTGACCAACTAAAGAATTTGAATAACATGTATAATATTAAAATCATGAGTACATGCAAACAATATCAAGTTTTAAGATCATGTTAATCATTTATCATACTGATATATTATCAAAACTATCTTATATTTATGTGCATGTAATACCTACCATTTACAGGAATACTTTAAACCAACCAAGATGAAAATTAACTAGATTTTTAAGTTAAGCAGACTTATTTTGTAACAAGTGGTTTGTCTACTATATGCTATATGCAGGTGTTTTCAACTCAATATTTTCATTTGATAATTTATAAAATATTTATTTATTACTTATTGTAAAATAAGTTAAAAAAAATATACTATTAGTTAGTCAATTGAATTTTACTAGTTTCTTTGTTTGATATCATTTCTATTAATTCCTTTTGAAGTGTTTTAGGTATTTCCAACATGATTATGTCATCTTTAGTTTTCAATATTTTAGCTAATTTTAATAAACATAATTGTCTTAAATCCATAGCTGGCATTTCAATTAAAACCCTTGTTCTTAATGGTACATTGATAGGGTGTTTAAATTCAAGACGTCTGTGTTCTTCAACCCAAGGTGTCGCAATGAATACTTCTCTTCCAGCAACAACCATCCGACTTTTTGATATACATTCCCTACAAATATGAAATAATAGTCATATTCATACAAGTCATAAAAAAACATGAACATTAGCAAACCTAAAAATCCATGAATGTGTAGAAAATGTGTTTACATCCACAAATTTATTTGGATCTAAAATACAGTAGGTTTGTTCATTATTGTGAAAATTTATCCAATTTACTTCAATGCTATAGCAGGTGTTGTTTTGAAAACGTACATATGCTGGTTTTCGTTGAGCACCAGCAATCTGATCACCAATTAAAGCCATTATCAGTTTAACATTGCTCTCTGAATTAAGTGAAAAAATTAAGATAATAAAAAATAATATATTAACATTCAACAAAACAATATAAACTTAGATTACAGAAAATCTATAAATTACATGATAATAAAATTATTTACATGTTTTAGTTAAACATTTAAGTGGACTTCTGCTTTATATGTTGGATAACTATAAATATTAATGATACACTTAGTTGTTGTAAGATATTTGCAAGCACAATGATCAATAAGAAATTCGACAAGGAAAAGTTAGATTAAATCATTTAATACATAATAGTACTCTGAAAGATGTAATAAGTCTTATACTGTGTTTTAACTTTAGTCCTTATGGATCTAGGATATATTGACAATTAGACATCTACGAACAGCGTCATTGCACTTAACTGTCGCAAAATATTATCAGGAACTAAATTAATGTAGTGATGATATTTATATTGTAAATTCAATATATTTACATGAACCTAACTACGTAAATACTAATTTTCAAATAGTATAATTAATTTTTTAACATTTGATATGAAAAAAAAGTACAAACCATAATCATAAATGAATATAATACATATTAAATATTTACATTATTGCAAGTACATAGAAAGTACATAACCGACGGGCGATATCAATGTATTAGCCATGACATGAATTTGTCATGGTATTAGCATTATGTCAATAATATGAAACGAACTACAGTCTACCTCTACAATAACTAAAAATTTCAATTAAAATGATAAGAAAATTAGGCGCTATCAGTAGGTAGCTAGTAATACTTTTTACCAATACTGTTGTACCACGGAAGTTGTATATTTCTAGTTAAAATTTATCATAACATAACCCCACGCTTGGTCCACCATCTGTAGTCCTGAGTACCGAGCATTAACATATTGTAGAACTATTGGTACCGAGTTCTGTCATAGCTCCTAACCTTAAATTTCTTATATTAAAGAACAATAGACAATTTTTCACTAATTGTTAATTACTGGACAAATTTACATGCGATTAAAATAAAAAATCACATTTTGTGATGTTAAGATCTTATCACGCTCTAGAAGACTTCGAAACTTCGCTTGTATATGATACAAATTTTAGTACGAAATATACAAAGGCTAAGACACGAGGTAGTGTCCAACGTAGTGTTAACACTAAATGCAAATCAATTTTTCTTATTAAATATTCAATTCATTCCACATTAAATTGAGCCGTACGCACGAATTGTAAATAAAAATTTCATTCAGCGGTGAAGTGAAATTCGAGTACGTTGAAGTAGTAAAATTAAGTTGTTGAACCGATAGCAGTGTTTAATCAAATGCTGGGCGACGCCATTTTCCGCGCCCGGAGAGGGGTATCTATTGCTTGGATATAAACACAAAACGGGTTCGTTGTTTTGAATACTCAAAAATCATTTTCTACTCAAATTGTTAGTGTCAATTATATGTGAATTCTAAATAATTTAATTCTTTGGTATCTTATTAATCCACTGAAGATAACATGTACGTCAAATCCATTTTATCCACAGGTACGCCTTTTTCCTATATTGATTGGTTTTTGTTAGTTCTAATATACAATTACTTTTAATAATTAAATAAATATCGACGACTTTTAAATGTAGTAAAATACTAAATTGATATTTGTATTTTATTTCTTCTTGGGTGAAATATGATTACTATTAAAATTTGAACACTTATTTTGTACATGACAGCTTAATAGATAAAAATAATATAAAAAGTATTATTGTACTATAAATTCTTTTCATTTATACAGTTGTAATACTCTAAATATTGTGGACATTAAATATTTCATTATTTCTCTGAAAAATACTTTCCCTCCAAATTTGCATATTAATTTAGTTCATTGATTTACAATTAAATTTAAAAGTGTTTTTTTATCATTGATCACAGATCCTACTAACCTCTTTTCTGATGTTATATTTTTAATATTAAATGGTCCAATTATTTTGTTTATATTCTAAGATTTTACGCGTTGGATCTAGAGGAGTTCCTTTATTATTTTAAATCATAAATAATTCGATTTTGATAAATGCTTTAAATCACTGAAATTTGTCATTTTTGTTAACTTAAATGTAAAAATAATTGATATTATAGGACCAATAAACAATACTTTTAATCAATATGTCATCTTTATAATACTATAGAAACATATTTGAGTTTCTAATGTTAAGAACTCAATTAGGCTATATAATAAACCAATATATAATTGTGCTCTTGCATGCAAATATGTAATGCTTAATCACTCAAAGTTGGTTTACGTTTTTTCAGATTTTAAATGTGCTTTTCAAAAGGAATATTAAAATATTTCTACATACAAAATACAAAGGTAATTATAATATGGTTTTTTAATCTTACTGAATTTTATTTGTTTATTATTTAGTTTATATCCTATTGCCAATAGAGATTTCCATGATTAAATAAATATGATTCTTTTTTTTTTCAGATTAATTAATTTACTATCAAGTATCAAATATTAGTTAATAAATGTTGATTTATGAAGATGGCCATGAGAAATAATTTGAATAGCACTTTCAAAACTAGCAGTTATAAGCAAGTTAAACGACCAAACGGTAAATACGGGCATATGTCATTACATAGTGGGATTAGTAAATGTGATATTTGTGGACAAAATTTACAAAGAATGAGATTATTTGACCATATCAGAGAATCTCATCATCAATACATTTGTTTAGTTTGCAAAGCTAAATTTAAGATTCATAAAGATCTAATATGTCACATACAAGATATTCATCAATTAGTAGCTTCAGATAAACTTAACAAATCTCAAGATATATTTAATGATAGTGTAAAGAAAAGGTATTTTGCCCAACCTCTTTTTTCATCTCTACTTCCAATTCCGCCCACTACAAATTCTCAATTCTCTAGTAGTAGCTCTGAAGATGATGAATTATATTTAGATAATATTGATGTGATGGATGTTGTTTTGGGTACTAAAAATTGTGAAGAGCGTAAAAATGAATTGGAAATAAGTAATGTTATTGATGACATCATAAAATATGTTATAGATGATGTTAAAGCTGATGACCTTTTTGAAAGCACATTACAAGACTTAAGTTGTTCTGATATATCAGTAACTGATGAATTTGATAACAAAACTCTTAAGAAATTAAGTGCTTCAGAAGGAGATACTTATCATTCACATCATTCTATGTCTCAAATCAATTGTGACAGTAATTTATCTATAAATATGGATTGCACTGAAAATAATGAGGTATCATTTGATAAAATTAATACGTTGTCCCAATCACCAATTACTACGGACTTGATATCTGTACAAACATTACAAAATCTTGAGGAAGAGTTTAAACTTGGAATTAAAAATATGTCTACAGTTTTATCAGAAAAAAGTCCGTGGGTAAATGGACCTAATGCACAACAAGATATTAATAACTCTACACAAAATGATAATCTTCTAGTTATGGCTCTAACTCTAGATCATAAATTGGCAGATATGAAAATAAATGTAATACTAAAAGAATGCATTAGAACTTCATGTTTAACTTGTGTATATTGTCACAATTCAACTTGTATTGCTGTGAATGGTAAACAACTAGCATTGCATATGATAGAAAAACATCGTTTTATGACAGTAAAAAATGAATCTTCTGAAGATGTTGCTAATATTTTAAAATCAAATTTGAATTCTTTAGAAAATATTTATTTAAACTCAGAAAACTATGACTCTACTGATGAATTAAGTCATATTCCATTTAATAATACTTTCTATTGTTTCAATTGTCAATTTACATCAAAGCAAATGAAAGAAGTAAACTCTCATAAACGAAGTGTTCATTCAAGAAAAACTTATGATTGTATTATGTGCAAAATAACTTTTTCCAACTATGGAGAATTGCATTGTCATTTATGTCCCGGCGTGGATCTTGGAATTTGGCAAAATTTGTTGTTTCGATGCCTATTTTGTGGTCAGGGTCAAATTCCATCTGCATTTCGTTGTATGGTTCATTTAAGAAAAGCTCATAATGCATGTGATTATTGTCTGGAAACATTCTCTAATCAACAAAGTTTAGCATTACATGTTAATAAACATAAAATGCGACATATGTGTTTAAAATGTAACATAACTTATCTTAGTAAAAAGGATATTTTTGAACATATGTTTTGGAAGCATAATAGGGACAGCAAAGAATGTAAATCATGCTTAACTAAAAAATGGCCTTATACATATCATTTTTGTGTTCCTCCTGCAATGTTCACATGTGATGAATGTAGAAGAACATTTTCTAATGCATTGCTTCTAAGAGTACATGAAAGATGGCACTCTGGAAATATTCCATATGAATGTAGTACTTGTTCTAATAAATTTATCTCAAAAAAGTTACTTAAGAAACATGAACTAATTCATAAAGAAGTAATATCTCCTATAAAAAAGAAAAAAAAGAAGAAGAAAAAAGGATTTGACTATAATCTTCCTCCGTTAAATCTTTCTTCTGATAGTGATACAGAGAAGACTCCTCGTCATAAACCGGAAAAATATTTAAATTCGCCTAGTCCAAATGGTAATTATTGGGATTATGTGAGTAAACAAAAAAAAGAATTAGTCCATATTGCATTACTAGATCATGACTATACTTTATTATCCACAACTAGTCAATCTGAAGTAATAAAATCTCCTCCATATCCAGATGAATTAGCAGCTATTGTAAACGGTAGTGAAAACATATTAAATAATTCTTTTAACATTTCATGTCAAAGATCATCATGTTCTTCGCACTGTAATTCATCATCTTCATCTAGTTCATGTGGTTCAAATTGTTCATGTTCTTCGTCGTGTTCTTCTTCGTGTGACTCTGATAAAGAAGAAAAGAAAAAACCAATAATCGAAAGTCCAAAAAAACATAAAAAGAAGAAAAAAGAAAAAAAAATCAAAGTATTAAGTGCCAAGAAAATAGCAAATTTCAATTTGTGTGCATTAGAATCCGATTTGGAAAGCGAATTTTCAAATACAGATAATGAAGAATATTACGATATAAATCCAGTCCCTTTGCATCCTGAAATAAATAATAAAGAAACAATACATTTGAAGCAAGAAAGTCTTACAGAAAATGCATTAATTTTACCTAAAGTTAACAGTACACTTATATCATGTATAACTTTACCAAATGATAACAATCTAAAATTATCTCAACAATGTACAAACATTGAATCTCAAATATTGAAAAATAGTGAATCCATTGGATTACCCAATAACAAATTTAAAATAGCTGATGAATATGAAATATATAGTAATAATTGTTCATCAAATATAAATAATATATCTCCAACATTCAATAATTTTTTATTACCTACTGAAGATAAAGAATGTATTGATAATAATTTAAACAAAAATTCAGTTACAATATGCAACGGTAATAATAATTTACATAGTATAAAGGATGAGTTAAATTTGAGTTTAAGTCAAGATCAAAAAATTGCACACAGTTATTTAACACCACCAAAAACAAGAAAACGCGTTCGTTCGTCATCACTTACAAAACGACAAACCAAACATAAAAAATTAAAACTTAAGGTATCAAAAGAAATTCCTCCATTATCAAAAGTAGTATCAAGCATTCCTTCACCGCTTTCATTAAACTCTTCTTATTCAACATGTACACCTAATTTATCCAGAAGCCTTTTGTCGTCTAATGATACTCGTCAGTCTAAACGACAACCCAAAAAAAGAAAATTTTTTGGTTATGAAAGTAGTGACGAAGAAAAACTACAAAATGGAGATTCGTCTTTATTAGTTCAACCATTATCCCTTCATGTTCCGTCTGTGACAAAAAAGAAGCAAAAAAGAAAACCCAAATCAGAATCACCACTTCAACTTCAACATACTACTACTAAATTGACACAATCACATCAAACAAGACCTATTGTAGATGTTCGAATAAGTAAAATTATTATCCCCCCTGATGTGGCTGATAATACAGACAGTGATTCTGGAAATTTAGTGATTGAACTTCCTAAATTTGTAGAACAGAAAGCAGTACAGAGCACAGAGAGATTATATTGTCACTGTAGGTGCCCATACGATGAAGTTTCTGAAATGATTGCATGCGATAATCCTAATTGTCGTGTGGAATGGTTTCATTTTGATTGTGTTGGTATCACGGTTGCCCCAAAGGGTAATTGGTATTGCCCAGATTGTCGTTGATTATTATTAATTCTAATATACTTTTGTATTCATTAAAATCAATGTACTTTGTCTTTTTTGTTACATTTTTTTACACATTTGTTATACATTTAAGAAACTTAAAAACGGTATTGTTCTTGTAAATGTATTTTTAGATTTTTCTCATGCAAATCTGAATATCTAGAAATATTACAAAAAAAAATTATATATATTGACATAAATTACAATGTAATGTATTTTAATTTATACTTATGTATATTTCTTTTTTTTTTTTATTTATTCATTTTTGTAACAATATATTCCCAAATTGTTGAAGAATGTCCGATATTAATGTAAAATGTAATATATACACAGGTAAATAAAATGGTCCTTTTTTTTAAAATTAATTTACCACAAGTATTCCAATAAGCTTAGTTTATATTGTTCTTAGTAAGATAACATGTACAAATACCAAAAACTCTGTAATTTTAATTTATTAAATTTAAAATCATATTTTTATTTATAAAAAAAAAAAATGATAATGTATTTAGAAAAATATTCTTTTCTATTAATATGAATTCCGTGTATTTTTATTTATTTTTTTTTTTTTTGTATTTTCTTAATTTTCTATTAAGATAAGTTACTTTTTTTCCAATTTAAATCAATCCTATAAATGTTGTGTGACTATTAAGAACTATTTGAAATATGTTATAAAATGTAATATGTATAAACTTACAACAAAAATTTAAAATTAAAAAATCAACTAGAAATACAACTATAATATTATTTACTTACTAGGTAAATTTCTTTTTACCCATTTAGTATTAAGTTGTACTGCTGTATTCTAAAAAGTTAACTATCACATTATAATGTTGCTAATATGTGATGTGCGAGTATAATTGTACATTGTATAATTTATAAGCAGGTGTTTTACTTGCTTTTATAAATCCTTTTACAATAACAGATATTTGTAATTGTATGCAATTTATATTTATGAATTCCTACCAAGACCAAACTACATTGGTCCTACTTATCAACACATTTAAATATTGTCATCATAAATTATTTTTACCGGACTTATGAAAAAAAAAAATTGTTTAAGATCACGTTCAATACTACACTATATCTATAGTTAATTCTACAAAATCATATCAATTCCTACTATTCTTAGACAAACCTAGTGTAGTGAACACATGTTGATAAACCAGACATTACTATGCTATTCATTATTGACAATTATGTATGTTAAATCCGATTGATTATACAGCTAAAGTTGAATAAAAATATAGTATATAGATACCTAATAATATCGTAAAACACAAATCTATCTTTTAAGAATAGGTAATCTACTTTATTGTAGATTTATGCTAATGCTGTCGAGTATTCTGACCTCTAACAAATCCAACTTGTAGTCATGACTGTTAAAAATGTTAAATCTACGGAAAACTTAAAAATAAAAACTTATTGCTCAAGCTCAATGGATTTAATTTCTTATTAATCTAATAAGATTGGGAGAAATAGTTATTGTTTCCATTATTCCATTGCACTACTGTAACTAAAAAAATGAAGTACATGGTTCATGGATGTTATAAATTAAATTACAACTAATTATTTGAAAATTTGGAACCCACCTTAAAAGTAAGAGGAATTGTATGAAGACACTATTACTTATTCCTACTATTTATTTACTACTACATGATGTAGCATGTACCCAGTAGCGCAACTACCGGTGGGGTTGGGTGTGTCAAACATCGGGGCCCCACTGCCTCAGACCCCAGCAAAACTAATAATATCCTATTTTGGTATTTGATAATAAATTTCAAAATCAAATTATTTTAATTTTTAATATATGGATAACGTGACCATACGTCCCGCTTTCGAGCTAAGTGTCCCGCTGTCCCCAAAGAACCCAAAAATGTCCCGCTTTAAGAAAAGTCGACTTGTGGTAAGTATTTATTGATCACAAATCACAATCATACATTATTTATATTATTATACTGTATAGTCGTATAGACGTATAGTATAACTACGTAATATATATATAGGTAATCTATTATTTATTTTACATTATTTTTTATTATTATTATTATTATTATTATACTTATTAATATATCAGTTCTGTTTTTCTGTTGCCATTTTTTATACAAATAGTTTGTTTTTTTTCCAATAAAAAAATTGTAATTTTTCGCAAAATGATATGATTTTCTTATTAAAATGTACAGGTGTCCCGCTTTGAAGAAAAAAAAATATGGTCACGTTATGTATGGATCAAATTTCACAAAATTCGGACTACAAAGTACTAATACATTATAAATGTATAAAATACCTACGTATACATATGTACATTAATACATTATGTCATTAAAATATAGTACAATAAAATATAATATAATGATTAATGAGCATATAATGTAGAAAAATAAGGTATATTGTATATTATTATTTAGGTATCAAAATTGGGAACATTATATTTGATTTAAAATTTCCGGAAAAAAATGGTTTTAACGTCGGTAAATCTATTCAAATGTTAAATGAGACTACGTTGGATGAGCTATAAAAATATGTATAGTGTAGAGTTGATAATTTGTGTCATGTCCATTAATATTGGGTTTTCTTAGTTTAATAATTTTATTTACAAACACCTAGGAATTTGTTAATATAAATTACCTCATTTTTTCTAATCAACAATTCATCAACTACCCCAAATTTGTCACAACTATGAGCATAAGAAACTTCAATTAGGGCCCTAGTTGACCTAGTTGCACCACTGCATGAACCTATGTACAATCCGTTTATGTTCTTTCAAAATAATAACGAATAACGATCTACATTTATTGTTGAGAATATTTATTGAAGTATATATAAATATTTTAAAAAAGGTCTTAGGGAGATCTTCTCCTTCATCCCATACCATCATCGTTCAGAATCGTTTTTAATGTGCATCATGTGCAATAATTTATTATTGGGTATAATTCACGAATTAAGATATCTTTATTCGTGGTACAATCAGTGGCGTAGCCAAGCGTGGGGGGGGGGCTAAAGGGGCTATGTAGGAGTGAGGAATGTGTTGATTTTACAATGATATATAACTTTTTTTTGTGTCTGTCATTACGTTTTAATATAGAAACAATGCTTTGATTTTTGACTTTAGCCCCTCTTTGAAAAGGAAAATTAATGAAGTTGGTACATAATATGTACGCATTATATTAACCTAATTAAAGTTTAATGTTGAAGATAAGATTTGATTATTTAAACGTAAAATATTGATTTTTTCACCCACGTTTTTATAGAAATTTATTATTAAAAAAATATCGATAAATATAGAAAATTGAAACTGAAACATTTAACTACTAGCTAAATTATTAGTTTTTATTCACTATGAATTTTTCAAAATATTTAAACAAATTTCATTAATAGGAATTTCAAATGTTAAAATTTTCGTTATCATAAAAATTATAAAAAAAAAAAAATTAAAAATTAATTCATGATCGATGATCACGCACAGTTGGCAATGACACAATAAAATGTATCATTATTTATTATATTATTTTGGATTTAAGTGAAGAAAATCTTATGAACATACTATGGCATTCGATTATATATGAGTATTACATTTTTTTTATGATTTTTATTTTGTCTACGTATACATTTTAAAAAAATTGTGTTAGAAATAGTTTTAATTTTCCTTATACGTTTATCTTATATTATTATTGTTATTGTAGTCTAGTCATTAGTAATTATTTATTAAATATTTAGATCTATCTAGTGATTTACCTGTAATAACCAGGATTTATAGTACTTAAAAACATCAGGCTAAAATTGCACTTTATCATGCATCTCTAACTGATTTCGAAACTGAATTTTTATGCGGAAACCATTATTTTGGAAGTTATAGCCTTCCAAAGTTTGCAATTTTACAACAATTTTTTTAAAATAAATTAATTGAGCATAATTCTATAGTTTATCAACCTATCGATATTTAAATTTTTTTTTCTAAAATGTGTGTTTTGCTATATAAGAATGTAAAAAATAAAAGCCCGCTCAAACTTCGTTTTAAAATTATTGATGACAAACTTCAAATACTTCATTTTTTCGTTATATGCGCATTTAAAAAAAAAAAAATACATAGAATTGAATATTTTTAAATTTGTTTTTCAAAATGTGTGGTTTTTAATGCTTAATTGACTGGGGAAATCAAAACTTACTTAACATACTTCCTTTTGAAGTTTTTGCTCGTAAACATTGACTAACACCAGTTTCAAAATTCATAATAAATCCTTTCTTAAATTAGCTGAAAATCAGCTTTTTAATATTTTAATGTACAGCTAGTTTATTTATTTTTAAATATTCTAACTTTAAATAAAAAATATTTACTTTTTCAAGTTAATAATAATAATTTGCTTAATTCTGGTTTAATTGCGTATGTTGGTTAATAGAATAATTAAATAACTTTAAAATAAAAAAAGAATTATGTTAAAATGTTGAAAAGTTTTGGAGAAACATAAAAAAATGTATGGTAGGTTTGGTTTTATTTTAAAAAAAGTTGATTAGCCCATAACTTGAAAAATAAAAATCTTAGACCCCCTCTTTAAAGGGCATTTCTTCATCATTTTAGGTGTACTTTTATATGACGTCGGACGGTCACTTTCCCCCGGAACACATTGTATAATAGATTTATCATAAGTATATATTATATACCTATATAGTTATATCTAATTATGTAAATGTTTAGTTATAGAAACTTGTAGCTAATATCAAAGTTGACAATATTAACAGTTATGACGCCAAAGATTTTCGATTAGTATGCCGAATATGCTGTAGCAATACAGCAATAAGCGACTTGGTGTTGTTTAACCCGGGAGTCGGATACTCGGATCGATCCGAATGAAATTTTTTATTTTTTTTATTTTTTTCTATAAATAAAGATACAACATACAAATTATTCGCTTGGTATTTAAATACTATTTATAATCAATGGTAGTACGAATTTTGTGTTTAGCACACTGTTGCACTTACTTTTATGGTGGTCACACTATGCTTTCAAACATTGGTTAGCATACGAAATAGTTCATGGTAGCTGGTAAGCGTTTACTGTTTATAAGAAATCGTGGTATATTGGTATATGTCTATGGCTAAGGGGTGTACTTTTTACATCAATTCTTCGTTCACATTTTGAGGTTCGAATTCTGTTCTTTCTTTAAAAATTCCATATTTTTAAGACTCGTTGAATTATAGGATATCGTTGGTAGTTGATCAAGTAAGTAATCTTTTAGTATTTTTAACATAATATTTTTTAGATTTGTGTTGTATACGCTTTTCAATTTAGTAATGTATAACCTCAAAAGAAAAAAAAATTATTTTCAATGCATACGTTTCTTGTAATAAGTATTAATTTTTTATTTAACAAAATTTTAGCAATTTCTTCAAAATGGTGAATTTGTTCGTACGTGGTCAAAATGTTCATGCTTTGGAATGTCAAGGGTTTGAGAACATTTCCCAAATCAAGGTAAATATTATGTTTGAAAATCTGATTATCTTGTCATGTGTTAAGACTATGGCCAAGTTTTGTACTTAACCATTAATTTGTTATTGATGTATATTATTTTCTTTTTTTATTCAATATTTGTTGTACTATGAACACAGCATTTATTGTTAAGTAACACATAGTTCTTAACCCATCAATAGGCGCATTAGTATTTGTAACACGGTTAGGCGCATATGAGTGATATTCACTTCTCCAATTTTTACTACTAAAAGTGGTTATTCGAACTAAAATTTTGAATTCTGTTATGAATATTTAATTAGGATCACTATGATTATTTATTATTAAAAAAATCATATACATAATACATAGGTATATATCAATTACAGGTATTCAATCTGAACCTCATTGATAGAATTTACATATAGTACTAATTTTTATTGGAACTGTCCAATTTAATCCATTGTCATTTCAACACAAGACTTTGAATTGTGTTATATTTTTTATAGTAAAATCTCCAGATTATAACCTAAGGTATAAATATGTATCAATAGTATAAGAATTAAATTAAAGTCTGTAGTGACGAAAATAGAAATTGAGTGCTCATACGCAACTACTGACTGTTTAGAAAAATCAATATGTATCTTCACCCATCTATATTTTTGGATGTAAGGTATACCGTGTATATTATTGTACAATATTGAAACTAATATTATTATAAAAATACATGGCTCATTTTTTTTTTATTAAATTAGTTTATTTTTTTCATATTGAAAAGGAGTAATTTTCAGTTATTGTACAAGTGTATTCTTTATATCTTTTTTTTTCTTGTTAAATAATTGTTTATTTTGATTATGAATTGTAGAATTATTTTTAATGTTAAAACAATTTTTTGGTTATATTATTTTATTTTCATTTTAATTAATAATATAATATTTATTATTATATCTAATGTGATATCTTATGAAGTAAGCTGATTATGCAATAATGCAGTGATATTGTAGGAGATGATAATTAATTTTTGTCTTATTTTTAAATGTGGCCATACAATATCAATTTAATAATTTTTATTATAACTGTAAAAATCATTGTTTAATTAACTTACATTTTTGTTCAATCAAAATTAGAACCGATTGGCTACTTTGGAAAATATAGAAGAAACTTTAATTTCATTGTATAATCAAGGTCAACCACTTAACGACAATCAAATTGTTGGAGAATTAAACAACTTCAATATTGATTTAATTGTCCCATTGCTTGGAGGTAAATAGTTTTATTTTAATTTTACATACAACATATTAACTGATTTAATTTAATTAATGTAGGCAAAGTTCACGGATCATTGGCTCGTGCTGGAAAAGTTAAGGGACAAACTCCAAAAGTTGAGAAAGTTGAAAAGAAAAAAAAGAAGAAAACTGGGCGATCAAAGAGACGCATTCAGTACAACAGACGTTTTGTAAATGTTGTTCAGACTTTCGGACGTAGGAGAGGGCCAAATGCCAACTCATAAATTGTTTTACTCTTTATAAATTTAAAATAAACAATGTGGTAAAATTTTGAGATTTATTTATTTTTCAATGATTATAATTTTTGTATATAATTAGATGATAGGTCAAAAATAGTTATATTTATAGTATGAAAATGTGTGTTCATCTCTATGAATAACAAATACAGAAAGTCTACTAGTCTGTTCTAACCTAATATTACTCAATATTGGTATCTTTTTTTCAGTGGAATCAATTTTTTTTTTGTTTTTCTATCTTGTCACACTATTTACAAGTTATATGTTAAATAGAGAACCAAATCCTATTAAGAGGACGCCATATCCGCATGTGTTGTTTTATTAACGTACATCATAACAAATTTTCGTTCAGTAGAATACATTTTGTGATGTTAGCTTTAATATTACAGTAAATTTACCAATTATAAAATTTAAAGGTAAGAATATTATCTAGAAATGACATATCCTTTTATTGATATTATCATTTTAAAGTAAGTTATGAACATTTTATAGTTGTTATATTTTACATAGCTTTAACTCGCTTTAAAATAACAATATCATTAAAAGCATGTCATTGTCTAGATAATATTATTACCTAAACGAAAAGTTGTTATGCTATACGTTAGTAAGACAGAGACAACACATACGGGTATGGTGTCTTCTTAGTTATTGTAGTATGGATGCCCTCAACATTATTACGTATATAACATTTAATGTTGTGCTCAATAATATATATTGGTAAAATCATTAATTATTCTAAACTTTCATGAAATTGCAATATATTAATATTTGAAGAAATATTATTCTTATTAGAGTGAATAAAAGATTATAATCTATGCTCTTCTTACAAGTAAGTTATGTTTTTGTTCCAACATTAATTGATCAAGTAAATTTATAAGTTTGCTGAAATTGCTGAGAATATAACCCCCTGAAAATTTTAAATAAATTTTGAAATGGCTGTAAAATTTAGAATTCCAATTGTTTCAACAAATACTAAATATTTAAAAATTATGATATTAGTTTATTTTAGAAGTTTCCAACTTTTTATGATATGACCAATTTTGTATTTTTATTTACTTTTTGGTGGCCCAAAGTAATATCAATGACATTTTATAGAATGTTGAAAAAAATATATTACTTTAAAACAACATTAATTTCATATTTAAAATTAAAAATAATTTAGTTGTTTATAACAACAAATGTTGAAGTGCAATTAGCATTTTTATAACTTGTCATTGTTGAAGCTCAGATGTAATTCCATTCATTTTCTAACAAAGTATGACTAAAAACAATTATCTAAGTGTTACCCAGTAAATTTTTTGAACAGTCAAATTACCATAAAAATAATTTTGTAATATTTAAAATGATTCCCACTTACTTGACATGATTATTCTAAACTAAAAATAACTACTTCTGTTTCATTAATATTTGAAAAAGTAGTTCTAGGCTGGATTTAGGTTGTTTTGCTACCCTAGGCTATTCTAATTTACGCATTTATGGTAGTCAAAATATTATTAGATATTTTTTTTTTTATATTTGTTGAACAATGAACATACATTTCTGTGTACTAGTAATAATAGTTAAATCAATTTGGTTCATTTTAAATTTGCTGTCCCTAAACTAGTATCGCCCTAGCCTGTTTTGTAACAGTGCTGGTCCAGCATCTAGCCCTTGCTTCATCTCAAAACTTAATATAATATAATTTATGCTTATTTTATGTTAATTGTAAATCACTAACTAACTTTGTACAGTAAGGTAAATCAAATTTGCCTTTTAACTAAATGCTTTAAATTATATATTTTTATTTTTTAAGACATTTTTATTAGTAGAACAAATATATTAATTATCAACCTTTGGCAGCAAATTGGTTATAATTTTAAGTTCAAAGGTTGAAACGTAACAAATTCCCCACATTTAAAAATAAACAAGATTTACAAAGACTAACAATTGTTAAATTTTTGTCTTGGATCAGAATTTTTTTTTTCATTTTTACATGATATATCATAGAATTCAAATAATTCATTAGATACATAAGTACTGTATAGCAGAGTATTTATTTACTAAGTTTACAGCTTTATAAAAGAAATTCTTTAATAAAAACAATTATACCAGTTTAAAATTATGTATATACATGATACACCAAGATTTTTATAAGAAAAAGGTTCAGAGTAAGGTATAAAGTAAACAATTACTTTTAAAAATGAATTTGTTACAAATATGATGTATTTTAAATTATTAAGCATTATAATTTTTAATCATACCTTCATATTTATTTATACTATTTAATTAGAATCATCGCTGCTTGAATAATTTCCAATTAATGATAATGAATTACAAGATTCTTTTGTCTTATTGATACTTGTAACATTATTAACTTTAACTAAATTTAAAAGGTTGAGCTTAGAGACCTTTTTCTTTGCACTAGTTTGTGCAGTTGAAGTGTTTACATTTTTTATTATACTTTTAGTCATATTATCTTCAGATTCTATTATTTCTTCATCATCATTTTCATCAATCTTACGTTTAATACCCATTAAACTTTTTACCGTATTTTCATCTTCTTCTTCTTGCATCCGTTTAATTTGCTCCTTTAGTTCTGCAGGGTTGTACTTTAATAACATTGAATCATAATCCACATTACCTTGACGTCTATTTAAATCTCTTAGCTCTTCGAGGGATTCCATTAATTCAATTTCTTGTTTAGACTGCTGAGTACGATTCTCCAATAACTTCATTGGATTTGTAGCTTCTTCTTCCTTTTCAGCATCTTCTTCTCTTTTTTCCTGTTCTTGAGCAAGTTTTAGAGCCATGAAATTTCGTGTAGCTCCTTCTTCAATTTCATAATCCGTGTTACGTGGGTCAGTTTTAAAAGATATTTCTTGTAAACACCTAGTGCATTTTATGTAAAACCGGTAAATACGTATACCTAAATAATCTTCATTTTCAGCATCTTCTTTACGTGCATTAAATTTTTTTCCTTTATAAATATATTCACCGCATGTTTTACATCTCATATTAAATGGTGCCATAAGGCGAACAGTATATTGTCGATTTTTTGGAAGTTTCATACGTGGAATTTTTGAAGGATCAAAATCGGGTGGATAGTATTTATTTAATACTTTTCTTTCTGACATATTAACTACCTAAAACACAACAAAAAGCCCATTTAGCTTTTATATTTGTAGACAAATTAAAAAAATTATAATTGGTCTAATAGTTGTGTAGTTTTATTTATACATAATAAATCATAAATAAAAAAATATTTTTTATTAATTAAAATACTGATACTAAAAATAAAACATTATTCCAAAATTAAATTAATATTTTGAAAGATATGTTTTTTTATTTGGTTGAAATCATAACAGACTTAAGTTATAAATTGAAATTCTAGACCAAAAAACAGATCATTATTAAGCTGGAAAAACCATTTTCCACAAATATGTTTTTTCTTTTATTTACAGATTAATCAGTAATTAACCACTGTGAAATTTAATACCATTAGTCGAATTTTAATATTTTCTACCACTATTGTGCAATGAAATTTAATAAGGACCCGTTTTTAAAACATAATTACTCGCATAGCAATAGATATGACAGTAAAATTTGAGTATCAAACATTTAAACTAGTCAAATTTTTTTTCTGTTAATGGTGTTGGAAATAAATTATTAATTATATTTAATTACCTGTAATAACCTGATTAAAAGGTGTGAGAAGTCTTATTTACATAGGTGTGAAAATATATTAAGTTTAATACATGGTAATAATGAATTGAGTTTGTTTCTATCTATGGCACGACGAACAACAGTCTTAAATCTTTACCTTAGTGTTACTACTTACTGCTTTAATACCATTGATTTTGTAATATCAATGTTAGTACTTACTGAATATCCGATGTGACAAAAATAATAAAACTGGAATTATGGTCCAAGAAGGAACCTATTGGCAGTTAAACTTATGGTCAGTTTTAATTATAATTATTAATAACGAATGCAAAATAAATAATTTTAATTTTATTGTTATCAACGAATTGAGATTCGTTATGGTTTAACTGTTATAACTTGTAATGTTAATTGTACATTCTATATTGACTACCGAAATCCATGATTTTTGTCTAAAACAATATGATATATTAAAAAAATATCCAATATTGTCTTTTTCTGTGATATAATTTAGCAGTCACTTATCTGCTGCCAACTTAACTCATTTGTTTATCATATTTCCCAGTATTATTATAAATTAAATTATAATTGTTGAGTTATCAATACAAACATCACAGAATGTGATATTATTATTATTAAATATTAAATAGGTATTGTACGTTTACGATTTTAATGTTTTATGTATCAAAAAAATCTAAAATAGTGTCGTGTTTGATGATTAATTTGCGAATTATATATTTCTATTTTTAGTGTTTTAAATTTAACGATCTCACGTCTTGTTTTTAATCTTATTATACATGAATTCTTTTAACTTACAAAATTACAATGTATCCTTGAGGTTACCCTAAATTAAGAGTAGACATACTCAATTATACATTTATATCTTAATTCATAGTGAGAACTAGTCACAATAATTTCATTTACTAACGGTTTTCAAATAGCGGTATTTATAAAATTTTAAATTCCAGTTGATGATCACATTCCATTTCATACAATATGAATGACGGTAATGAATTATAGTATTTAAATAATAAAGTTTCAATTTTAGGAGTTTTCTTCACTGTAAACCATGTATTTTATTTGTTTTTTTGCATATACTAAATTAATCTATTGTTCAATATGTTTGAACAGATTGTAAAATAAAAATATAAAATGCTTTTTAAAAAAAAAGTAAACATTAATTGTAACCACATGTATTTCTCGAATCTGAGCACTCGACTGGTATCTAATAATATAGTTCATAAATATTATAAATATTATAAATAAAATATATATTAACTTTATAAGTGTTTTATTTTTATTAATCTCCCTTAACTAACACCTCTAAATACCACCGGACACCTCCAAATAGAGGACAACATTTGAACGACCGAGAGTGTCCAGTATTTAGAGATTTCACTGTAGTAGAATTTTTGTAAATATTATATACATATATTTATTTATTTTATAGAAGAAGTAATTTGGCGTAAGCTGCTCATTGATGGTGATGGAATTGGTGATGATAGGCGTTTAAATATTTTGTTAAAAACATATTTAAAGTGGTGTAACACAAAATACACAGATCCTCTTGAAAGGTACTCATTTATAATTTATAAACACATTAAGATTCAATAGGTACCTAGTTATTTGCTGTAAAATTGATGTCGACTAGTATAACATGGTGATTAATCGTCATTAAAGCTAAACTTAAAATACTAATAATATTATGTTAGTCTTAAAAATCTATTATATTAATAAAGTTATATTAATTGTATTTTTAGTCAAAAAGCTATGGAGAAGATGTTGGTTCACCTCAATTTGTGTGAGCATGCTATGAAGAAATCTCAAGCTGTTTCACGTATGAATGCAGAAGAAATGTTAATGTATGATAATATGTCTAGTGAAATTGATCACAATATAACAAATACAAAAACTGAGATAGATCGCGCAAAAGAAGAATTAAAAAAAGCCAAAACCATAAGAAGAAATCGAATGGAGTATGATGTTCTAGCCAAGCTCATTATTCAACACCCTCCTAGAACTGAAACTGCTAAACGTCTTGATGATTTGAAAGATGAACTTCAAGCATTAAAAGTATTTTCATAGATAAATTTATAATTGCTAATAATATATTAATGTTTGAATTAATGTTATTTCAGATGACAAAAAATGAAATAAATCAAAAACTTGATAAGAGAAGAAAACAACTGCATGTACTCATGTCTGCATTAAATGACTTAACAGATAGTTTAGATGATAGTGGCTCGATGAGTGAAGATATGTCGTATGAGACCTTTGATGATGAAGATCTTGATATATTGACAAGAAAAGATGATGCCGAGGAACCAATGTCTGATTAATCATTAAAAAAAAATAAAACTATTAATAAATGCCCAATAAAATGTTTTATATTATTAGTATCATGTATCAACAATAGGAAAATACTTTAAATAATTTAATACACTGTTCAATAATAATTTATTTAAAATAATGAATTGTGCAATTTATTTTATACTTTCATTAATTTTACATTATAAACAGATGAACATACATACATTTATATATTATTTATATTTATTGCTTTAACACTAAAAAAAAATTATACTAACTACGAATTATTTCCAGACTCATTTCATTGCGCAAAAAGTTTATAGTTTCGTGAATGACAGCTTGTTTCATTGATTGACTTGTGCTTAGTAAAACCACCAATTTGACTACATCACTTATATCAATTGATGATACTACATTTTGTATGGTATCAAATAATTTTTTCTGTTTTTCATAGTCCATTTCATGTATAATTTGTAGAAGAGACTTAAAATCTTTTGTCATTGTACAAGCAGCTACAGTACCCATTACTCCACCTAAAATCGCAAGCATTTACTGCATAACCAATAAAATAAGGCTCATACAACAAAATGATACTATAACATTAGTAGCTTTAGCTTAATTAATTTTTTTTTTACTGAATTTTATGATAAGAATACTTTTTATATATTTTTATTTTGCTATAAATGTAAAAATAAGTAAATTATCAAAAATTCAGAAATGAAATGGTTTAAATTGCAAAAAAAAAATTTTAGTTGAATCTTTTTTTATTGTTAATTATTAAAACTATCTTGGATTATAAAACATTATTAAAATATGGTTAAATATTAAAATTAATAATATAAATATAAAAAGTTGGTGTTTTAGGATTTTACAACTCATTTAAAATGTTGAAAACATACTGTTCAATATTACAAATACCAAAGGTTAATATTTAATAAAATGTTTTTCATATGAAGCTGGTAATTTAAATAAATTATATTTTTTAAAGCTTTTACTATACCAGCTATTAAACCACTCTTGCCACCAAGTAATCCTCCAACAAGAGCTGCAATGCCTGTTATAAGACCACCTTTAACAGATTCTTTAACAGAGATTTTTATATTTTCTTCTTGAAAAATTTCAGCAACGACTTCTAACGATTTTATCATACCTTGAGGTGCAATTGATGACATTTTTCTTGATTATTTATAATTACCTATGAACATTTAAATCCATAAACATAAAGATTAGACTGATGAAAAATGTATCTTTGCCTTTGTTTTAATTTACACGAAAATTATAAAATAAAAATATTTCATTCGTCATTCGAAAAACAAAGTATCAAGAATCAACATATTAACTAAAATACAATCGTGTTTCATGTCACCATGATCATCTGATATCAAAAACAAAAGAATACTGATAAGCATCAGTGTTGCAAGTTTAAAAATTGTAAGAACTATAAATAATATCAATGATAACAGTTTTTTTTGTTTATTTAATAAGGCACAATTTAAAAAAATCGCAACTGTTTAAAAAATATAAACATTTACGTAAAATTTTGAATTGGGTCTAAATTGTTGAAATTGGAGTGAATTTAAGTGCTTTACTCTTATCCATGACTAAATAGATCTATTTAGTCATGCTCTTATGATTGTTTGGAGCCCATCACTCGGATATTTCTGGGGTAAAGTTGTATTCATTATAATGGGAGATCGGTTTTATTAGTAATCATTTTATATCTATAGTCTATCCAGCAAGAGAACACGCCGATTCTGCGCAATCCCATGCTATTAAAAACTGGTTCGTTTATGGTTGGTTATCATTGGGGAATGCGTAGAAAAACTGATTTTGGACTTTGATCGGTTTGCAGCGCTTCTCACTCTGGACAGAGTATAGTTAGTTCGTTTACAAAATTTTTTTTATAATTAATTACCAAGGTATTTTCCCTCCCAGTAATGATCATCATTAGTATATACTATATAGAATATATTTTACTGACATTCAGTTTCTATATTATGAGAAATATTGACGGATCAACTCATCAACACATAATCTAATTGAATATGGCGTGATCAACACAAGGTCAAGGTGACTAAGGTTAGCACAAATAAAATAATTAAGAAAATTCAGAAGCAGCCGCAAATTGTACAAGATTAGTCCGATTTGAGCTTGTATATACAACACTACTACTGTACACGATTGATACTGTTTACCTAATGTTTAGTAATGTTAATTAAAAATATTAGTGTTACTTACTTTGTATACTTTATTACTCTATATATCTCAATTTCGAGTGCTGAAGCGGACAGTTTCAACAATTCTTTTGTCTTCAACAAACTCCACCAAAAATAAAAATTCATAAAAGATACCAAAAAATAGACGCGTCTTAAGTCAGTCGACGACGTACCTCGATTACGCACGTTAAGCCTTGGACATTAGCACACGCCAAATATATATCAATTTGCCGCGGCGCTCTAAAGCACCATGTGTTGGTATTTACTGGTGGCCGTAACGGCAAGCCGATATTTTCGAATCAACAAAGGTTAAAAATTAAATAATTAGAACGATAAGACCGTTAAGAATATTCAATACCACCAGAATATTTGTCCGTAAATATTAGCCTAATTTTAATAGTATATTAATCACTTTATTTAAAATACAATTTAACATAATAGATAAATGGATAAATCACTTATGAAATAAATAAAAAAAAATAATTAATTCATCAAAGCAACGATATAATTAAATTAAATTTCATATTAAATCTCTTTATTTTATTTTAAAAAATTTAAGTCAATTTCCTAGCCTTGGATGAATCTAATTTTCTATAAATAAAGAAAAAATATGTAATCGTACTTCCAATAAACCACTTAAAAATTTGTGATTTAGATATAGAATATGGATCCAAGAAGAAATTCAAAACTTATGATGTTTTCTGTTATTTTTGTGATACATTGAGTTGTTAGTACTTCGAAATGTCCAGTCATTGACCATCGGTTAATAATATTCTAATTGTTGAACAATATGGTTTTAGACCAGACCGTTTAGCTGTAAACAACTTTATTAATTTTATTTAACAAATACATTCTTCTAAAAACCTTCGAGGAACACTCACTCTCAAGTAGATGTCATATTCACGGACTTTGATAGTCTTTGACTGAGTCGATCATCATATTCTCGTGGATATTCTTAACAAGTCGGGATTTAGTGAGCCTGTTCTCTCTTGACTCAAATCTTACTTATCTGGCAGAATTCAATGAGTTAAGGTTTTTGGATAAAATTTAATGTTATTGGAATTCCTTCGGGGATCCCTCAAGGAGGTCACATGTCTCTTCTGATTTTTTTACTACTTATTAATGGAATTATAAATGTGAATCCCTCTTGCAAATTTTTTATGTTTGCGGATGATTTAAAATCTTTAGCAGAATCGATACACTAACAGACTGGCCAGATTGTAAATTCATTACAAAATGAGCTAAAATCCATGGTTACCTGGTTTAATTTAATCGGGTTACAAATGTTACAATACAATACTAAAAAATGACAATCTATGTCTTTTTCAAGGTGTCAACTCTACATCATTAATAGCTCAAATCTTAAATCGGTGAGTAGGAAAAAAGATTTAGGTGTTATATTTAGCCCTAGGTTGAACTTTCACTCTCACATTGAAGCTATGAGTTGTAAGGGTCTCTAAACACTTGGTTTGTTTTACGAATATCTAAGGAAATAAGTTGACCACTTCACTCAAAGCCCTTTACTGTTCATTTGTTAGATTTCTTTTTGAATATGCTTCAGTACTTTGGGAGACTGGATCCTTATACAGCTGTATAACCTTTGTTCTTAACGAACGACTCCTAAGGCGATTTGGTTGGGTTTGTGGGGTGTACAAAATTGTACAAAAAATGTACATAATACTGAGGTTTGATAAAAAAATTCGAAAGTGGTAGTGCTGGCGAAACGGACCTGAGAAATACGCTGTACGTACATAGTGAAAGATAAAAATAAAGATAATAAATTATGTCAGAACCAGACACCAATCAGTAATAAACATAAAACCAGTTTTTTGTGTTAAAATTCCAATTATAGTATTAATATAGAGCTATTTTTTTAAGCAATTTTAGGAATCATTCATTACAAATATTAACATTTTCTATTAATTGTAGATAATTACAATATTTTTTTCTAAGCGTTTAAAATTCTAATTTTTTGACCTGGATTAATAAATAGTGAAGGACAAGTTGGTCGATGGATTTATAAAAATTCTTTACAGATCTTGATTAGTTTGTCCTGTCGTGAACCGAATGGACCGAGTAGTACACTACCAGTTGTACTCCTCTGATAAAATAAGTACAGTAATATAATTTATGCTGTGCGATTAGCAGCCATCTCTTTTCATTGGTATCAGCTGATCGTCTAATTAGTATAATTTTGGAGGGCAAATGTTCAACAGGTCGCACATTTATAAATGATAACGGCATCTGTTTATAATTTTATAATTTATTATTGTTTATTACTGTACACTAATATAAGTAATATAACGTATCATTAATTAGGTTTCCGGGTAGTACAAGTGTTGCAATAGGACAAATATTGTGAGTGCCAAATGCCAATTTCATCGCGACAAACGCAGGATAAACTGCACAAAACTACGACAGAAAAACTAAAAAAGAATTGCTTATTTAACTGTTACATATAACAGTTTTTTACGGTCAGAGTGAAATATAATAAAACAAATAGGTATGTCATCGACGAAGAAACTTTTACAAGCTCTGATTATGGGTGCCCCAGGCTCTGGAAAAGGAACTGTGTCTGAACGTATAGTCCGATCGTTTGACATGCTACACATATCCAGTGGTGACATACTACGAAAAATGATTAGAGAGAAGACTGACATTGGAATTCAAGTCAACAAGTAAGCCGTCTGTACAGGTAGGTCATAGGTAGGTTCTATAATACATAGAAGATGAGAAGTATTTTGTACATTTATTATTTATTTATATGACTTAATATAATTAGAGGCTGTTGCTCAATTACTTATAATAATATAATCTATTTATAATTTTACAATACTATACATAAATAATTTTTAATTCTTATATTTAAGAGTTAATGGATCTTTGTTTCCTATGTCAATTATTGAGTGGTTTCATAAATAATTAATTTTGCATTTAGGTATGAAATCAGAATCTAGGGTGTCTAACTAGCATAAATTGGTGGGATTTTTAAGTTTATTTGAAATAGAAGTATTGGTAATGGGAGGAATCTGGAGATACTGGCCATCACCTATATATATAGTTGCTAGAGAATAGATAAAATTCTATTACATATTAAAACATGTATAAATGGTTAAATGTTGATGCTCAGCCTATAAATGTTTTGCCCAAACATATATTTTAGGTCATAGTATGCATGTGCTATAATATTAGTTTTTATTAATGTCTAGATTTGTGTCCAATGGGCAACTCGTGCCTGATGAGCTGATGTTGAAAACTATTGGTAGCGAGTTGAACCGTCTATCGTCTGCTGATCGTAGCTGGCTGCTGGATGGCTTCCCTAGGACAAAACCGCAAGCATTGAGTCTATTCAAAATAGCACCTGTTCAAGTAGTTATTAGCCTCGAAGTACCATTTGATATCATCATCAATAGAGTAAAAGGTCAGTTACTTATTACAATTTTGATTGATAAATTTATAATTCAATAAATTATATACAGGTAGATGGATACATGCACCAAGTGGACGAGTCTACAATACAGATTTTAACGCTCCTAAGGTACCTGGCCATGATGATGTAACTGGTGAACCACTAATGCAACGCGACGATGATAAACTAGAATCTGTTAAAAAACGTTTAGAAATATATTCTGAGATGGCTGGACCTATTTTAGAGTATTATGCTGAGCAAAATATTTTAGCAAAATTTTCAGGAAAAACTACCAACGAAATTTGGCCTCAAGTTTACAAATATTTGGCTACCAAGATTGAACCGAAGGAAAAACTTGCATAAGAGTTGTAGATATAATTGTATCAGCCAATGTTTAAATTGTTGTTCTAATTTTAATGATACATTGTTTTTATAATCAAAAACCTATATACTATATATTTTATATTATTACTGTTGTTATTTACTTGGTGCCATTTAAAGAAATACAAAATAACATTGTTTTTGGTGTCTTATAATTTTGTTTATATTTAAAATGATCAACTTAGGTCTTTTCATTGAATTTCCGAAATTCATGTGGAGAATTAGGAAAATATACCTTCTTAAACACATAAAGCATTAACATTTGTAAAACATCATAAGAAATTATTGGTACTACTCAGTACCACGAATAAGAACTAAAATTATCATTATTAAGCAAGTAATAGAACTTAATATAACTAGAATCAACCATAGGTCTGTAGTTATGCACCCAACAACACTTTCCTCGAGGATCATTCTTGTTTTGTGTAGTTCTGTCTTCGCAAAGTATCAATCCAATGTATTGACTTTTTGGAGTTAAAATCTTGAAAATTACAGTAATACATTATTTAAATCTCAGATTATACACAACTGAACTCACACAAGTACATTAAGATCTAATGGTTCTAAGTCTAAAACATTAAAACTATATTATAATACTATATCTACCTACTATTAAAGTATACATTCAAACATTAAAAATGCATCCAGTGTAGCCAATCACTAAACATGTGCTTTGCTATGCTCATTACTGCTACAATTGAGTTGTAATGAAAAAGCGGGCATCCCTACAGCTACAATGATTTTATAATCATAAGGAGTGACTAGGTGTATGCTGTTCGATGTTGTCATACTGTATTTCTATTTTTGTTTACTGCTATTATCAATTTATCTTATATTATTACTAAATTACTTTTACTTTTTATTTTTTTTTCAGTTTTTCACAATAGGCAGTTTTAACTTTTAATTATTCTAGAGTAAGGTTGTTGTAGATTTTTAAATGCGTGTTTGTTTTACTGGGTATAGTGCAATAATAAGTAATTATGTGCTGGATTGTTTATAAATGTATGTTTAGTTAATGGCAAACCTTATATAGCAAGAATATGATCGTTTTACATTAACAGATTGTTAACATATATAATATTTCGAACTTATTTATGTTTAACCATGGAAATAACATTAACAGAAAAAGAAGAATTTATGCAGGAACATTTAGTTGTTTGGGTAAGTCTGTTATTCAATGTTATCTTCAGCGTTTACCACTATCTTTCATTTGATCAACTTACTTTTTAGGTTTTATTGATTCATATATCAATTTAGTATTTTGCTTTTAGAAACTAAAATTCTATTAGTTAATAAAAAATATTTTTTATAAAAACTGATTTATGTTATGTCATTTTTTTAAATATTAATACCTTGTACTTTATGTTGAAATATTTTCCATTAGTCTAAGAATATTATACTAATATACAAAATGCATACTAGGTTTAACTAGTTAAAGTGACCTATAAATAAGTCATATTTATAAATCTGGATAATTGGCTTTACATTGATATGCTCGTGACATTCTAGGTTATGCGAGCAGTGTCAATATTAGAGGAAACTTCTAGTATTATGTAAATTACTAAACATGCATGCTCTAAAAAAAGACAAGATATAAGCTCTAAAAATGTATAAATAAATAATTTGAAAATTTTTTTAGTTACAATCATGCTTAAACAAGCCAGAAAAATTAAGTGTATACGAAAATTTAATTGATGGGACATTGATTTATGAAGTATTACTTATGATGTAAGTATCAGTCCTTATCAATTTATGAAACTTTTATTTATTTTATGTTATAATTGATAAATATATATTTTTTTGATTTTCCAGAGATCCTGAACCATTATATCATACCATTGTTTCTGGTCAAAATGATCCATCCATTAGAATCCAAAATATTAATTGTATTTTGAAAAATATTAAAATGTTATATGAAGTAAGTTATTTAATATAACGTTTAAGTATATAGTACTGCATACTTAACTAATTTATTGTAAATTTTCTAGGAAGAACTGGGGCAGGTTATATTGACAATGCCTGATTGTTTACGTTTAGGACGGGAACCTTATTCAAAGCAAAGTTTTGAAGATATGAAATTATTATTGTTATTATTGCTTGGTTGTGCAGTTCAATGTCCAAACAAAGAATCATTTATTGAACGTATAAAAACATTGCCTATTGAATCTCAACATGCTCTTGTACATTATATAAAACAAGTAATATATTGTAGTAACTTGAACATACTATTATTTAATTATAACAAAATAATTGTTGATTAAATTTATAGATAACTGAAAGTCAGCAAATTGTAATTACTCAAGAGAATGCAGAGCAATTAACAACTGATCTCATGATCTCTCATATTCGGCAATTGGTTAAAGAACGTGATCAATATCTTCAGGTAACTGAAAAATATGCTATAACATAATAAAAACAATTTAGGTACATATAATTGCTTATTGATTAAGAAAGTGAATTCAGATTTCAGACATATATAACTAATATAATAAATAATTTAAATATAGTTAAAATACTATTTCTTCTCTATAATATAGTAGTATTCTTTTTGTACATTTTAAATACTGTATAATTGTATTAAATATTGGAGTTTTCTTGAGTATTAAATATTTTTCTTCAAATATTATTTTTCTAATATCCAATTCCAAATTGCAGTTGTTTTTAAAATAAATCAGTGCAACTAAAATCTTATTTTTTACATAATATGCTGCTGTTAACATGAATAATACTAATTTTTAATATTAATAATAATTTGATATTTCTCAACCCACAATATACTAATTAATTTTTTTTTTTGTTTTATTGTTGAACACTATCTTTTCAATAATTTAATGATATGACAGCATAATGGTGACACCGTATTGTTACACTTGTCTTGTGATTTTCGTGAGCAATGATTTATAAAAAAAATGTGTACCAAAAATCCTGGTTTTTTTAAATTTAAATTTGTATTTAAATTATGTAAATATAATATATTAAATATATTAAAAATAAGATTTTGAAGTCAATATATTTTCTTACAAACCAACATTTTTTTAATAGAATTTTAAAGTTGATTTTTTTTATTTTGTAATATAATATTATTTGTAACATGTATAGTTTTGAATTAATTTAATTTTTAATTTTTTTTTTATCAGCACATTGTTATCCATATTAATGTTTTAGCATTAAAAAAAATGAACTTTCTATGCATATTTTACACATTAAATTGAAATTTGTACCCTCACACTACTATAAATGTTATAAAAAAGGGTACACACTTGCTTAATGGTTAAACTATTTTAATAAAATTAAAATAAATGAAAAAATATAAATTATTACTAAAGTTAATTATGTTCCAATTTCAAATGTTAACTACTAATAATTTATGCTTGCCGTTTTAATAAAAATTGTCCTATCTTCCCAATTGAAACTAAATAATGTAGTTATTAGCCAACATGTGTGCAGCAACATATCTTATACCACGGATTATGCCACACTCTTAGATCATAAGAGTGTACCATATAAGACCTGATAAGTAATATTCAACCTATATTATTTTTAATTTTATAAAATAGAATTTAAAAAACTAATTTTAAATTTTCAAAAACAATCAACAAATTAAAATACCCCTTTCCATTTATCACCATTCACTGTATACTCAACATTTATCAATCGTACACCTATAAAATGAATATTTTTTTTCACATATATGCATTTCTTCATTTTCAGTTTCAAGATGTCTACTTGTGAATAGACATCTTGAAACTGAACAGCGTATAGACAGATATATGTTTTTCTAACATTAAGTTTCCCTTATTAAAATTTTATTTAAATAAATATACTTGATGCAATTAAAAATTAAAGATTCGAAGTAATTTACAGTGATACACTATATATTAAATTAAATGTGCAAGATAATATTTTAAATAGTTATTTTAATATACCAATTTAAATTATAATCAAGCAAAAATGTTATATAATATTCTTTATTTAAAAAAAATAAATATTTTTTAGATGTGGACAGAATTAGAAGAAAAGCGTTTTTCTAATTTAAAACCTTTAGAAGCTGGTGGTTTGACCATATCTATTAGTTCTAGTGGTGATAATCAAAACTATGCCCTTGAACTTGCTGATTGGAAAGCAAAGCTTCGAAAACTTAGACATGAATTGTAAATATTCATAATATAAAACAATTATAAACAAACATTTAAATATATGTTTGATTAACTTATAGGGAAGAAAAAACTGAAGCATTAGCTGAAGCTAAGGAAGAACTTGAACAAACTAATCTCACAGCAGTTAAATTAAAAGAAGAGGTACTTGACAAATGAAAATATACAAATACATTTTTTTTTTATATAATTATCATGATATATCTTTTTCAATTATTTCAGCTTCAACAAATCAAAGTAGATGCTAGATCAGCAAAAGCATATAGAGATGAAGTAGATGCTTTACGAGAAAAAGCATCCAATTATGAACACCTGGAAATAGAAATAAAAAAATATAAAGAAAAATTAGGAGATTTAGATTATTATAAATCTAGGGAAGAAGAGCTCACACAAAATAATTTGCTTCTCCAGGAAACAAGAGAAACTCTTGAAGAGCAACTTATTAAGTTTCGAAGACGAGCTTCTCAGTTACAAGAAATGGAATCACAATTGTTACACTTTAAACAAAATATTAATACCATGACATTAGAACGTGATGCACATTTGAGAAAAATTGATGAACTTATCAATGAAAATGCACAGCTTGATCTACTTAATAAATCTTTTCAATGTAATGAAAGTTTTAACAAAGAAATTGATAATGATAGTTATTTAGATCATATCGGTAAGTATTTTACCATATCCTAGAATAATGATATATGATATTATTTGAACGGGGGTATTTAGTTAAATTATTTCACTTAAGATGGGTATCATTAATAATTTTAAAACATTTTAAAGAGAATACTACTTATATTTTAGGCTGAATTCACAAGAACTCATAATTTTTAGATTTGAAGTGATTACAATTATGTTAAAATAAAAACAGGAACATAATTTTCATTTTTAAGTTAAATATATTTAAGAGGATGCCACTGTGTTGTCTTCATCTTACAAACTATAACATGTCAAATTTTTGTTAAGTAGGATTAATTTTGTTTGTTGAGCTTAAGTATTAAAGTGAAATGACCTATTATCAAACTTCAAGGTGAGAATATTATCTGTGTTCTTTGGTTGATCTTTTACGATATTTTAATTTTTAAGTGAATTATGAGCATTTTTAAATATAAATATTTTACATACAGTAGAACTTCGATTTTCCAAATCTCTGTTATATAAACTCTCTTTTATCCTAATATTATTTCATTTCAATTCATGTATCCGAACGTCAAGGCATAAAATACAACAATGTACAAGTCCAGTTGCAGAATATTATTAGTACATATGCTTATGTACATAATTTAATAATATTTATCTTAACGATGTTCATGTGTGGCTAGCTTATCAACACCTAACCCACTAGAAATTATTTTTATATTATGTTTCATGCATGTGTATATATTTTCATTCTATCTGGTTCAAACTTGTTGTGATATTTGCTTTTCAGTTATAAAGTATACACATATGTAATAATAATTCTATGTTTATTGTACAAATAATGTTTTTTTAAATTTCTTTTATCATAACTTAGTGTGGTTTTAATTAGCTCATATAATCAAGGTTCTACTATAATCATAAGTTCTACTAAACAAAAGTTTGCAATATTATACATTCGTAAGATGGAGACAACACATGCGGGTGTGGTGTCCTCTTGAGGGTCTAAAAGTGTTAAAAAATTCTCTAACATAATATGTTTATATTAATAACCTAACCTACAATGAAGTATATTTTATTATTTTTGGTTATACATGTTTTTGCATTTAATATAATATATGTATATTTTAGGTTCAAAAGATAATAGCTTGTGTGAACAACTAAGTACCAGTGCTCAATCACATGCTCTAAGACTTGAATTGGAAAATAAAAAACTTACATCAACAATAGAATGCTTACAAGACAATATTAGACATCAAAATAATGAAATAATACTAGAACTAGAAAAAGATAAGAAGTTGCTTTCATTGCAGGTAATTAATTAAATAATATTTATGCACTTACATTTTTTCATCAAATGATATTAAAATAATTTTTGCAATATTTTAACCTATTAAATATGATTATAGTAACCAAAAAACCTAACCGTTAATGCACAGAAATAAAAATATATGTAATCCTTAGTTGAAATTTAAATAAGTTTGAAACATTAACTATTAGTTCAATTATTTTTACTGTAATAATTTAAAATTTTTAATAATTTGTCAAAAAAAAAAATTATTTTATAATTTTATAAAAATTGTGATAAAATTGACTCCAATTACTGAATTACATGAAAAAAATTAATGGGTACGCTTAACTGCTTATTTCTATAGCTGGAAGAAACAGAAAATAATAGAAATCGTATACATCAGCATTGTAAATCAGTTGAAAATGATCTCTCTAATATAAAGAATGAATATAAAAAATTACTTGAAACTAATGAGTTGTTAAAAATAAAAATTGAAGTAAGTTTATACAAAATATATATAAAACAAATTCAAAAAAAATAATTATTTTATTATTGTATAGATTAAAGCTGAAGAACTTGAAAGTTTGAAAAGAGAAAACAAAAAATTGGAAAAAGAAATTAAAGAAAATAGTTCACTTCACACCAATGAAAAATCTGATCTAGTTCAAGGTTTGGAGTTGAAAAATAATAATTTAGAAAAAGATATATCAAAATTAAAAGGAACACTAGATGTAAGTATATTTCTATTTTTAACATCAATTATTTTATTTTATATTCTTCAAAATTGTATAAATATTTAATTAAAATTAAAATATTAAATTACAATTTGTAGACTTTGTAATTAGTAATTGAGATTATTTTTGTAAATATATATATATTTTATTTTCCCTTTTTGGGATAAAATTTAAAACTATTTAAAACCCAAACACATCAATTTTCATTTTAATTTGGCATATTAAAATTTGTTTTGAAACTTAAAGTTTAATAATTTGTCATGCTTTCAAAAAATCTTGTACTAAAATATTGAAGATCAAAATATCCATGAATAAAATATTATGTACCTTATGTTTAGGAAAAATATTGAAATAAAAAAAAATTATGAAAACCTGTTTAAAAAAAGATTATTAATACATTAATTTTTTAGTTGATACTTTGTTTGTTTTTAAATTACATTTTAAAAACATTGAATAATAGGTATTAGGTATAATAATAACATTTTTAGTTAGGCTTGAAATAACTTATAATGCTTACTATGATATAGATTACAAATTAGACTTATGTTATTGGATTGTAATACCTATAACTAAAGCCTATTATATGTGTTTTATAATACAACCAACATATTATTATTACTGTATTATTAAATGTTATTCAAATTTGATTTATTAATGAACAATCAATGTAACTAAAAAATTAATGTATTTATATTCTATTTTTAAACAGGTTTTTATAATTTTTTTTATTTGAATATTTTGTCCTTTGCATTGGTTATTTTATCCACATATTAATTTCATTGTCTACAAAATATGTTTATTATAACTTTAAATATTTGATTAACCAGATTTTTTGTACTGCATTTTAGAATAAATTAGAAGAAATAGATAACTTATTAAGTGAAATTGATATGTTAAAAAAAGAAAAAGAAGTGTTAAATAAAAACGTAGAAGATTACGACAAGCAAATACATCGTTTACGTGTTATAGAAAACGAATTTCATGATTTGAAAAGTAAATACACTGTTGAAGTGGCAGCCACCAAAGCTGTTCAAGATGATTTGGTATCAGAAAAACGTAAATCTCAACAGATTATGGAAAACTTAGATAAATTAGGTTTAGCATTGGATCAGTCGGCTCCACCAGAAAATGTATTAGATCAGTAAGAAAAATATTTTCTATACTGTAATTAAAAATAGTTTTAAAATTTAAAAGTCTCATAGGTGACAGTAAAAAAAAAATTACAAACAGTATAGTTTGTCGATTTAAGAAAAAGTATACATTAGTGGGAATTAAATACATTTTGTTTGTGTCATTTAATTTAATTTTTTTTATTATTAATAATTTATAACAATTACTCAACATTTTCATCATAGAAAGTATTTCGAGTGTAATAAATAAATGTAATTTTTTTTACAATTACTCACCTTAAAATAATTTCACAGAATTGTTTCAAGCCCCGAAGTAGTGAAAGCTGTAAGGGAGAAAATCACTAAAGATACTAATATGTGTCATGAATTTAAAACTGTTAATGTTGCTCAAATGGAAGTTGATTTAACAACTTTAAAATCCAAAGTTCATTCTCTGAATAGTCAACATACTGCGTTGCAATTAGCAAACACTCAGTTAGCTGCAGAGAAAGAAGAAGTAATTAAATATTTAAATTTATATTTAAAAGAATTATGTAAATGTTTATTTAATTTTATTAGACACAAAAAGAATTGGATTCCACTAACGCAGCTTTTTCTAAACTTCAAATACTTCACAATCAATTAACACTTGAATATGAAGAACAACTAAAACAGAAAGATTCATTAAAAAATGATCTCAAAGAAGCTAGGTTTTCTCTTAAAGAAAAATTAGCACAGTTGAAAAGTGTTGAAACCAAACTTAAACGTGAAAATGAACAATTTAAAGCAGAATTAATGACAGTTAAACATTTACCAGCAGAGCATGCTAAATTAAAAGTAGGAATTTAATTTTATACTATAAATAACTATAAATTCACAATTTTTGGTTCCTTTTTTTGTTAGGATGATTTTAGAGCATTATTTACAGCAAATGAAAAACTTAAAGCTGATCTAAGAAATGGATTGGATGCTAAAGAATTAGTCGAAGTACATGAAAAAGAGATGGAATCTCTTAAATCTAAATTAACAGATTCCAATGCTCGCTATATGGTAATAAATTACTTCTTTCTAACATCTTTATTAACAGACAAGTATTAAATTTAAATTTATTTTGCATTTAGGTACTTCAACAAATGACTAGTACTTTTGTGGAAGATAGAAGATCATTAATGGAACATGTTACAATGTTAATTACACAATACCACGAACTTTTAACACAATCATTAGAAGATAAAGAACAATATCATTTAGAAGAAAAAAATAATACGTTTGTTAAAAAACTTTTAAAAATAATTAATTATAATTGGTTTTTATTTATACTTTATTTTTAGTGATAAATTGAATCATTTATCTCGTCAGAAAGAAAAACTTGAAGAAAAAATAATGGATCATTATAGAAAGCTCAATAGTTGCAGCATTACAAAGAAGTAATTAAAATATTAATATAACTTACAATAATTGATTATTTATATATATGTTTATATATATTTATATTTGTCTTTACAATTAACTGAAAGTTGATTTTAAAATATTGAATATTATTAATATCAAATAAGCTAATGAATTTAATTTTTATTTATTTAGAAAAACCTTTGGATCTACTTGGATAAGAAAAGTAAAAAAAGCTGGTACAGAGTTAATGAATAAGGTGAATAAAGTGTATTTATTATAATAGAATAAAATAAAATATTTTATAACTCAATAAAAAGAGGTGATTAAAACTATACTTATATAAGAGTGAACCCAGGAAGAGGTTTCAGCACATTATGGCAACAATTGGTTTAGCTAATTTCAATCAAGTGCTGCACTTTTAGAGTGTCACTTCACTATTCTAACCGTCATCTAGTATTTTGTAGCTTGAATTTTTCTAAAACTAATACAGTTAAGCAATTAATTCTAAAAGTCAATGATTTGTTCAAGAATCAATTTAATTGTAATCAAACCAGAAGAAAATTAGTAATCCCACCTTAAATTACTCTTAATGACACAAATTATACATCACAATTTTAATGACTATACTCTATTCGGAATGAGATCATACCAGTTTTCATCGAGCGGCAGTCAGACAACACCCGTTTGGCCATCCTATTGAGTCAACTATCTGCAGGCCTGCTGTGTAGTTAAGCCATGCCCATGCGCACAAGTTGGCCGCCGAGGTACGATCTCATTCTGAATAGAGTATAGATTTATGCAGATGATATAGTTCTAAAAGTATTTAAAATATTAAGTATTTCAAAATTAAAGTGTTTCTATAATTTGTTTTAGAGTCGTATGTCTTGGCATGAAGATATGGCTAGAAGAGGGATTGATTCAGATACAAGTTTAGATTTAGATGACAACCAATCAAATCATCAAGGTTAGATTTCTTTTACTTGGTTCTTATTAATACAAATCAATAACTATTAACAAGATAAAACATTTTCTATTATAGAATACTCAGACAATTTAAGCAGTTTAGGAACTCCAGGAACACGTCAAACTCTTTATTTATCTGGTGAAGAAAACGTAAGCTTATATATCTTTATTATTTTTAGATTTACTTGCATTATTTCTTGTCTATTATGCTATTGTCTACGCTCAAACTGTGGTGAAATTTTAACTATTTATTTTTTTTACCTTTTTTGAGTCACTTGTACACTATACATAGGCGTCCCCCCCCCATGGAATTCAAATAGAATGCTGAACATTTTAACTTTTATTTTGATTTATAAATATTTCATCGATATTTTTACTTAAGTGTAAGGGGTTGGAATTTGATTTCATATAGTTCTAACACATTTTATAGTTCACAAGGAATAAACATTTTTTAATGTTTATTTTTTGTTGTTTAATGTCATTATACCCCTTCCTGATAAATTTCCTGCAGGCGCCCATGACACTATATTTTGCATGTACCAAAAAAATGTTCAAGCGCCAAATGCAATTGCTAGTTCTACAGAAACTATTAGAAATTAGAAATCTAAAAGCATTAAATATTATTTGATTCTGGTAAAATGTATTCCACTTAGAACTTTGTTTGAATATGCAACATATAATATAAATTTAACTTGTTCTAGTTAATTAACAATTTCAAAATTTTCATAGGAAAAATTAATTTCTGAGTTATGTAAAAGCAAACAGCCATAAGATAATATTACAAATAATAAATATTAATAAAAGCTAAAAGGTATTAATTATTTTATGCAATTTAAATTGCTTTTATAAAACAAATATAAAAACTGTTGCATTTGTACATTTTGTGTTGTGTTCATAATAACAAGTAAATAATAATAATTGTATGAAAACAAATGTAAATTGATGTACATTTTATCTTTGTGTTTTACTAAAGGACGTTGATGAAGGATCTATTATAGCTAGCCATTCATTATCAAATTCACCACTTACTCCTTCATATCGTAATGAACACAAGTAATAAAAAAATGTTATTTCTATGTTAAGAATTTAATTTTTTTTTTTAATTTTAGACTTAAACAATATTATTTTTAGATTACCTCACATTACTGATGATGAAATTAAGGATAGTAGTAACAACTCAACAGTGCGGTCCAGTAAAACACTTTTAACAAAAGAAGATACAAACTGGTATGAATATGGATGTGTCTAATATAATTTAAAATTGTTGTATTTATATTTTCTTGACTGTTAAAAGTTTTTTAGTGTGGAATTTTTTTTTTAACTATAATGTTCCTGTTTTTTACCTAATCGCACACTTTCTTCTAATATATAAACATTTTAGAACTTTTTTATATGTATTTAAGTTTTATTTCAATTTTAAATTCTTTTGTGCATAAATTTCATATATATTAATTTTACAAATACCGTTTTTATTTGATGTTATTTTTACTAGATTAATTTGTATTAAGCTAAATACTAATTTAATATATTAAGTTTATACTTTACTACTAAAATTTAGTGAGATTTTGATGAATAACATATCACAACCTAGTGGTATAAAAAATCGAATTTATTATCTGATTCTTGCCAATGTTTACTTCCATCAAACAGTATTGACGAATTAAATATTGTGATATTTGTTTACTACACATTTGGTGGTTAGAAAATTTATATAAATGCAATCAAAAACCACGTAAATAATATATATTTTAATTTTAAAAATGTATACTTAATATTTTTTTAATATGAAAATATATGTTTTTATAATAAATAGAATGATTTATATTTTATGTCAAATTTGTTTTATGTATACCATATTATCATGCAACATATATCCTCCAACATCCATTAAATCCACATTCTACGACAGATATATTAGCTACACTGCTACAGTTTTATTGTAAAGCTTTAGATTATCATTCCATTTAATTGATTGTTGACAACAAACACGATAAAAATTATCAACATTATTGTTGCATGTAGTACTCTTATACAACATAATTATTGATATAGTTTTATATTTTACATCATTAAAATATCTCCAAAATGACCGGCTCAAAATTTAAGCATTTGATGTATATTTTACAATACACTATAATGTCAGTTCATAAAATCAAAAATGAATAACATATCATCATTAATATTACATTAGTACTTTGAAAGTGACATAAAAACAAATATTATAGATGTAAATTTACTAATTAAGGAGCTTTTAGTCGAAAACTATTTTTGGGTTGAATTCAATTCATTCTTGACTTATCCGCACTATGTAGTGTATAATTTGATATTAGTTTTAAGTAATAGATATAATATATTAATCAATGTATGACAATTTGATCGAAGTGTAACATTTGTCAGATTATGTGGTATAGAATATATTTAAATTAAGAATGAATTTTTTTTCGAACAAGACTAGGGTGTCTATTAAGTTAATAGCATACATTTTGTTTTCTCTATTCAAATCATACCCAACATAGAAAATTTGTATTGATTAGATTAATTTTATGTTACTAGTTTTAATGTTAAAACAAATTACCAATTATCAAAAATTAAGTTAAAAGATTTTTTATGTAAGTTGCAACTATATAAAATAGTAAAATTTAAAAATTCTCATGTATTGCATAGAGCAGGGGTCGGCAAGTAGTTTCTATTGGAGTCCTAAAGATTAAAATAATAAATCAATGAGTTCCAGTGAAAAAAATCTTTTTTAAATCTATACATAATGAAGTAAGTACAATGTGTTAACAGGGTCCAGAGTTTTGACTTCCGCCTGTTGCCACCCCTGGCATAGAGCATAGATATTGAAAAATAGTAAAAAATACATGTTCAAATATAGACAATATTCTTGTCTTTAAGTTTGATAATTGAACAATTGTACACAATATTATCAAAGGATTCATTTAATAAAAATACAACAGTAAAATAAAACATTATTTTTAGTTAAAAAAAAAAAAACAATTTTATTTAGAAAACAAGTAGTATAAAATTTAAAAATTTAAATTAATTTTTATAAAATTACTTACAAAGGATAACCTTGTACCATAACACTTGTTCCTGGTAAAGTATTTGTCATTAAACGACTCACAAAACTCTAAAAATAAAAAAAACATTAAACATTAAAATATTATAATTAAAATTGAATACATACTTTTCTGTCATTTTCTGTAGCATAAGCAATACACATTGATTTTGTAGTGTGTGCACTCAAAATTTCACAACAGTCTTTATTTTTATATAATACTAGCGCACCTGCAAGTTTTTCATTATAATTTTTTAATATTGGTGAATCTGGAAAAATAAAATCTTACAGTTAAGGAACAAAGATATCAAACAAAATATTTAGTAATAATATGTAACTAACGTAAAAAATCTTCATTAAAACATTTAGTAATTGCTATTGTAGGACAAGAAGAATTAAAAAGATGTCTTGACATTTCTTTAGCTAAGTTTGTCTTAATAAGATATTCACCACAGCCAGATGTTGTTATTGCCATTGCAACATCATCAGACATTTGGGCCCAACAACCTGATCCTAATAAAGCAGCCTGAAAAATGACACATTAAATACAATATATTTTAATTAGGTTTTTTATGAACTAAAAAAAAAATAGATATATAATATGTTATTATACAGAACCCTAATAAGGGAAATATTAAACTAGTAATTAATTTTATATATCTACTACAAGTTGGAATATCCATATGTATTTTTAAATTATTCATATCGATAATACTATTGTCGAATCAACCGGAGTGGCGGACGAGAGGGGTTCTACTATATATTAATCTGATTTAGACGTAGCTTTCAAACCATTGCGCAGCAGATTTTCACTTATTCCTTCATTGGTCAGAAAAATAATTATTTACTGTAATAGCAAATAGTTTCAAATTTCAACAGTTAATATTAATTAAATTACAACACAATATCTAAAACTATAAATCATTTTTGTTACCTATTATATGTTTGAATTAGGAATGGGCATGAAATCCGAATATCCGGACATCCAATACCGGATTTGACTTATCCGGATTTTCAGAATTATCTAGATTTATGGATTTGGATTTTATGCGACTTACAATTACTAATGTATGGTAAAATAAATAAATATGGTACTCCTATGTTTGGAAATATGTTATAGAATTATATTTGTTAGAATATAAAAAAGTCATTGATCAGAAAAATTAACAAATCCAAATAATTTGGATTTTTAAAATCTGGACATGCCCACCATTATTTTGAATATCTAATATTCTCAAAATTTGAATCCAAACAATCACACAATATTTAGATGCCTTTACTTTAAACTTTTTTTTTATTCCTGTAAAAAATACTTATATGAAATCCTATAATAAATTTTAAAGTCTTACATATGGACATTGTGAGCATTTTCAAATAAAAAATAATCTATAATTATTTGTGAGTGATAACACACGTCAAAATTAATAATTTAAAATAAAAATATTATGCAATATGTCATTATTTTAGAATACATTTAATTCAATATAATCTACATTAGAAACACAAATTATTGTTATAATAAAAATATTAATACAATTTACTTGTCCAATACGACCATCTTGTTTTAATAAAATACCACCACTAGAAGATGATGCAGCAACATTTCCAAACTTGTCCATTCCAACACAACCTACAGTATCTAATCTAGGGTTTCCAGTCTAAAAAACAATAATATTATTGAGTTAAAAAAAAAAATTGTGTATATATTTTTAAGTTACTTGACAATTACTGTACTTTTGATTTATAACTTTATATTTATTGTGAACAAAGTCTTTTTTTGATTTTTCTAAAAAAATATAATAATATACTAATATCTTATTAATACAGAATGATAAAAATGGCTGAACAAATTTGTATACCTGAAATTAAATTGGATGGATCAACAGCTACAATATTGTTTGCTATTGCATATTCATGAGCTCCAAGACCAACAAGCAAACTTAATGAAAAAAATAATTTTTATAAAATATATTTTAATAAAAGTAGATAATATAATTTATCTAAACAAACATTAGAAACAAACATGCCACAATTTTAATTTAAACATTATTCATTGATAAATTGTAAGATCATAATCTAATTAATCCTAATATTCAAATATATATACTATTTAAGACCAATTTCCAAAAGATACAATTATATACATTTAACTATCCAAATATGTGTGGTAATTGCTGTTGTTTAAAAATTTGATTATATAAATCAAAATGAACATTATTTCAATTTAATATACTTAAATATTTTAAAGATAGTTCACTTAGTTTAAATTCTTACATTAATTTAGATTAAACCTTAAAAAATATTTCTTATACTATGAATCCTATTTTTTTCATCAGGTATTACAGTTGTAGTATTTTAATGAACTTCTTTGCAATAACACTATTAATTGAATATAATTTTAAATATATGTGTTAGTTTCAGTGAAAATCAGATCCATGCGATGGAAGTTTATAGTACTTTTTAAAATTTATAAATCTAAGAAAATAAAATAATAATATAACTATGACTATATACCATGGAGGAATTCTTCCAAATGACATTTTTAAATTTTGATTTTCACAAATGAGTTTGGCAAGAGATATTGGATTTTTTATACCAGAAACAGCACCAACACCTCCATAATGCATATTTGATCCATCTATAATACTTGCATCACATTCTACAGAACCATTCCATGTTAAATTAGATCCATAACCAGAATTAGTTAGTGGAGAATCTTCTAAAACCATAGTGGCTAATGCAACTGCATCTAGAGCTGATCCATTATTTTTTAGTACTTCCAATCCCTAAAAAATATACAATATTTAACAAACTGATTTAAATTGTGTATTAATAGCAACCAACTTTTTTACAAGCTTTCATACATATTTTTTTATAACTCGCTTCTTTGGTTATCTTTTGGTATCCAGCACCTAATTAAAAATAATTATTAATCAATTAAAAAAAATTATTAATTTGTTAAATTAAAAATAAAATTTAAAATAAAATTATTAATTTGGTTGAGTCTGATACATGTTAGTTTTCAATATACAGAGAATTGAAAAATTATTTGCATGAAATAAATCTTAAATACATTTGTATTATGCATACAATATATACATAATTTAGATAGTAGTAAGTAGCTTTGTCTGAATTTAAAACTAACACTGCCGATTTATATGGTTGCATAATATATTTATGATCTTACCTGCGTGAACAGCAATTACACATTCCATGCTACTAATTTGATAATCTTAAATTGTTAAATTTAATATAACATTTGAATTTTAATCAATATTATTTCTTCAGATTCGAAGATTTGAATATGTCACACTATTAGAATAGCATCCAATAGGAGTATTAAATACTAATCTTTATTATTTATCATTGTCGAAACTTCAAGACGTAATAATGACAATTATTAATAAATTTCGCAAAATAAAATATATTAGACGCTTTTCATTAACGGCATATGTTAAGACAATTAGGTACCTAATGTTTTAAGTTATTACTTATTGTTATTATCACAAAATTAAGTTATTGTTTGTGTTATCACTTTCATTCTGTGATCACACCACGGCTATAGATACTATATATAGCCGTGGATCACACCACAAAATAACAAAAAGCAAAAGCAAAAAGCACAATTTACACATTCAAATTCAGGGTAGATTTCACCAACACTATTAATTGCGGTTAGCTCGACTTGATTAGCCACTAACCCAGCATTCTTGAAATAAGTGTTATCATTTTTTTTTCTCGTTTTCAACCAACCCAAAGAACGTAGGAGAATATTCTGTTTAGTGTTTACTCATTATTATTTACCAATCTCTTTCAGCTTGTCGGCAATTGGCATCGTTTATTATTTCAACCATAAGATTAAATCGTTTAATACGTATTCGTTAAAGTGGTCCTTTTTCCTCTAAACTATTACACAATAATCATTATTGTAGATACCTACGTGGGTTAAGTCCTATTAGGACATCAGGCACCAGTAGATATAGAGTCCGATGCGGGAGATCGGACATCATGAGAGAGTTTGGCCGTTTAGGTACTTCCAAAATCCTAATAATTTGGCATTTGAGAATAAAAAACATTTGGACCTCTTCTCATGATTAAGAAGGTCCCGAATACTCCCGATCCATTACAATTTCTTTTATGAATATTTTTCAAAATAACTATACGCTGTGTCTAGAGCTCCGGGCGCCCACAGCGGTAACTATATTTGCACCTTTAAAGTTTAGATACCTACTACAATTAGTACAATTGTTTTCATTATCACGAAACCTACCATTAATTCATTAATATTATAATACACACTTCCGAATGAACAGGTAGAGTTGAAATTTGAAATCACAGACTAAGATATAAAACCTCTTTAAACTTATCACTTTTAGAGAATCAGAGTAGGTACTGACCTCATCGACCGCTAAATACTATATTATAAACATAATTATTTCACAATTTTTATTTATGGTTGAAATAGTTGAATAACTATTCATTAAAAAAAAAAATTCAATTATAATTGACATTTTTTTAAACTTTAATATTATATATAAATTAAAGTGTAGAATTTAACAAAAATGCATTACAGAATTTAATAAAAAGAAATATAAGAATTATAAAACTAAAATTTTACAAATATTTTTACAACTTAAATTTCACGTATTAATTAATATCATACATTACATAAAAAAAAAAAAAATTTAATTTAGTAAAATACCCAATCAATTAATAAATATATATATATTTTTATATGTTTTATATTAAAAATATTTAAATGACTCAAACTTTTAACAACATACATAATACCTAGTATACCATATCAAATGGTAAATGTTTGATTAGATTATTAAAAAAATATATGAACAACTATTTAATTGCCATAAATGAAAATAAAAATAAAAACAAATTGAAATTCCTATTTAGGTAACTAACTTTCTTGAAAAAAGAGAATTAAATTCTTGTCAAAAGATTAACAAAATAATGCTCGACACTTGACAATATGACATTAAGGTTCAGCTGCTAGCCATTTGTTTTTGGGTTGATTAGCTTCAGTAATGAAATTTACGTTGGCATAGTCGTGACTATCTTTATTATCAGTGGCAATAGAGACTAGTTGTAAGTTGTCCATGGGCTGGTAAAAAGCAGATGCAGACTCTATATCAATAACAACATTGGCCAATGATGGCTTGAATAGATTACCATCTGTATCAGGTGGTCCTATATAGCTTTCTCCTTGATCTGAGACCAAATCAGACATATTACATACATTGAACCCACCAATGTGTATATATTCACGATCGCACTCATCTTTGACAACCTGTGCCTGCGTATATTCTTCTTTGTTCATTTTATCTATATTAACATTCAATGAATCTTCAGAGTCTTCTGATAATGCAATATTATAACCATGATCCAAAAAACCGATGGGTTCCTCATTGTTATTCATAATATTTACTTTGCTAATAACATTTGGGTCAAGAGTCACTGGATTACTTATGTTTGGCATAAATGTCTGTCAAAAAAAATAATCAAAACCATATACTTAGCAGCTTAAAAAAGAAATTGAACATGAATAAATCTTTGTATTAAATATTCTATTTTCAACTTACTTTTTTAGGATGATGAGTAGTACACAACATACCATTGCCCAGCGGATCTTTGAATATGTTTCCTTTGACGTGCATAGTGCAAAACGATTCCACACAAAATTTACATTTGGCTACTACCTTACGTTTGTTGCACAAAGAACAAAAATGAGAAGGGCAAATGAATCCGGCTAGAATAAAATAAAACTGGTAACAACTATTTACAATACCTTTATTATTTAAATTCAGTATATCATAATTTTTTAGGGTAGTTAACTCACATTTCACAATTCTAGTTTTGTTAATACAACTAAGATGAAAGACTCTGGGGCATTTTTTGTTTTTGCATGCTAATTCTGTATGGCCTTTCCCACAAATCAAACAAGAATTGTTTTTGAAATATGCTTTAGACTGTAAGAAATCTTTGTTTATTTTAGTTTTCTTCATTACAACAGTTTTCCCTGACAAAATTTTTTTACTGCTTTTTATGACTTTTGTTATCTTTGATAAATCCTTTTTTTCTTTGTTGATTTTTTTACTGGATAAAACAGGCTCCTTTTTTGGTTCCTTACTCATATCGTTCTAGAAAAATAAATATTTTAATAGTCTTAACTTTTAATCATATGTAAAATCAAAATAAAAGTTGAATGTCTTTGATGAATCAGTAATTTTTTTTTGACAATCTGGATTCAGAGTAGAATAAAAATATAGTATCACTTATAGTTAATTATTATAGTATGCAATAAAAATTCGTGTTTTTTAAATTGTTAATAATTTTTTATAGACATTTTTACTCACTTTTGATAAAAATAAATGTCTGCTTTTTGCTAGTCTAGTTAAATTGTTTCGAGATTTTTCTTGAGTTTTAGTAGATTTGTCAGATTTAATATCAATGGCCTAATTAACAAAAATTAATTACATAAATATAAATAAGTGGAATGTTAGAAAAAAGTATTCATGCTATGAAACAATTTAAAGTTCTTTTTTTACATATTATGCAACTTCAGTTATAATAAAAATTATAAGTATTAATGACATTTATATTTTCTAATACTTCAATGATTCTTTAGTGTTTTTAAAGAACTTACAAAAAAATTCTTGTGATTTGGATATAACTTATGACATACTTAATATATCATTTATATATCATTAATTAAGCTTACACCATGATCATAATATTGTTATTAACATATACCTAGTACTAATTTCAATCAATCAAAATATAAATTTTAGCTTACATTTTCTTCAGATGTACATAAAGTTGTAACAGATGATAATTTGGTTACGATAGGCGATGGCAGAAGCAACGCATTGGGTTGGATTACATTCTTCTGAAAAATAAATATCACAAGACATAGTAGTTAATTAGTTGTATAAGTTTAAATATAGAAACTTAACTTACCGAGTATAAAATACAATACTTGATAAATAAAAAGAATTACATTTTTTCTTGAATATAATGATTATTACTTTATAAGTTATTTTTAATTTGTGTATGGGATCAAATAAAATAATAGAAGACAATTATTGTTTAATAATAAAATGTAAAGATTAAATAAATTTTCATTAAATGTATAGTTGACTAATTGCATACTTTTTTAATACTGTCGAGTTGTCGTTTCTTCTTCATTACAACAGAATTGTCGTTATCCGACGGATCATCCTAAAACATGAGAAGTACATATAAACCTGAAGCAATAACAGATTATAAATAAAATTAGTTTATATATATAGTTTTTAATTTTTGTCCATAGTTCATATACCTTTCACTAACACAAGTATGTTATAATTTATGAACTGCGTTTAAAATAAAAAAAACTATACAAACGAGAAACCAATTTCATCATTACAAAACTACCTTGTTTGAATATTACCTTGTATGAACTTCATAATATTTTAACATAGATGAAGTTTTTGAATTATATATTTGTATTTTGAATACAAGTATATAACTATGTTTAATCATGAGTAATATCTATTTGTAAGAACAAATTGTTAAATACAAAAATTAAAATTTTTAATTTTAATCCATTTAAATAAAAATACCAAACATATAGTTGGTAATAAATTAATTAATTCAAATTAAGAGAGGTTTATATTATATAATTGAATCAAATATAATAGATAAATATTTGGTAAGATAAAAAAATCAGTATAAAATATAAACAATGCTTTAGTTATGTTCTGTCACAATTCAACAATAATCAATTATAAAGTTACATCAGTACATAGTATAAATTATTAAAGTAATTAACAATATGTATATTTTGTTTGTCAAAATTAAATTATAAAAAAGTGTTTACTAGGAATTTTACATAAATAACAAAATATTATGACGGTTATTAATTAGAACCTTACAGTACAAAATAAAATTTAAAAATAAAATAAAATAATTTATTGTATAATGTCATACTTTTATCAATAGTTTTCTCGAAGAGAGAGTAGACAAATCATTCCTTAACTTTTTTTTTGAATTAATATTTCCTTCGGATTCTGTAGAATCATCAACTGTAATGTTATCCTAAAATTAATAAACACTATTTACAAACAGAAATAAATTATTCGCCATAAGTGACTAATACATAGCATTATAAAATACACATTTACCAGACAGGTACCTTAATTCTATAAGTATTTTACCCATCACTATTATTAACTCTGAATATTGTTTTAAAAAAGTAGAAAGAAGCGGACAATATTAACAAATATAACAACAAAATTCAATTTATAATACATATAATTCTTAGACAAAAACTCAGATTTCTTTATCGTTGTATTGTTTTCAAATATTAGTGGAATTAAAATGGTTGAATACATTTAATAATATTGATAATAAAATTCATAAAATAGGTACAGAAATAAAAAACTAACTATCATAACATATATTTAACCAATTTTTGAAATTGCTTGAGAATTTAAAAAAAATGTAGGACTTGTGGAAATAACAAGATATATAGTATATAATATCATAAAAAATTGGAGAAATTGTAGTTAATTAATTGTTCGGATGATACTCTTAATAACAAAACAATATAATATTTAACTATATCACATACTTAAAAAATACTTTTTGAGAGCTAAGACCAACAAAAAACAATTATTTATATGTTCTTTAAACTAAATAATTAATATAAGTAATTTAATTGTGAATAAAATATGTGTTAACATACATGTTGGTTTATCCTTGTGATAATTCATGTGTTAGTGTTATAAGATATAATACTTTCACTACCTACCAAACTTTCACTTTAGCACTAGTTTTTTTTTTTTTACCTAAGTATTTGATAACAACTAAATAGCAAAGTATACTGTATAAAAACTAATTTTGAATACTCATAGATTTTTGTTATTATTGAAATCATACACTATTTATAAGTTATATAATAAATAGTATAGGAATAGGTAAGCCATAAATTACATTTATCAATGCAATTTACTTCATAAATATTCACAATCTAATTTATAAAGCAGAGTCGAAAATACAATTTACACTTACCCATAAAATTATGTAATTCTTGAACAAAAAATAAAAAGATTATAAGAGCTCTCTTTAGGCAAAAAAACAATAATTTGTTCAAATAAACACTAATACTTAATTTAAAAATAGGATTAAGCAAAAAATAATAACAATAAACATTAAAAACCTACTCTCACCTCAAAAATATTAATTAACTGTTCATCATAATAAATTTTATTATTTTGTTTTAATAATAGTATTAACATTGTTAAAATTGAACTATACAACAAACACATTATTTATTTATTAATATAAAGACAATTAAAACAACACTTACATAAAAAAAAATCTTATACATTTTTTAACTTCAAAAATTACAATTCAACTATTATTGTTAATATTAGTATACTGGAATACAATTAAAAATTAATTAAGTAAATAGGAATTTATGTATAATAATAATGGAAAATTGAAAAACTGAATTAAGTATGCAGAGATGGATTTTCTGAAATATTATTGAAATAGAAACTTTTTTAGAATGGATAAAACAAATTTGAAGTTAATTTTATGGCAGATAAATTTTAAAGTATTAATACAAAATTTGAGTAAGTACAAAATATAATAATACATTTTTCTAATTCTTTATTAATTTATTTGTTATATTTTAACTCAAATCTAGTTAATATGTATTAGATAAAAATACATGGTCATAGTTAAAAATAATTGTTTTGGAGAGAACATAAATTGGAGAATAAGTTGGTACGTTCTATGTTTACAAAATATAGATTGAGATAGTATGTGTTAAATGTTATTAATAATGCATGTATACTACATAAATTATATAAATATCATGTTTTGACATGAATATTATCAAACGATAAACAAAGATGTAATCAGAGGCTACATAGATACTAGAAAATATCAATCATTTAATAAAATTGTAGAAATAAATAATTGGTAAAATCTTAGAATAAAATATAAATATATACAATTATTTATGAATAATAGAATTAATAGAATAAATTTTATATATTTAATACTCTATTCAAGTTAAGAAACATTAATGGCGGCAAACACGTGAGCAGAGGTGTGGCTTCGATAAATAGCAGATAAACAAATGGTTGATTCAATGGGGGTGGGTGATCAATAACAGTTACCTGACAACTGCCACACAAAAAATTTGCAGTCCTCAAATAACTTTCATAAATTGAATAGAGTATTTTATATCAAAGAATATACATTATACATACACATATCTCACCATGTTTAACCTCATACATATCCTGTCAATACATTCCTACATTTGCCTAAACTTAAGTTACAAACATTATTTTGAAGAAAAATCATTTAGACATTATCTTAAACAATAATACTTGACTTGTTAAAAAAAATGTATTATTTAGTATTGAATATCTAATTTTTAAATCACATTAGGAAAAAGATGAAATAAAGATTAAAAATGAAAACATAACAAAACATATGAATTATTAATTTAAATATTTTTTGAATATGTACAAAGAAAACCTAAACACTTAAATATGTTAAGTTAATATTGAAGAATATATACTTTTTATTTTTAAAAGATTATTAATTAGGGTAGCAATATAATACAAAATATAGTTTAGCGTATTTAAATAAAAATATATATTTAAAATGTGTTTGTAAATTAATGATACTTTTAACAATCATACATTTTAATTTGGACAATAAAACTAAAATATACTAATAGTTAATATTTTATCATATTTAATGATGCATGTCAGATTATCTTTCTTACACAATTTAAATCACATATATGGTCTGACCATGTGTAGTTTAATTAATTACATTTTATAAATAATAATGTCTTATCAAAATATTCACCATTATGAACTTATAAAATTAATCAAAAATAAATACATTTTTATTTTATTATTAAAGCTGTCAACATACTTAATAATTTTACACGTCAATGATTTATATAATTATAATATAGGAAAATAATAATAAATTAGTTACATACAAATTGATTTTCAAATCAAATAGTTTAAGTACCTAACTAACCGAGAATTTTCAAGTAGATATTATTTATGTTCTAAATAAAAGAGAAAAAAAACCAGTAGTTATATTACAGAACTATTAAAACCACTAAATAAAATTTATAAAAATTTTACTTGTTAAAATATAAAACAATAAATTGCATTTATAATATTAAGTTTAAAAGATAATATTAATGTCAATTGATTCATCAGTTATTAAAATCAGAAATTAGAGGTTAATAAATTAAAACAGACCATGACATTTTGATATAGATTTATAGTTACATTGTAGATCTCTTAATTTTTTTTTTTGTTACATACTTTGGTCATATTGGTGCTGTTCCTAGTGGATTTTTTCCATTTCCTTTTTATAACAACAGATGTTTCTGAAGATTCTGCATTTTCTTTCTAATATTAAAATCAAAACAAAAAATGATTTATTAATATTAATGTATGATTTTTATAATAAGTCATTAAAAAAATATACTTTTAAAACAGTTGATGGCTTGCCAATAGGTTTTTTTGATTTGGATTTTTTGGAAAGGTCAACTTTCTCAATGTTAGATGCTTCTACCTATATACATTAATTTGATTTTTAAATAAATGTAATTAAAGAACAGGGTTGAGATTTTTTACTACCTCATTTTCAATTGTAGAGTTGTTTTGATCATTGTTAATTAATTTGGACTTGTCTGAATCGGAAACATTATCCTATGAAATAAACAAAATATATTTTATAAAAATAAATACTAAAACATGTCACACACAAATATATAAGGAGAACTAACACAGATCAAATACAAATTTCAAAGGTGTACTTTTTATTAGTTGAATGATTTAGTTAAGTTAGATTACCTTAAGTTTCAATGGCTTTCGTTTGTTTTTTGAAGAAACTTTACACTTCTCAACATCATTAATTGAAATTACTTTCTTTTTCTCTTCTTCCTATGAAATCAAATATTTAAATTTATTTTACAAAAAATAATCACGGTGTTATATTTACTATATAAGCTTTTACTCGCCTTATAGCCATAATTTGTAAAAGAGAAAGAGAAGGCATAAAAATATATTACTAGAAAATTTGAATCATCCATAAATAATAACTACATTTTATGCAGTTTAATAATCTCTTTTCATGATCCACAATACATTATAAACTCAAAATGTTAACATAATAAATTAATAGTAATTACCACTTTGACTCCAATAAATTTAGAACATCTTGCAGCTCCACATTGACAAGGTTTTTTCTCTACTCCTGAACAACTCTGTAAACGGTAATCAAAAACCAGCTCAGTACCAGTAGGAATGTCATGTAGAGCAAAAAGTCCAATTCTAGTATCTCCATTCACTGTCCACTTTTGTGTCACACAATTTGGTTCACATGAATGGTTCATAAATCTAAAAAAATATTAATTCAAGGTAATGTAATTATAAATATGCTTATTAAAAACTAAACCAGTGACGCCGATCTAAATTTCATGTTATGGGGAAAAAATGCTGGAGGTAGACCCACCTACTAAAAAAATGTTTAGTTAGTTATGTTCGAATAGTACTTTATTTATTTCTAACTATATACATACAATACTGCATAACAAGATATTTTTTATTATCACCCACTCACCCACCTAACTCAACCATAATAGTATTGGGGAATTTTCCACAGTTCATACCCGTGTTCGACGCCACTAAACTAAACAATCACATCATAACACAAATTTAAAATTTAAGTTATATAAATTATAATATGAATAATGAATGTTTTTTACAATTCAACAATTTTAAAAAGATACAGTTAAGGCAACATTCTCAATTTGTTTGAATATTTAATGTTAAGTATTATTACCAACTAAATAAAACATATTATATATACACAAATTAATTCTTAGCTTAACAATGGTAAAATGTGATAATGCATGTAGAGAAAAAAAAAATTCCAAAATCAATGAAAACCTGTTTACCTTTAAATTTTAATTTAAAAGGAGTGTAGATTTTTTTATTTATAATAGTTTGTACATGAATTATCATGTATAGACATATTATACATTATTTAATTTATTATAAGTGTGGAAAGTTCTATGTTAATAAAAAAAATTAGTAAAATAACAAAAATATTAATTAGTTGTTAACTTGGGTGACATTAAACATTTTATTTTGTTGATATAAAATAAATAAATATTTGTGATGTACAATATAGAAGTAATGATATAGGTCATGTGAGATAAAACTTGGACAATGATAAGTGTTGATAATAATATAATTTAATCACAAAATTAAATTTAACATAAGTTTGAGGCATGTCTAATAGTTTTATAATGGTATTCCAGGATAATCGCACACTAATAATAAAGATATGTGAATGAGACACATGGGAATGCCTTCTTTGACGTTTATTAATATATAATTTTTGAATGATTGAAAAAGAAGTATGCAGGAGATATCCAATGATAGATAGTAAAAAAAAACCTAACTTGAAAAAATTATTCATAGACATGCATCCAAAATTGGACATTTTTAGGTTAGGCAGAGTTGATAATCAAGAAAAATTATTTTATAATTTTGATTAATAAGAATTAGGTTTTACCTTGATAAATTTCCTTTTGGACCAGCATCAATTGTTCTAGAATTATCTATGGTCAAAAAATAATAATTTTGTTCATTCCTTTGATGCATTTCCAAACATCTTCTTTGAAATTCTTCTTCGTCAATTACATCACCGACATACTCAATCACAAATGAACCTTAATTTAAAATAAATAATATTTTTAACAATGTGTTATGATTATATTAAAATATAAATTGTTATCAAACCTTCTTTTATATCTTCTAGTGTTTTAAGACCCCACCCTCTACCTTTTGTTAAAAATGGTACCATAGCAGGGTACAATGTTTTTTCAAATCTTTGATTATTACATTTATTTCCAGCAGGACATACTTTTGGTCCACATTCAAACATAAGCATTCTATAAGTAAATATAAAAATAAAATAAATCATAATTCAATTATTAGTCAATTTCAAATATAAATTAAATACCTATTTATACAATCAGAACCAGGACCACATGGGTTTGGCTTTGTTGGATCACATTCACAAGGAGTCATTGGGGTTATATCAAATTCCATATTTTTGACGTTGCCAATGGGTTTGTTGAATTTTATTCTTGTAAATTTTGGAGGCTTCTATAATAACAATAAAATAAAATATTCACTATTAATCAAAAATAAAATCTAGAGCTATAAATAGAACATACTGTAAACGATTTTGCTACTATAGCATCATTTTTTTCCTTTTCTAAAATATAAGCATTATGTGCTTGAGCTGCTTCTACAATAGAATCTTGAAACACTTGATCTATAACCTTCATTTTACTTTTTGTCAAAATATTCTCATCATCCTGAAATAAATTAAAAAACTTATAGAGGATATTGCATATTTATTAAAAAGTTGTGTAAATTATTGTCCAAAACAGTCTGATATACAGTCAGATTATTGTCTGATATAGTATTAGAACGAACACAACCGATTTACAAACACATACATATATATATTTTTTTTATTCTAGATTCACAAATAAGTTTTTATTACCCCTTCATGAAAATTAAATACTCGTCCACGATTCACCCAATAATAATCATAAGTTCCAAAAAATCGAACAGCAAATTGTCCAACAGAATGTGGTATTGAATTTACAATATCAGGAACTTGATTTGGAAATACTATTTCAGCTGGCCACCACCTATAAATAGAAAAATATAATGTGTAATAATTTGTAAAAATTAACAAAATTTGATAATTTTATACTGAACAGAATCAACATTAAATATATTAAATATATAATTTTACCTACACAAAAATTAGGGATAAAAAAATAATTAGTAATTTATTTGATACATAAGAATGTATACAATAATTTTTAAATTTATCAAAGTTATAGTTTATTTACCAAAAGAATATAAATGTTTGGTGCATAGTTTCCCACAAATGAGGTAACCTGTTCCTGGAGCGGTAGGTGCTGTTTTGATGGGGATTGACTAGTTTCGTTATACTCCTGCCACTCACTGGTAACAGAATTTATATAAATTATATAACTAGATAAAACCATCAAGTTTTTCATATAGATATACAGAGCATTTATTATACATATATGTAATAACAAACAATATTTGTCACTATATTACTAATATTTTATTTTTCTGAAATAGATGTTCTGTATATATTATGAAAATATATAGATATATAATTTATATTATCTATATGAATTTGGGTACCAGCAAGTAGCAGGAGGATAACTGATAAGTACCAAATCCATTAAGTTAAAAAAATGAAAATGAATGTTTTGAACATAAATATAGATAAATAACTATAATTAAGATAGTCTGAAAACATAATTCTATGATAAATGTTTTTAAACATTTGTGCTTGAAAAATTACTGATACTAATAATGTCTTTAAATATTGAAATAAAATTATATGTATCCTAATTAATTATGTATCTTATATATTATAACCTGTATATAACTAATGGTTTTTGTTGTCGATGTTTTAAGATCAATAAAAAAAAAAAAAACATCGAAATAATATTGAAGATTTATAAAATCAAAAATTAAATAATCTAAATTATTACACTGTAGCTTGATAAATAAAATCACAAATCATACCTATACTTTCCTATCTTAACCCAAACAATTTCACCATATAGAGGATATCGTCCAGTTTGACATTCTTCACAAGTAAAACCTCCTTCGAATTCAGATGGGTTTTGATTTAAACAATCAATGTGGAATGAAGATGGACACAAATCACAGCAAACTAATGAACCGCCTCCTTAAAATAAAAAAAATATTTATTTGATAAAAACTAAACAAACTTAAATATCTGTGATAATACTAACCTAATGCACAAATAAAACACCAAGTAGCATTATAATGATTGTTTTGCATTTTGACAGGTTCAAAATGTCGACTACAAATAATATCATTGTATGTTAAGACTTGACAACCAGCTGGTAAACAGTATTCACCTATAAATATATCAAAAATATAAATACATAACTTAAAACATAAGAAATCATTAATTATTAAAAAAAAGGTTACTTCTGTGATAGGCTGTTGGACATTTAATACACCTAGTTATTTTTTCAGCGGGAAAATGAGTTTTACATGAACTTTTAGGGTTATCCGAAATGCATAAATGACAAACATGATGTGGACATACTACACATCGGATATTATTCCGTGACTCTTGAGTCCACTGACATTGTGGCCAATCATTTAAACAATTTTCATGATAATATTTTCCACAACTAGCTAAAAATAATAAATTAAATCTTAATAACATTATACACTGCATATATTAATTCATATATACTTTATAGCCTAAATTTAAGAACTAAACAATTTTAAATTCAAATCATAGGTATATAAGTAATTAATAAACAGGAGCATTTAAAATTTTTTAATTTTTATAGTGCAACATTAAAATTATTATTTTATGACTGTTATAAATTTAAATTTATTACAAATATAAATACCAAACTTACATATTTTACAAACAATCTTTTGTCCCGAATCATCAATAACCAAGCCACATATAAAACAGTTTGTTTTATCCGCTTTACATAGGCTGCACATATATTTTAAATTGTCTAATGGTATTTTTTCATCACTATTTATTGGTACAATTGAAGTATTAACATTTTTTTCTTCAGATGTTCCTTGAATAGAATCTTCATTAACACTTTCTAATTCACTTTGAGTATTTTCATTTTCAGTAAGAATGCAGTTATCATTTTTAAATAGATCATCTGATTCAAGTTGGTTAAGAGATATAGTTTCTTCATTGGTATAACCTGAACATTGAGTATCAGATAAGCCATTTGATTTGATTTCATTGTTTTCTTTAAATAACTTAGAAGTGTTTTCTTCTTTAATGTTATTAATAAGTTGTGGAATTTCAGAAATAGAATCTTCATTTTTCTGTATAATTTTCGAGTAGTTTCTTTTACGGCGACCAGATGGTTTTTTAATCTTAGTCATTGCAATACTTTTTGTCTGATGATATCTTTCTTCACTTTTATCTAAACATTCTTTGTGAAAATAACTTTGACATGGGCCCATGCATTTTATTGTGTTTTTGATGTTTTTACAAACTACACATGCTCTTTTCCAGGTTTTTGTAAAAAGTTGTTTGTTTTTTGAAGAGGTCAAGAAAACTGAACTATATGTTTCATTTTTTGAAGAAGCTTCACTTTCTGTTGTATCTGGTTCTTGGCTACTTTCACGTTTAACTGTAGTCGACTTTCTGAAGAACACAAAAAATAATAATTTATTTATATAACATAAATTAAGAATAACTATAAATATTATGGAATTTTATTAATTGATAACTTTGTTTTCATAAAATATATGAGACTATTTTTTTTAATAAACATTTAATTAATTATGTTACCTTCCAGTAGAGTTTTCTTTTCCAATGAGTTTTTTTCTTTTTACTGTTTTCTTAGAATTGGTTGAACTAAAATACATTAATATTTAATTTTAGTTGCAAAACATTTAATAATAAAAAAATACACAATTAATTAAATATAATTAAATTTACTTCATATGAATTGTAATTTTTTTTTTTGAACGACGAGAACTTGGAAAAATAATATTATCTTGATCATATTCTCCTTCTAATATGCTAGAATGCATAATATTAAAAAAAGAAGATGAATTCATTTTTTATTTCTACTAGAAGATATGTATTAATTTGACATTCCAATATCAGTAAATATCTAATTAATAAAAAAGTGTATATATATAAATACTAGTTATTTAATCTACTTTTTTTTTCTTTATTATATGTATAATATAATATATAAATTAAGATACATTTTTAATATATTAAATATTTAATTTCAACCAAGAAGGTTGAATAACTGGTTGGTTGGTTGGTAACCACAAAATTTATCCTACATTTTTAATTAATTCATTTAATTAATACAATTTTTTTTTATATACCTTATTTCAAGTTTTCTATGTTCAGGTACTGTACGAGTGGAAGTTTTTGTGGTTGTAACTGGATATTTATCCTGATTATCAGACACACAATTATTTTTTTGAGAATTCGTTATTGAATAGGTTAAATCATATTTATTGGCAAATGAATTTTTTGGTGGGTATGTTTTAGTTGATCTTCTTTTTTTTACAATTTCCTGTTTTGCTTTTAAACCTAAATCTTCCATAAGAGCATAACTCATAGAAAAATCAGAAACGGTACTATCACCATCATCTGATCTTGACAATAAAGGAATGTCTATTGATCTTGATGATGTACAATTCGTAGATATGTTTTCAGTCTTCATTATCTTGGAATCAATATCTTGTTCAGGAACTGTTTGAGATCTTTTTCTTGAATAAGTACGTACTTTTAAAGGCTAAGGATAACATATTTTTTAATCAATTAACTTCTCAATTAAAAGCAAATAATATTTTGTTACTTACAGTAACAATGCCTTCAGATAAATTATTTGAAACAGATTGAGTTACAGAATTTGAATTAGAAAATGTTTTGAAAAATTCTATCATTCTCAATTCTCTGAAATATAAAATTAAATTTGTTTAATTTTGCTTAATTGTAATTTATTCAAAATATACCTATCAAGTTTCATAAAATTATCAGCTTCTTCAACTGCCAAATTCCACGTATCCAAAAGTTTTCTACTATTCTTAAAATAGATCTGTAAATATTTATTATTATCAATTGCAAAATATTATAAATATTTTTTTTACAATGAAAAACTTAATACATAATATACATTGAATTTATACTTACTGTACAATTAGGATACTTTGAAAGTAATGCCGATTTTCCATGATATTTTTCAATTGTTGTCGCCCAACTTCTTCTACCTTTATCATTACAAAAGCGGACATGTAACAAAAATCTCTTTTTTTCTTCTGAAAATGTATAATAAATTATAAGTTTAACAAAATAATTTAACTAATAAAGGTGTAAAAAATGAAATATTTAATTATAATGGATTTAATTTACAAAAGACAATTTAGAATTTTATTAATTGTGTATCTAATGTGTTAAAGTTAGTTTTCTACTATTATACTATATTTTTAATAATATAATAATATACTGTCAAGTAAATTTTGTTAAAAGTACATAAATAAAAAGTTATATTTATCAATTAGTCATTAAATTTTAATTGGTATATTATAAATCACTTACTATAATGAATATTCAATGTCGGATCATTACAGACAATGCTTGGCCAATATGGGTACTTCCCAATTTTAGCCCAAACAATATCACCAATATTGTAATTTTCAATCTGCTTAGTAGTAGAACTAGACGATTTGATTACAAAATCCACTTCTGTATTGTTAAGTGATTCTTGAAGAGAGGGAGTATTTGGTGTATTGACTGTCTCATAGCTGCTGTTTAAATGAGATATATCGGTTAGAAGAGGCGTATTCACAGCCGCGTCATTATTATAACTGCCATTTAAATGAGACATATCAGTTGGCAGAGGTATATTCATAGTCTCGTCATTGTTAGAGTTGTTATTTAAATGAGATATATTAATCGCCAGAGGTATATTCATAGTCTTGTTGCTATTCAATGCGTTGCTGTTTAAATTAGATATATCGGTTGGCACAGATGTACAAACAGACTCGTTGCCACTTAATGAGTTGCTATCTAAATGAGATATATCAGTTGGCACAGATATATTTACAGCCTCATGGCTATCCAATAAGTTGCTTTTTAAATCTGATATAGCAGACAACAGAGGTGTATTCACAGCATCATCATTGTTCAGTGAGTTGCTATTTGAATGTGATATATCAGGCGGTGGGAGAGTATTCACAGGTTTGCCATTACTTAATGAGTTGCTATCTAAATGAGATATATCAGTCGGCACAGATATATTTACAGCCTCATGGCTATCCAATAAGTTGCTTTTTAAATCTGATATAGCAGACAGCAGAGGTGTATTCACAGCATCATCATTGTTCAGTGAGTTGCTATTTGAATGTGATATATCAGGCGGTGGGAGAGTATTCACAGGTTTGCCATTACTTAATGAGTTGCTATCTAAATGAGATATATCAGTCGGCACAGATATATTTACAGCCTCGTGGCTATCCGATAAGTTGCTTTTTAAATTAGATACATCGGTCGGCAGAAATGTACTAACAGCCTTGTCATTACTTAATAAGTTATCATTTAAATGAGATATATAAGTCGGCACAGATATATCTACAGCCTCGTGACTATCCAATAAGTTGCTTTTTAAATCTGATATATCAGACAGCAGAGGTGTATTCACAGCACCATCATTGTTCAATGAGTAGCTATTTAAATGTGCTATATCAGGTGGTAGAAAGGTATTCACAGGTTCACTGTTACTTAATAAGTTGCTATTTAAATGTGGTTTATCAGTTGGCAATGGTGTATTTACAGCCTCGTCACTACTTAAAGAATTGCTATTTAAATGAGATGTATCTGTAGGCAGCACAGAATTGTCATCAGTTAAGAGGACGTCGAACGTAGGTTGAAAACTATTATCATTAACATAGTTTTGGCTGTTTTCTGAAAAAACTTCAACAGGATCTGTATTGTTAGCCATTGTTTCGAAATTCTAACCTGTAACGATAAATTTACATTTAAGCACTCAATTCAAAAATTTATATAAGTCGTTATAGTAATTAACTTTATGTAAAACACATGATATATCAAAAGGAATTCCGTAAATAATATTAGAAATGTTTCCCAAAAAATTATACAATGATTGCACTATAGTAATAGTCATTAGAAGACCTGTAAGTAGAACACCGACCTAGGTCATAAATAGAAGGATAATCCTTAGTAAAACGGCGGTAAACAGCTACCGTAAACAGTTTATTTATGATCACTTAATAAATGCTAATAAGTATTCAGTACCTCTGAGACTTGGCGATGGAAAATCTATTAAGACATGACAGGCAATTCCTAGACGCTGGTGCGCAGGTTAAGTACCGGAATAAACTAGCTCGACCCTGCGGTTTCTAGCCCAGCTCCTCCAGCAGCAGCAGCAGTAACGGGTTTTCTCTCAGTCTAAAGAGGCAATCGTCGAGCGGCATTTATTTAAACAATTATTTCGCAATGGATCTTGTTAAAATCGAAAAATATTGTTCATTTTTTTACTACCCATGTAGGTATATCGTATTATAGTAATATATAATAATTATTAATTAATAATTAAAATATTATGTATATATGCGCGAGTGATAAAATGGTAGTTGAAGCGAGCGCCGAGTGGTAACATAGGTGGTTACCAGTTAACGCGTACAAGTACGCCACCCCAACGATACTGCATTACTGCCATTGAAGATTGAACGTGCTGATGAAACGAATAACAATTAATACACTACAGTAAATTATAATTTTTTGCCAAAATAAAACCGATAACCTACCTACAGGAGTACAGGACCGACCGTTACGTCGAGACTAGCTCGCGTCTCACTAATGCCAACCGTCCGATCCCGTAGTCCGCGGAAACTAGCACCGTTTCGAAAATAGATAGCGCGCGCATATTGACGGCGACGAGAAAACAATATTCCATTGAATCATGTGAACCCTGGATAAATAGATAACTGTTATTTGGCCATGACGTGTAAAACTGAGAACGATATTTGCTTAATAAAACACGGACTAATGAGATAGAATTACTAAAATTTTCTATCACATTATTGTATGTCCTTGTTGTATAGTGAAGACATCAATCTATAAATAAATAAGAATTTACGGAGTCAATATTAAGCTATTTATATTACCTGTGCAAGCCGGGTAAATTAAGTTCCGTGGGGGGGGGGGGTGGTAGCAGGGATTGTGTCTAGGTATGAAATTTGTGAGTTAGTGAAAATAGGAGTTGTGAATTATGTAGTTTAATGTAGTGCGTACTACGTGATACTAGTGTATTATCATATAATTTCAAATTTTAATTATTTTTATAAATAATTAATATTATTTAAGTACCTATTAAATTGACAAATATTACCCTAATGCGCCCCTTAGGTATATTAATATATTTTATTATGTTACCATACATAATATATGTTTTTGACTTATTTGCATGAGCCAAATATTTTCATGTTAGTGTTTGGCGTTTAAAATAGGACTTATCACTGAGATAGTAATAGTTGTGGTGACTATATATTTGTTTAAAAGTTAAAACTTATAACTGAGCCAAAGCGGGGGTGTGGGAGGTTCTATAAAATAATATTATATTTTGTTTGAATGAATTTAAAAAAAAATAATAAAATTACAAAATGTAAATCATTAAAAATTAGTTTTAGAAAATATACGATTAAAATTAGTCAAAATTAATTAGTTTTTATGAATCATCGAACAAAGCGAAACAAACGTCAAACAATGGGTATAAATTATTATATTAAGAGAAGATTTTGCATAAAATACATATTGTTTTCTCTATCATATGTAGATATAATAGTATATGCAATAAATGAATTTAGATAAATATTAACATGATCTATAAATAACAAAACTGTAGAAGTAGTACTTATAGGTAATAAGTACATAGGTACTTATTGAGTAGGTATTGTATATTACTTAAACGTTATCCTATATTCTTAATTGAAATTCATTTTTAGTATTTTATTGAAATAGAATATGATTTAATATTAATATAAATTTAAAAATAAGTATTTAATTTAATTTAAATTGATTTTTTGATTATATGGAAATTTTATTATTTACTATTATCTTAAATTATTAATATTGAATAATTCCAGAAACTTTATAAGACTATAGATTGTTACAATCAGATCCATCCTTTGAATTTGTAAGGTTCAGAAAAAAAAATTATCCAATGATAAAACGATTCAAATTCAAATAACTATAATATTATTAATGTACGATATATCATAAATTGGTGTTTTTATGTATTCAATTGCTTATTTATTATAATTTATAAATTATAACTTTTAAAATATAACACAACGTATAATATTAGTATACTAGTATATAATATTTTTAAAATTTGTATATTTATTTAAATTTCCAGTTTCAAAATTAGACTTGGGGTAAGCTAAATGACGAATGATGAGCGTGCGTAAGTGGACGATGCGTGGCAAGTTGTACTTTTGACAATTTTTTGTTTATTATTTTAATTTTGTATTAAATCGACCAAAACTTAACTATAAATTATAAATTATTTAAAAAATTACGTTTACGTATTATAAATGAATAAATGATTATAATTATATTTATACAGCTAAAATAAATTGAAAATGTTCGTGAAAATTATATTAAATATAATATAATTATCAGTCTATACAAAAAAAAGCCTAATGATTTTAAAAATAATTGTGATTGTACTTATAATTTATAAATAATTGAATGATTAACATCATTGTTTGTGTCGAAAAATCTCATAAGATTATGTAAAAACGTTTGTGGTGCGATAGGATAGTTTTTTTTTAGTTGGGGTAGGGGGCTAGCAAAATATTTTATTGATGAAAAAAAAAACAATAAAAATATTCTGTTTGGGTTGAAATGATTTTTTTTTAAATTTGATGAAAAACAGTGAGGTTATATTCTCTATACACATAGAATATTATAATTAATTATTCATAACTATCGATCGGCGTCTTTACATTGATGTATATAGCCGCAGTATCTTATAGGTATATGACGGGCTAAGGACTTGCGGAGCCGGTGCAATAGAGTGAACCATTTATCGGAGGAAAGTGCAATAATAACAGTCCTATAGTATATACACCGTATACATATATATACACACAATACACACACTGACGATATTTTTGTATTGAATAAAATGATGTGTTTTTGTAGCGATTGTTGACGATAAGGTACGGGGTAGTCGAGGGGTCGGGTGGAAGACCTGCAAGTTGCGTTAAGTTTGTAGCCAAGCGTATTGGTTGGATCGCGGTCGGTCGGTTCGACTGAAGCCCCACGACCGTTTTAGGGAGCCTGTGTTGGCTTTTTATTAAGTTCGCCCTACTACTATACACCCTTCATTTTATAAACCTCCCCTCTGTCCACCACTACATCTACAGCCCTACTCAAAAATCAAAAGCTCCCGTTACACGCCAATATGGTATACCACACTACAACACTACATATATATATATATATATTGTGTTTTATTTAATACATACTACCTATACATATTGATATTATATACATAAATATATACAATATATCAATAAATAAATAAATATATATATATATATATATATATATATATATATATATATATATAACATTACATACGCTTTTTTAAATGACCATTCACATCTAAATTTTATAAGAGAAAAATAATATTATTCATATGCAATGATAAATAAATTAATAAGAAAACGTGGTGAAATTTTAATTAGTACTAACTAATAATTAATTAAAAGGTTCTAACTAATAATTAATTAAAAGGTTATACAAACGAACTTACTAAAAAGCATCTAGTCTCTAGACAATAATGATTTGACGTTCGAACTTCTTATTGTTCTACATATGAACTTTATAAATTAGAACGAACGGTTCAGGATATTTATTGAAACGACAAATCATGTATACTATAGGGAATTTATGTATGTATATATATAGTGATTGAAATTAGTTTTATTAATTTATTACGCCTAAACCATTATCTAGCAGCGGATTACCTAATATTTTTTCCACTAAGAGGAACGGATAAATAAAGCAAATGAAAATTAGTTATACAGACATACAGTTTAGGTAACAAATTATATTTCATAATTTATTTTTAATTATAGTAATAAATTAAATAATGGTATACTTAATACAACATGTTATATTTATTTTATTTGTCATGGATTCTGAACTCTCCGATGAATGTATTGATTTTACATAGATGTTTTTGTTTTGTTTATTTTCATGATTAGTACGATTTTCAACTCTGAGGGTGGTTTTAGATAGAAAATTAAATTTGCTTTGAACTTTATACAGATAAAATTCCCAGTAATTTTTCAAAATAAACAGGAAAAACAAAACAAACAAAAAATATCAAGAAAAAACTACAATTTTCACTCAGATTCGATTTCTAATAAAAATCGATTCTGTTTTTTTGGTGTAATAGGAAAATGAATAATAACCATTTATAGATACTTAAAATTTTCACCAAATGTTTATATCATTATTTTATATACATATACCTAATATGATTTTCAAAATACTCTCTTTGAGCTATTTATATAGATGTAAATAATATTTTATTTTATAATTTGAAGATTTGAAGTTCAAACTATTGTGAAGTGGCAATTCACCGCGAAGGCATACAGTGTCATCAGGCTTTGACGCTGTGATTAAAGCGGTATAATCTTAAGCGGAGATAGTTTGTGGAGACGACTCGATAACTGGTCTCTAAGTAATAGCGATAACTGGAGGCAAAGGGTAAAGGTAAAAGAGGTAATAGGCAATATTCCGCAAAGGCATAGAGGCTATATGATGCAAGGCAGTGGCGGCATCTGTGGGTAGGCATGAGGGTGAGAGTGCAGTTTCACCCACGACAATTTTTCTAGGGGTACAAAAGCATCATTTTGCACTCACAGAAAACAGTCAAAAATATTATACTAATTTAAATATAGAATACAGTTTTACATTAAAATTTGTTTTATTATTTTTGTAATAGCAGCAATATTAGGCGGAGTGGGGAAACCCCGCATAAGTTTGTGTATCACCATAAATGTTTACACCCACATAAGTTTCTATAAAGTGCCGCTTATGCTGTGATAAAAGTACAGGAAAATCTACTAAAAGTTACATAAAAAAAATTAGGAACAGTTGACAGAAAAAATAGACATGGTTGTTTTTTTAAAACACTTAAACGACCTATAGTGTCTCAGACAAACCTCGGACCAGGTCACCAGGTGAAAATTATGGAAATGTGTCACATGAATCGTTTTTAGAAATGACCGAATGTGAAATTGAAAATTATAAACGTACATACCTAGAAAAATTATCACTTTCTGAGTACCAAGTAAAAACATTAGAAATTAGAACTAAAAGGCAAAATCAATGCAAAGAATGGTACATTAAAAGAAAAAAACGTTTGGTATTTCACAAAAATAAATTTAACTACTTCAATATTAATATTGTCATTCAATTGTATTATTATTTAGTATTTACATGGTTACTGCATCTCTTTTTGGTAAAATTGGTAAATTGCATGATAAAACATCTCGTGTGAAAAAGATAAATGATATTTTATTTGGGACATTTACCGGAAATTCAACTATATATGAAATTGCTAATGAAGTAATAGCAAAAGAACAATTGGAAGCACAATTAAAAAAAAAATTCTGCCTTCTGGTTTATTTGTTGATATAAAATTATCATTTTTAACAGCTTCCCCAGATGGTATTATAATTTATAGGTGATGATTCGTTGGTAGAAATTAAGTGTCTAGCTAGCGCTAAAAAACTTTCACCAGCAGAAGCGATAACTATTGGTAAAATTAAAAGTTGCTTAATAATGGACAATTACAACTAAAACGAAATGATAATTATTATTACCAAGTTCGGTGGCAATTATATATCAGTCGGAGAATGTATTGCTATTTTTGTTTATAGACCTTAAAAGGTAATCAATATTGTTTTTAATAATAAAAATATTAAATTAAATTAATATTACCTACAAATAATATTGTTTTTTCAGGTTTGATGTACGAAAAAATTCAACGTGATGATGAATTCTGGGAAAATAATATGAAAGTTAAATTAGAACTTTTTTATTTGAAACATCTTTTGCCGAGCTTGATAAAAGAAGAAATATTAATGACAAATTAAAAATAAATAGCAATAATTAATAAATTAATGAGCTACGGTTACGGTACTTATATATTTATTATGAAAATTATCCATGTAAAATTATTATTATTTATAATCCAACCATTATATTATTCAAAAAGATAAAAATTGAGTCATCATTTTTGTATCATTAATACATATCCATATTGTTGAATGCAAATATTATCGCAGTAGCTATATGCTGTGTGGCTGAAATTACTACCACTTCAACCGCGGATATATGTGTGCGACACTTTACGGAAGCCGGGTAGTTATACTATTAGAATTATTGTAGTATTGTTATCTAGCTGCAAACCAATGTACTTTTTACTAGTATTAATTATTAATTATAAACCTTTAATTAGGTACAAAAGAATAATACATAATAATAATATTATTATGGTATCGTAATTAGTTATTGTAGATTCGAAGAATTGCAGCATGTCTAATGACAATGGCTATAATGTCAAACCAGTTTTTGAATGGATAGTGTAGTTCGGAGAGTATACAATTATAATTTATGAATTACATACCCTAATGTTTATTTACTTCCAACACATTGACATGAGTACATGACCGTCATTACCCATATTTACTGCAATAAAAAAGTTAGTAGTTTTTACTCCTTCGAATGGATTACGCTCCAACCTCCTTAAAAACTAAGTTGCGCCTAACTTGTTAAATTTGCATAAAATTAAATAATTCCCTTATTTTTATAAATAGTCATTATAAATAACAGTTAATTAATAAAAAATTAAATCATACAATTATTTTTCCTTATATTTAATATTAATTTAAAATAATAATTAATTATTTTTAGTAATAATTTGTTGTGGGTACATTATAAAAATGACATATTAATATTATATTATGTGATTTAGGTTAGGTTTTCTCTTGATTAAGTAGGGGAGAGTTATGTGTATGACCTGCGCGTCGTTGGTCGCTTCTAAAGTGAATAGAGTATATTATGTCTTGTAAAAATAGTGTAGGTGCTATACTCTGTCTCATACTATAAGAGTAAACTCAGGTGGCAGGTGGAAGACTACTGTTACAGCGGCAACAATGAGTGACGAGTGTTGGTATTGCGGATTGACTTGCTTCTATGAGTGTTACTTAATTATTCCAACAATAGCCTAACATACTATTTGCAAAAATTAACACAGTAACACAATTATTTGGCCACTTTCAATCATTAGAAATGGAAGCTGACGAAATAAACCGATTTAATTGACTAAGTTATAACCTTCTTATAAATTATAATATAAGGCAGAGTATATTTACTCGAGTACCTACCTACTTATAATTTTTCACCTACACAACTTTTTTGGACATTAAAAATAAATCGCACTTATATGCACTGTACATTGTTTTTACTATATTAGTTTTATATACACAAGAAAAATTAATCAATTTGATTCCTACGTCATGGAATCGCTGTTTTAGATTTCTAAACATAATTTTAGACACATTAATATATCCCCGTCACTGAAAAACATTAAAATATGAGTAGGTATTTATTACAGATTCATACAAGCCAGTATTAAAATATAAAAGTTATCGACAAAATCATTTTAAATTGAAAACGGAATTACAGTTTATTCTATTTTATTAAAATTCATTTAGAAACAGGTGATTTAGAAAATAAAGTAAAGTGAGATTTCCTAACTTGTTCTCAAATTATTATTTAAATACCATTATTTTTTAATATTTGAATTAAAATTTATTTTTGATATGTAAACTATAAACATTTATTGATGCTGGCTTCTAATATTGACAACTTACTATAATATGTATGTGGTTGAAAATGTTGAAATACATAACAATAATTATACTCGATTCGGTCGCACAGTTTATTACAGATGGTACCCATACCTATGCGTGATATAATATCTACTCCAGGTCCGTAATATTCAATTATAGCACCAGTACCTCCTTTGACAATTAAAATGTCTGCAATTTTAAGGATTACATCTTTTGGTGTAGTCCAACCAAACATCTTTCCTGTTAGATGAACACCAATAGTTTTAGGACATTTTAGTTCTCAAGGAATATCAGCCATCACATCAACAGCGTCTGCACCACCAACTCCAATACACAAACCACCAAGTTTGAACACTCAACTCATTGATTAACAGGATCATCCAAATATGTATTAAAATATAAAGGTTATCTGAAGTCTTTTTTAATTGAGAACAGAATTTCAGTTTATTCTATTTTATTAAAATACATTTAGAAACCGGGGATTTAGAATGTTCGCAGAGTGAGATTTCCTAACTTGTTCTTAATTTATTTTTAATACCATTATTTTTTAATATTTGAATTAAAATGTATTTTCGATAAATAAACTATAAACATTTATTGTATCTGGCTACTAATACTGACAACAATGATAACTTACTATTATAATATGAATGTTATTGAAATACATAATGATAATAATAATATTCGTTTAGCTTTAATACAGTCTTATTATAACAAAGATAAATCGAATAAAACATATTCTGTTCTTAATAATGCCAAAAACAACGATTGGCCTGTGGAAATCAAAGTTGGTCTTATTGGAAGCTGCACTAATTCAAGTTATGAAGACATGTCGAGATGTGCTACTATTGCAAAAGAAGCCTTAGCTCACGGGCGTAAATCAAAAATTCCTTTTAATGTTACTCCTGGATTTGAACAAATTAGGGTAACAATTGAAAGAGATGGAATTGCACAAATATTGAGAGAATTTAGGGGTACTATATTAGCTAATGCTTGCGGTCCATGTATTGGTCAATGGGATCGTAAAGATGTCAAAAAGGGTGAAAAAAATACCATTGTCAGTTCATACAACAGAAACTTTACTGGACGTAATGATGCGAATGCAGCAACTCATGCCTTTGTCATCTCTCCAGAGCTAGTTACTGCTTTAGCCATTGAAGCGCGTTTGGACTTTGACCCTACAAACGATTCAATCAAGGGAGCTGATGGTAAAGAATTTAAATTAAGCAATCCATTTGGCGACGAATTACCCGCAAGAGGATTTTATCCAGGTCAAGATACTTACCAAGCTCCACCTGCTGATGGATCAGCTGTGAGTGTGGTAGTTGAACCAAAATTCAATCGTCTCCAATTATTAGAACCATTTAAAGTTTGGGATGAAAAAGATTTGGAAGATCTCACTATACTTATAAAAGTGAAAGGAAAATGTACTACTAATCACATTTCTGCAGCCGGCCCATGGTTGAAATACCGTGATCATTTAGACAATATATCAAATAACATGTTCTTAACGTAAGTTATTATAACTTTTTTCTTATCAAAATGTATAAAATACAATTATTTTTTTATTATTCTAGTGCAACCAATTCAGACAATAATAAAATTAATGAGGTACAAAACCAATGTACTGGAGAATGGGGTGTAGTTCCGGACACAGCCAGAGCATACAAAGCTAAAGGTATATCGTGGGTAGTGTTTGGTCATGAAAACTATAGTGAAGGAAGTAGCAGAGAATATGCCGCTTTAGAACCACGTCATTTGGGAGGATATACGATCATTGTAAAATCTTTTGCCCGTATTCATGAAACCAATTTGAAAAAACAAGGAGTATTAGCCTTGACATTTGTCGATTCTAAGGATTATGATAAAGTTCAACCAACTGATAAAGTGTCTTTGGTCGGACTTAATGTATTCACTCCTGGAAAGCCTTTGAAATGCATATTGCGCCATACTGATAGAAGTTCTGACAAGATATTACTTAATCACACATTCAATGAACAACAAATACAATGGTTTAAGTCCGGTAGTGCATTAAATCGAATGAAGCAATTAGCTGTTGAATCTAAATAAAATATTGATTCATTCATATTAATTTATATTATTTATTTATAATTAATAATTCATTGTTGATATTTTAAATTGAACTGAAAAAATAATTTTATGTAAAAATCACTGTTTTTAGGCAAAGAAATCATTAGATTTAGATTCATTGCTACAATGCTACAATTGTTTTATATAGGTATTATAATTAATTGTTAATAAATTAATATATCAATAAAAAAAAAAAAAATGTCTCACGGTTCCGTACGGTCATTTAGCACTCCGACGAAAATGAAACCACATGTCCCATAATGCTTCTATAATGGTCACCTACGGTTTTCAATTCACCTGACGGAGGTAAAATCTACGCGTAATACAATCGCGCACGGGCGTTAGCGTGTAACGGAAAACGCGGATAACAAAATATTGATTATACGTGCGACGCGCGACGGCGTATAGCACGACTGGTAGCAAAGCCTTTTAATCGCAATACGAAAGAACACGGTACATGCGTTTAAAGACGCGTTCGAGAATTGGCATGTAACAAATACCGAAACAAATAGGTAACACGGCCTTTCGCACGGTAAAAAACGGCTAAAAAGACAACGACGTCGGCACAGCATGACGTTCGTGAAAAGAGAGAAAGGTAAACGCGGCGCTCCTCAGACGATAGCCGTTAAAACCATCGGTGTCGCACCATAGAGTCGACAATCATGACCGGCAGTCTTGCTCCAACAGTATTCAACGTATATTTATCGTAAAATATATTAACGTATATTCAATTATAATAATACTATAATATAGGAATCATGCAAAATAATATTATGTTCAATGTCGAAATCCGATCACAGTTTGCTAGGTAAAGCTGTTGATTTTAACCAAATCATTTGCAAATGGTGAGTCCGAAAAAGTATGCTGCTATTTCTCCAGCTCGATGGCAAGACAATATGCATAAATGGTCTATACTGCAGTGATGTCTATATACTCTGCATGTTCAGAATGAGATCGTACCTCGTCGGCGAGCAGTTTTCGTCAGCGAAGATCAGACGTTTCCCTCCACCTATAGTGAAAAAACAGTTCGACGAAAGCTCGTGAAGTCTTGAGGCTAGTGCTGTGCTATGAAACTACGCTTTTATGCGCACAAGTTGACCGCCAAAATTCGATCTCATTCTAAATAGAGTATAGTGCAGATAAGGTATTGGAGATCCAATCATCGTCTTCGGTATCGATGCGGCCAGTATCTGTATTTAAAGTTTAGATGATCGGAGAAGTGGACCAATATTTGACGTACCCCGTGTAAGGTACCCCTTGACAACCACATTGCTTATTAAAACTTCAAATATCTATATTGTATAGACTATTAATACTATGTGTACACGTGTATGGATAAGTAAACTGCGCCGGCTGTGCTTAATTAAGCGATCCTATTCAGGCGATTGTACCTGAGACGACCAGGCGTATGCGTGGCCCTACGTTACTTTAAATGGGTAAAATATTTTATGTCGCACAATGGTTTGGACAAAGCTAACCGTCACCAGCGCGTGACTTACACAAGCGGCTACTGGATGACGAGCTATGCTCGGGATAGTTGCAATTTTTTTCAGGTAGTAAAAAATACCAGTGGAATTTACATGAAATGAGGTCTAAAAAAGTCGTAATCGGTGGAATTTACATGCGCCCCGTAACAGTTATTAAATATGTAACATTCAATTTTTTTATTTTGAATTTTTGAGTTTATTTGGATGAGATATATTGTTAAGTTCTACATAATATCAACTTAAGAAATTTTGACGTATATCATCGCAACGGATGTCAGGTGTCAACGTATTTAATGTGAGAAGGCCTTAACGCCCTATAAACACTAGTCGTGGTTGAGTGGCGGAATTTCCATATACCCATTATACAGCCTATTACCTACTGCAGCATTACTTGGTTATATGTTGATATTCCTTCTTTAGAGAAAGATCATTTCTTAATAACTAATGTAAACATACATTTTTGTTTATTTATCGATGCCGATAAAATATATAGCTACAATGGATGATTACTTCATTGTCAGCCTGGCCAAGTCAGCTAGGTAGCAATCGCTGCCTGGGCCCCCGTTTTTTTTATGTATATTTAAATGCACCGAAATGTTTGGATAAAATAATTACGAGAAACATGTGGCCCTAAAGTGTTTTAACTTTTAATTTTTAAATCTAAAGTTAAAATAAGTAAACCGTATACTTCCTATAATATTATTATACCTTAGTCAAGTTTTATTATTGTGCTGTAGTTCGATAAATATAAATTATAATTATTATAAATGAATGATCTTGAAAATAAAATGTATTTCTTGGTGTAGTTTATATGGGTATTTTAATAGGTACCAAGGGCGGATTTAACAATTTGCCGCCCCTATCCAGAAGAACTTCTATTTAATAAATTATCCTCAAATAAATTTATTTTTTCTATAACTAATATACAATTATTTTTCATTTAAATAATCTAAAAAAATTCAAATATAACATCTTCTATTTATTTTTTTTTTAAAAAAACAATGTTTATAAATAAAACATAATTTAATTAATATATAACAAAAATGGGTGGGTAAGTGGGTATCGCTCTGCAGTATAGTAAAGGTGGAGAGTCAGTCACTATAATGGCTGTGTTAAATTTGAATGCAATGATAGGTGCAATCATAGTATACGAAGAATGATTCTGAACGGAGATGATTTGTCAGTCTAGGATAATTAGTATAATAGGTTATTTAATATATATTATATTATTACCTATATTTAAATTGTAATACGAGTATATAGTTATTTTACGCGATTTCGTAAAAAATTAAATTTCATAAAATTTTTTCTATATTGACGCTAGAATTTTTTTTTACAGTTATTTGATGAAACAGTTATGGAGAACCTTGTATTGGGATTTTTAACCTTAGGTATAAATCACAAAAATGTAATGAATTTTCAACTTCAAAATTCTTTGCAAATTTTCGTGAATTAGACATACTTCGTAGACATTTGAACTTTAAATGCTTATCAACAAAAATTGCGACTAACGATTTTTGATTTTTTTTTACTACGATAAATACAACTTATAATAAACCTTGTATTAAATTTTAAAGATGTTTTGGAATGTCAAATTTTTTTTATCGATATTTCAAGAAAAATCTAAAATTTCAATTGTCAATAATAGTTTAAAAAAAGTCAAAATACTCGTATTTTGAAAATTTAATCGTGAATAGATAATGCTAATATAAACATTTTGTGAACGTTTAAAGTATTTACAATGATTTGTTTTTGATACAGCAAATAAAAAATCGATTTTGTCGAAAACTGATTAAAAGTATAAATTCCTGTTCTTATTTTAATGGTCATTAAAGACGTAGTGGCATCAAATTAAGAAAGCGATAAGCTTGCAGTGAAATTTCCAACAGTAACCAGAGAGTTGAACTGGTGAATTCTGCAGTTTTCAGTGGTGGTGCTTATAACATTGATTAAATATAAGTATATTTAATCAATGCTTATAATATGTCAGTGAGGAGTTATGTTTGTGTACCTGTAACGAAGTGTGTTGCCACTGAGACGGTCTTAATATTATATAGTTTAAATTGTATATACATTATACGAATGTCGAATAATGAATGCTATAAAAGTATAAAATATTGTAGTATAATTAGTATCAAGTATCAAGATTTTTGTTCATTTCAATCCAGTGATACAAATGATAATATTTTTATGTAAGAAGTGAATATATTGATAATATTAAACCAATTATTTTAGAATCATATATATATATTACAGATCGTTATAGTATTTTATTAATTTTCAAATCATAAAAATAATAAAAAAATCAATGATGAAATTAATGTGATTAAATCAAAGTATAAAATATTAAGGATTTAGTTTTTTTTTCACCAAGTTAGTATCATTTTCTACACGATTCAGTTTTAAACACAAGTTTCAAAGTGCAGTTTATATTATTTTTTGCTATGCATGTAGTTTCAATCTATTTTATAAAACAAATTTATTAAACTTAGAACTTATTAAAATAGTAAAATGATGTGAAAAACTATAAAAATATATCTTTCATTCTTTATCTTTAGGTCTATATACTATATAGGACATAGGTATCTAGTATATTTTTATATATCAAATACAATATAACTTAGTATAGTTTAAAGTAAAATACATTTTTATTATCACAATGTACATTGTACATTATATTATTATTATCTTAAAGTTTATTTATGACCAGTTAAAAAAATGTTACCAGCAACATGCTAAATGTTTTTATATTTTTTTTTTCATTTTATTTGTAAAATTATAAATTATAATATTGTATTATAATTAATAATAATAATTTTAGATCAATATTTTTTTTTGGCGGGATAATCACACGCGGGTCGTGTAAATGTGATGTGTAAGTAGTCATTCTTTAATTTTCATAATCAATTAATATATTTAATTTTTAAAAATTGTTTTGTTTTTCCTTGTGTTTTTATTTGTGTTCTTTTTTGTTTGTTCTTTTTTTATCGATTACCGAAATAAGTACATTATACTCGAATATAAATATTTTGGTACCTATCTGGAGAAATGTGTCTTAATGAAGATAAAAAAAAAATGATTTCAAGAAACAAAAGTTACTTATTTTTATCTCTACAATTGAAGACTTAAGTAGGCCATAACATTCTAAAAATATTTTATCTAATTTGTTGATATTATAATTTATAATCGTTATACATATGGAGCTATGTCTCCACCTGAAAAAGTAAATATCAACCATAAAACCAACGGGGAGTGTGTCCCTGTGCCCATTGGCTACGCTACGCTACTGTTTGGGGAAATAGATTTGAATTTAGTAAGATTTGATCTTAAAAAAATTAATAATAATTTGCATTTTTTCCTTCACGTTGTGCAAATTGATCACCATGTCTATAATATAGATAAGCTAGATATATGTAAATACTTTATATAACAAATGTTTGCAAATATCTTTATAGAATAATAATTTATGGATTCAAAAACGGATGGAGTATGTTTTAGACAGTATAGCCACGTGCTACCACATTTCCTGTGTTTAAGTCATTTGATACATCTATACGGTCGCAACCCGATCACATCAGTCGATGTGGTCACTCACTATACCACCTGCCGTTTCAGTTTCTTTTATTTTCTATAACCCTATAGTTACTAACAAAACAGTATCGACATTGATGAAACTATTATAGAATCTAAATGGCACGTGCTATTTTTTTTTTTTTTGACCGTTTTACATTCTGAGTACTGTGTAAATTTAATAATGTTATTGTTGTATGACTATATTATGTGTTTCTTGAATTGTTAATTATCATATAATTAAGTAGTTAATACGCAGAGCCTTTGATATAAACAAAACATATACAAATAATGGCAGAAATAAATAAATATATATATTATATGTATTAATATTTTATAACTTATAGCCTAAAATAAAAAGTCTACCTTTAACATATAATACGTATGTATTATCATAGTTAACTAACAGTATTTACTATTAAGTAATAGTAGAATTAATTTATTATGATTTCAGTTTCAAGTTGTATTATTTGTGTAATTGTGTGTTGTGTACTGTGTAGACTATTGTAATTTTGTAAAGAAACAACTACTTGTCTACTTATTATTGACATATTGTATAATATTAGATACAAAAATACATAAATACATTATGATACAGTGACGGTGCCAAGATTTTTTTCTAGATAGGGCTACAAAAAATTAAAAATGAGTATATTATAATGTCTAAAGTTAGGTCAGTGGTAGGGCCATGGCCTTACCTTGCCCGTCCCTAGTGCCGCCACTGTAATGATAATATAAATTTTTACACAAATTAATTTTACAATATATATTTATTTACCTATCGAACGATTTCTAAATTACTTCTTTGAGTAATTAATTTAATATTACATAAATTACTAGATTATTTAACAATGACATATAAATGAATAAATCTAGTTATATTAAAATTTTAGTCGTATCTATATAGTTAAGAGCAAATCATATAATTGTATAGGTATAACTATAATAACATTGTATAGGTAATAGGTATAGTTATGAATGTTTGTACTTATTGTAGTATTCTACTTGTAACACTGCATTAAAAAATAAAAAATAAAATTCAACTATTTAAGTAATCGTATTCAATTGCGATGAGAAGTAAGTTTTATTTGGTTTGTATCGTGTATTGTACTTGTATGAAGTAAATAAAATGAACTCGGAACCCTTTTGAAAAAAAAAGGTCAGCGTCCAATCAACTGCGTTAAACACGTGAACAATATAGTTTAGATATAATAGTCCCCTTTTATCACTCTTTAAATACAAAACCTTTATAAAACATGAACACTATAAAGTACCTACATGTTACGAGTACCATTTACTTAATAATAGTTCAATGTAACTATATGAATTGACAAGTTGAGAAGTCCTGTAAACACAGGTGTTTATTTACTTTACAATTGTTATGTTCCAATGTAGAACCTTTGTAGTTTTATCAAGCGTCATAATAATGTAATATGCACCTACAGAATATATAATTATACAACCGTACTTTATTATTATTTATCACCTAATTTGCATGTGAACTATATTGTCTGATGAGATTAATAACAATCAACACCACTAAATGATTCCCTATCTCATAGGTGGAAATCGGGAGGGGGCTTGAGGAGACTATTGTTATAATTATAATTGTAAAATGTATTTTTAATAATCAAATTATAAAATAAATTATAAAAAAATATTTTTTGATAAAAATTAAATTATTAAATTCATAAGATTTTACTAACTTATTAGTATTATTATATCATAACTTAGAACAATCGTAATTAATGCAATATTATTATAATAATAAATAATAATACCAGCATAGGATGTTTATCAGCAGATGTCTACTCAAATATTTATAAACTTCCACAGGTAGCTTTTACTGTTTTATTTTACCAATAAGTTAGGCCACTTGTAAGCGCTCTTTTTCTTTAATGCGCTGAATTTTAACTTGGATGCGATCTATGATGGTTGAAAATAGATTCACATTCAATGACCTTTCTATTATAAATATTGAAAAAGATTTGGAAAAAAAGAGAAATATAATAATGACATAATTGATGCTTTTACTAATAAAAATCGATATATTGTACTGAAATAAATATATTAGATATACTTATTATGTTATATACTTGGCTTTTTTATTTGAACATTGGTTATCATAAATTAATTTAATAAATTAATAATTTCTGTTTAGAATACTTATAAAATGTTTGAGAGGATGCCATCTCATAGGCGTTTTATTATATTTTTATTTTAAAGCGAATTATGAGTTTTTTAAGATGTAAAAAATTTTAAAATTTTAAAATACTCATAATTCGCTTTAAAATAAAAATATAATAAAACACTTATGAGATGCCCTAGATAATATTTTTAAATTTAAATTCTATAATAAGTCACTTCACTCTAATTTGATAAATTAATATGGTTATAGTCATTTTTGTGAACTTAAAATTTGCTATGTTGCGTGTGGGTTAGAGAGAGACAACATAAACACTACGCTGCCATTCTCTTAAGATAAAGCACCTAATTGTATTTGTACTTTAATATGGTTGAATTCATTAGTATGTAAAACTTTGTAAATTCTCTTATTGAAATAAATAATTACGAGCGACTCTAGTACAGTAGTAGGTAAATAGTACATACATAGGTTTAATGAACATAAATTTCTCAGTCCCCCAATAATTTTACCAAATGTCCGCTATGCCCTCACTACTTATACTAATTGATTGATTCGTGACGCATTACTCTCTGCATATTATAGAGTATAAAGAATCAGCCATTATCACTAACTATCAAAAACAATGTAAGTATATAAATATTTTGACTTATTATTTAAAACTATACTTTATGACGTACCTATGTACATTAATATTTCATATTAAATACAGTTTTTCGTAGTGTATCAGCAGTCGCACCAGCTGTATAAACTATAGGTACTTAGAATATCTAGTATTCTAGTAATTTAGTACTTAAAGAATACATATATTTTGAAAATAAACTTGTATAATCATTAATTATTAGGAATATCTTCTCGTTGGTTAAAAAATTCCACAAAATGATCTGAAATAGGTAGATGCGTTATAAAAGATAGTAAATTTAAAACATGACAATTACTTAAAGATAGGAAAAGAAAAAAATAGTAAGTATAGGTACTTACTAAAATTGCGCTTATAGTATATTTACAAATTATTTTTATAATATTTCAATAGCTCTGGTATTTGTATAATATACATATTATATATGAATATAATTATGATATTGAAAAATCGTAACTAATACATAACTTGGTCTGGGAGATCTATCGAGAAAAAAAATGAAAACAATAAGGCTAACTTGTCATTTGTTAGATGACTCGATAGATGATGGCTATGGTAACAACACTGGTTAAACAGGTTAGGTTATAGGAAATAATTGCAGGTATTATATATAAATATATAATATGTATATAGACTACGCAGGTACTATATAGTGCACTAGTGCGCAACAATAAAGGTGGCTTTCGATCGAGCTGTTGTATAGCAGTGCGGAGGATTCCCACGAGCTTTAAATTATAATATACAATTGCGAACCGCAAGCGTGTATATTATATTATAATAAATGTATCTATGACATCTCTAAGAGCAAAAGTAAACAACCCGCCAATGATATCAACTTACCGATGTTTATCGCAGAGTTTTGAGTTTTCAATTATTTGCTAAACGATTAGCCGATTACGCCGTTTATTTTATACACACTGTGCTAGGCATGCGGACAAGATGGACTATAATACGTAAAGCATACACAACTTTACAATTATATGTCTATATATATATATATATACATTATGCATACACAATATACATTCGTTCAAAGTAATATAATTTTATGAGGTAATCCGTGCAATAGACGCACGTGGCGCACACGCGTTCTATTTTTTTTCGGATGGAACGCACAGATTATCTTGTCATCCCCATATCTGTTTTGTGCGAACATTCTGGGTATACCTACAGTTTATCCGATTCACATATTGTCTGAAACATATATTATTATAGCATTATAATATGATCATCGTTATCATATTACTTTTTACAACGATAATCCTCAGTGTAGGTACTGCGCGTGTATACTTGCGGTTTTAATTAATAAATTCAAATAATGGCCGTTATGGTGCTGCTGGAGTTTCATAGCTAATTTCGCTTATAATATTATAATATACATGTACAAATGTACTTACGTCGTAAATATATTCAGCCAGACAGCTATTGTTTTCGTGCAAAATTCCGTATCTGTAGCACCGCAGATAAATTATTAAATTCGATAGTGTAAAGTGTAACACATTACACTAAGTATATAGTGTTGTAAATGATTTTATACTACTAAAGAAGGAATGTTCAATATTTGTCTATGTTATTATATCAAATAAAAAAAATAGAGATGTTCCTTAACAAATTAAAACTTGTGTATAAATATAATTATAGATGAATAATTTTTTTTCGTTTCATTTATTTATTACAATAATATAATATAATACAATTTAGTTTAGAGTTAGTTATTTTAAATATATTTTTATGATGATTTAATTGTGATTAAATTTTTAATGAGAATGTTGAATTGATTTTTTAACAATTATCTCTTAATAATTTTGTTGGTTTCGATGAAATAGCTTTAGCATATATCTATATTTATTAAATAAGAATTTATAAGTGTGGTTTGATAAGTACTTTTTTTTTTAATAATAAGACACATTCGAAAAATCTTTTTTTACATATGAATGTTGAGCAAAATTTACAAGTAACTCTATATGTACATTTTAGAATAGTTGAATGTTGAAGTTCAATAATTTTCAATTGCATCTGAGTATTATTTTTTGAAAATTGAATATCCATAGATAATATAAATTAATAAACGCATTATTTATATCTTTTCTTCTATAAACAACTAAATCTTTCTTGATAAATTTGATGTAGTAATCAGTGATGAAATATATAATATTTATTAACCGTAATTGGTATTATATATTTGTCGGTGAATAATAATTAGTTTTTAAACGACGTATAAATACTACTTCTTAAATGACTTTCAAACATACGTAGTAGACAATAGACATGAAAATATATGAAAAAATATCCACTATTGTTTAATATAATATTTACGTCTTTTATGAAATAAATTAATAATATTTAAAAAAAGTTAAACAATGAATTTATCCATTATATAAAAGCTTATAATATATAATATATATTTGTATTATAGTCTATATATATATATACACTATTTAAAAAAAATAGTGATTACTTGCAAATTCGTATTAAAAGCCCAATATGGCATAAAAATATTTTTTATTTTTATCTAATGCACTGTATTGTTTCAGAATCTAGTAGATACTATTAGTATATAGACACACTTATAGATAGCAATATCGCTAAACTCGAACTATAGATCACTATATCACTACTATATGATGATCTTGAATTTTTGATGTATCATAATGGGATACTTTCGGCATAACATCGTCGAAATAGTTTTTGAATGTACCTTTATATTATATAATGTTAATACTTATAACCAGGGCTCGGGACTTTATGCATTTGCATATTTGTTCGGGAAGTAAATAGAATAAATCTGATCCGGTACAAATTTGTGTTGTGGTGTTTGGAGTTAACGTTTAAAAGTTTATTGTGCATATGTTTGCATATTTTGAATTTTTTTTCTACAAATGCATATTTTTAAGATTTATTGATTTTTATTGCATATTTTAAAATAATTTTTGATTATTTACTCTTAAATCATATTTTTAGTAAATTAATCAATTTTATCTACATGATTTTGTTGGCAATAATACCAAAAAGGCGATAATCAATAGCGTTACGGGGAACCTATTTTATTTTTTGCTCTGAAGACAATATTATTTTTACTTACCTAACGCAGATAAGTACAAAATTATAATTATAAAATGATTATTTTTTAATACATAAAAATTGTAATTGCTAGATATAGAAGATGCTGAGTGTTAAATAATCTAAAGACCTCCCATTCAACAGTTTGACATTTTTTTTTAATATTATAGTATGTATCAAATACAAATTTTTAGTAATATGTATAAGATATGTTTTTTTTAAATTAAATTTGAATAAGTATGTATTTTTTAACTAAAAATAAATGCATATTAAAGCACATATTTTAATATTTTTTGATGCGTATGTATGCGCATACTTTTAAGATTTTAAGCACATAAAGTCTCGAGCCCTGCTTATAACTTTTTACATATATATTATAATGTTATAAATTACATAGTCATATCATTACATAATATACCAGCGATCTCTCCTCTCTGTAATTTACGCAAGTACGCAACTATTATAAATACATTTTATATAGTTTTAAGATTAAAATTATACTGTGATATATATCTATTATATTATTAATTATTATTTATTATATTAATCCTGTAGCCCGGAGTCGCTGAATTCAGTCGATCTCGCGGTTACACATCAGTCCGCTGCAACGACGACGTTATACTAAATTCAAGTATAATATTATATATATTTTAATATTATACATATATATCTTATACGTGTGCATGGGTGTGTGCATATGTCTAATTAAGCACCTATGATTGGTTACTCTTTGGAGTGAATATTTTTATTTTATCGCATATCGCCGGCAAAGGAAACGTTAGGTTAACTTACCTGTATGTAGACACACATACGTATATGTATATATATATATATAAGTACAAGGAATACATGACAGAGGTGGCTGGTGGGGTGACTGTGTAACATAATAACAGCCTTTGGGTTCGTTGGATCGGAAGTTGACGTGACCAAGTTTAGTGTTGTGTGGCCTATACGTGTGTGGATATTGTTTTATATCATTCCAGGCGAACGACGCGTCCGCAGACATTACCGTCCCAGGCGTACTATTCCATGACGGCGGCAGAGCCGAGATATTGTACACGTAATGACCGAACAAAACCACGGCCAACGTATATTTTATGTTATATGTATTAATATTAGCATATTATATTATAATATTGTAGATTGTAGTCGTGTATAATAATAATAATAACACAGCTGAATGAGAATATAATATCATATAGCTATTAGTTGTCACCTACGTAGAAAATGATCCAAAATCTGTTTATGATACAATTATTATATCTAATTATTGATGCGACATAATTATGTACATTTTAATAAAAAAAAAAAAGATTTAGATACGAAAATGGCAAGATAAAAATGATAAATGACAATATATTAGTTGTTATTAAAAATGAAATAAACAGATCAAATAATAAAACGTATATTAATAATAATAAATATTTATATATGAGGAACCATGGTTTAAATTTGCATTTATTAAAAATAAATAATATTATACTTATAAAAATTAATATAGTTGAAATAGTTAAATTACACCAGTTTATTTGAATACTTAATACATAATATGAGTATATAACTGTTCAACAAACCAAAACAAAATAATTACTTATTTGTTACTACAAAATATTTTTCATTAATTAAAATTTTGAAATCATCAAATTCGAATATCTATAATATGAGTAATATTATCATACTATTACTCTTTATGCTATCATAATATGATTTAATTTTGAACTAAAACTATATTTACCTATATGAACACAATGTCCCATAGGCAATAGTTATAGCTTTTATACGTCTTCATTCTTCAATGATATAATTGGACTAAGAAATATATAAATTAAACTATCTGTAGTCTTATATCGTTATATTCTGTGCTCATGCAGTGTCTGATACGAAAAACACATAATTTTAAATTTGCTATTACTCCGGTGCTGATTGTTGGATTAAGGAGTAATCACTCCTCTAATCAGTTATATTGTGTTTAGTAGAGAGATTAATTGCCATCGTGATGTGGGAGAGATAATATCACAAATACGACTATAAAAATGGGGTGTATATTACAAATTTATTTTATAAATGTGTAGAACATTTTTTATATATTTTTTTCTTTTTTAGTAAATTTTTTTTATAAAACTAAACGTATTAGAAATACATTTATTTGAAAAATTGAATATTTAACCATAATATTAGTTTTTTGTATGTGGTATTTTACTAAAATATATTATTTTCGGTATTACAAATTTAATAATTTTACATAATATATTTTATGTTTATTATTTTTACGCTGTCATTGAGATATTAGTTTTTGAACTGTCAAAAACCTTTAATATATATGTCTCACTTTCATCGTTTAGGGTCTATTTGGCACGTGCTTGGTCAGATGCACAAACACCGCGCCTTAGGAACACCCGTAGAGCCAATTCATTAATGCGGATGAATATTTGAAAAGGAAAAATAACAAGTCCCCCGTGGATATTGACATTGACGAGTATATTTCGCTACTAAAAACACAGGATCACACTTGAATATAGAACATATTTAACTGTTTAGATACCACAGGAGCTCTTAGAAATATAGGTCAATTACAACGAGATATTGTCCATACGCGATATACATGAGCACAAGTGATACTATACAGTTCATGTTTTCATACGAATGTTATATTTAACAAATTAATTTTCTATAAATGTGTTATGTGATACATATATTATAATATATAATACTTATATTATGTCGTTTATATAACTCTTAAACTCAAAAATAACATTTTGTTATATTTACAAATAGTATATGTTACTCATATATATTTATATTTTTAATTAGTTCAGCTTAAAATTGAAAAAAAAAATCAAGATGTATACTGTACGATAAACTATTATTTAAAAAATCCATATGTTCTGATTTTATTATTTCACAGAAATGTCTTATTGATATAAATGATCGGACCGTGTGTGTTATAACTTGAATACATAATACCTAAATACGTCATAATATTATATTATTATAATAATATACACCATAAAAAATGTTTGAAATTCAATTTAACTTGGAATTTTTGAATTTTTCGGTACTCGCGTGAATTAATTATAATTTATAATAAAAATGAAATAATTATACCTTATGGGAACATACGCATATTGAGCAAATATCATTAGGTATCGTGGGATTTTGAAAATGCGTAACCGCAGAATCTCGCTTTTCTCTGCGATACCGCGTACAGTAATAGATCTTATCCAACACGAATAGGAATGGAATGGATCTGAACGTGTGACTACGATGTAACTCGACTCGAGTTACTGGGTTGACAGGACATAGCGCACGATGGACTACGAGACTGATAGGTAGAGTGAGATAGAGCAAGAAGGGAGATATTTAATACAAAACAGTTTTAACCCTACGTGTGTATATTTATGTTCGACTGGTCTCAAATTTCTAGATGGATAAAAAGTGTAGGAATTTTTTTTTTTTACCGGACAGTCAGTGGAAGTAATAATTATGTTAACCTACGTCCAGGAAGTTGAAAAGTGTTGATGACCGGAAATAAGGTGAACGGTGCACATCCCTATAGCAACCCTGGTTAGGATCCAATATCAGTTATATATTGTATCCAAACCCCAAACCGACATCCTCTATGCGACACCAGGCTTAAGAATAATACCCTTTCTATTATCTTTTTTAAATACATATTACATATATTTCGTTCATACAATATGTAAAATAGATTATTAAAAATCAAATATTTCTTAAAAAATAGATAGAAAACAAAAATGATATAATATACAATTAATATACCCTCAGTAGACAATATGATATGACTATATTTGAAAACAAACAGCAGAAAAATATATTTCTTCAGATAAATATATAACACAAAAATAAATGTTACGATTCATATTACTATAACTTTTATAATATAATTTGCCAATTTACCATTTAATACGTTATTCCGACATTCAATACTTATAGTTGCATTATTTTCTTTTTGAAAAATTTCAGAAAAAGCGAGCTGAATAAACATCTTCTGTAAGAAACAATTATCCTAAATGTAAACCATACAAGTAATTATTAATATTTAAATTAGATAAATTATACAATAAAAAAAAAATTAATTTTTAATTTAAAATATAAGTATAGGTATTGTAATAATAACAACAATTTTAATCAATAAAAACAAAATTTTCGTTTAAATTTGTATATTACAGGTATATGTATATGTAGGTATAAATATATAATGTATAATTATAATATTATTATAAAGTTAAAAGTTTAAATTTATAATAGATTTATTTTATTTAAAAATCTTACTTAATAATACATTATATTGTTATCCACACTTAAAATTATTTAAAAATATTAACGTAATTTGGCATATATTTATGGAGTAAAATGACTCCATCCAAAAGTTCAATTGATTAAAAATTCCAACTTTATGTATGATCATTGCAGGATATGATAGTGGATGGATAATCAAGATCAAAAACGTCATCAATATATTAATATAATGCATATACGTATATAGCCAATATAAGTAGATACAATAAATAACATATAGGAATAGATATCGAAATAATATTATATTTACAAAAATATAATTTAATACCCATGTGGAAGATTATTTCTCAATGGCTTTGAAATAAAACTATAAAATTTAATTTCGAGTCTTAACTTGTTCGTTATCTTTTGTGCGTAAATATTAGTTAAATATTTGTAAAAAAGTCTTTTTAAGTCAATTTCAGAAATGTTTTGTTTTTTATGTATCGGTTATTATTCTATAAAATGTTTTATTATTTGATAAAACAATTAAGTTCAATACGAAGTAATGATGTCAATAAATGTGTACAACGCGCTATATATAAATACGTTGGTGTCGTAATGTCGTAAGTCGAGCAGTATTTATTATACGTTTATATAATATTCCAACTGACTGTATTATTATAACGTACATGTGCATATATCTATATTATTTGCGTAAAAATATCTTAAAGGAAGGTATTATAGGTATACACGTCGCGGCGGAACGTCTGCAGCCATCATCAAACGTAGCTGACGTCGAAATATCGTGTTACAGGTACGATCGAAGGAGTTAAAAAGCATATTAAAAAACTATCTATCGAATCGAACTGAACGGTACATTATTATTATTATTATAGTATAATATAAATTAAAATATTATGTATGAATGCGCGTGTATTATAGTTGTTGCGGTTTATTGTACGAAACAGTCGCGCGCGCGCGCGTACATGAGTGTGTATGAGTGTGTGCGAGTGAGTGTAACTGTATAAGTGTGTGTGGGTGTGTAAACATGTACGTATGTGTTCGTGTGTGTGTGTCGAGCGATTGATTATGAATGCGTTCGGTTCGGAAAAGAGCGCCAATCGCAGTGCCGGGAAGTGGACACCAGTTGTGGGTGACGTAAGTCGGCGACATCCGAGGACAAGTTGCGGCGTCCCTTCTGCGGTCAACCCCCATCACATGGCATTAATCGCCATCGTGTCGAGGGTCGTCATCGCCACCGCCGCCAGTGGAGTCGAAACCAGTGTCTCACGAGCACACAGACATCACTGGTTCGGCCGCTGCACCGCGTTCGCTGCGACCGCCGTGTATTATATTATAAGTAATGTCTTGTTAAAATTGCCGGCGATTTAATTAAGTGTTTTCGAGTCTCATCGTTCGTCACCAGTTTGTTTTCTTTCTCTCGTCAATACAAATCATACAGTCGCGTTATTTATATCACGTGCGATCGTATCACACGCAGTTTAATTATAATTATTATTTAATTATTATACACCGTTTGTTTTTACTGAATTTGTGACGGAATAACATCGCGGATACGACGGACAATATTTATGGTGTATATCCCCGATGGTGCCCGTCGTTATTTCGGCCGTCGTGCTTAGTCGCCAGCAGCATCACCAACAGCGATGAGCACGGGTGTCTGCCGATGTCCACCAAATGGATGATGTCGTTTTTGAAGCCGACGCGGAATTCGGTTTTTTGGGTATAACGAAGCAATGATGACTTGACGCCAAAAAACGTCTACGGAAGACGCCGATCTGTTGCAGTCCGCACAGTTGGACCCGGCCGCCGTTCCCACAGGTATATTGAATATTTGAATAACTGAGTCATTATTATCGTACTTACCCGTCTAACCATCACATTATAATAATTTATTATGTTTTCGTCCAGTGCGCAAATTATAATTTTGTTATAATCACGGGCAAAAGAAATTTTCTCCTAGATTTCCTTTTTCAACATTTTTTTTTAACATATTTTATTTAACAAGCTACGGTGTACTATGGATAAAATATGAAAAAATAGATGGAAAAATATATAAAATGGATAGTATATTGTGTTTATACTTAGGTTAACGTCCTTTTCCCGAATCGAAATTTCCGAATAAACTTTTTCCCGAATGTCATTTTTTCCGAAAGTCAGTAAACCTGAAAACCTTTTACCCGAATCTATATTAAAAACGATGAATTATAATACATATAAAAAAAAAAAATTAAATTAATAATATAATATTTATTACTTAAAAGTCAGTCATGATTTTAGCCGGTTCACAAACAATTCTGTATTCGTTAAAAGAAGATTGTTCTGCTCTGAGCATACTGAACAGTTTTCTTTGGCGACAACAGTGCATAGATAAACTGTACAGCAACTGTGTCATGAACATCGTATTGTTTACATGTTCCCAGAAAATTTGTGTGAAAATAGTGGGGCACACCTAAGAATTATGAAAGGATTACAAATAGTATGCATTAACACATTTTTAATAATTATTTAATTAGTATAATTTTTGTTTGTTTGTTTTGTACAAAACTTCTTGAACAGTGTACACGTATATTATAATGCCATATATGTTATAATATTTTCTTTTACTCGACTAATTTATATATATGTAACTATAATATTATTTATAAAAAAAAGGATGCTTGAAATAAATTAAAATTTAAAGAATGCTTTGATGTTAAATGATACTTAATTCTTAAATTAATCCTTAGTTTAATGATAATTCAATATTTTTTATTAGAATTAAATACAAGATAGAAATATTTTAAATGCTGTATAACTAATTATTTGTCTAATTATTGAATTTTCTAACAATAAATTAATAATTTTCGTAATAAATATCAATGAAAGAAAGAAACATTCTTTTTTTTTTTTGTACATTTTATAATATCCACTTTAATAATACAAACATAAGAAAAAAATCAACCATTGTTATAATTTACTTATATACCTTAGTAGGTAACATTTATATGCCTATTGTTGTGATTAAAGACGGAAGGTTGATATAATTTCATCTATAAAAACTCGATAATGTACAGACCAATTTATCAGTATTAAGATTATCTATACCAAGGAGGGCAAATTATTTGAACGTTATGTACAAAGATTACCTATTTTTTTCGATATAAAAAGTATTATACATAATATATATATTACATACAATATTGTAAGAAAAAAATTATCGTAATTTTATTATAATAATATATTGTTAATTTAAAAAAAGGTTAGTAAATGTTATTAATATAAAAATAACATTACTTTATTAATAACTTACTTTCTTTACGCGATTTTTTTTGTTTTCTACTTGATGCCAATTTGTTGATATTTAAGGTTTATAAAAGTACTTTAATTTTTCGTGTACCCTCAAAATCGTTTTGCGTGTCACCTCGCCACGCGTGCTTTGGATTTGCCATCCTTAATTTATACATATACATGACAACTTAAAATAATAATAAACATTTTAACTTTTGAATTAAATATTTTGATAATAAATTTAAACCATCTGAATTGTACAATAATACTATATTATTAATTATTACATTGTACAATTATTGAATTAAGCTTATTTATATAGTTTTTAGGCTCAATATATGTATATTGAAAATAATAAAAAATGCTCTTAAATCTCTTCGTCAAACTAGGTCCTAGATTCGTAGTTTATTTATTAGTTTTATCTACAATTATTCAATAATAAGTATACGTAATACTAACTTTATAATATAATTGATTATGATAAATTAGTAGTAATAAAATGTTAAATGAGCATATTTCAAGTAAAGAATATTATTATATTTAATACAAATTGAATATTTCTTATGTGTTAATTAAATATAAACAAATAGTATGTGAATTATCCGCCTATTCATAAAAATCTATCCATTTATCGTTTCAGGTTTGCTTCAATTGAAATATTCACGATTGCTTATGTCAAAATTAGTTTAAGATTTTTTTAGTATATTAATCTCGACCAAACACTTTGCATCAATATACATAATAGCTTTATCAGCCTAAATGACAGAATATAATATTATAACACATAAAATAATAACTATTTTATATTATATATCATTGTCACCGTATGTATATAAACATATTTTTTAGATTTTTATAAGCTTAAACAAAATTCATAAGTGAGCAACCCTATATAGCAGTGTTTCCCAACTGGTGTTCCGTGGAATAAAAGAAGTCGGGAAACACTGCTATTATAGAGGACCTATATGATTTGAAAAAACAAACTATAAACTCTTCCGATTTTCCAAAGAATCCATTGATATATGTAAATTTTATTTAAAACTGCTAGGTTTTTGAGCCTATTGATGACAAAAAAAAAACTAAAAAGAAAAAGAAATATTTATTTTAATATATTATATTTTATATAGATTTAACTCTACCATACTAGTTATAAAATGAGTAATTATTTTAATTTACATAGTACTGATATTATTTTTTATCAGGACTTTAATTTTTGATTTTATACAGTTTATATCGTTTTTAAATTAAATGTTAATAATTGTTAGTTACTTAATAGTATAGGTAATAGAAATGATTATTGATTAATTATATTTGTATCATATAATAAATAATAATATATATAAATGTAATGAAATAGGTATTTAATTTTTTGATAAGAATTAATAATTCTTGTACATTTTATAATGCAATAAAGATTATTGACTATAGTAGGGTGTAAAGTAGCATATAGTAGCATACTACATTGTTATGATTCTACAAGCATCAATAAAAAAAAATAATAACATTATCAAAAAATTATTTTAGGTAAGTGAAGGAGCTAATATAGGCATTATATTTATGAATCCATGTAAAATTATTTCTTGCGGTAGTTAAATTATATATTTGTGATTAATTACGGCATAAAGTTAATCAAAAATCACCGGAAAACATTAGGGAGGCTTAAGCATCAAACACTACGTTTTAGAGGAAAAACTAATTAATTAATTTACTATACAATCTCTGTTACATTTTATATCTCCATAAATAAAATAAAATCCGTAATAATTATACTATTAATTTTATGACAATACACACTTGTTTTCAGCAAATTTATTTTAAATAGTTTCGTTCTTAATTATTCCGATAGTCTATCAGACTCTATCTTGACCCACAGTGGTACGTGTCCAAGATTTTTAATCATTACGTATTTATAAGATAATCACTGGATTTGGGATGCTATGCTCCATGCGCCTTGTTAAATGGCCAAAGCCTACATAGCACACACAACATTAATATATTATACATGTAAATCATAGATACCTATAATACATTAGTGTTTATAATAATTTATATCAAGAGGTGCATTTAATATTACACTCTATTATCGTTATTATAATAATATTAACACCAAACTCTTGATAGCGTATAGACGCAAGTGAGGAGCGTGTAGGCAAACGCGCATTTTATACAATAATAATAATAAGTAAATAATAAGTGATCGAGATTCAAGAATTATTAAACACCGAATAGTAGCAGCGAGTGAGTGAGGTGCACGCGCCTTCCGATCATGTATGCGGAAAACCAACCGGCGATACGGTCCTTCATAAACCATACACATACGCGTGACGTCTTCGTCGAGCTGCAATGCGATGAGGGAACGAGTGAGAGAGAGTGGCGAGTGACTATTTAATAATAATAATAATAATAATAATAATAATAATAATAATAGTAATAATAATTATAATACGCGCCACAGCGAACAATATAATTGTACCCGGTACACGTCTTCGTTGCCCCGCGTGCCCGTTAATATCGCCGCCAATGAGCGGAAGCCGTACGCGACACGAAGCGATCCGCGCGCGCGTGCCAACGGCTAACCGCTATACACAATAATATATTATATATATACGCGCGCGCGCACGATCCCTATTCGGGTGCATGTATATATTTTGGTCGGCATGACAACGGTCAGACAACCGTCCGACCGACCAACTACAGCGGGCCTTGCCAGGGACTATCGCACGCCCGCCCCCTGTCAGGACCCTCGCGACAACGCGAAAGGCGCGCTCGAACACACCCTCTTCTGCCCACTACATTTTGATGTGTATTGCGAATTATGGCAGGAATTCAAAGAAAATAATAACACCATTATAATATTATGCTGCACGTAAAAAAAAAAATATTTTTATACAAAAACATTTCTGTGAATATAAATTTATGAACCTTTTGTTGCTGTTGTTGCCCGCCACTGTCCGACACTTATACGGATTCTTTGTCTTTAAAAATATACATAATATAATATAATATAATACAAATTTTTACGGAAAAAATACCTAAAAAGAATGTAATGTTATAAATTTTATGGTTTACAGTAAAATTCGAGCGTGTGCGAGGGTTTTATTTAATTTGGCGTTTGCTTCATCACAATTTTCTGTTCGATAACATACAACAATAATATATTCCTACTATTCGTGGTATAATAGTGGTATCAATATACAATTTATTAAATTATATTATTTCTGGATAATAATCAACATTTAATAACATAACAACGCGCGTAATCATACGATTCAAAACATATATTTTGTGTGAGAGAATGTAGTTGCGCACAAACCAAAACACTTCGAATCTCGATCACCTGACTCAATCACCCAAATACCCATTCTCTCGGTAAATGAAGTATATTTATAAAACTGTCAATATACGTGCTTCTACAATTAAGCTGATTTGCTAGTATTGTGACTTTAGATCAAGTGTACTGAATATTTGATGCATATCCCATTCCTTGGCAGTTGTGCATCCTAGGTTACCTTGTAAGTTTAGGCGACAATAGTCAACGCGTAAGATTTTTAATCCATCTTCTTTTGACATAAGTACGATTAGAGCTGTCCATGTACGGCGTAAGACATAATCAGCTCATGTGTTTAGCTTGTGCACAATGTTGTTCATTTTTATGCATCTAAGTGAATCTAGATGACATTGTAACCTTTTTCCATTTGTTTATTTACTAAGATGTCATATCTGACGACTATGTCGGCTACACGTTTTTTTTAGGACTACCGCTTTAAATACACCACCGCTAATATTTGCAGTTTGGGCTTTTAGTCGACATTTTTCATATTAAGCAAGTGTGCTCGTCCACCGTCCTGACAGATCTTTTCACCAATTTACTATATTTTCTATCAATCCACTAAATTTTACAGTTTGTGAATCAATTAACATTGACTATTGTATCTGTAAATTCCATTCCTACTGAGAGTTAGTATTTCCGTTTACGCTAACATAAACTTTCTTACATCATGCAGCATATTATACATATCACCATTTTTGGTCAACTCAACTTGCCTCATCTTCTTTCGTTTTCTGTGTTTTTACTGCTCTATCTTTTAGTAGTGCCTAGCTCTAAGACGCGGTCGATTGGTGGTGATAGGCGCAAGTCGCAAAACCCAAAAACTCCTGCCCTATCTTTAATAGTCTCGGAATTGGAACGAAATCGAGCTGCCCTCGTAAATATAAGTTTTCATGTGTGGTGAATTGTTATATAATTTCAAACAAACTATCCTTATTTAATGTTTATCCTCCGTTCATCAGTTCTTCGTCGCTAACTTAACGTCGTTATATATGTTGTTTACGAACAGTAGTTGCTGTAGAATTTGACGGACTTTTACGATTATGGTTTGAGATCCCCGCCCTCAAAGATCTGCATAGTTAGGGGTTTTCAGTTATATAGTAATTCACGACACTTTTTTCTGAATGCAGCAACGCTGACAAGTATCCATGATAATTAGTATGCTCTTCTGCTGCCACAACCTAGTTTTATTTGTTGATATATATATATATAATTGTTATTGGTCTATTAATATTTACTGATCAAGAACTTAATTATAAATTTGGTTACTATTATTACATAAATGTTTACTTAACTTAGTTTTATATACATGCATATTTAATGCATAATACAGCAATGCATAAAAGCAAATAAAGTGTATGGAAAAGCGCAGATAGTTTTTATGTAACATAAATAATATCGTATATTATAAATACATTTCAATTATGTGTCAACCTTCAGAATGTAAAATAATTACAAGAATAGCGTACCTACGTTACATAAGGCTAGTATACAGTATAAAAGCGTATACGATATAATAATGCTATATTTTATGTTCAATAATAGAATGTAGTTTACCACGTGCTATTTTTCAGGGGAGGAGACGGTATGGCCGGGGGTTGAGTGGGCGTCAGTGAGGAGTTCGATGGATTGGTGCGCAGGTGGCGAAGATCTGCTGGGCGACCCTACGCTGCTGGTGGCTGCGGGGATGCTGCACGGGCCAACGCAATTCTGCACAGACACTTGCTGTACGCCCGGACTAGAGCAGCCCAACGAGCAAACAGTTCAGTTCCAGCAACCGGCAATCGTTACAGTCGGCGGTTCATACAGGTAATTGTTTTTTTCAATTAAATAAACCAACGAAAAAATAGTTTCGTATATTCACATAGATACTTATTTATTCGATATGGTAACAACATCCAATTGTTTTTAGATCGAAAAATCATATCTCTTTCGTACTTTCGTATTTATATGTTATATGTAGGACCTACATTGTAGGTATATTCGAATAAAATAAAACACTATGATTTATAATCGATATCAGCGATAGATACAATGGCCATGACCCATGGCTAACGCTTGTCACATTCCCGATCATTTCGGAGAAAATGTCAGAGAATTTTTGTTAAAATTTTAAGTTTGATTTATTTATTTTTTAAATTTAATTTTTACATATTATTATGTTAATATAATATAAATATTTAATGATGTTTAGGTTTTGTAATTCAATAAATTATTTTGAATATCCTAAAATAAATTAATGAATAATAAATAATTATTAAGCAATTTGATATTTCAAATTGACCACAAGAGCTAAATATTTATGTGATATTTGTATATAATGTACACAAATAATGTGTCTATAATTTGGTCTAAGTACTTGTATATACACAAAGGCTATGGCCACACCCTTTTTTTTCTGAATCCAAGATAGTAATATTCTTTTTATAATATCCGCCGTATACTGTAGCTACCTATAACATTTTAATACGTATATTTCATGAATTCATGATATATAATATTTATTAATTTATATCATAGGTGGCAAATTCTGACACGGATTCCAAAAGTGTCACGTTGTCCAAATTTTAACAGCATTCAAATTTTTTTTTTTATCATATTCAATCATACATAGTTACAATTGATGAAAAAGAATTTTTATATTACACTCAATATATTTGCATCAGTCATCAACACATACATTTCTAGAATCAATGTATTCAATTAAATCAAAACAGGAGAAAGATGCATTGCAATAAATGAATCTAATATGCTGCTAGTGTTTAAGTGTTTTAAACTAAAAAAACAACCTGAGAAAAAATGTTTTTTAGGATAGCACTTTTTTTTAAAACACTAGCTGATTCTAAATTTTTGTCACGTGACCCGGAAAAGGTTCGCCATTCCCGGTATATATATTAACATACTATTGTCAATATACTATACGGTTATTAGTGTTAAATATTAAACGTTTACATGTTAATATGTAATATAATAACATTATTAGCTATATAGTAACCTATTTCGATTTTTTTAAATATACTATGTAGTACCAGTACTAATGAACTTAACGTCTTAATAGTTAACATTGAAGTTAACACGCTTATGTTTATACCATGAAGATTAAAATGTATAAATGTATACGAGTTTGCATTTTGAAGTCATTTTTTCAGTGGCTTTTCTGATTATAATTTTGTAGAAAGAAAAATAAGTATTTATAAATAATAAATTCTATTTAAATATCATTCAAATATTTTTAATAATAAATATAAGACTGCGTGAACAGATTCCAGAATTTTGCCTGGATTTCTAAACAATTTACCAACTATAATCAAAACCATAAAAACAAAATAGATAGGTACTCTTAGATCAGTTTAGATTTTAAAAAAAAATGCCCTTATAAATATAACTACAAATATCAATTTGTTTTTTTTTATCATTTCATACTATTTTACTTTTTTGACAAATTACATTGCAGTATTCCATTTATAGTTATTATATTTATCCTATAATATTATTATTATTTACATATTTACCTCCCGTATTTTATGGATTGGTATTATATAACCACGTATATAATTATAATAATATGTGACTGGTGCATTTTGTTTTAGATAGTTCGGGGGAATTGGTATAAAAAAGGTATAGGTACTACTACTTTTAAGGGTAACTATTACACACTCATATAAAATCGTGGTATAAATAGTTTAAAAATCTTTCTGTCGAGTTCAACCAACAAACGTTTCATAAATCAGTCTGTTGTAAATCAATTTCACTGTAATATATTCATATTCTGGTTGTCTTTGTTAATATAAGATTTATTTTTGAATTCACTTTTAATTATCATTCTATAGGTACTTTTTAATTTATTTATTGATGCACGCACAAAATTGTTTAGGCAATATTTTTTTTAATCTAATTGATAGCACGCGTTTTTGGTATAATTTTAATTACTATAACATAAAGTTAGGTGTCAGCAATGTTTATCGTACAGTTAATACAGTATAGTCAGTTAAAATCTTAAGTTTTCCCTGTAGCATCTGGATGTTGGTTTGCGAAAACTACCTGTTCATACTCCGTTTTCCGTAAATTAGTCGGCGTAGAGTCGAAGAATGGAACAAGTTACAACCACTGCCCACTACTGCTGTATGAAACTGTAATGTTTAAAATAGCTTTGCACGCAAAATACAATAATAACAATAGTAACGTCGGGTAAATTATTAGAAGCCGGTGGATGAATTAATGACGGATAATAGATGTTCCACTTTATCATTCTTATATATTTTCTAACATTTTTTTTACATTGGTTTTTATTCGAAAATGTAAACGTTTTATACAAAAAATTATATTACCTATAATGTACGTAACTAATTATATTATAAAACACGAATTTAAATATCTTAGTGTCTTAGTAGTATTTATATGTAGTAGGTATACTCATCTTAATTACAATTTTTATAGTTTAATGTATCACAATATTTAAAAAAAAAAAGTAGGTAGGTATATAGTCTCGTTGAAATAATTATTTTACATTTTATGTTTTTTCCAAAATATCATAATGTTTATAGCCTATAGGTATTTTTATTCTTAAATTCAGTTGTAATTCAGTATATTATCAATGAAATTAACGTGTGATTGAAAATAAACGATTATTTAAACGATTTGGATTGGATCTTCCAAAAAGTTATTTTGAGATATGTAAATATGCTGATAATTAAAAAGGTATAGAATTCAATATAACATACGTGATTAAGCCACATTCGATACCAAATAGTTTGATCACATTTTCTTTTAGTAGTTACATATGAATAATTTCTTTTTTCAAATGTATAATAATACATTATATATATTACATTTTTAAGTAACCAAAAAATTAGTTGTAATTCTCTTACTTATGTCAAAGAACACATTGTAATAGCAACTCGAAAATTATTTCTTAAAATACTAATATAATTTATATTTAAAAAATGTATGACATATATAATAGTCAGTTATAAATGTAAAAACAGACGTAGTTATAGACTAATTAATAATACAAAACCGTTATATTATCAAATAAAACTATGAACATTTGAATGGAAACTATGCAGGTATGATTTAAATAAGAAAGGTAAATATATAAATATATATATTATATATAATATTAAAGAATTTATAATAATATTGGTTATATATATATTAGGTTGGTACATAATTTAAATAAAATCATTATATTATAGTAGTAATATTATTGAATAACATCATATAATTTATTAATTAATGATATGTTTTTAGTTTAAAATTACCAAAAAAATCTTTAGTGAAAAATTATAAAATATTAACTAGCTTACTTTTTATCTATGCCAAAGTTTTGTTATTTTTACCTAATTTATAGACTTATGCATAAAGTTACTGATACAAATCAGGAAATCGCAATAATAATAATTATCAAATAATATCATGTACCTACCTATTATAATTTATGATTCATAAATGTATCATGTTGATAATTGAAAAAAGTATTACAGTTTTATACACAATAATAATTGCTTTTTTTAACTGTAATACATTTTTTTTATCGTTTCACCTTGTCACTGCAACCAATTTTTTTTTTCACAATTAAAGAGTACCTATTATATTTACTATTGTATAGGATTAGGAGTAATAATGCAATTGTCTCTCCTTGTTTTCTGTATAATGTGTTGTTTTATAATATAGGATTTTATAGATATTTTATAAGAAGTCTATCTCAACCCCTAACCTGCAGGAGGGGACAGATCCCTACTACCAAATAGTACCAATTAATGTGCTGGCCCATACTACATAATAGTCATAGACACAAGTAGGTACTAATTTTATTAGTTATTAGTCTTTTAAAACAAGATTTATTTTTAATTTGAATATGCAATTAAAAAAAGTATACATTTAATCATTGAAATATAACATACCTATAATGTACACATTTAAAATACTCGCCAAACAAAATATACAGATATTCTTATTCGTTTACAAATTATTTATTATGTATCCATGTAACAGTTAATATAAATTCTGAATTTACATATGTATATTTTAAACTCTCAGCATGGGGTTTAATTCCATCTGTCTTTAAGACTTGAGTTGAGTTGAGTTAAAATTAAAATTTAATATTCATTAAAATGTATAAAAATATATTATACAGCAAAATTAATAAGTCGTATCATCTAAAACATTGTGTTACAGTGTCACACTTTAAAATAAAGATAATGAAGTTTGTAAGGGTTAAATTTTATGTTTTTGTAAAAGCAATGATAAGTAAAATTGCTACTGGGTTTTAAATACATAACACCTACAACCTACATGGCTATAGATATTAATTTTTAAATAAAAAACTAACGGTTTATCGCAGGAAAAATGTTTTGTAAATTCTATGTTCTTATCATGTTCATATCTACGACCAATATATGGTTAAGTTTATATTATCAACAGTCTTATCCAAGACTTATGATATCATACATAACTATTTTTTTCAATATTTACAGTCCATTATACATTTAAAAATCAGTAAATAAATTTGCAAATCATTTCCCATTCAAAAACATAAAAATTAACTCTTACGCTTACAGTAAAGCTGACCATACTTCACAACATCCAAAACGTAGATTCACTAACGTTTTGTTAGTGAAAAATATTGATGAACATTATTTTTATATTTATTAAATACTTAAATAGAAAATAATATTAAGAAACACTAAATAACTATTAATTAACATGGAGCAATATTTACTAATGATCAACTAATTTATGATTGCCATATACAATTCAAAAATAAGACATTATTTTTTTAGGCAGCAACACATAAACAAATAGAAAAACAACAAATTAATAACTACAGTGTTTAATGTAAATGGGCTAGTTCTGTTCACCGTATGAAAAAACTTAGTACCTACATGCGTCAAATGATGATCAGTACTATTTATTATATTGGAACTTTAATGTGTTTGATCTTTGATCGACATTGTCTAGGTTAAACTTAATTATTCATTACAATCATTACAAAAGTACTCATTCATTTTTTGGAAAACCTTTATTTTTGATCTTTAAAGCTTGAATGCTTATTCAAATTTGAAATGGATATAAAATTAGCTCAGAAGACCTTACAAAGAAACATATTAAAAATATTTAAATAATTAAAATAATGATCAAATCTAAAAAGCATTAAATATTTAGGTACTTGTTTGTCATTGCCCCGCCAGTACACCGCATAAAATTTGTAAAATTGATAAGTCATTTTCAACATAATATATTATCAGTAATATGTATAATATAATATACAAATACATTATTCTGTGCCACGACTGTCGTCTTGGATTTAGAGGTGATAATGACATGAATCATACCAAAAAATTCCTGCGATGAACAATTCATCCTATGAATATTGGCAATATTGCATCTTATTACATCTTAGTACCTACACCTGATGAGTAATCCTAAGAAATCAGGTAAAACGTTTCTCCGGATCGCGAACGATCAAAAAATAGGTTTCGGTTCGCCGACGTCTTGATTAGTAGAAATATCGATGACCGTTTTTCAATATAAAAATATCCTAGATATAAGTGCTGCAATAATGCGATGTATTCAAGTCCGGATTAAGACTTTTGACGCCCAAGAGCCTGCAATTTTTTTGAGGATCTAACGTAAAATAGAAAAAAAATCGTCTATAGTTGTATTCTTTTTCATAAAACATAAAATACGACTGAGGATATGAGGTTTGGTAATTTCAAAATCTGCAACCTTAAACTAAAGCAATCCATAAATGTAGAATAAACTATCATTATATATTTATATGCAATAAATTAAATAATATATCTCGTTTAGTTATACATATAATATATATATATATATATAAACGTGTGTTGTATTATATGCTATTTGATTATAAAATTTACAGCAAACCGTGTGGAGACATGGCCGATGTATTAATGTCTCTCAAACACACCGTGCCAACTCCACAATCCTCAGTAGACGAACAACATCATCAGCATGACCAGGCGTATGGACTGTCTGCCAATCACAACGTAAGTAAACTAAGTATAATTTATTATTATATCCATTCAGTGCCACTTCTTCTGTTCATTCCGTAAACATTTGAAAATACGATTTTCGACCTTAAGTATATATGTCACAGATAATGTAATAATACATTGCCACACTGGCCGATTTATGTGTAAAGAATGTACCACAATAATCTTACAAATTCAAATTTAAAATATTATAATATCTTTTTGAAACACCTAGCAGACTGTAACACTTTGCCCACGGTGTTTTTGGAAAACTCATTAAATAATATTTTGTGTGGTAACACTTAGCCAAAGCGTTTAGTAGGTATTCTATTGCCACTATTATATTGGGTCAGGGTCATTTAAACTTTAATTAAAAAAAAAAATGAAAACAGATAGCCATGATATTTGATGATAAGATGTAACAAATATTAACATAATATGTTACAGTTAAAACCCAAAATCCGTCAAAACTAGTTTCCACAAATCCCTTTAGTAAACTAGAAATAACTCAAACCTTCACCGTTAAAACTAGTTTTAACTTACTTTTTTTAGTTAGAACTAGTTGCTTCTGAAATATATTGGTGGAAACCAGAGGTGTAATTTGGGAAACATATCAGGGGTTGCAAAAATTACTCAGGATGCTCAAAACAGTCAAAACCCGTGGGGGCTTTGCCCCAAATACCCCCAAAATTATAAAAACAATATCTTAATAGATTATATTAATATAAAATACATTATAAATCTATACAATTATTCTTATCTATAGGTAGTAGATACATGTTATTAAAAACTATATATTTTTAAAACTATAATATTATAATAAATAATATCAATCGTTTATAATTTAAAAATTGTAGGCTGTAGCAGTCTAATTGTTGTTCTTTATTTTAATGTATTTATAGTAATGATTAATACATTTACTTTAATTTTTATTTAATTTATTGTTGTGAATTGTAATCAATTATATTATTTTCATTGTTGGAGTATTGATAATATTTAATCTCAATTTTTTCATTCTTTAACATTTTTTATTCTATAATTAACTAAGAAGACGTAATACCCGCATGTGTTGTCTCCGTCTTACACTACATTCACGGCATAGCAAATTTTCGTTCACTAGTTTCAATATTGTACTGTTAATTTTGATAAAAGAGTGAACTAACCTATTATAAAATGTAAAGGTAAGATTATATTGTCCAAGACATTTTAAAATGATCATAACTTACTTAAAAATAATATCAATAAAAGGCTACGTAATATAACCTTTACATTTTATAATAGGTCAGTTCACTCTTATTATATCAAAACTAACAGTACAATATTGAAACTGGCAAACGAAAATATCCTGTCATGAGTGTGTAAGACGAAGACAACACATGTGGTTACTATACGTCCTCTTAACTAAATAATTACTTACTTATTATTTTTTTATTATTATCTAGCGATAAACCATAAATATGAAAATGTCTGGGGTTGCAATAGTATTATTTTGCAACCCCTAGATTATATTTGGGGTCGCAAGTGCGACCCCTCATGAAGTCACGGCCCCATTTACGCCATTGGTGGAAACTACAAATATCTATATAGTAATAGCCCATTATTTTTATATTGATAGTTTAAACTATAGTTTTATTTTAACTAGAAAAAATAGAAATAATTACATATTAAGATAATACTATCATAGGCATTTATTATATTATTTATTTCGTAGAATTTATAATTGCATTGTATTCTATTTTCCAACACAAAAAGTTATTTGTTTCATAGGATTTTAGTATGATATTATAATGAATGCCATTTTTTTCTACCGATTCCCTAAGCTTCTTGAAAAACTGTTCTCAGTTACTTCTCTCTCAGTGTCCGATATGAAATCAAAGTATATTGTGATACGCGACAATTGACGATCGGTTTTAAGCCAGCGAACATCAACAATGATTACAACGAAGACAATTGCATGCTGAAACTTCGAATACATTTTCAGTCAAAACTAGATTTGATTAAAAGGATTTGTGGAAACTATTTTTGACGGATTTCGGGTTTTAACTGTAACATATATTATATATATATATATATATATATATATATAGGATATAGACATATAGTTTTATTTATATTGTCTATAAAAATTGGTCTGTCGGAAAATTTCAAAAATCAGAATTTCAATAAACGCATTGTAAGTACTCACATGTGATAAATTGAACCGAGAACGTTTAAAAATCACCCTGTTTATACTTTATTGCAACAGGACTTTTCAGATGCAAATCTCCCCTGCGCTATCACATATACATCGCACATCAAATACATTAAATATTTATCAATATAATATTATGTTTGTACATATAGGACGATTCACAACCGCTGGTCGACTATGGCGGTTCGTCGTATGGCGATCAGACGTGCTGGACCACGCTCGGAGCCGGCCACCAGCAGCAACAGGTCCAACAACACCAATTCCCCAGCATGAGCGTGAACGTCAGCATGAACATGACTATGCACGGGTACGCTCCGATACACGGAGACACTCAGTTCGGATGTCAACCGGTAATTTTTTAACTATATGATTATTATATTTTACCACATGTGACCAGTAAGGTTTAGTAACAATCTTATATAACACGTAGTGTATGTACTATCTGTTTACAGCAGTATGACCTAAAAATACCATGCATCATCACCCTTAGTATCTCCGTGGGAAATAAATATATTTAAATGCAGATTAACACAATAAAAAAAAATACATTGAAATCTAGTGGCAAATGGCAATCGATCAAGTTAAAGCAAATTAAGTTTTTGATTATTCGTAAGAATAACATATTATGTTAGCAAAATACGAATTGCATGCTTAAATTGATTTCGATATGAACGCGGATATTTTTATACGACAACCTGTAAATATCTTAACCTTTAGTGAAGTTTTCAGCAAAGATAACAATTAAAAATAATATTTTAAATCTCTACTATTTATTATTATATTTTTATAAATAAAAACGAAAATAATTTATTACATATTTTATAAATGTTCGAAGTGACCTCAATTGTTTGTAACATTAGTTAAAGAATAGACATTTTTTGTCTCAGATATGATATTTTGAACATTTTTTTTTAATTTTATGACTGAGCTAGATCAAGTAGTAATGAACATGATTGGTAGGTAGGTAATATATTGGTACAATGGTATACAAAGATTTTCAAAGAATTTCATAAAAATATTTAATTGATATTATATTATTTAATATATTGATTTGCACAGATATACTAAGGGTGATATACTGATATAGGACTTTTAGGACATACTGAATATTATTTGAAGTATCAAAATTCATAATTCACATTGCATGCCACTATAACATGCGAGTTTTTAGATAAAATAAAATAAACTTCAGTTGTCTTCTGTAAGACATAATTTGTTGAATGATGTTTTATTATTAGTTAATATTTAATTTTATGATTTTATCAGAAAGAACTATAAATTGGACACCCCCTGAGATAAAGACTTATTAAATTTATATAGCTAGTTCAATATTATCAAATTTTTCATAACTTGTATAAAAAGTAACTAGTTAAGACTTACGTTTGAATTTATCTTAATAATCAGAGTACAAGGTTTGATTTTGTATATTTACACATTTTTCATAATTATGTAAATTTCAGTATTTTTTAAAAAAAATTATTCGTATTGCTTTTAAAAATAGCCTTTGGCATTATATTCAAATTTCAATTATCTTTAAATTTATTTTCCCTATATACATCGACTCGTTGATGAAATATAATTAAAAAAAGGACAATCGATCATAATTATTACAGGCTGATAGCTGATTATCACTACTAGACTGGTAGTTACAACTTCGTAACTACCTCGAATACTTTAAGTATTCGAAATAACACAGAAGTACTTATTTATGCTTAATATTAAAACCTTACCGAGTAGTCATTAGTTTTATGATAATTTTAAAATAAACAGTTATAATGGTTTAACGAAATCAATTTTCATACACAATGGACCAATTTCATTGTATCCAAGTATAGCAAATTATACCAGTTCTTCATAAATCGTACAGTATTTTTTATAAATTAAAAGCTAATTTTTTCTTAATGAAACTATACTTATGAAATAATAATACTAATTAAAATAATAAATCGTTGCGATTCGTAGGTCGGGTGGACTCTGCCGGCATCACCGTCGCCAGTGCACCATCACCACCACCACCATCACGGCTCCGTGCACCACCAAGGTCTGTTGAGTCCATTGGTGTCTATGGGTACCGGCGGTTACCAGTCGGGTGCCACGTATTCGTTCACCGCCGATTTCCGGCCACAGGACCCGATATCATCACAACTACCACCGCCGCCGTTCGCGTGCAACATACAACCGGCTGCCCCGGCGCAGTCCTCGTCATCATCTGCGGCGATAATTGACGACGATTGCAAGGACTTGAAACCATGCGCAGAAATCCTGATGTCGGTAAGCGGCTGCGGCATGGGCGGCGTCGAGTGTTCTCCGGTCGGGTCAGCGACCATCGGCGAGGATGGCTGTCGGCCGAACATGTGCCGGATATGCGGCAAGACGTACGCCCGTCCCAGCACGCTCAAGACCCACCTGCGCACGCACTCTGGTGAAAAACCGTACCGGTGCGACGATTGCAACAAGTCGTTCAGCCAGGCGGCGAACCTGACGGCGCACGTACGTACACACTCCGGCGAAAAGCCGTTCCGGTGCCAAATATGCGATCGGCGGTTCTCGCAGTCGTCGTCGGTTACGACCCACATGCGCACCCACTCGGGCGAGCGGCCGTACCGGTGCCGATTGTGCAAGAAAGCGTTCAGCGACTCGTCCACGCTCACCAAACACCTGCGGATACATTCGGGCGAAAAACCATACCAGTGCAAGCTGTGCCTACTCCGGTTCTCGCAGTCCGGAAATTTGAACAGGCACATGCGCGTCCACAGCGGCATGAACGGCGCCGATATTTTGTTGCCTGTATAACGGTGCAGGCGGACAGCCAGTACCGCCGCCATCAAAGTCATCACCATTGCCATTACCCCGCCGTCGTGACTGTTGTTGGCAAAAATCGACCCCTTTCCTTCCCCGAAAACGACACCGCCGCGGATGGCCAAAAATAAAACCAACTTCGGCGCACGACGTTCACGGCCGCAAAAAAATCGCACGGCAAACGTTGGACGACGAAGATACGCGGTGCTGCGAGTACTCCTCCGCTCGGCGGAGTCGCGGTTCGATTCGCGTTTCGTCCGTACAAGAGAGATTTATTCTGCACACACACACACACACACACACACACACACACACAACACGGGTACCGGTACTGCTGCAGTCGTATATATGCAATGGCGAATACATCATCATCACGCACACATGTCATTGTCGTGTACGTCGTCGACTTGCGCGGAGTCAATGTTTTTCCATCGATTGCCTGGCACCACGATATTATTACGTTTTCCATTCGAATCTCGTTTGCGTGTAAGTATTTTGTAATGTTTTCGAAAACCGATACAACATGTCGTACACGGCGGATATTACGGTTTACGCGTACGCATCGAGTACAATCAATGTATAGGTAAACCGACCACGAGCAAATATAACGTAAAGGTACGATGTCGTTTTCGATTGCGCGTTGAAAACAATATATTATATAACACCAATATATACTGTTCCCGTTATGTTTTTTGTTACTCGTTATAATTTGTATCATCATTTTAGTTAAATTTATTATGTTGTAGAGGTTTTCGTGTTTTTCCCCGATGACCGATGATCTGCTGCGCGCATTGCAGTCTTTTTTTTATATTTATGTATAGTTTTCGTTCTTCCTAGACGACAACTGATTTTTAGCACAATATTAATATATTATACAGACGACATGAATCATCCCACACCCACATCGACGCGTGCACGCTACTGAAATGAACATGATAACGATTAAAACGACGACTTGAAAAAAGTCGTGATTACACTTCACGGAGTGTTCGCCTATAAATATAATATATATGTGTAGGTAGTAACGTGAATTAAATCGTCTCATTTGTTTATTTAGAATTTATACATAATTTAACCAGCATATCCGCAACAACTATTTGTGCCATTCGTAATTTTATGAAATCAATTTCCCACACTATAATTTAATCCGTTCCTACTCTGACGTACTTATTTAAATTTATTCAATTACAATAAAATTTAAGAATTTAACAGTAAATAGTATATACCCAAAGTCCCAAACTCGAAATTCAAAATCAAATCAATTGTAGTTAATATATATATATTTTTTTTTTTTAGTTGCACCAAACTAATATAATTATTTAGATACCTTGAATACCTACATAATACAATACAATTTATTTTTGAGCATAACTTATGTTATTGCAGTACTGCAATAGTATGTTCAAAACATCATTTATGAAACTACCTAAAAAAATAAATTATTGACGATTTGTGAAAATGAAATTCCGCGACAAATAATTAATATTATCTCCGATTTTTTTTTTATTTCATAATGTGATAAATATTAAGATTTTGTTGATTAATATAAACATCACTTAGTGTTAAAATTGTTTTCTTAAATAGATAACTGCATTACATAAAATAGAATGTATTATATTGCTCTCAACTCCCTCGTTCATATTATATTTTGTTTGGATTAGTTAAGTCTTTTGTCGTCGTATATGCCTATGTAATATTGACAACGACGAAAAAATTAAAATGTTCATAATTAAGTATTAACCAAATTTTAGTTATCTATTAATTTATAAGTTAAAAACTATAACAGATCTTTTGTTCTTATCAGTTATATAGCGTGTAAAATTTATTTTACACATTTGTGTGTGTTATTTATGTCATTATAATTAATTATTTTTAAATATTCAAGCATATTCTCAATCTAGTCAATGTATTTATTATGTATAACAAATAACTTATAAAATTATATAACAATTTGTAAATACGGCTGAAAAAATATAAAACGATATAAATGCGAGTTTAAACGCATAACAAAATACATAATATATACAATACAAATCTTTAATAGTGTAATAATTTCTTTTCCACCAGGGTTCAACATTTAACAACGCATTGCCCATCGTTGATGGTTATGGTATATGACTTCAATTATAGGTAAATCATTGCATGCGAAAAACAATTCTGAACCGAAACGCGTCAGTCTCTATTTTTAAAGATGTTTAATAATATTAAATTAATAAGCAACGTAGAACCCATGTATAATTTAATTGTTGATATAGGGCAGGGATGGCGAACATACGGCATGCGTGCCAGAGGTGACACGTTGATTAAATTTCAATGGCACGTGAAATAATTTAAATAATTATAATTACCAACAAAATTTGTTCTTACTTAATAAAATAATGTATAATAAATCGGTAACTTTATTTTATCATTAGAAAAATGAATTTCATTTGGGCAAGTCAAAATTTTTAAAAACCTTGAATGGGAAAATTTGACACTTCACCCCAAAAAGGTTTGCCACCCCTGATATAAGGCGTTTCATAAGCATGGTCAAATTCTATGTTGATGAAATTGAATTAAAAACATATTTTTTTTTTACAAAACTTCATGCATCAAGTTTATTAGCTGATATCCTCCCATTGATGCATAAAGGACTACATCAGGCATATAGATCCTGCGACAGGTGTTTACATGTTCCATATCATATAGATAGGAACATTCAAAAAATTAAACTTAAAAAATTACTGTTTTTTAAAATATTACTTAACCTAAATAAAGGCAAAGTATTTACAACTTGAAGTAACAACATCACTTTCAGTTTTTTTATTTATAAGTAGACAAGACTACAAGAGTTGTATGACTGTTATAAGTAATTATGTGTAAAAAAAATTCTAAAAATTATCAAAGTTACCCCAAACTACAATAATTAATTTCATTTTTTTTTAAAAAAAAACTGATGAATTTAACTTTTTTCTCAAAACATTTACAGTTTTGTGTTGAAAGAGGGGTTTGTAAAATAGAGATTTGAAGTTTTACTTTTAAATAATAACAATTAAAACTAAATTATATGATGACATTTTATAAAGTAAGTAAGTTTTATATAAATTGTATTTCCTATTTCTTAAAAAATGTGAAAAGAAATAAGTTTTTACCTGGGTACTAAAAATTATTAAATAAAAATGTATAAACTAGAAAAATTGAATCTATTTAAGTGACAACAATAAACAGAAAACAAAACAAATAAATTAAATTATGCAAGATAATTAGAAGTATAGATAATATAAATCTAAAACCGTTGTTACTGGCTAAAATAATTAAATGTTCTAAATTTTGTTATATAGACTCATTTATTAAGACTTAAGAGGATGTCATATTGGTGAGTTATGATTTAAAAGTTGCAATATTTTACATAGCTATAACTCGCTTTAAAATTATAATATCAATAAAAGGATATGCCATTATCTTGATAATATTCTTTCCTTTAAATTTGATAGTAGGTAAATTTACTCTAATATTAAAGCTGACATCAAACAATGTTTTGTTAACCGCAAATTTGTTGATGTAAATTAGTAATACAGAGACAAAAATACGGGTATGGCATCTTCTTGACGGAAACATGGAGTTACGAATAATTCAAAATTTTACAATGGTTATAAGATACATTATTTATTAGAAAATCATCTTAAATATTATTATTTATTAATAAACAACTTGTTGATAATATCTTATGTTAGTTGGCATTAACATTTAGGTATTTAGGTTTGTCGTTGACTGTTGGACATTGATCTATTTCACCATACTCATTCTATAGTATTAAAAAGGTAAACACCATTATAAATTGAATACATTGGTAAATAATTAATACCAACATATTGGTATAGCTTAGAAAAATAAGCTCTATAAATACTAAATGTCTTGCGAGTGTATTTCAAATAGGCAACAAGTAACTTTAGGTTCAACAGGCACAAATCTCGAGGCTGAAGTCATGGCTTATAATATGAGACAAAATTACAATTTGTACTAATATTTGGCGCCCAACACACTTGAATAGATATGTTTTAATGGTAACGTATATAAATGAAATAACTAATAATATTAATATATTTAGTATTCTGTTCAAATATGTCAATTAAATTGAGTGATGTATACTTGTGTGATAGATTTCACGTCCTCAAAAGTAATCAACTAGTTGTTATTTTGCTACTCTATATTCACTTTTACTACTTTGTTTTTGTGGTACTGATCAAAACTAATTAATTTTCAATAAACATTTCCACAACTGTTGTTCTACTAGGTTTTGAGCTAACTACAAACAAGTTGGATATGTAATGAGTGGAAAGTACACTTTAGCATTGATGCATTTAGTATAATACATTTCAACATAACTCAAAGTTATACCATACTAATGAAGAAAAGAAATATAAGTATAATACAAATAAACACAAAAAATATTATTGTTCCATGCAACACTAATATATTGTAATTTCTCAAATAAAATATTAAATGTTACATTTATTTTTTATCTTTACAATTCCTAAAAAGAATAGTTAAAATTGTATTCAATAAATTTGTTTTGCTTTTTTTAAATATTATATTTACAAATTTGAGTTTTAAAAAAATTTGGCCCAGCTGAAATGTTGCTTGACCGATTTTTACTTAACAGAAATACATAAATGTATAGTAATAATTAAATTATTCATAATTGTTTTTTTTAATCATATTAAGAATTACATCACCTTTTGTTTCACTTAAAACTAGAACAAAAATTATATTGTTACAAAATATGTCATTTTCATGACATTACACTTGTCAAAAAGCACAAGATATTTATTGTTTTATCTTATATAAAAGATATAATTTAGTCATGTTTTCATACATTTATGCTTTATTTTTTACAACTGGGACTTATATTAGGTCTAATTACAACACAAAGTAAGTCTAAAAATAATAATAATAATAATAATAATAATAATAATAATATTAATAATAATCTTACTATAATTTTTTGCTTAAATGAAACCTATACGATTTAAAAGGGTTTAAGAAATATTTATTCCATCAAAATTATATACAATATCCAACTTGATTTCTGAATCGTACGATATTTTAATTTTTCTATGTACTTTTATGTATATTACATAATTCTGATTTGTGATTCATTAAAAAAAAAAAGTACAAAATAAAAATAATAAAAGTTGTGATCTATATAAAATATTATATATATTTTTCATGTGTTTAATGTGTTGATTATTAAATCTCAATGTAATATGCATACAATGACATATTAAACCAGTGAGTCTTTTATAAACATGGATTTAACATGACAAAAATCTAACTTGAAAAGTTGAAAAATATTTGTTTATTTCCCCTAACCCTGCCACCAAATGTACGCTCCATTATTACATGGACGTAAAGTGACAATATCTCCGGTTTTATAATAATAAACAATTAAACACACTAACAGTTAAAAATTCTATACGTAATAAACACTACTAAAAATTAATGTGATGTTGCTATTTACAATAATTATAAAAAAAAATTTTTTAAATAAAAAAAATAAAAACATATGTATATGTTATTTTATATCCTGTAGAAGCCCAAATGCCACTATTTTATCTCCCATTCATTTAACAATATTCTATTGCAAGGTGAAATAACGTTTTAATCATTGAAAACATTTAATATAAAATATTGTTATAAATATTTACAATCATTTTTACAAAATAAATAGAAAATTAAAACATATAAATAATACAACTTTTTTTTGAATAATTTTGTTTGTGAATGAGATATACAATTGCACTTTTTAAACCAGTATTACTTATTAGAAAAAGAAAAGAAATTGTAGATAAACCTAATGGAAAAGTAAAATTCTGATTTTATTATAAACTGATTATCATTGTCTGATGAGTATTTTAAGACTCAAGGCGCCCTGTTATTTTTTGCTAAAATGTACCTATCATAAATGGTTTAAGTTAGTTCACAATGTTGTTTTTATGTAAACAACATAAGAAAAATCTATTAGAACAAAACTATAGTTCTAAAAGCAAACTTTTGTTTTTATTTTAATTCTGTAAAGCATTAAAGAGTATAGGGGAATACAAGTGCCTTTCAAACAGCAGACCTATAAGTCAGGGACGGACTACTCTGGCTCACATTATTTGTACTGTCACGGTCGTTTTGTCCAGAAGTGTATGGAAGCTGGGTGTTAACAAACTACAAAAAATAAAAATAAAAATAAAAAAAGAATCAGTAAAAAAAAATTAAAAACACAAAATTCCCGAAAGCGTGTCAACAATAAAATAAAGCGGCCATCATTGAAATTTTGTCGCCAAGGGCGCAGCAATATTTTAAAACACGTCGATTTTTAAATCAAACAAATAAATCTATCCCCTAGGACGCCTTGAGAAATTATATAAGTGAATAAAAATATTATTGTGCAATACATTGTTTTATGGTATAGGCAACCTGCGTCCTTCCATATAATGCAGACTAATAAATTAAGCTATGGACACAATTTTAATTATAAATCATATTTTTAAGTCTTAATACAGCATAGATAATTATATTGTATAACATTCATAAATTATTGTAAATTAATTAAACAATTAAAACGTGTAGTTGTTATTAATGCACTATTAATATATTGTTATTATTAAAGGGTGCCAAAACTATATTTTATTTAATACAGCAAGTTATCCAAAATTTTGAACTGAAAATGTGAAGAAATAAAAAGTAAACTGAATTTGTGTGTCACTAACAATAACATTCATTTTAACAATTGTAATTAAAATCAAATGGCATAAATCAATAACAAATTGTCTACAGACATCTATAAGCTATGAATAAATAAAATATTAAAGTAAAAAAACTTGTATATGAAAAAGAAATCAAACATTGTTTTAATTTTATTCCCTTTAGTAAATGAAAACAATTTTATTGATATTTAATTTACTATTCAATTTAGATATAATTTAAGCTAACTTTTTAATTGTAATTTATTTGAGTATTTACTTTAAAAAAAAAATGATATGTAATTACCATATATATTATATATATACATTAAGTTGGTTAATTATAATTATTAATTTAAAAAAATTAATTCGTATTAGAATAAGTTTAATATTTAATTAACATCCGACATAAATTTAAACATATGTCCATACATACACCTACATTCATATAATAATTAGTTAAAGTAATAAACATTGTTAGTCAAGTAGTTTATATAAATATATCATAAAATAATTTTGTTTAAAATAAACATTAACCAATTTGTAAAGCAATATGCAATTTTATAAATAGAATTTTATACTAATTAACAAAAATTGTTTACTTTGGCACCCTTTAATAATTAACATGCGTAGCAACACACTCACAATATTAATAAAGCAAAATAAATACAAATAGCAACATCAAAGTTATTAATTATTCTATAGTGGTTTAAGCAATAATAGGGTCATTGAATTAGGAATAATGAAAGAAAAATTGTCTCCGGTATTTTTTTTTTTCTAATTTGAAAATATTGTTTCAAGGAATAATGCTTTTTATGCATTAAAGCAATACATGACTCAGTTGTTGAGTCAACTGTTATATCATTTACAATATTTTTACAGAATATTGTACATCAATTAAGATAAAAAGCGTAAATTAAAAATCCCAAATATTTATGTAACAATGAAGTTGAATCTTGTACGGTTTTTCAAGAAAAATACAATTTAGTGAATAATATGTTTAAAACTAATTTGAACTTGTACAATAAATCATTTAGGTACGTGTTTTAATACAATTACATGTAGATATTAAAATTTAATCTAAGTAGGTAAAATAAAAAAGATCAGTGAAATTTTTATATAAAGGCCGGATGATGAATGGGAGTTAAACACTCATTGATTACAGAGGAATGAGAGGTGACGGGGCAGATGATGCTCAAGGCACTGAATCAGCCCCACTACTGACAGACGGTAGTGTACTCACTAATGAATGTGGCAGAACTGAACTGGGTGGAGCTGACTGGGAGCTTGGTGGCGCTTGTTGTGAAGGAGGTGGTGGTGCTGACCCTGAGCCAGGCACATTATCATGTGCAGTAGTAGAATGTGCTTGCTGTACTGGTAAAGATCCTGTGCCAGCACCCGCATAATATCTAAGTCATAAAATTGATGATTAAAATGTATTTCATTATTTTGTTCCATGTTACACAAACCCTCCGTTCATAGCATCAGGATTAGCTACTGCGGCAGCTGCTGCAGCTACAGCAGCTGCTGATGCGACGCTTGCAACTCCTGCTTGATGTGGATAGGTAGTTGGAGCAGGAAAATATTCTTTGTTGACACAATTACGAAGACATTCGGGTATTCGACCTACAATTGCTCTACGGATTTCACTAGCAGCCATTTCTCTTAGTTCTGTACAACTAGCGTCTGAATAAAATGCAGCATGTGGAGTGCATAGTAAATTTGGAGAATCTTTTAATGGTCCTGAAAATGTTTTGATAAATTAGAATTATCAAGAATACAAAATTATATACTAGTTATATGTACCTTGAAGTACATTGAAAGGTTCATTTTCATGAACATCTAAGGCAGCTGCTCTAATACGTCCTTGTTTCAATGCGGTTGCAAGTGCATCATCGTCAACTAAGCCACCTCGAGCAGTGTTTACAAGGAAAGCCCCTAAAATATATATTTAATTTATATTAATAACCAGAAGTTATTATTTTTAGAATATCAAAATAAACAATTATCTACCTGGCCTCATTTGTTTAATGGTAAACTCGTTTATAAGGTGATGATTATGTTCATTCAGAGTACAATGCAACGACACACAATCAGATTGGAACAATAAATCCTATAAATAATGTAAAAAGTAAAATTAATAATTCATTTTCTATAATTATAAAAAGAAATATTTTACTTGAAGTGTATAAACTCGAGTCAATCCTAAGGACTTTTCAATTCCATCTGGTAAGTAAGGATCATAGAATATTACATTAAAGCCAAAAGCTTTTGCTCTTAATGCAACTGCTGAGCCAATACGACCTTTGATAAAAAAAAAAAAAAAAATGAATTAAATTAAATTAATCTAAATGAAATTAAAATCATTTAAATTACCCAAGCCAACAATTCCTAAAGTATCTCCTCGAATACGTGCACATCCTTGAGCAGCTTCTCGTACTTGTTCAGGCCCAGTAAATTTTTTTCCTTCCCGCACCATTTGAGCTAACCAATAGGTTCTACGGTAAAGGTTCAAAATCAAGCATAATGTTGTGTCTGCCACTTCTTCTACTCCATAACCAGGTACATTACAAACTGCTATACCTAATTCACCAGCAGCCTAAACAATAAATTAATATAAAATATATGTATTTAAAGTTTGGCTATATTAGATAGTAAAAAGATTAAATGTAACATACTTTGACATCAATATTATCAACTCCACTTCCTATTCGTACAATAATTCTGAGCGTTTTAAATTTTTCTAAATCTTCTTTTGTAAGAACAATGGTATGCCACATTAAAGCACCAACAGCTTCGTTTAATACCTAAAGTAAAAAACATGATATTAGTATTAAAAAAAATAAATTTAATAGAAATAAAAATATAATGAATTAACAGGAATTTAATTTTAAAAGTATAACCTTTTCATGGATTTCAGAAGTGGATTGGGCATCACAAAAGGCAACAGTAGCCACATCTTTAAGTATAGGCATTTCTATTGAACAATCTCTGCCGTCCAACAAGGCGACCAATGGCCTAGTTTGTATAGGTCCATTGGTGATTGCTCCAGCGCCAGATCCAGCACCTCGTATAGTTGTATCGATTCGTGTTCTTTTTGTAATCATTTTCCGTTTGTCCATTACTGGACTACCAACACGTTTGTTTAATCCTTGCGTTTTGACTGTTTGTGTTTCACAAGTGTGCCTAAGACGTCCAAATCATACCAATGATAAAGGTAGGAAATCTGTAACAATATAGAAAAAACTTTTAATATTTTAACAATAAAAAAAAAATTAAAATTAAAATTAAGTTATAGTTTTCTTTCTTTAATTTATAAAAGATCACAAGGAAGGTTTCTTTTAATTTAGAAACTTTTTTTTAAGTCCTAAGTCCAGAAGCGGGAAGCGAGAAAAAAATTAAAAAACTTTGTTTGTCGATATCTGGACCATCTAAAAAGCTATAATATACTTAAAAGTTTGTTTTTAAAAATTGTGAGATCCAAACCAAACTTAACCGGGAAAAAATAAAAGTTTTCTTTTATTTCATATAACACGGAGCCGGGTCGAGGGGGCGAGAAATACGGCAAACGGTTGAACAACAATTTTATTACAGGAACTCTTTGCTTAAGTTTATTTATTTTATATACAAAATCAATCTATGGAAATATCACCGGAAACTACACACCCATTTTCTAAGTTTATTAATTCATTTTTACAATTTAATGAAAAACATTCCAAATGCAAATCAAATTTATAATTGATAAATAATAATTAAAACTTTTAAGTTACAAATTTAAATACTGTTAATATGCCAACAATAAAAATGTACATAAACAGACAATCATCTTTAACGATTTGATAATAAGAACATTAATATGTAGTTCTATGTACCTCACGCATGTTATAATTTAAAAATATAGAGCATAAATATTAACACGACGAGAACTAGACCGTGCAAAAAGTTTGCTTATCCATCAACAAACTTTTCCTTATCCAACAACATTATCGTCCTAAAATTTTCTGAAACACTGAAAACACTTCTTACATATTATCTTTCTCTCACTCATACTAAAGACAGTGTGAGTGTGCATGTGTTCTAAAGTTGGCATACAGTAAATCACTAGGGATGATTAAGGATTTATTTTAAATAAAAATAAATAAAAAACCCCTAACAGAAATACATTATGTAAGTACAGTATAAATGAGGTAAACTTTAAATATCTTATTACTACTAAACTTTCTACATTTTATTTACACGGAATAAAAATTAAGAATGAATGTCCCTTATTTTCGGATATCAAGTGATTGAAAACAATTAAAAACGTATCAAATGAAAAATATTTATGTATATTTTATGAAACTATTCGAAAAATAATAAGGTAATCTTTGCTATTACTCGTATATTTCCTACGCGCTCGTGTTACACCAAGTAAGTTTATTACAGAAACTCTTGGCTAAGAAATTGTCTAAAACCACGCGTGGGAGGGAAGTGTTATTTCAAAACAGTATTATATCCCAAATAACATCATTAGAAAAATACAACCATATGCGACCATGTGTGATGTATGGAAAACCAATAGAACAACCGCGAAACGCACTCGAAAATTGTAATGAGTATACAATAAAATAAGGTGTTTGCCATATTTTCGAAAGATAGCGATTGTGGAATTAAACACTCCTAAAGAATTAATTTTCCTGAAACCGATTATACTTGCCAAGAAAACTATACAGATACGAGATGCACCGGAAACCGACAACGACAGTTATATTTTACGCACACCATAAACCTTGTCGTCGTTGATGATAAAACGGCAATCCATACGTATATGTATTATTATCAGGTCCGTTGCATAACAGCAAAATAAACGAATCAATTTAGACAGCAAATGCAATTGGTTTAAAAATGTAATAAATCGATTAATAATTTCCATAACGTTTAGATTTGCTTAAAGAATTCGAATAGAAGATAATATGAATTATGAAGAACGTGTAATCTTTGTGGTATTATAAACGTATAGTAGTAGTGTAAAATCGTGTTACCAACATTTTATTATATATATATATGTATTAAATATATAGAACACGATACTGTACGTTTAACGTACTTTAATATCCCAATATGTACCCATAGTTTATGGCAGGGATCTTCAACCTTTTCTTTTGTAACTATAATTCCTCAACTTGACGCACATAAAAACAATTAAATAAGTTCGATCAACCTCAAAAATATGGTTTTTCAAATATTTATTTTGCCACGGCAATTGTCTTATTTTAGGATAACAAATATAAAAAAATATATATTTATATAATTATTTTATTATTTTTAATAAAAAGGTATACTATAAAAAGCCAATCAGCTGTACAGATGTGATCGTAGACTAAATTACAAAGGTACAAATGAAAGTATAATTAAATAATATCAAGAAATATTGGAGTGACAGAGTCAGAGAACACTTAAGCTCAGGTATCAGAAATAAAGAAGATTAGCGTAGGAAAGATGTGAATGACGAGGTATACTGGAAGCGGTAATTGGCCTAAATGACCTTGAATAATCTGAAAAGAAAATTTCTACTTTTTGATTGTCATCGAGATTGTCTTATTAAACAACACTTAATAATAAAAAAGTGAAATTATTAATAAATTTTACTATTATACTTGAATATATACAAAAATTTTTGTAAGCTTAAGAAAGTAACCTAACCTTTTCAAATATCGTACGTTCTGCAACACTTTGTATGAATTTAATCATGATTATTGTTTCGAGCATTAATTTTCCAAGTAAAACGTTCGAGAAGGAGAAAGAGAAAGTGAAGTGAACCGAGAACACTGTCTGCAAATAATGTATTTGCAGAAGAAACTGTTATATACAAAGAAAAAAGAAAAATACACCATGGAAAAGCGTCATAAAAATAATTCCTTTCGGTCTAAACCCACACTTCCCGCTTCTCAACCCACCAAGTAGTGCTGCATGTAGTAGAAAGAAAACTTTTTTTAAACTACTTAAAAAGCTTAAGAATGGCGCGGATTCAGAGCGGGGATATTACAAATAATATAAATTAGTTTCACCAACAAAGTTATACAAAACAAGCATCGGGGCAAGTTGTTTGGACAAAGCTCAGTGGATCCCGAAAAGTTTCGGATGCGCGCGCGTGCATGGGTAAAAGTTGATCGGAATGAACTTTGGCACAACTACCGTCGACGTTGCGAAGTTAACGGCAGGTTAACTTCACCACCACCACCACACCCCTTGTTGTCACAGTAGTTAAAAGTTTACTTTTAGAGCTGAAAAAAAATATATAAGAAAAGGAAGGGGGAAACCAAATATGAAACAAAAGGCAGAGACCGTCAAACAAGACGACGAATTTTACAACAAATGTGCAAAGGGAGTGAAAGATGAGTGGGTGGAGGGTCGGGAATGAAAATAAGTTTAAATAAAGTGAGTGAGTCCGGTCTTAAATAAAACTTCCGAAGTTCGGCGGTGGCGGCCCTCGGAAAGTTTTACGCCTTTCTATATTTTATGAGCCTCTTATTACTGGCAAAACTTCTATCTGAAAAGTTAACTCATAACCCCTCGTCCACCACCATTTTTGACTGCCGACCATGCACAACACACACAGGCCGGTGTTCTTCGTGGCAGACTTTGATATTAAATACAATTAAACCAACTTAAGGTTTAGACGGCGGAAAACCTCGAACAGCAGAAAATCGATGCGAGGGGAATAGAAATTATCGCAATAAAACTGAACTTATAACTTGTGAGCGGATGAAGTACCACGATTCTAACTCGTTCGCTCTTTATCTCCAATTAACGGTTTTAAATGAAGTCGTCATTATACCGCTCTACTATTCAAACAAATGTTTCTAAAATTTAATCATCCTCGAACACACGAATTTATGCTAACGAAATATTCAGTTTAACACTGAATTGTATATTATGATTAATCTATTGACATTTGATTTTTTTTTTTAAATTGTATATTTACAAATTATCTTGTACATACACTTTGCTAGTATACACTATATTAATTGTTCGTTACTATACATTTAACGTAATATATTATAATGATCAATAATTAAAATATACAGTCTTGTAAATTTCGTGACATATTTTACGGTAAACTCTACCGCCACTTCAATAAATGCATACGTATCATTTATCTATTATTTTATTTTCATTAATTTCTCAATTCAAAAACACTGCAAATATAGTACAAAGCAATAAATAAATTTACAACAAGAAAGTATTTAAGACATTATTTAACTCTAACGTTTTACGGTTACAATGACAAGCAAAACAGTTCATTTTCTTAATTAGGCAGACATAATAAATAACAAATTAGCTCCTAACAGATATGACATTATTAATTCCCAAGTTGGACAAATAATTAATATTATAAGTATAAATCATTTGTTTTGTCCTTATCGTTAACAGGTTTTACTTGGAATTTGATACAAGATGACTATTTAGATATCACAGAAGGCACATGTTTTTTATAGAAAGCTTTTAATTTTCAGCGTTTTTAAGTCGAGACTGCCGCCTCAAAGCTCATATCGATAGGAAGTGAACAGGGAAAGCATCGACCGGATACATTTGGTTATCAGTAGATTTATTCAATTGTGCTAGGTGGGCTAAACGAATTTGTTATTTGGCAACGCTTAACTTTCGTTTTTATTTTTTTCTTTAATTTTTTCTTTGTATTCGTTGTCCTTGATTGATATAATATAATGTAAGGTGCACTTAAAGAGTAACATTTTGAGAATCACTTATTTAAAGACCAAAACCGCCAATAATCGATGTAATTTTCTATATTATGATTTACTTTAAGTTTATGCTGCTATCAAAACTTTTTTCTTTAAAACGATAAGACTGAAAAAAAACAACAATATTGTGTCATAACCAAAATTGAACCACTTGTGCGCTGGTTTAAATATGACGTAAGTTAATAATCGCGAACATACAATACACTAGACGGCATGGGTACTTACGTTGAGTCTGTCGCACGCAGTTAACAAAACAAACACGAACGACAGGTAATAACTTACTGATCACAATTAAATATATTTAATATATCATTATAATAATTATAATTTATAGTCATTTTCATATGACGAAATTTTAAGAAACTGATGAGACGAAGAGTCATACATGACGAAAGCTGTGTCTTAACGCGCTTGAATTTGCGGATTATTTCAAAGCCGTGGCAAAAGAATATTATAACAATCGTCATTTTTTTTTTTATATAGTCTTCGGTCGTTCGTCCGCAATAAAAAAAAACAAATAACTGTCGAACATGCGCGAGAAAAGTTAATACAGTGGTGGGGAGGGCAATCACGGACAGCGCACGCCAACCGGGTGAGAACGCAGCCCTTGCCTGCCAAACAAGCGACGGCGGCGGCGGCGGCGTCGTCGTCACCACCGACGACGTCGACAAAGCAGGGTGTGCGAGAAGAGGAACACGGCTAGTCGCCGGTAATAGTGCCATTGATTTTTCCCGAATATAGCTGCTGATGTGCCGCTATTGCTCTGTTGTTACCCACTACCGCTACCGCCACTACCACCATCGTCATACAGAAGCAACGGCGGGGGCGAACAAGTGGGCAACCAAATGGAACGGGTAGGGGTGAAAGACGATGTTCCGCTCCACACCACAAACACCAACGCGTCGTAATGAAACACACGACGTCGGACTTTACCGCGTCGCGTGCGATGACGACCAGACGACGATAGTAATAATAATAATGACGACGACAAGCAGGCCTCCGGTGGATGGCGTAACGCGCGTTTTCCTTAGACGGGGCGGCAGCAACTGCTTAATGATTCAACGTAATTTCCCACATTTAACCACCACTAGCAATTATTATTCCGGTCCGCAATGTATATCGGAAGACAAGACGACAGTTGTCACAATTCGTTAAAAAACTCCAAAACGGGATATAATAAATAAATAATAATCGGTGTTATTATTTTTCTTTTTTTTTTTTGCACGCGCACCGAACCGCAAAACGATATTTTTGTTATAGATTTTTTGTTTTTGATAATAAATACGTAGGTTAACGTGTTAAATTAGAAATAATAACTTTTATAATATAATGACAATTTTTGTTATTTTTTTCGCTCCATTTATTATAAATTACAATATATTATGAATGCATTTCGTAGAACGTTATAGTTCGTAGTTTTCAGGTGGATAGTGGAAGCTTTCCTTTTGTGATGACTTATTTATTGATACTCGAATAACTTCCACTGTCCTTATACTAAACCGTTTAATAGGCCAGATGGCTTTAGACATTTATTAAATTTTTTTTTTTTTTTAATTTAATACATACCTAATTGGTTTCAAAAAGTTAATAAATAAACAAATATTTTGCAAAACAAGTAGATCAACATCAGAATATATAATAATATGCTGTAATCATCCGTTAATTATCATACGAACGAGACTATAATTCATCATTATTTGATCCACGGTTAATCGATATGTAATCAAATTTTTATATTTAGATTAATATACTATACATTATTTAATCATTAAAACCACAGATTGTTTTATTATTAAATAAGTTAAGTATAAAACAATTGTATTTTACCTACATCAGTTATAATAACATCTTACGATAAATCCACTATGGGCACTATGAATAAAATACATGTCATATAAATTACAATATGTATTATAAAATTTTTTTAATTTTCTTATTGTAATCGTAATTTTGAAAAAACCCAAAATACGTGTAGGTAATACAATATTTAAATGCTAATTTTGAATAATAATATAATAGTGCAATAGTGTATACATAAAATAATTTTAAGTTCAGAAAAATATATATTGAGTTAAAATCAGATAATTAAAATTATCATACGAACGAGACTTCATTCATCATAAATTATTCACTATTTTATGTACATGTACGTTATAATAAAAAATAATAAAATTATTTAATATAAACAAGTTTAAATAGTTAGGTTTTAAGCTAATAAATAAATTCATGTATATTCATACTTATAGGTAAGCATTAGGATACCTAATATCAATAATCAAATTTTAAATTTAATACAAATTAAGATAATAGAAACGAGATGAATACAATATTCTCATCATTAAATTTTGATCAATTGACCTCAATTTGACCATTAAATTCAACACAAAAATACTAACAAATTATTGAAAACCATTAGTTCCAACCACACCGAAATATATTTATTGTTTATTTTTATATGTTCTGCCAAATCATTTATACTTAAAAGTGATTTATAAATAAAAAATGTAATAAGTTATATATTTTAATAATTTACTATTATAATTTAATTGAAGAAATATGAAATTATTCCGTTAAAAATGTTATACAAATACAATGTATTAATATGTTTGTATCTATAGGTACTCTATATATGTAACACAATACAGAATATTAATACATAAATAATTTAGTGGCACAACTGGAACCCAGTATCAATTTAATGAAGTTACTCTTGTTAAGCTAAAATTAACAATCCTTATCTTACCGGTAGTTATACTAATGTGAATAAAATAAGAATAAAATGTTTAATAATTTAAAAACTAAATAAGTACTTCCGATTTCTTATATTTATTTTTAGAATAAAATAAAAAAAAACTGTCAATTGAATACCATCTTCATAAAATTCAATTCTTAAAAATTGTAACAAGTTGTTACATTAAAAAATTACTATTAAGTCATTTCCAAACGTTACTGATAATGTACGGCAGGTTATTATAGCAAGCAATTAAATTATTATTATATAGTCGCAGTTTTTGGCAACACGAAGGCATGGATTCTTGCCATAACTATAATTATATTTATGAACAATGTTTAGATACAAAAATAAAGTTTTGCATTTGTTAAACAATTTAAACTGAACGGTTTTGAATTAAAAAACATTCGAAATATTTCTATTAAATTAACGAAATTTTTATTTTGATATTTTAACGATTATAAAGTCTACAATTGTAACGAAAACAATTAAAGAATTAATGACAAATAATTAAGGCGAACACTTAATTTTAGAGCTCATTGGTAACAAAATCAATTAAAAAGTACTTAATAAAATTAACTATCCTACCTTTAATTACACAACCTGTATTTAAATGTATACATAGTAATTACTATAATAAATTTGAAAAAAATAAAATATTTTTTAATATTGTTTAACAACAAAATAATTATAGTCTAGGGATTAAAGATACCACTATTATAGCATTACGATTTGTACGCTTACTATTGCACACTCAAGTACTATTATTGTGATTATTATAGTGTTAAATTGACGAGGATAACGGAAATTGGTAGTTTTCGGGTAAAGTTTGTGGCGGCAAGCATTTAACGGCTGGCAGGCACTACTAAAGGGAAACTTGTGTCGGATCGAAGGGCAAACGTAACGGCCACATATTGGTTTCAAAGGGATGTTTATTATCGCGAGGTTATTGTCGCTGGATAGGGAGAGTGGTAGATGGAAGTCATTGTCGTTGCCGTCCAGTCAAAAATTGCACATATTCTCGCCCTCCATATCACCCTTTCTGCCACCACAGTAACCCTGTCTACCCTATTCCAGGCACAACTGACCGAGCAAATCAATATGAGTTTTGTTTTGGTTGTTTGTGTGTTGTATAATACTCAACTACCACCTTTGCGGTAACCTACCACTAACGCCAAGGACAGACGAACCCCCACACAACCACGACGATTCCCGTCCAAAATCAAAAGCTTCGTCGAAAAAATCTACTCTCCTCTTCCTTCGGAAAAATAAAGATTTAATTAAATCAAACAACGGTTTGCTTGAACGGTTGGTAGTAACATGCGTGACTATTCACAGACGTATAATAAATATTAACAACACACGAGTTGGAATTGATAAGCGATGGAAATGTGAGATTCAACGAGTATTTACAACTCTTATTTACAGACTATGTAAAGATTGTAAAGATACTTCATAATCTTCAATTAAATTTAAAAAAAATAACCACATATTTATATAATATACAACTATAATATTAATGGTTTTAAGTTGTTGAATATTATATTGTAATCGAATAACAATTATTAATTTTAATATTATAATTATTAGCTGTTTATATTCCAAAATTGTAAATAATAATAAAATGATTTATCACGTAAAAAATAAACTATACGCATATACAAGTACGCATATTTTATTTTAAATAATTTAGCATTTCGAGCATTTATTTTAACGGCAATCGAACTACTAGATTTAAATTAATTTTTTTATTACATATTGCTAATCAAGGTTGAGTTCCTCTTGTTGGCTAATGATTTGTTTCTGGCGGTGAAATTTAATTTACGTACGGAATATTTAAAACAACTTTTCTTAAGCAAATTCGCAGAACATACAATCTTAACCCAAAAATCGTTTAAGAAACTCTTACTATTATACAAGGTATAACAAATATTAAATATTTATAATTTATATTTTATATTCTATATACAGTACAAACCAATAGAATATTAGGCTTAGGCATACATAACATAATGATTGAATTAGCAGAGGTTGTTCTAAAAGAATGCACACTAAAAACATATAGTAGACAGCAGGTGCTATACGCGTTTACTAAAAATCAGAAACATTATCAAACGATGTTGTCAAAACACAGCAAAAATAATAAATTATGATAACACATTTCTGAATACCTATGAAATAAAATACTAATTTAATCTTATTCACATTAACATGCATCGCGTATTTACAGTTTAGCACTAAAACAGATTAGACACGTAAATATAATAAGTAAATCACAAGCAATGCTACAATATGCGTAAAAAGTCATTGATATAGTTAAATAAAAATATAGTTAATTACAGGTCCGTTTAATTTAAAATTGCACAATTAAAAATGATTTGTTCAGAAAAATTAATAGCTAACTAAAAAGGCATGCATACACTTAACTGCAGAATATAGGAAGAGTGACAAATAAATAGAACTAAAAAAAAGAAACCAGAGAATTCGATGAATTGTATTTTTATTTAACTGTCGCAAATGATAACAGTGAGTTTTACTACACTTAACTTATCACATGTTTACTATATGCGTTGCATCCCCGTAGTGAGGTATATGTATACATGATGTATTATACTTTTAATATAAACCATTAAAATAAAATCAAGATTGACTAACACTAACACCAGTCACATCATAATTTGAGGCGTAATTTCAAGTTGTTTAATACAGAAACGTCTAAAAAGGAAATAAAACGTAAATCCGATAAAAGATTTACTAACACAGCGATACAAAACCTAAACGACAATATCACGACACGAAACATTATTTATTAGGTGAAACAGTAATTTACGCATGCTCGCACACACGTTTGAAATGTTTGAATATATTACAAGTACGCCAACGATCAAGCACCATTATTAATGGTTAATGACAATTATTATTAAGTAACCGGAGATGTAACAACTGAACAACACATTTTGTCAAATAACACATAACATAGATAATGATAAATAAATTTAAAACTACACATACACACTGTGTTAATATACATTAACAAGATTTTGATTCCGAATATTGTATTTAAAATGCAAAAAGTGCTATTTGATACTTGAACAGTGTTTGTTCAACCATTGTACGTATACGTGTAGTATACAGATTGTAAATATATACGGAATACAGAAAGACGCCAAATTAAAAATACAACAATATTATGTTATCACAGCAGTTTATGGTAAATTTAAATTAGATTATAAGAGTACACCCCCCCCCCATAATGTCCAAGTTTGTGTAACCATAATTATTTACTATTAACTAATTTACATGCATTGTACACAAAACATAATTTTGGAATGCTCAGATATGCAAACTTAATCGATACGTAGAAAACACAGATAAGATTTACTGTACATTATTTTTAATAGCTATACCTAACAATAACCATAAACCAGACGCACGCGTCGCGTATTATCGACACCTGCTGCTCCGACCACTATACTATTCGCGCTGGATCAACTTTATAATATTGTTATAATAATGTACTGGTAACTAGTATTTTCTTTGTTCGGCGATAGGAATTGAGAATAGAGTGATATTTTTTCTCTCTCTCTCTCAAGCCAATAAACTTCTACTCTTCTACCCCCCTTCCCCTTTTATCAACAACCGAATCACCACGACAGAACCGTTACAATAAGACAATAACATTACGCACGGATATCGAATGTACGGTGGTGATGGGTAAGGAGTGAGAGGAGTACAGACAAGCGTTGTTTGTCGATTTAACAGTATTGCCACTGTAGCGAACGACATTTTACTTCCGACAGTAGTCTTATATACATTATGTACTACTACTGGCGAATACACAGGTGAGGGAATCCATGCTGAATGGACACATTTCGAACAAGACGACAACGTTCACGCCATTGGACAAAAAAAGTTATTTTTATATTAGTTTAATATAACCATCAAAATATACGTAGAATTTACAAACGTTATAAATTTTGTCGTAACGAAATTACTAATCAACGATGTAACAATTACATTTATAGCAATCTTATAAATTTTTTTAATTAGCAATCGGTGCACTATCGTTAAATAAAGCCGCCAACAAGGACTTGGGAGTAACGCCGACAACAGGGCCGTGTCTAACGCGTTCAATATTCATACGAGCACGCACAACCGGTTTATATATTTCTTTCTCATCTTCTCTGGTTTAGGGTCAAGAGGCGCGCCGAGACCTTTTCCACTCCTTATTATCGAACCACCCGCCGATCACCGTGTTTAATTCCGATTTCTATCGTCATGTGTGTGCACTGTGCAGTCATATTCTGAAATTATTTTACCATTGTGGTCACCGTACGGACAGTTGAAATAAAACAAGGCCTGTTTTTTTCGCGTGAAAAACGCGTATGCTTTCACCTAACATTTGATTGTGGGAGATAAAGGGGCAGGTTCTCAAATGTGAAAGTCAAATTTTGTAAACCGTCTTAAACACACCGACATATTCATAAATTATTTTTACCCGACATTTCAATAAAAAAAATGAATTGGTTAAATTGTAATTTCGATATATGGGAAAAATCCGTTTTAACGTTTATATTATACAATTATCAATGTTATTATTACTATGTATAATAATATTAATATATACTTCTATAACAGACATTTGTCTATTATACACAATATTGAATATACCTACTATTATATTTGAAGCATGCTGACCTTGTGATGTATGTGTATTATATATTTTTTTAAAGAATACCAATAAATCAATTAAAAAAGACTAATATTATAAAATATATAATTCAAATATGAGGACAATCTGAAAATTTATTTTATAAAAAAAGTGCAACATTTAAGATGAACAAGTAGTTTTAAAAACAAACATGTTTGACGACCATTCTGTTGCAATAAATCAATAATTTAATTATTATTAATTAATGGGTAAAAATTTAATTCAAACATATTATTTACTATTATTTATGTAATTAGTTCAAAACTATGGATATTTTTAGCACTATTTATTATTAATATTTTAAACATTATAAAACTTTAAAAGATTCTTTCATGTGATTATAAGTTAGAAATAGAAAGTATTAATTTATAATCTTCAATTTGTATGCTATTACCTATCCACCTAATATGATTATAATAGTTATAATATTAATTTATAGTCTGAATTCTACATAATAGTATTTTTAGAATTTTAGATGACGTGTTCTCAACAAAGTAATAAATTAATAAGAATAACATTTTTTATTAAAAATTGACTGTATGGAGTTTCTCATTTTCAATCATTGATATAGTAATTCTATCATACATTATAATAACAAATAAATTAAAAATTTTTTACTTAGATAATTCAAACCTTTTAATTAACTTGAAACAAATTAAGTATCTTTTAAAATATATTCAATTAAAAACAAAACAAAAAATAAACACTTTCTTAATAATGGAACCATACTTAGGTATACAAAATAAGTCTTTTTAAAAATTACAATTTAATAACAAACTTGTAGGAATAAAAAAATAACAATATAAAACTAAAAAAAAATTGTCCTTTTATAATAATATATCTTCTAAGTTAAATAAGAAGTTAGTTTTTATCACATATACATTAATAAATATCAGTCCTTGTTACATTAAATCAGCCTTAAAATCATTCATTGGTGCAATTCATCTGCAGGCTCATCGAACTCTGGCACTAGCCAAGGTTGATACGCATGATTAGAATCCATGGCCACACTTTCTTCCCCATTGTTGCACTGCACACAACTATACGGTGTACATGGTTGATGATTACAGTAAAATGGCGAAAGTATTGGTTGAGCATGTGGTCCACAGTTTGACTTAGGCAAAGTTTCCATAAAATTTGGCGAAATACAATTTTTATTTAAATTGGAGTGTGGTTCTAATAGTATAATTTGTTCATTAAATGGATGAAAATTGTTTGATAAAAGTGGAGGAGGTGTAGATATATACCATGGACGCATTACATTTTCATTATTTGTCAAATTTAGAGGAGACATAGGCAGAGCTGGATGCTGTTGAACATAAGATGGATGAAACATTTGACCAGAAAAGATCCCATGAATTGTTGATCCATGATTAAAGCCTGAATACTGAACGGAAGCTTCACTTTGTTCAGGACCTCGAAAAATAAATTCGTTACAGTCAACTATAGTTGAAAATACTTGATTCATATGTATAGGATTCTCTATCAATTCTCCCATATTTTGTTCAACTGGTATTAATTTTAACTGATCATATTCCACATACATTTTTTGAGCCAAATCTTTTACATATACTTCAACTGGTTCATTTTTACCATGAATACGTTGAATATAACAATGATACCCCTGAGTGCCAATAGAAACCATACATTTGCTGCCTTCCTTAAACTCCCAATTATTCCATCTACCATAGAATTTTTCTTTTTTATTATTCAACCAAATATCATACTCTGTATTTCTGTATAATTTAGGTGTCAAAGCTTTAGCCACTTTAAATGGGAATGGAGTAATACCATATTCAAGCAGCTCTTTCATATCTGTACAAGTAGCTCTCTTTTCCAAACTAATCCGGTCACTTGACCTTGAAGCTGGTAAATTTCTATCATACAACATTTCTTTTACAGCAAAATCTACACCAGATAGTTTAAAAACATTGTTGTACAACATTTCATATATAATTGCTTGACAAAATGAAATATTTACAACAGACTCTTTGACAAGAACTAAATCGTAAGTCCCTTCATAATTGAGACAAATATTTAAAGTTTTTATTGCATTTGGAGTTTCAATATTTAGAGGTATAAAAGGATGAGAATCAACATAAAATGATATATTAATTTTATATATTTTAGCAGCCACACGCATATCCAACAATTCACCATCTATTTTTGTATCAGTAATTTTGTTTGCATATTTGTCGACTGATAACTGGGTCATCTGAACAAATTCTTTGGTTTGTAGTGTAGAAAATTGTAGAAGTTGTTGTCGTACAATCATGTGGCAACTTTGGGTTAGAAACACACATTGTGAAATACATCTGAATAAACTATTGCCATCTCTAGGGACTACATGTCTCATTAATCCAACTGATTCTAACAATTCATCAATTTTTGGTGACTGGATTCTTTTAGACTTGCTTCTATTTCTTACGGATAGTGTCAACATTTTGCAACCAACTCCTAAAAAAAATATACAAAAATTAAAAAAAAAAAACATTTAAAAGTAATATTAAACGCACTAAAAATTATTTATAGTTTGTCTTCTGTCTATTAAATATATGACAATTTTAATTAATTGTGCGTTTAATATAATAAATGTTTTTTTCTCTAAATTTTTGTATATTTTTGTTTAAAATAATACCCCATTTATAATAAAAATAATTAATGACTTCAAACTATCCATTTAATTTTTAGTGCGTTATTCTTATTATCATCTTAAATTTTATTACAATCACAAAAAGTACAAACAATTACACTGATAATAATTAAATAAACCATTAAAATGTAGTAATTCTAAGACGATAATAGTTTCAGCCAACAAATTGATTTTTTATATGTGGTAATAAATAATATTACTACACCTATTGGATTTAATGTAATAAACAGTTAGGTAGTATTAAGAGTTGCAAATGTATAGATAAAAAAAAATTATGAAATTCTATCAATACAATACACAAGTGCTATATCTACCAACTTATAATAGTAGTATGGCATTATATAACATACTTCTGAATTTCATATGTATTTTCAAAAGATAATTTTAAAGATATGTGTTAAATTCCTTACATTAAATAGTTCAAAGTTAAGTTCAAAAGTAGGTATAGAATTCCTAAAACAAAATTGTTGGTACAAAACTGTTTTGTATCATAAAACTTAACATATCTTAAAAGATTAAATTCCTAACATTTTATATAAATTAAGTGTAATGAAATTTAGATAATAGAACAAATTATTTTTAAAACAATGACAGTTATAGGTATGCCAATCAAACTATCATTTATTTAACACAATATTACCTACCTACTAAATACATAGATTACCCTAATTACCGAATTCACAACAACTTAAAATCAATGTTATAGACAAATAGGTGAATTTCAGACAAAAAAAATACAAAAAATAAGTAATTCTATATTTTTAAATTAATTCATTATCAACAGGTAGTCTTCAATAACTTTTATTCAAATAAATATTAACCCAAATTAATATAAACCTATGACTTGATTTAAAATTTTCCAAGTTCAAAACGTGGCAAAGTAAAATAGTTTATCAATACATTTTGACTTGTTAATTATAATTAAAAATGTTTGTGTGGTAGTCATTTTTTTTTAAGCCAGTTTAATATTCAAGATGACAAATTAGTTTTCAATTTTCAACGTTAAATAAAAAGATTGATTAAATACATTAAGTAATTTCAACTACATGAATACTCACTGATAAACTTTTCTTAAAATCACAGAGAATTAAAAAAAAAGCCTAATCTATTAAATATTATTGCCATCCATTCTAAAATTTGAACAAATAAAACCATACCCATAAAAAAAAAAAAGCAGGCGGGTGAAAAGAATACATAAATACGTTACGTGCACACATGCTAAAGATAGGTTATGTAAATAAAAGTAAAAATCATAACATGGCAGAAGGAAGTGTATTTCTATTGATCGTTATTAATAAATTTAAAATACGTGTATGGCCGATGAAGTGTCACGTGATGAAATGTAGTTGTTTACATAAGTGCACCGCGGTAAAGTTTGTATTACATCGTCAGTGATCGGGGCATACGTATCAAGTATGCAAACAATAGTATGAGACACGACGAAGCGATGGCACTGTTAATTTTTGAGGCGGGAAACGAAAACATAGACGAGTACCTACACGACAACTCAAGATAACATTACATTATAAATATACGCAATATACTGCAGAATTCAGTATGGTGATCAATGAATTCACAACAAATTGTATGGTTCCGAATAAAGATTATCCAACAGTAATCAAATTGTTTTAAATGTATTTGTTATTAGTCATTTTTGGTTAAAAAGAATATAAATTAATTTAATTATATAACATTCATTTTTATAAATTATTTTCTAATATCTTTTTATACGATACCCCCCAATACTGGAAATTAAACGAGAAAATTTCAACATTCCCCCCTCGAGTAGTGCAATACTGTTAAGCCGACTAGATCGAGAAAAGCGAACGATCGTTAATACTATTGCAATGCGTCAAAAAATATTATATTGTATTGCATTTATAATCAACGACGACGGCAGCTGGTAAACATGATAACTGTTTAAAGCGTAGGTATCAACCACTATTGGCAGCAGCTGCTCCCGCGTGCACGCGTTTTATGATCTCCCGGAGCATTGTAGAATGTAGAACGACTGTCGGCTACCGACGCCGCCACTACGACCAATCGCGAAACGAACGCGCGCGGTACACGGCCACACGCGCCAAAACTGTCGTTTCGATGAGATTACCGATTTGTCGTCGTCGTCGTCGTCGCCCACCACCACTGACTGTTTCAGCAACACACACCGAAACGACTGCGGTACTGTGATAGTCGCGCAATGCGACCGGCCGGCCTCGTTATGGCCGCCGACGACCGACGGTGCGCGCGCGACGGTACACTTGCGTGCGTGTGCATAATATAATATTATGCGTGTACCTACCTATGTGTGCAGTACACGTAAGTAGTTGAGTGCGTGCAAGTATACATTATAATATATGATATTATATTAATATATATTTGTGTGTGAACTCGCGCTGTAATACTCTAAAACAGGTTCGTTTTTTTTTTTACAGACGACGTCGCCGCACCGCTCGGGGCAATGAAATTGTTTTAAACTGCATGCCCACACGATCACGACGATGCAATGATGACGGCAAAGTAGAAATCGAATTGATGTGATTTTCGCTTTGTCAGCATGAAAACCGAAATCACAAAAGCCAATATTCCTCGAAACGGGAACACACGAGGAGCATCCGTTTATTTCCAAATATAATTAATATTTCGCGGTACCTACACACCGCTCAACAAAATATTGCTGAAGTAATCGTTATAATCATTTCTAAACACTGCCGGACGATTATACATATTTTTAGTTAATAACTGCCGTTGGAGAATAGTAGATATATAATATTTTTACCTTTCCCCAAACCACAAAATTTTTCAAGGTCAGTTATAGATGTGCGGAAATATTGTTTTGTGATACAAATAGTCATTTTGTTCACAATATGGGCAATTTTCGAAGTATGCCGTTATATTATTATTGACAGATGTTCCTTGAATAAAGGGGACCGGATCTGCTGCATGTATGATTTGGGGTAAAACGCGGAACATTATTCGATTCACATCGGAACGACACTACCTACAAATATATATATACACAAAAATATCAATCAAAAATTTTATTGTCCGTGTGAAAAATATTCGTCACCACCCGCCAAACAAAATATATTGGAGCATTTAGAGCACGCGTATACAACACATGGTTAGTAATTACAGCCAACAAAAACATCTATAAAATTTTTTATATTATATCGATAGGTAGATGATAGATTAATATCAAAATGACCATCAGAAGAGTGTGTGTGTGACCAATTACTATTCGAATTACCACTGTTTGAAAAAAAATTAAAACTCGCGGTCAAAATGCGAAACAGCAATTATCTACAATGATGACTACTGCGTGATACCGCAATCGTATTGTACGCTTTTAATCCGCCAACAATGGTAAACATAGTTAATGAACCGGAGACGAAGTAAACACGTAGATTTTGAGTGAGAGCCGTACGGTAAAAAATCCGTTGATGGACAGAATATTATTACTATACGTATATCAGTACACCTACTCGTCGGTCTGAGGTGTTGCGCCTGTACGTTGCACATTACAATAATACGCGTGTATACATTATTATAATATGTGTATATATACAATAATGCAATCGTGTAAACCGTCGTGATTCGATTAAATGTGCGTGGTTCGTAAGCGAGAATTCCATTCGGCAGCGGGCGGCGTTCCACGAGGAAGGAACGACGACGACAGGCGGCTGCATGTGGGGCGTCCCGGTGTGAACGACGCCGCCGCCGCACAGGCAAACGTACACACACACACGACTAACACGCGCGCCCAGGTCTGTCGGTAACGCCGCGCGATCACGAAAGTGAATACCATACACTATTATACACTTCTACTACACTAGACTGGGGCGGCGGAGATAGCGAGACCGACGGCGAAGTGACTAGCGGGGCGGCGCGGTACGTGCGTGTTTTCTGGGTACGATGTGGAAAGACGTGGGCTGCCGCCGCCGAACGGATGACGGTTACGTCCAGCAAAGCCCCCCCGCGCCGACCACTCCATACAACAACGGTCCGACGATCACGAAACCGAGTCGCGTCGTCGTGCCAGCCAGCCGTGCAGACCAGTTAAAACGCGCGCGCTCTTTTCGCATTGTCATCGCCATCGCCCTTCCATTTATGGTGCCTCAATTACCACCGCCGCCGCCACCAATTGTGGTCGTTTTACTTATTACTACTACTACATCATATACACGGTTTGCCTTGACAACGACCACTTTTAATAACATTATCAAAATCTATGCAACGATCGCACATAATAATAAAAATATTAATTATGTCACGCGGTAGCTAATAATATCATTGGGTTGTCCATAACACAAGGGGGATGATTTCGTATCGTAATGATTTTAAATTAAGCTACATAATATTATTACGCGAATTCATTTCTACAAAAACAAATATTTATTCGTGGTAATAATGTACGCCCGAGAGACGACAGTTTTATCTGATTTCGATAAACGCGTGTATAAGCAATGACATCATGGAACATGGTGGATGGCATCACGTCCGAAACGATATGTCGATATTAGTTGCTATACACATATTATTGCGATAGTCGTGCTAAGAAAAAATATATTCCTTATAGTTCAATATAATAAACATTAGTAATTTAATGTGTATATTACTAAAAACGTTAAATATTTCAAAGCAATGTAATCGGTTTGAAGAAAACGCCGACGTAAGCAAATTTCCCTACTCCACTCTTCGCAGTCAGCATTAAGGATAATCGCAAAACGCTGTCGGGACGACTAAGCTTTTTTTTATTCATCAGCCGCGTGTACTTTTATGTAACAAATAACAATCTGCACTTTATCATATGTGTATAAAAAAACGTGCAACCTTCGTAAAAAAAAATACGTACAACAACAATTAATTATTATTGCTAAACCGAACTAGTGATGTTTGAACAGCACAATCAGCGGTTTTCAATTGAAAACGGATTATTATTATTATTACGATAAGATTAATAATAATTAATATTTACAAATAATGACGCGCGAACGATAATATAAAAATACCAAGTCACTGGAATTTCGCGCCAGTTTTGTTTTTCGAGGGAAAACACCCAGGATTTTCAACGAATGGTATTTATAAGTAGAAAGAGGGTTAGTAGAAGTGTCGCCCCCATATTTAAACGGAATAATAATATACCGGAGAAATCTGCTGCATTCGTCGTGCAGATCAACGTCAATCACGTTGACTAGCGCATTCAAAATTATTCACAGACAATATTTATGGTGCAGGGAAAACTTGTTCGCCGAACACACCACAAGCCAATAAGCAGCAGTGTAACGTTACAACACTATATACCGGTGACGATTTTTCGGAAGCACATGTGGAACACGTCTATTACTACTACTACTACTACAACAGTGTTGTAGAAGGTCAAGTGATTAAATATGCTGGATAGACGAGTCTCGACTTATCACAAACCGTATAAATAATAAATAAGAGTATCATGGTAAACGAAAGGTCGACTGATTTGTGTTGAACACAATACAAAATGAATACGGTACTCTACACACCGCCGCCGTATGATCGGATCGTAAAAATCATAAAATATTTTGGATCGAACGTACCTGTCGCCGCCCCCCCACCCGCGCAAACACCTTATCGGCCCGTCGCCATCCCCCCTTCTCCTCAAAAACCGTACAATTGCATTTGTTATATTAGAAATATATATAGGTACATTGTGCACAAAACAACGAGCAAATAAAATGTCGTAGTAAACGATCGCGCCGATTTACGGCGGCGGTGACACGGTAGGCCATAACGATTTATACAATTTGCCCGTTCTCGTTTGACCACATCTTAAGGCGGTGGCCGAAAATACTCGAACCGGCTAAACACAAACAGCACTTCACACTATCGTTAAACTTTATGACGTAAAAATGTAGAAACGCGTAATGTGTACATTACACGCGGGCGTGTGTAACAACGAGACACGATCATAACAAACGCCAAAACGTAACAATAACGATACATGACATTGAGAGAACACGGCTTACCTTGTTCGTCGATCACGTCGGCAGGGCACTCGTCGATGATGATGCTGTTGTAACGGCGGCGGCGGCGTCGTCGTCGGCGACAATATTAGCTGTGCGAGCAGCGTCCGCGTTGTTGGCAGGCCGACGTCGACGATGATAACCACGCGCGCAAACACACACACACACACACACTAGATCAAACACACGCACGCCAAGCGACGAGAACGCGTCGTCGTCGTCGTCGTGCACTAAAATAATGCACCGGAATCACGTTGGCGCGCGACCGCAATATCGTACCGTCGTCGTGAAATGGCGCGCACAAACTCGTCCAAGCATCGGATCGCGGAATCCGGACGGCTAACAATGATAATAACACACGATAGTAAAAACAACAAACAACAACGATATTTACCTTATTGAACGTGTATTAAATTTTATTAAATTATTGTGTGAACTATAACGCACGTTACGTGCGGCGGCGGCGTCTTTTACCGGTACACAAGATACAGAACGGCGTGCGTGGAAAAAAAAAACAATAGATATTTCGACGAGTGGCGGACGAACACGAACAGATCGTCGAACGCCGTACGCACTTGCGGAACAACAACGGTGGTCAGTCGTCGCGGTCGTAACGGATAGCAGTGTGGTGGTGTTCTCGGCGGCGGCGGCGTCGGCGGCAGCGGCGGCTGCACAATCAGGTTATGTTGGCTAGACGGTGGCCGAAACTGTTGTGTGTGCGCGAGACAAACACAAACAGCCGCCGGAAAATGGCGGACAGTCATCGGTGAACACCGATGACCGCGTTCGCGGGCACGATACGACCGTAGCGTCATCTGTTGTTCAATTATATTTTCCCGCCTTACGCCCAGCGAGTTCAAAAACAAAAAACATTGTTGTTGTTCCGCTGAAATAGATAGTTTTAAATAACTAAACTAAACTGTACATGGGTCACCGCTTAAGTATATATGTAAATTTGTCATTTACCGAGTTACAAAAATTATGATTCGACTAGTCGACAGTTCGACACCAGGTGTTATTATTTTCATTATTGGCCAATTGCACTTCTTATGGACTAGGTTTTTATGATTATTAATTTATTTATTTATTACAAATTTTACAATTTATTACGTTAAAGTAACAGTACAGCAATTAGTTTAATAGTAAGATTTTAAATAAACTAAAAATAATATAAGTTACACAATAACAGAAGTAAAATATTATAATAGTATATTAAGTTATTATAGTTTATTAACAGTACATTAAAACAAATTATCATCAAATGATGGATCCTCATTGGCAAGTGACATAATACATCTACAGGCTCATTTTGTAAATAATTTATGTTGGTGGCAGGAATATGTAAGGTTTTTTGATGTATTATGGCAAATACGTAGTGCAGTATGACTTAATATGTTTTAATTGAACATGAAATTCCACCATAGATCCTGATCAATAGTAACTACCTTCCCCCCAACAATATATGTTCACCCAATGATAGTACTCATTCTTGTTAAGAATCGATTAATCTACAGATTAAAATGGTGAAAAATATTTTTTTAATTTTAATTTCTGTTATATACAAATCCCTAATTAGTTGTTAATGATTGTTATAAGGAATTAATTATTGTATTGAACTATTTAAAAATTGAAATACATTAGTGAAAATTTGTAGAACTAAACAAAATATATTCTACTATTAATTATATTAACAATACAATTATATATAATCAATGATTCAACTCATTTGTACATCAAACCTCTCCAAATACAAGGTTCAAAATACTTCTATTATGTAAATGATTCATCAATATTTATGTACACCTATATAGCTACAGGCATTGGATTTGGATTTATGAATTTGTAAAATATTATATTATCAAATAACAAATAGGTACTAAAATTATATTTGTAACCTTTTTGGAAAAAAATGGTCCCCTCATAATTTCAAGATTTTTTGATTCATATCAATCAATAATATTGGCTAATCTATGATTCCATAGCTTTATTAAAATAATCAATTCAATTTTTTAATTTGTACAAATAAAAACAATGATTTTTTAATCTAAAACCCATGGTACCATATCACCTAAATGTATTGTGTTGTTAGTTTGAAAATTTTATAATAAATATAGCGACATAAGCAAATTGTTCAAAATAATTATAGATGGAAAATTAGAAGGATAACATTTTATTAGAAACTTAATATACAATTCTTTATTTTTATATAAATATATAATTATTTATAGAATATTAAATAGATTTACATTTGTTTAAAAATAGTAAATATACCAACATTATAACAACATAAAATTACATTTCATATTTAATTTGATATTTATATTTATTTTTATAAATACATAAAACGACAAAGGTACATAAGTTACATCTTGTCCAGATATTCTAAGTTGTTATAAGTTGTGTATTATTTAATGTAAAATAATATCATTTTATTGAATAATCAAATATACAGTTTTTAATATTGGAAACAGCAAATTTAATTTTGATGTATAAAGAAATTAATATTATACATATTATAAAGGTACATACATTATAAGAAATTTGTCTTGAAGAAATGAGTTACTATGCAAGATAGGTCAATGTTTAACAATAAAAAAAAAGAAAATAGCAAATGGCACATAGTGTAAGTTAAAATCTTAGATTATTATTATTACATTACGTAAACTTTTTCTGCTTGTTTTAACCAATACACTTCTTTGGTCTTGGGGCAAATGACTTGTCCATTATTTTGATTCGACATCTCTACCAAAGCCTATAAAAACAAAAATGTATCATTATTTATTGTTTGTCATAAAATTTTAAGCTGATAAAGACCTGTTCTCCATAAACGTATCCATTTGGTAATACCATAGGTATATTATGTTCATTCAATGGAAGTCCTGATATTGAACAAAACAGTCGAGACTGACTACAATGTGCAAAAGGTAATGGTTTTGCTAGAGTATTAAACCATTCTTGACAAACTGGGCAGCTTACATTCCGAGCTTCTTTAATTTCACTATAACACTGAGTATATATAAGTTAAGAATAATCATTTAATTTCTTATGAGCAAACATGTCGATCAAACTACTTATTTTTGTAATATATTATTAAGTTGTTATTCCACAATACTTTTATTTTTAAATTTAAGTCTTTTAAAATAGTAACTATTTTTTTTTTTTTTTTTTAACGAACCAATTTTAAAAATTTTGAAAATCTTGAAATATTTTTTTTAAACAAATTTTAAATACTAACTTCACTATAAAAATTAAAATTATAAATTTAAATAATAAAAGAATCTATTAAAAAAATGACAGGATATGAAAATATAATAGATAATTTGTTATAAATAATAAGCTATTAGTTAAAATCAAACATTTAAACATTAACAATTAAAAAAATACATTCTGTCAAGAAAAAAATATTGGTAATGAGTATATTATTATTAATAATTTATTTTTTAAAAGAAGTGTACTCGAAAGTGTTATCTCAGTTTTACAAATGTACTAACGCATAACATACTAAATTGTACATTCTCAAAAATTAATTTTCTCTGTTATTTATAAATTATAACATAAAAGTGATTTTATTAAAAATATTATGAAATTTAATGGAAAAAGAATATTATCTATGGTTCCATGCAAGAGTTTTTTTATATTTTAATTTTAAAGTAATGAACATTTTGAAATAGTAAATTGGATTATTCAGAACAAAAATGTTGTATGCTAAACATTATAAAAACAGAAACAACTATAAATAGGTATTAAGCACATTATTGAGACATATGACATATTAAAAAAAGGACATAATAGATTATATTAAAATAAGTTATTACATTTAAAAAAAATTTTTGCAGTTCAATACACACTTGTTAACATTTACTTGACAAACAGAACATATAAAAATATATTTTATTATAATTGTATAGCCACCACTGAAAATACTTTTTACAACAGCTGCTAAATCATCATTTAAATGATTATTAAATTCAAAATTATATCAAAATAATATAACTTAAATATCAATAAAAGTTTGAAAAAGGATATGGAGTTTTTAGAGCAGACAATCCAGCTTGTAATACAACAGTAAATACTGACTGTGATGATAATTGATATAAATTGTAATTTTCTTGACGAAACTGTTCAATTAACCGTTGCCAACGGGTCTCATCAAACATTTCTTTATAAGGTGATATTTCTGTAAAATTTTAAACTATTTAATAATTTATAACTTCATATTCATACATTTATTGCTTAATAATATTAACATTATATTATAATTTAATAATTTGATTATTTCATTAACATATTATAATTTATATAAATCAATAGTTGTAAGGCTTATCAAACTTCATGATTTTTTCGCATGTAGAAGTTCATTTAAATTCTTAAAGCTATAATGATATACGCTCATATTATATAAATGTAAGAAAAATGTTCAGAAAGAGTTAAATAATAAATTAGTAACGGTCGAGTTGCCGCACGCGGATAATGGTAATCCTCAATAAAATCTTTTATCGGTGATCAAGGGGACGATTTATATTACGAGGTCACACAAAAACACCATACGTGTCTGTGACAATAAAGCGCAGTGAATGAGACTTTTCTCGTATGCAGACAGAGACAAGGGATGGCACAATGAGGGTCTCTGCAACCAAGGATAAAGCCACATCTTTGGAAAAGCGGATGGGGCCGCCTACGTCTCTGGCTGGCTTGACCAAATCGTCTCCCTCGCTAGTGTATGTGCACACGTGTTTTCACAAACATCGAGAGTCCGTTTCTGTCATGCGACAATTAAACCCGTTCTTATTATACATAAATAAATTAGTGTTGTTTTTTATTTAGATAAATACGTCTAGTGATCTAATTCTACCTGTGTCACCTCATTACATCATCATAGCACATATATTCATACAACAAACATATATTCGGATGTTCCAGTAAACCCGGTAAGATGCAAGTTTATAATATATGTAATAACGTAAGGAGAAAATAATAATAAATTATTAAATCACATACATATAGCACATATTCAAAATAAGAATCAATCTCACATCTTTATTATATATCTACTTTTTACGTTATTACAAAGCCTCTTATAATAATACATATTCTTTAGTTTCAACCCACCCCCTACGAGAACTATTTTTGTAATGACAACCAACAAAATATATTACACATTGATTTAAGGGAAAATGAGAAATATTTTAATTTAATTCAATCACTTTAACAACTTATAGTTGATGCTACTAAGCAAATAATTGGATTAATTACTGAGGTCTGAATATACAATAAATTTACCAGTATCAGTGGGAAAAGCCAGTAAAACCATGCACTGTTGTACTTCATCCATACGGGTATCTTCGAATGTTGATATATGCTTTCTAGCATGTCTAAAATTTAATTAAAAAGGTTCAAATATAAATAAGAATGATAAATAATGCAATACTATAGTCCATAAATTAAACTCAAACAGATAATATTGACCTAAAACTCTATGCATAAGTTAAATTAAAAAATTAAATCTTGAAAATAAAAATAATATATTAATAATTGCTCATTATAAACAAATTAATATAATTGATTTATTGAAAAAACATATATATTTAATTGTTTAATATTCAGTTATTTAGGTTTTTGCGGTTATTTATGTTTTGAGACGTGAAATATGTTTTTTTATTAAAAGTAAAAAAAGAAGTTATTAAAAAATAAATATTATAATCAACAAAATGTTATTAATTAGTCTATTTAATAGAACAGATAGTATTATAATTAATAAATAACTTCTAATATAATAATAGTTAATAATTAAATTAGTGAGTATTAATATTGTATTTGTATATAATAATATATTTTATATAATATAAACTGCAAAACATTAACAGCCCGCAAAAAATGAAGTTATAATAATATTTTAAAAGCACAAAATTAATAAAAATGTTCTATTAATTCAAAATAAAATTAAATTTGATTCATAGAAAATAATAAAAAAAAAATTTAATATACAAAAATTGTATGAAATTTCCAACAAAAATTGAATAAGATCAATATTTGACTGTGTTATAATTTATAAGTAAACCAATATTGTTAAATAATTATCAAGTACCAATAATCCATTTTTTATTTATTTTAATCTTTATTTAAGTGAGAATTACTTTTAATAATCTACAACACTAACCGAACAGCATCAAGACGTTTGTCTTGACGCACAAGTTCTATAAATTCTTGTATTCGTAAATTGAATTCCATAGTTGAACGTAATTTACGTAATTTTGACCTATTGTCGTGACACCATGCTAAACATTTTGATGTTTCGTGATTTGCCAATGAATGTTCAACTTCCTTTGATATCATGAATAAATCTAAGATTATATAATTAAAGAAATGAGTAATTATTTCACAAAAATAATTGAGTATATTATACCTATATTAGTAAGCTCGTTAAGATCTGAATTATTAGCAAGTTTATTGGCAGAGTTATAATATCCACAGCGTAAAAAGTATTCCACTAACATCCGATCCAACCGACGACGACGCCAATTTTTTACAATAGCTTCACAAGGTGAATTATGTTCTTTCAAGTGTTCCAAACGTTTTTTGCATACCAAACCAGCTTGCAGTTCATCATTTATACCTTCATCAGCCTAAAAAAAGTATATTTATTAAAAATTTAATTTAAAAATAACATAAAATTCAAAATATTCAAACCTTTCTTTTGAGCACTTTCAGTTTTTCAACCATACCACTAAGTAACGAGGAAATATGAGAAGTGTCGGTCATTGCAACATCTGATGAGATATCACGTTCAAATTCCTGTACAGCGTTTTGAAAATGTGAAACTTCTCTGTCTAGTGTTTTTTGTGTAGTTCGAAATTTCTTATTAAGAACTTCGTATGGAACCTAAAAATTAAACAATTTTATGGTATGTTAATATATTATATTCTTCTACAATAAATTGATTTATTTTAAATTTCACAACTTTAATAGTAAAAGCATTGAAAAACTGCTAACGTTTAATGATTATCATTCAACACCAGAGCGACTTCACTGTATAGTTTATTTTAAAATTAAATTCTCGACTTACGTTTTAAAATAAACATCACACATTATATTTATCATGGCGATATATACCTTTAATGTCGGATGTTCCAATGATTTCAAATCAGACATTGTTATTCAAATAACTGCAAAAAGAATGTTTAAAAAATGTCGACACAAATCAATCACATAGAGTTACACAGAGGAACCAACGATATCAACAATAAAAAATTATGATGACGAATATAACAAAACACTAGCAACTATAGCAAGTGGCGACTATGTAGATTATATGAAAAATGAGTAGAAATGTCATACAACAAATAGCAACCAAAACAGCAGCAGCTGATGGAACATTCTCACTTTGTAGGCATTGTATCATATTAGCATAATATATATGTATGTATATTATATTTTGATATGAACACAATACAAAAACACTAATACACACATACACAGGCTCACAACCACAGCGTCCACAGCTGATCAACGTTTCATTTTTTCTATGTGCAATGCAGCTGCACTGCACATTTTTCACAATAATTTTGTTATAATAATTAATATTAATATTGATTAAAGTTAAATAAGTTAAAATGGTTAAATACTAAAATACGTCCCAAACATTCCCAAATTTCGTCTTTAATATTATTTTTTTTTATATTCATCTTTCCAACCATGGTTATAATTCATAATTTTATATATCGGACACTCGACAGCCATAAAGTCCATTGAAAAAATGAATTATTTTGTCATGATAGACCCGAAGGTCTAGTACTCTAGTAGGTCTACCATTCTACCAAGTACTAAGTAGTAAGTACTAGGTCTAGATCCCAGAGGCTAAATCATTATTTATTAAAAACTAATAATTATTTGTCATAAAAACCAATACAACTACGGAAATTAGGCCTGCCGCATATTTGAAGAAAACATCTGTTTATAGATTTTTATAAGTTTGAAAATGTTCGATTGGCAAAATGGCAAACTTTGGACGCTTTTGAATATACACTGGCGAATTTAATATTGAACTTTCAGTAACCAGTTACCAGTTATTAGGTATGTAATAAGTTATTACTAATAAGCAATATTTATTTTTCACATTAAAAATATTTTGGTACCTTTTTTTGCTATTTATAGGCATTTCAAAATTGAAATTGCCTACTTTTTATAGAAATTTGATTTGTAGTTCAAATAACCGAAGGGTTATTATTTAAACTAAAATTAATTTTCAAATAAATAATTATTTGAATGATTTATTTTTATAATTAATCGAATAAAAATGTAATTGAATAATTTTCAAACATAATGTTAATACAAAAAAAGAAAAAGGTGGACAAGTGGATATCGCTCTGCTGTATAGTGGAGATGGTGTAGGTCACTATAATGGATGTGTATCAATGACAGGTATCATTGTATACGAAAAACGATTCTGAACAGAGATGATTTGTCAGTCAATGATAATTAATAGGATATTTATATTATACTATTACTTATATTTAAATTGTAATATATAAAGTTATTTTACGTAAATTCGTAAAAAATTAAATTTCATACGCTCATAAAATTTTTTCTATATTAACGCTGGAATTGTTTTGTACACTTACTTGAAGAAAAACATATGGATAACCTTATATTGGGATTTTTTTTTAACCTTAGTTATAAATCACAAAAATTTTATCGATTTTCAACTTCAAAATCTTTGCTAATTTTCGTGGTTTTGATATATTTCGTAAACATTTGAACTTTAAATGCTTATAAACAAAATTGTGACTAACGGTTTTTAATTTTTTTTACTACGATAAGTACAACTTATAATAAACCTTGTATTAAATTTTAAAGATTTTTGGAAAGCCAATTTTTTTTAATCGGCATTCCAAGAAAAATAATTAGAAAAATCGAAAATTTCAATGGTTTATAAATAGTTTAAACAATTCTAAATATTTTGAAAATTTGATCGTAAATACATAACGCTAAAATAAACATTTGGTGAAAATTTCAAAGATACTTGTAAATATACAATGGTTCGTTTCGAGTTACAGCATAATAAAAAAATCAATTTTGTCAAAAACTGATTATGTGTAAAAATTCCCATTTTTCCTTCACTTTTTTAGCAATTTTCCTGACGCTTTTGAAAACTACTGGACATTTTTTACTTTTGACCAAAGCATTATTTCTACTCCAAATCGTAATAACAGACACACACCAAAAAAAAATAATAATAAAACATACATCATTGTAAAATCAATACATTCTTCACTTCGTTTAGAATCTAATACAAATATATTCAAATTCTTTACTCTTTAGTTTCTTCTTTAGATAGTTCTATATTTGTTTTATTTATAGTATTTTTATATTTATTTCAAATAAAAGAAGATTTACAGTTATGAACTTAAAATACAATACTAACTATTGTTTTTAATACGTAAATGTTTTAATTACCAAAAAAACCTACCATGTGTTAACTAAGATAAAATTATTTTATTGTTTTTGAATTATTCAAATTAAATTTTATTTAATAAAATTTTATTCGAATGATACCCAACTCTGCTATGATATTAGTTACCATTGTCAAGGCCGTAACTGGGGGAGGGTCTAGGGGTCCGGACCCCCCTCCCAAAATTTTTAAAAGTAGAAATATTTTATTGTCAAAAATAATGATAGGTAAGTATGTCATGTGTCCACGGAAACAGAGTACACTAAAAACTTTATAACTCGTACTTTGTACATATTTTTCTATTCTGTTTGCGAGACATTGGACAAAACTATTGGATAGTAAATTTCAATTATTTACAATTTTTTTTAACTCATATATTTTGCGCATGTACATAATCTAATTTGATTTTAATGGAAACCTCCATTTTGGATTAAGTTGTATTGATCTATTAACTTGTATTCTAAACCCAAAATTGGATAAATGAGAGCTTTAATTTAAAAAAGGTAAGTAAATGATGGATACCGCTATGTTGTATATTACATAACGAGTGGATCACTACCTATATTATTTATAGGTGTATTAAATGTTAAATTTAAACTTAATATATCATTGTATAAAAAAACGATTCTGAGCCAAAACGGTCTATCAGCCTATATGTAACCAAGTGATATGTTTATTTGTTATAGGCCTAAGGCATGGAAGTTAATTCATTTGTATATATTACATGTTTTTTGGGCTATTTGATTTATTTCTAATTAGTATAAGAATGACATGAATTTCACAATACAACGAAAAAAATATTAAACATTTATAATGCATATTTGATAATTAATAATATATTTATAAAACAATTTGAAAATTTGATAATAAAAAATAAACACTTTATAATGCATAATTTTTTTGAGAGTTTTCACTAGATATTATTGTATTGTATTTTTCTAACTCCCAGTTGACTTAAAATTTCCTTTTTTTATTATTAAACATTTAGTAAAAATATTGTTTAATAAAATATTTACATTTATGAAAATTTTGAATAGAAAAAAAATAAATGCATATTTTAAAGTATATTTGCATAATTATACTATGATAATTGATAAGCGCATACCTAGTGCATGATATCTAGTACTTTTTAAGTGAATTAAGTTCCGAGTTTTAGATATAGCTATTAAAGATATTTAATTTTATTATTATAGTAGATTGTAATAATTTTTTTTTCTATAATTTAGTTACTATATTGAAATACTTAATTATTATGGTAATATTCGTGTATAACATATAATATTAACTTCCATAACTTAAAATGTTTTAACATTTTTCTCTAAATACCGTAAAACAATGAAAAAATGTTTCATAATACCTATGAAGAGATAATATTATAAAATTATCAAAAATGTTATTGTCCATAATAGTAAAATTAATAAAATTCATAATAAGTAATGTAAAATTATAAAATTAAAAATATGAAATTGTTTTATGCATATAAATAGCTCAAATATAATTGAAGTATTTTGAAAATTTCATCGTAAATAGAAAATGATAATATAAATGTTGGTTAAAAATTCAAGAATCTTAAAAGAAATTTTATTAATTTCGAGTTATGTACAAATTTCCGGTTATAAAAATGAGTACTCGAAATTTTTAAGTTTGACTTCATGAAATACAAACTAGGTCCGATTTGATATCCAAACTACTTCCTTTTTATGAAAATTGAATGTATATATATATTATATATGTTTATAAAACTACACATATTATATAAATATAATATATCTGTATAAAAATATTAAAAATACTTAGGCACAATATTTTTTTATATGGGTATGCATTTGAAGTTAGAATTTTGACAAATTTGCAAACTATTTTGTAGTTAAAAAATAATAAAAATTTTTCTCTTTGTATCTACATTTTGAAAATGTACAAAACTATTCATGAGTAGTATATAATGAAACCATACAATTTAAGAAATGTACTATCATTTTCTATAGACATTTTATGTTCTAATTAGGACAAAATTACTTATACTTTAAATAATATTATTAAGCTTGACATTTTCACCCCTACTTATTAAAGTGATATTTAAATGTAATTATAATTTAAACTAGTTTAATTTTTACTTTAATTTGTGTACCTATAAATATTAAATCAGAATTCATATCAGAAAGTTTTTTTTTTTTTAATTACCTAATAGATTTATGTCTAAACTGGTCATCATTTAATTTTGTACAAAATTTACATACAGATAAATGTTTACTTTAAGTTATAGACAAGACTGTAAATGAAAAAAAATTTCAGGGGAGATCCAAAATTTTTTTTATATATAAACGTTGAAAATGTATAGTCAATTAACTATATTCATCACTAAAATATTTCTACGGCCAGTCAATCAGTATGGTGATGAATTGTATAATTGTATTATAATTATATATCAATTAGTAATTCGGGAAGGTTGAATTAATTTTAACCCATGCAAATCTTAGCATTTACCGTAATTATAATTTTTTTAAGAAATATGTATACATTCATACCATCACATTAAATTATTTGTATTCACTTTTAAAAATGTCATTGTGTATAATAAATAATAATACATGTAGGTATTGGAATAACTTTTCATGTCTTCAAATATCTTTTGAATACTTATAGTAGTTTTTATAATCAATGGACAATTTTCAAGGCCGTAACTGAAAAAAATTGTGGGGGGATCCATCATTTAAAAAAATACATAAATGCTGAAAATTTATAGTCAATAAACTATATTTGACAATAAGATATTTCTACTTTTAAAAATTTTAGGAGGGGGGGTCCAGACCCCTGGATCCTCCCTCAATTACGGCCTTGGTTATAAATAGATAGATACTAGTCCTTATTTTTTGTAAATTTTGTTACTACACACTACCATTTTTTTTTTTTACATCTATAGACAAATATCATTTAAGGGTTGTATAACTAGTAAAAATAAACTTTTTTTCGTCTATTTATAATTTGCTAATGCACACAAAAATAGGAGGGCCTGATTGATACCCAATGTTTAATTTTCTAATGCCCGATAAAATACGATAGTATTTGATGTTTTTATTTCAATTTAAAATAAGTACAAGTAATTAATTTTGACAACTTGAACAATTTTTACGTTACATTAATTAAAACCCTAATTAACTCATAGAAATGAAATATGACTTTAATTTGTTAATAATTATTAATAAATTCCTATAAATTCATCGAATTATTTAAATGCGACGAAATAACAACATATTTATTAACGTTTTTTTTTAAGTTATAAATTATAATTCATAAAAAAATTATAAATATAAAAATACAAAAAATCACGCTCATATTCTAGTTTTTTTTTTTTGTTAAAGTGGTGTAAATTGGTTAATTTTGGCCAGATAAGGTTGGTTAAACTACCAAAATTCATTAAAACAAAATAAGCAAAAAATAATAAGTTATTGCCATTTAAGAAAATAATTGTACTTTGTATATGCATTTCTGATTAAATTAAAAATGTTTGGACCATATAAATGTGTATTTTATGCCATAAGAACAACTAAACACAGAATTCAAATTGCAGGGGTCTACACAGAAATATTATATTGTTAATTAGCATTTACATTGTGTATCATAGAATTAAAATTTAACATACCTATAAACTATAATAGTAATCCACTCATCTCAGTTAAATGGTAATATATTCTTATAAGTTATTTTTTTATTACTTACCTAAAACTCACAGTCTTACGCATCCAACCGCCGAATTGCGACATAAAAAGTACGTTTTATAAAAATGGACAAAAAGTCCGGATTCAGTTTTTATAGTTGGGACAAAAAGTCCGAGCATATTTTTAGGGTCGGACAATAAATTCAAAAATTAATATTTATTTTAAATATTTAAAAATGTTTGTACACATATTATATTTTCGTATAACTAACAAAAATATAATGGAAATCTACTATAGTTAGGTATCAATAGTAATGACAAATTTATATTTTTTATTAAATTGTATTATACTAATTTTTTTTTTTAGTTTTAGTTTAATTGACTTGTTTATAAATAAAATAAAATTCATTGTTTCTTGAAATGTATTTAGTTACAAATAAATGTTGATATTGTTGTTCCTAAGATATTGTGTGATTGTACCTATGTTAATATTTTTAAATACATACCTATTACAATAAATAATAAATTATATAATTATAAATGAAAATAAGAAAATCGAAACAAAATTTAATAATACAATGTATATAATATATTATGTCTACAGACATTTTTTAATTTTTAAAATAAATATTAATTATACAAAATATTTTGTATTTTCGGACTTTTACTCAAACTTTTTTTAAAACAGACTTTTTGACTGATTACCCTAACCACTATAGGCTTATCTAATAATTTTGGTTGAGGTGCAGCGCTCAAAATTCAGCCTTGACTACTCACTACATCCCATGTACCCTTAATAAATAATGCCATAGGTTCAAAGCAGATAAACAAACAACAGATCATAAAATCACAAACTTATCATCTTAAATAAGTTTTGGTATCTAAAGAAATATTAGGTATCATAATTTATTATAAATCAGAATTAAAATAAATTGTAATTGTTAATTTATAAAAGAAAAAAGGCTATAAATAAAAAAAATTAAGTGGTTTACACTATGCATATAGATTTTGAACAACATATCAATTTAGTAGTGCCATGATATGGAAAAATGATGAGCGTAGCAGAAAATTAACATTTTAATAGAATCTATTAATTGTATAACAAGTAACAAATAATTTGAAATAAAACTTTTATAAAAGTACAAATTACCAGTGATCAGAAAAACATTCTACTAAGGAACATGAATTTAAAAGTGTATATTTTCATATAAAAAATAGTAACATTTAAAAAAAATATATATATTGTTTTGTAATGAGTTATGACTCAAATTATGTAAAAAATTATTATCTAAAAAGTTAATACTGTTTTGAGATTATAATTTATAATTGTGTTTACTGTTAAATAAATCACACAGTATACTAAAATTTAATAATTCAATCTCAAATTATGACTAAAAATTATAATTAGTAGAGTAAGAATAAAAACACAAAAAAATAAATAAATAAAAAATAGTTATAAATTTATTAATTATTACATACTACATATTATTTTGAGTAATTTATTAATATATGTTTTAAACAAACATTATGGAGATAATATAAAAGTAATCAGTGTTTTAAAGTTACATATTATTAATAAGAATTTAAAAATTAAATACAGAAAATCAAAATTAAAAAAATTAAATACTTAAATATATTTTAAGTAATTTAAGCAATGTCAAATTGTTTTATTAATTTAATACAATCTGAATTGCACCGGGTTTAAGTATTTCTTTTAAAGTTAATGTGTATTAAATTATTGTTTAATATAGGATCATTTTTATCATTAAAAGTTAGACAATCACTAAATCTATTAAATAATAAATATTTAGTTACATTTACAATTCATTGGTTTAAGTAAAACTAAATTCTAATACAGTAAATAAATTAAACTTAATATTTTTAACATAAAACATAAAATTATTATAAATCCAATTCATACAACTTGATGTTATTATTTTAAAATTAGTTACAAAATATTATTGTATTTCATAATAAACTAACTAGCATATAAAAAATGCCAAACCTTAATGATAATTAAGATTTTAATGTTTATAATACTTACAAAAATATTCACTATGAATAAATAACTGCACAACTTCATTATAATTTTCTTGTGATTTATAATAAATTGTGATTGTTTCAATAATAATTTTATGTATTTACAGTTTTGACAAAAAAAAAAAAAAATTACCCGTAAACTAATATAAAATACTTCTTAGTATTTTAAATAAAAATACATTTTTAATTTTTTATGAATACTTCAATTGTAATAATTGAAGCTAAAAAATAACAATTATTACAAAAAAATTATAATTCAAATAATGAATTCATGAAAAATAAAATGTTAGTTTTTAATGCTAATAACTAAATAGAATATTTCACTTCAAATACAAACATTTTTTTTCCAAAAAATTTTAGAACTAGGTTACATTAAACTTAAATACATTTATAATAAAGTTATAGCAATTTTACTTCCTCAAATTTTAAACTAGATTATGAATGAAGTATGTTACTTAATGTATAATAATTGAGCAACTAATACAGGTTGTCTTAGAAAAATCTAATGAATAAGAAATTAGATATTTATCATATTTTATTATACCTTCACGTTAAATCACTAATTTCTTATTCAATTAACATTTTTGTGACACCTATACATGGGCGCTTATCTGAAAAATGATGATGTTTGTCTACCCTAAACATTTATTTAACATTATTAAAATATTTTAGATTATTGTGGATGATAAAATATATATAATAGGTAAATTAATAATATTAAGCTGTACATTTTGGCTTTATCTTTTGATAATAATTATGATCTACACCTGTATCTATATCAAATTAACATACTTATTATCAATGTCTTATTTTTTAAAATACCAATATACATAAAAGTAAGTCTAATATTAAACACAAAAAAAGTTTTTGAACATTTTAATACATTTTTATATAGATACATGTTTAACAATAAATGGCATTGTCATTCCGAAGAGTATACCACTACAAATTCCAGTGATTAGCATAGCAGCTCCAAACATGCCTGCAATACCACTGTATCTTGGTTCAACACAGCTAAAAGTAATCAGATTTTATTAGTATACATATATTGCGGATGATAGAACTGTTGAAATAAACAATTATTTTACCTTGGAGTATACATCATTGCTACAGAACTGTAATAACCACTAGATAATCCAAGGATTGCTCCTAATGCCCAAAATACATAATCATTATTAATAAGTACTGGCATTACTCTTGTAACACCAATTGGGTGGTAATTGCAAACCAAAAATAATGGAATAAGAATAACTCTCAGTCCCACAGGAATAAAAAGCCATTTTTGCTTTGGCTAAAATAATAATAATATATTTAATTATTTAATAAAAAAAAAAAAAAATGTAATTTATATTTACCCAAGAAAACAAAGTAGAAAAATATGTTCCAATAAGTGCACATACATTGAATGTTAAAAAGCACATTACACTAGTATAATATGTTTCTCCAAAAAGAAAATCTTTACTTGATGTTTTAATATCTATAACACATAAGTAGTTTTATGGTTATAAGTAATTAAATATTATGATTTGTTTAACAAAATAATAAAATAATTATACCCGAATGAACTGCTGGAAATATTGCAAGAGTAACAAAGAATACAAAAAATACATTAATCAATTGTGGGCTGGCTTGTTTAAAAATACGCCAATAAGGAACTTTTTCATTTTCTCCACTTTGTTTTGAATTTTGATTTTCAATTTGTCGTTGATAAATAAGTTCATGATATTTATAAAATCTCTACAAGTATACATGCACATATAAATAAATATATTTTTATATACTCTTACTCAAGAGTATAAATTACTTACATTTAATGGCAATGCAAAATATGTATCAAAACAGGCTAGCAACACAAACAGTGCAGTAGTAAAATAATAAATAGCAGCAGTTCGAGCATCAGGAGTTATTGAAATTGATGCTATGTTTGCGACAGATGTAAATGTACCACTCAAATTTGTACCAAGAACTACAGCACCAATATATTTTGTAGGGAGCTTAGCCGCCATTCCAAAAACAGAATTGTTGTAAATACCATTTGCCATATTTAATAATACTATACTGCCTAGAGTTGACCAGAAAAATAGAGCTGGTATTTGAGAGGTATTAATCATGACTAATGCAACAGTAAAAACAAAACAAAGTACTTCAGTAAGAATTGACCATACAATTCGAGTTGTCAATTTTCCTCTGAAATTAAAATCAATAAGAAATTAATATAATAAAGTATAATACATTTGTATTTATAGATAATCTTGAATTATCGAGAAAATTAATTATACACATTTGGTAAATTATTGGAATTTGTTATTTTTAGTTATTAATTATTTAAAATACATTTTTATTGTTTAGAGTTTTTGTAGAATTAATTATGTTTATTGAAAATGGAAAACTACAAGTTTGTAACATTTTAAGTATGAACAGATAAATATGAATTGCAATGTAATCATTTTTATTTATTTAAATATATTAAATCCCAAAGTGTGTTCTGTGGAACCCTAAGGTTCCGTTGGATAATCTCAAGGATTCCATCAGATTATTACTAAATATCATTAAAAATTATTATTTTATATTATTTAAAAAAAGAGGGTTCCACGAAACATAAACTATTGCTCAAGGGTGCTATGGTCATAAAAATTCGGAAATCGCAGTATTAAACAATACTTTAATATTAATAATTGAAAAAGCAAATTTATTGGAGGGTAGTTTATAGGCCGAGTATAAGTATATTGATTCTATATGAAATTTGGACTTATGATAATGTCTATACCTGATAATAAGTTAACCTTCTTATTATGTTAAGTGTTTAAAACTATTATTATTATTCAATAATTATTTTAATTTGTTAAATTATAATAGTAATACAAGTGTAGACATAGCAAATATTTTAATTAAAAATTATATTTAAAATTTGATTGGTATGTATATTTATTTTAAATTAATTTTTATCTATATCAAATGCTATTAAATAATAAAAAAGTTGATAACCTTTTACCATTTGCTCACCATGTTATACATAATCATTAATATTACAATATTTATGATTAATAATAAAATGTATTAGATCAACTAACATAAGAATATTAATATTTACATTTAATCTTAGTTAATCATTTTATCTTACCCTATTGGACAAAATATGTTGAGCCAATTGAACAGAAGACTAGGTAGCTGTGAGCCAATAGTCAAGTAAGCCATGAAAATGGAAGCATAAAATAGATCTTTACCTAGATAATCTTCTCCCAACTTGTATTCCACAAAATACTAATAAAAAAAAAGTTAATTTACATTTTTTTTATCAGTAGCAAATTATAAAACTATTTTTAATGACTGGTTGTATAAAAGTTTATGCAACCAAGCATAAAAGTTTAAGAAAATATTTTAAATACAATATTAGTGGGTTGCAAACAAATGTATTAAGAGGATGTTATACTTATATGTGTTGTCTTTGTCTTACTAATATACAAAATTCATTTTATGTTATTAGCTATTAAAGCTAATATTAAATTTAAGTAAATATATCAATTATAAAACTTAAAGGTAAGAATACTATTTAGACATCTTGTATGCTTTTATTGATATAATCATTTTAAAATAAGTTATAGCTATGTAAAATATTAGAACTTTAATATGCTCATAACTCACATTAAAATTATAATTTTAATAAAAGCATACAAGATGCTTTGATAATATTCTTACCTTTAATATTGTAAATAGTTCAATTGACTCCAATATTAAAGCTAAAAACATAAAATGAATGCTGTAAATTAGTAAGACGAAGCAATACATGTAGATATGACATACTCTTAAATATTTAGAACACTCTTATATAGTAGTATTATACATATATTTTTAATTTAAAATTATATTAATTACATAAAAATAAATTTTAATATTTACAATATATATTATTATAATATATTTTTAAAAGTATTTTAATATGAACAGAATAAATTATTGTAAATATAATAATTAATACATATTGAATTTCTACTTACAGATTTAGCATTTATAAACATATTCCAAGGCATTAATATTCCTATTCCATGTAGAACTAATATTAAATACACAATGTTCCATCTAAGACAATTGAAATGAATTATATTATTAGTATGCATTCAAAATATAATAGATCTAAATTTATAAAACAATTGTAAAAACTTATTTTGAAAATGTTTATTTATCACTAACATTTTAATATTAGTGAAAAGTATTGAAATATAAAATAAAAAAGTTTTTATAAATAAACAAAATTATAGAACAGATTTAAATGAATAAGATAATTAATAGTAAATTACAATATAAACATTAATGTACCATTAACAAGGTGAATAGAAATATCTCAGGTATATATAAATTTTGACTCACCTATCTTTTGGAGGGTCAGTCTCTAATACTGCATCATCCATGCTGAATGATTTAAAGTTAAGTTCGTCGTTCGGTAAATTAGTTTCTTCCCATGCAGGAGTCAAACGAACCGGTACTTGCTCAGAAGCAACACTTGTGAATGAATTATGTTGAGTTGGTTGTACTAAAAAAAAAAATGTATAATTTGCATAAGTAAAAAGAATAAACGAGATAATTAATTAATAGAAATAAAAATGCATGGTTATTATTGCTTTACTGATTATAAAAAATTACTTTATCAACTATATGCTACACATTATTATTTACTAAGTATTTACCTTAATGTCAATAATTTAAAGTACACTGAGAAGATAAATATACATCACATTACAGTACTAAATTAACCAAGTGATCTCTAAAATAAGTTTATTTTTGTAAGTATCTCATACATAGATTGGGCGTTGAGGCATTTAAAATAATTTCCTATTGACTATTTTATGAACTTGATATTTTTAAAATATAATGTATTATGTAATAATATTATAAATGCAGGAAACATGTTACTAATTCAATTAAGACACAAAAGTTTAGTAGCTTACCTGGGAATACACTCACAACTCATAAAATAAAATGTACAGATTACATAATTATTTATTTTTATTAGTTTGAAACCTATAAAAATGATTATAAATTACAACTAAAAACTCATGATAAATAAATAATGTTAATAGGAGTAAGTTATGTTCCTTAAGAATTTTTTACTGTTAAAAATGTAAATCGATTTTTAAATAGTATTAAGTCTTTGACAATATTTCAGCTACATGCATTTTAAAATTATAAACATATATCCGCTATTTGTTAATTATTAAACATGTTTATACTTACGAAAAATAATAACATTGAATCAAACAAAACACAACTATAAGGGGCATCGTATTAACTCGAAAATATTATAACAAAAAAAAAACTGAGTTTAAAGCTATATATGTCGGAGGTCACAATACTTGAAAAGAATTTACTAAGGAGGGATATTGTTTGGAATGTGGAATTCAATTAAGGGTCAATCTGGTTCCCAGTTATATAGTTATATAGATTCATAAATACCACAGCGTTTCACATTGTTTAACACTCGTATTCCAATTCGAATTATGATCATTGATCGCATAATTAAACGTTTAAACGTATTAAACGTTCGTTGAAGTTTTAAAACAGTTTTACTATTCAAATGAAGTTCAACAAAACGTTTGATTATAATTTTAAAAATAATCAAAACAAATTAGAAATATGTATGCAATTTTAATGATCACTATTTAAACATTTTTACCTACTACAAAAAATTACGAAGCAAGCAATTACATGTTATTTTATTTGTTTCAAGCTATTTAAAATTCTACAATAACCATAATTTAAGTTAAGTTAGAAACAATATTTAAAAATACTTATACCTAAAAGATTATAGCACAATAAACAATTTTAATTCGTTTTGCGTTTTTCTTAAAAGCGTTCCCAGTTTTTTAGTAACTCCAGAAAAAAGTATGTTTCAACTTTTAAATTATTCTGGTTATTTTAACATATTTTTGAAATTTTGATAATGATTAATGACTAAATATAGCTTATATGCATGTAAAGAAATAAATGGACATTTTATTCAGGCGGCTTACACACGTGCAACTCCAATTAAACAAATCATAAAAAAATGCATTATTTGTGCCAGACGCGCAGAAACGTGATAAAAACTTATTATAGACATGCCTAAAATTTTTATCATGATTTAGGCAATATAATATTAAATTCTTGGAATAACACCTATAAATTATGAATTACTATTTTTAACCAATAATTTGTTGCAATAACAATAACAGTACGATAATCAATATTAGTAAAAGATATAAACTGATATTATAAGGTGTATACAGAGTGATTATTTCAAAATTTCAAATATTAAACACTTATCACAATTCTTGGTAAATATTTACGTTTGACAAAAATTAAGTTTTCTATTTTTTAAGATATTATATACTTATTAGTTATTAGAATGACCAACATACATTTTAAATTTAATATTTCTAATTATAATATTTTTCTGAAAATTTAATTTATTAAACGGGTAGGTACTTAATTAGTTAAAGCTAGTATATCAACATTTTGCGAGGTAAACCGATGCACTCCACTCCACTATTTAAACTTTAAATACATAATGTGTTTTTAAACTTGTCTATATAAACATTCAATCGATATTCGTGATAAAGTCGATAAAGATATACATAAACATTTTCTGCTTCAGAATATGAAATTAAAAAAAATATGTTTGTCATTCAAAAATTAAAAACATCATATTCTGTAAATATTTTTTTTTTCAAAAATGTTTTATTATGACAAAGTTATATAGAAATAATATTATAAAACTTAGATAGTTTTTAAGATAATTTTGTTTTCTATTAAAGGAATCATCATCTAGTAGTATATATAGATTTAATATTTATAACAAAAAATAAATATAATATACTCACGGTTTTTTTTTTTTTTACTCAACTTAAAGTATTGTATAAACACTATTTTAAAAATATAAATAAAATACACAACACTATCTTAAAACGAGATGAATTAATAGATATAGTACAAGATACAGATTCCACTCGTGTATCTACCTACAGCCATAACAACTTCAAATGAAACTAAACCAACTCGCACGCAATTTTATTAGCTAAATAGAAGGCGGCATTTATAACTAATATTAATGCAAACATCGATAAAGATATAATTTAAATAATTTAAAATATATTGTTAACCGTCCGTCGGCTCTACAAGTATGTAACTAACTTACAACAAGAAAATAATATTTAATATTATTTATAAATGCGTATAGTTAATTATTGATAAATAAATATAACAGTATCAATTTTCATTATTATTACATAATATAAAATAAATAATTTTATGAGAAAATTACTATCACGACGAAACACCTAATTTAAATTGCTCATACAAAATATAGTGATATTCTAATAAATTAAGTTTTTATAATTTAATTGACCTAAGTTTATTCCTAAGGTTTTTAATTTCATAAGAAATCTACTAGAGGTTTGATTAAATTACATATACGAATCCTTGTGTATAATAATTATATTAAATATATAAAAGAAATTAAATCATTTGTTTCAAATAAATAATTTTTATATGATTAAAATAATACACTACGAACTAAAACAAAATAATTTACTGAAAGTAAATAACTACACTTTTTAATAAAATTGAATTAAAATTATTAATATTTATTTGTTGAATGCGTTTAGGTAATTATAAGATATTTAAAGCAATAATTTTGAATGAAATATTGAGATTACATTAACACTACTCAAATATTATATTGTAATTTGTAAACATAACCATGTTTTAATTACATTAAGATTAGTCGGACTATATAAATTGTATAAATACCTTATTACCTTAATGGATATCGTATGATATATATTATTCTCGTTTGGTTATTACTCGCCTTAATAATATATTTTAAAAAAAATGCAGACAAGGTTTTATTTAAAACAAAACAAAAAAAAAAAAACTATAAACAAATAGTCTTTCACATTTTTAGTTATTTACACACTGACACATCTGACTTGTAGAAAGCAGTAAAGTATAATGAATGTCACCAAACAACTTATAATTCCATTAGGAATAAATATTGTAACCCGTAGGCATATATTTATTTTAAAAATATCACTAAGAAAACTATTCTGGAATTTAGGATATAATAATTAATAAACACAAGGTAAATAATAATATAAAAAAATACTTATTTACGTACCTATAAACGTTATTTTATTTTTAAACAAACCGTAGAATATTAGTTTGACTAATAAAAAGAAAGAAAAAGAGTTTGTAAGGTCCTTAATAAAATGTAATTTAAATAATTTGGTGTAGTATACTACTGTCAACCTTGATTATGACTGGAATTCTAAATAGGAAGGTAGGTAACATAGAAACTGCATTATCAACCTCGAATATCAATAATGATTAAACGACGAATCCGGTTTCTTTTTCCACCTAGATAAAAAATAGTTATTTTGTACTTACAACAATACACACGTGTTATAATATGTGTACTGCAAAAAATCAAAGTGTTTGAATTAACCGAACTAATTTCCGAAAAACATAAGAAATAAATTGGCTTAGACAGCACTAAATCAATACCTACATATTATTGTATCCTATGGTATAAAGCTTAAATGCAATTTGATTATTTTAAATATTTACTGTATTATCATGTTATTGGAAGAGCCTAAAATATATTTTTTACACCGAAACCATATAACAAACAAAATTAACCGTTGATTTGACTAAAAAAAAAATTATCAGGTATATTATCACGGTATACCTTTTTTTTTATAAAGTTTTTATCTGAAGAACACATAATATAAAACGAACTGTATAACCGTACATACTGAAAACCCTAATGTATCAATTACTGAAATACAGTTAAATTCCATTATTCTTTATCAAAATAATCATTATATGGACAATGGCAGATATACAAACATATTGTTAAGATGTATAAATTACGTGACAAATATCAACTGGGGTTTAAGTTTACACGTTTTTATGATTTGAATCATGTCGTTTATACAATTTTAGTTACATAATTACATTATTTTTTGTTCGTCATAATTAGGTTAGAGGACTTGTAGCTATGAAAAAGTACTAAAATTGCAAGCACTTAAGCACTTACTAACTATATAATATGCACTTATTTTTTTTTTTGCCATTTAATTTAAAAGTATTAATAAAATAAATATTAAAGTCAATTACCGTAAAACAATTACCGTATTTAAATACATATATTGTAGATTGATAACCTAAACACCACATAGCTCACTATGGTGGTTATGTGGTATAATATACGACGTTAGATCGTAAACGATTATCTATCTATATCATAATCAATAAATTAATAACATTAATTTTAGACAGTGGCAAATTAACCACTAGGCTCATGAGGTTTGAGTATAGGGCGGCAAATTTGTTATGTTAATTGAACCATTACTATTATTCACTCTCGAAGCGGCTATACTCGATAACCCATCACTCTTCGATGTTAGCCCATTTAAACTACGATCCTATAGTATTAAAAAAGACTGTAAACACTGAGAGTGCCTCATGGACGCCGTGAAGGGTAATCCGCCACTGATTATAGAAAATTAATATTATAGCCTTATCGACGATCTTCAAACGCTTCTAGAAAAAGCACGTACCCGCAGACTGTCAAAAACCATATAAGAAAAAATTAAAAATAAATACATTTTTAACCAAACATACAGACTTAAATATTTAAAATAAAAACGTCAATGTGAAAAAATTTGATGTAAGTTAAGTTTGTTTCAAAATATATCAAATGACATATGAAAGTGTAAAATATGCCCTAAAAATTAGCTTTGTGAAAGCATGAAACGTATTTGTTTCGTACTCTGCTATTTTTATGACTGCAAAACGAATATGCAAATGCTACAAGTCTTCTGCTCTAGTCATCACTGTATGCCATCATATGGTCTCAGAAAAAGTTTTAAAACAATATTGTTTCATATCAATATCATTGTATTAAACATTGTCCGATATTTTTATGGACCCACATCTCACTTCAAAAAAACATTTTTTTTTCCAAACTCTTTATAATAAATTACGTAATTATACCCATTTAAACTATATTAGATTAAATGTATTTTGTATTATTTAAATAAAATCAAAATATTAGGTAATGATAATTAATAAGTGTATAATTAATGCATGATAATAATGTTAATGCGTAATTAATAATTATATAATATTGTAAGACGCTCACGGTCACAATTAAACTTGTATTACGTTTTGAGTATTTACTTATTCCAAAATAATTGTACTTTCATCCCGATTAATAAGAAAAAAATCGAACTTTAAACAAGTACTATGGAACTGCAGATTCTGTAATTGATAGACAATTTCACATACGGAAATTAAGAAGTACCAACATATCAATTTATATAAGAAATAATTTTAAAATTTTTATAATAATAGCTTCTTTATGGTCGATAATTATTTGAATAATACATATTACATAATACGACAGTAGGTCGTATTTCATAATTAGGCACATCATTGTATATTAATATTTTTACGATTTATTATATACTTTATCAGTAGTAAAATATTAGGAATATTAAAATAATTCTAATTTTGGTAAGATTTTTAAATGAATTAGGAATTAGAGATACAAATTTATAATTCAGGAAGGACAGTATCAATTTTTATTGTTGTAAAATTCGTCTAGCATTACCGGCTAAGTAATAAAGGTAAGATTCGGCCTTGATAATTTTAAAAATTGTAAACACGACCTTTAACATATATGTATTATGTACCGTGTGTCAAAATTGACTGGAAATCACAATTAGTAAGTACAAAAATGGTGAAATATAAATTAATAAATATTTACTTAGAATGGACTACGGGACTGCAGACTAAATGACTTAATCATGGGTTTATATACTTACGTCTTGTATGTTAGAACTTTAAAACTTGATTCCTAACTATTTAACAATAAATTAATCGTAGTTCGGTACATACTGTAGTGATATGTTCAACAATAAAGAAAATAAAAAATATTATGAAACATGACCTTGAATTTAATTTGTGGTTTTTACAACATATTTATACTTAACCCCCTTTTTGATTGTGAATTTTAATTTAATTAACTATTTAAAAAATCTGATTTATAATAATTTTTTTTTATCTTAAAAAATAGCTTATTGAGATGAATGAGTTAGTTTCGATCTATCATCTATGCCTGTTTATTTGATCATCGTATTTTTCTAACAGTATTTCTACAAATTTGCTAAGTATTGAATTTGTCAAAAATAAGTGTTATACCAAATCTATTGTGCAGTAAAAAACTAAAATGAAACAAAACGAATTCGAAATATTTAGTGTTTTCTATTTTACCTTTATTGTTGAACATACTGTACATTTACATCTATAATAATTAGGTACTATTAAGTAATTACTGATTTTTATATATTATTTAATGAAATTATAATAAAAAATACAAAACATTTTCAAAGTTAATGAATAGTTCTAAAAATGTTTGAATTAACTACTTACTAAAGTATCTAAACCAAAATTCAATAAAAATTGTCTATACATTTCTCTGAAATATGCATTTATAAAAATATAGAAAAAAAACATATACTGCATATTTTATTGAAAATAAGCCTAGTATGATAAAAATTGTTTAACATTATCAAATAAGCCTTTTGTTTTAGAATACAACAAAATATACTATATTAAACATTGTAGAATCTTGTGTTTAGCTGTTAAACTCGAAAATTGCATTAGTTTTAATAACAAAATAGGTAAATTACAAATTTTAATCTTATATGCAGCCAAAATGATTGTGATGACTATATATGTAATTTCAGATTTCTTAGTTGCTGTAAAAAGCACACTAATAAAGAACTAAACATTTTAAGTTACACGATTTTTGACTATATAAAATCTTTGTTACCTAGTTGAAGTTATTTTTACTGTTTTTGATAATTATACAAGGTGATTTTATTGAATCCCGAAAAAAAAAAACCAAAATGATAATATAATCAAAGAATTAGTGTCATCCATTAGCGCAACTATGAAGGGGGTATTTAAGGGAGCTTCGCGCTCCCAATTTTTTTGATTATTTAATATTTAATAATAATTTAAGCATCTGATAGTGATATACATCCTATGCAATATGATGTAAAGAATTATTCAAAAGTAAATTGTATAAATATAAAATATTTAAGTTTATTTTGCAATATGTAGTTTAATAATAATATTTTTATCTAATAAATATTGTGCGGATATGCGGCAACAGCTAGTGACATTGCGACGGTCACCGTCGTACTTTTATTTTGGTGATTAAAAATGGACAAAAAAAATGATAACTGAGAAAAATTTATACAAATGATATGATCATTCTAAAAATATAATATAATATTTTTATCACTATATAAAATGCTATTCTGATAACTTCAATTTTTAAAACTGAACCTTTTGTTACAACGCTTCATAAGCATCTAGGTAGTAGAAGTGACATAGCAACATAGCAATTAGAAATTACCAGAGTTAATACTAAGATTAAAATTAAAGCTGCTTATTGGAATGTTGATTATATTTATAATTTTGGTTTTTTTTTCCGTGTGCCGATTTTATTATAGAAAAAGAATACTAATTACTAATTTTCTATTATATATTATTGTATTAATAATTTTGTAACATTAAGTTATCATGCCAATTCTATTGATTTTTTCATAAACTAACACACTGTTATACATTAGTAATCACTAATTATAACTTAATATAGATAATACAAAATGTTACATAAAACTGCAACAATATGCAGTATTTAAAGTTTGACGTTTGTTAGTTATCTTTATAATTTTGAATTAAAATCATACTAATACCAAAACAAAAACAAAAGACATAACAAACTTTTGTAATAAACAATTCACAAACATTTTTCTGTTGAGCTATAACCTGAATTAGGACTTTAAATTTAGGAAACTCAATCAATGATCATCGTTTAAGTATCCACTTGAAATTTATATGTTTACAAAGTAATAAGTACATTATAATTTTAAAATATTTGTTATTAACTAATTCAATTTTGTAACTAACACATTGGTAAATAGTTATCAAATTGAATACTTGCTGTACCTACTACCTCAAAGAATGTACTAGTTTTTCTTATCTATATAGTTTTTACCTTCAACATTTTTCATAAGTCACATAGTTAGTTTTTTTACAACAGCGATAAAGTAAATTTATAATTTACATGTTTCAATATTTAAATTAATACCCTTTATCTAATAAATGTGAGCAGTTATATATATGATACTTAATAATAATTAAAACCTTAAAAAGAAAACAACAATATGTAAAATAGCCCACTCACATAACATTAAATATCCATAATTTAGCTATGTTTACTTATACTGTTTTTCAAATATTTTAGATACCTATTTTAATAACAGCAATTATATTATCTCCATAATTTCACAAGAAAGTGTTAAAGAAAATATGTATGGTAACAATAAGTTGATTAAATTCTCAGGTGGTCTACCGTTAATTTAGAAACAAGAATCATTGTATACAACTCAATAACAAAAAACTTATCTCAAAATCATAAATTCACCTTGGTACTAGTATCATTAATATTAATATAATTATTAAATTAGGCTTGCCATTCGTTCTGGTTTTAAAAGCATGTCCCGATGTAATGATGTCTCAACTAATCATTTAGTTTGTCCCGGTTAATAGTAGTTGAGAGAGAATAACATTTAATATGGTACTTTCAATTATTATATCATTGTACTAAAATATTACTAATAATAATTATGTATCTTTGTATTAATTAATAAATATTTAAATAAAAAAGGATAAACTTATTTTTATACAAGCATATGCTATACATAAAAAAAGAAAAAGATATCCTGGTTTGAGGATTTCAAAGACTGGCAACCATATAACTAAACATACACCCAACTAATTTTTTTAATGAAAAAGTAAAATTAATTTTATAAGATAAGTAAGTTAATTTTATAATACTACTTTTTTAACTAATAAACTAGTAACCAATATATATATATATATATAAATTCCTGTAACATATAACTAAATAATTATTATACTTCAAAGTTATAGAAAAAGGTAAACTATACGTGAAATAGTTGTCATCATCTAAAAAAAAAAATGATCAAATAAGGAAGAAAAATATTATACATTAAGTATACTTAATTTACAGATTACTAAAAAATTAAATTGCTGGACATTCACTAAAGACTGTCAAACAACATTCATCATACATATAAATACATTCAGAATTATACAGAACAATACAAACATAAAATTGGTAACTTCAGATAATTTATTATTTTAAGTAACAGATCAGCTATAATGGTTACTGCTTACTACAATCATGACAATCTAAAACTTTTTTATTTATTTATTTAATAATTAATACTTTTTTACCATTTAGTTTAAGAAAAACATTCAAAATATTCATACTTCAAACTATAAGTAAATTGAATTAATTTTCAGCTTGGTATCCTACAAATAAGATGCATAAAAAAAACCATACAAATACTTCAAATAGCTATTAGCTACACTATCAAAATATGCAATCTACAATTTCTTACAATAATTTTCCTCTTCTTAGCGTAACTTTTACAAACACATAAATATACATAAAAGTAACTATAAAAATCATATTAACCTTTTGAATTCATGGTTGAATTCATGGATAGTAAAGTATTGCCATTTTTTACTACATTTTCTTGCAAAAGTAAATGGTCTTCTCCACCGGTTTTTAACCGTTGTTCATTAGTATTTGTTCTTAAACTCATTTTAAAGTATTTTCTGTGTTCCTGTTAAAATGTATTGTATATACAGATTAATATATTATTAAATTGTTATTAAAAATAAATATTTTACCTTATAAGAAAAATATTGAATAGTATTTCAGAATATAGTCACTAAGTGAACACTTAGTGAACTGAGACGAGATTATAACAGATTTATTGTAATGAAGAACTGTGACAAGTACTTGAAAACAAAATGCAATGCATATCGATTACTACATTGTATTTACTTAAGACTTAGAAGTTAGAGTTTGAACTTCACAATGACGTTTATTTTGTGAGAATTTAAATCTTGAAACATGATGTGGAGTGGGAGATAAAAAATATGTTGAAATGGCACCTTCTTCACGTGTTGAGGTTAAATTGTAAATAAACCACGGTTCGGGTACCGAATTAATTTTTGATTATTCCATGAACCAAATGAGTTATAATTTTGTATTTTATATTATTAAATATGTATAGGTAACCATAATTTGAATTTTGATTACAGTCATTACAGGATTTCGAAGACTGTGACGGAGCAACAGCATGGACATAGGACAGGTCATAGACTCATGTCTCATTGACAGTGGCTGCGCCGCTACGGTGTGCGGGCTGAATAAGAGTGATTGTCGACTGACCACTCAAGTTCGGAATCTGGTGAAATGATGATAGATGAGTATGGACTATTGTGATTATTCCTATAGTCACAGCCACAGGAAATCCATTATCCATTCACCCACGATAATCTGATAAAAATTTAAAATATTAATATTATACTATTATGATGTACATGTACATGTTCATACCTATGAACGTGTACCTATAGGCTATAACCTATGTAATGGAAATAATATATAAATGTGTACCTATTTATAATTCCTACGCCATTTGGCCAGTGTGGCAGTGTAATTATTAGGTACTTGAAAGTTTAGACGGTATAGTTGTTAATACATACTACATTATTGACTTTTGAGTATGGACATTTGTAACTGATTTTAAAGACCCTTGTATTTAAAATATAATTATTCAATAGTGTGAATATAATCATAATAATATTTTTGACCAGCAAAAAACCAATGGTTATTAATTTCTAAAAATGCCTCAAAAAATTGAAGATAGGTATATTTTATGAAAACTATTTTAAATTACAAATTATAGTACCTATTAAATATACTGTTTAGCAGATGGATATTATAGTCAATATAGATAATAACGTACTTAATGTATATTTAACTTAATCATTAGATATGTCGTTAAATAATAGCTTACTGGCAATAAGTTATTTTATACCCCATAAATACTAAATTCTAATGCCAATTATCAAGCGTGCCGACAGGATAAAATCCCACATGGTACAAGATCAAAATTCTAAAACCAAATCAAAAAGGTTATTTTAAATTTTAATATATTTCTAGTGTCTTCATTCTAAAATAGCATAGCCTACATGGGAAAAAAACATGTTATATTTCGCTAATGAATCTCAATAAAATTATGTTATAATTAATATGCGTGGCATTAAATAAACAATAGTTTTAAAAAATTCCCAGTATGGGCAATAGCCCCTTTGGCCTCCTTTGCGGGTGCCCTTGCTAATAATATAGGAATGGTTTTTTTTTTAAATTATTATTAATAATGTTTAAGATTCGATAATTATACCATTGGTTTGTAAGTTGTATTACATATTTAAATTAAGTAGGTATATAACTATAAATTGTAATGTTTTATAAATAACAATTCTTTTTTAATAGTGCTTCGTGGCTTCGTCTGGACCATGTGTAAAGTAAAGGTGTTATGGTATGTCGTATTTTTTATATTTATTTATTAGTCTCTTGTGTATTTACATTCCATAAATACCATGTGTTCAATTGATATTGAATAGCTGCCGCATGTTTGACGTATTCTTGATGAGGTATTTTTCAATATTTTTTTTTTTAAGTTAATATATTATTTGCTTGAAATTATCGATATTCAATACTATTAAAAACTATTCAATAAGCAACAATTATTTTCCCATTTTATTCAAATTTAGTCAACAAACCACAGTTCAAAATATGTAGGTACTTACTTGACCTATTTACTATTTTAATACATCGGCACAACGCATAGATATTCGCATTTAGATATTTAAAATAATTAATATTTAGTAAAAATATATAAAAACATTTGTCAAAAATGTATAGTAAAATTTAGTAAAAATGTATAAAAACATCTGTCAAAAATTTATAATTTTATTCAAGATGGAAGCGGTAAATAATCGCATCTAGATATTCCATAATAGATATTTGTCTATTTCCAAAACTGAATTAAATATACATTTAAGGTATTAATAAAATATTATAATTATATAGTTAATTAATTAGTATTTACCGCTCTTTTGCCGTTTTTAATCGGTCTTCTCAAGTTTTGTACTTTTTCCTCATTTTTGGAGCTTGGTTACAAAAATTTTTCGGCAAAATGGGATTCGAAAAAATAGCATTCGGCCAAATGGGATTTGTTATTAATCTGTATACAACTGGTTTTTTTGTCGGTAAAGTGGGATTCGGCGAAATGGGATACCTCTTGGACATAGAGGGAAGAGGGAGACCAGGATCCAGGAGGACTTAGCCTTCTTTGAGTCATCTTAATCCCTTACTAAGATTAGTTACTTCATTTTAATACATAAGTAAGTTATCTTTATTATAATAAATTATTTAGTTTATAATTATAACCAATAATAATGTTTTTAAAAATAATAATATGAATTTGAAGACCCTTTTTACATCTATGTGTTATGTGTATAGTATTAAATTCTAATAAATAGTCATAATAATTAATAATTAATATACTTAAATACTTTAATATATGATCCCTGCAAGGGCGGATACAAGGGGGGAAATGGGGGCAATTGTCCTTTCGTTCACAAAAAAAAAGTACACTTTATTCCAACAGTTTTTTTTAAATAGATGATGACCTTTTTTAATCGATAACTAACAAATGGCCCCCTACCCCCGTTTAGGACTACTATATCCGCCCTTGGATGATCCTGAAGTCATTTTGAAAATTGTTCAAATTAAAATGCTAATGAAAAAAAAGAAACTTTTATATTATTACAATTATGAATGTATTATATAACTGCCAGAAGCCTACTACTAGTACTACCCTCTTGAATCTTTCAATGATTAAAGTAATTAATTAATTATTTATTTTTCCTGAATATTTTGTCTTTAAATATTTTCTTATAATTGATTAACATATAAAAATTTTAAATTAAAGTAGGCATTATTTTAATAACGACATTAATCATATTTTAATTATAACAAATACCAATAGTAGTATCTGTTTCTATAATCATTACCTGTACTTCTATCTAAATCACGTGATTTAGGTACTTCTTTATTTATTAAGTTGTTTAATCCACATTCCACACTGTTCTTGCAAGATAAAAGTTGACTAGTTGACGTACGAGAATAAATAACTTTGATATTATTTATAACAATATTTACCTATTTATTTTATACATGCGCCGTTTTATAATGTGCTTAGTTATTTGGTTACTTTAAAGTTTCAATATTTCTTTTGAATTATAAGTTATAGAACACAGGTGACTGAGCCCGATGAGACTATATTTTACTTAAATATAAAAATTGACCCAAGGGCCCTAGATTACACTTCACGGTCCTGATATAGTGATAGAATCTAGGTACATGTTATTATGTTAAAAATATGATTACATGCCGAATAATAGAAGGTATTGTAGAAAATACTAAAGCGAGCTGTGGCATAATATTATTTTATCTCTAAATGAAATATTATTCTGGACTGGATAATAGTGCCAGCCATCAAGACTAAGCTTAATAATTTAAATAGCTACAAATAATATAGCGATAAATTATTAAAAACCATTTTAACTTAAAAGTTTAATATGTACGAAGAATATCTTAACAGACTATACCTCTGTCGCCTATACGTGATGGATGTATCAATGATTGTTAATTGAATCATTAGTCACTACTCACTAACTAACTTAAATTTATATCTAAATGTATTGTATCAATGAATTATATCAAGGTCTAAGTGATACCAAGATAATATACCATCAAATATAAGTAATAGCATTGATTAAATATACTTAATAAATTTTATATTAAACCAATGGTAATATAGGTATCACAACTTTACTGCACGCCTTGACACGGTGTCCGTGACTAAATTTTATATTATTTCCGCGGGATATGGTATTCGGGGTTACCAATAGATACATTCAAGTGCGTCGGGCACTTCGAATGTAATATGGGTTAAACGCTAAAATATAAAAAAGTACATATAATTTGCGCTACATTTAAATATTAATTTTGGTAATCTACACAACAGATAACGAAATGACATATTATGTAATCTACAGCGCAAACTTTCAATTTTAATTATTGGAATTTGATAAATTTACTAATCTCATGTCAGTTATAGTTTATAGCATTTGAAACGCGAATAGAATAGATAATATGGACTGCTAATAACTTGAACAATTGGAAAATGGATTATAATATTCCTGATTTTTACGTACTCGTATTTTATTTATTAACTGAATATTAGTATATTATTAATTTATATATACATTAAGCATTATGATGTATACAAATATTACAAGCAGTAGGGCAACCATGGGGGTTAAGGGGTTGTAACTTGTAACCCCTCCCGAAATTTCTCCGAGAGCTAGTTTATTAACCTATGTACTTATCTTATATATATATATTGTAATAATTTACCCCCCCACCGAAAATTTTCTAGTTGCCGTCACTAATTACAAGTATATATACCCAAAGTTACTTTTTTCATATAAATTTTACATAATTACCAAATTATCTATGTACTAGGTATATTGAAATTAATTTTCCAAAATGAATAAAATTAATTCGATCAACGAATAAATTAAAATACGTACCTATTAATTATTAATTTTTAAAAATAAGTTATCTACTATTATTAATTTAAAATGACTTAAGTAAAAATTTTGATTAGGTGAAAAATTAAGCAAATTCATTTTTTTTTAGGTACCTACAAGATTGGATAGATTAGGATTCATAGGCGAAAATAGAGTGGGGCTTAGCCCCATTATATTTAGCTACATAAACATAATACATTGGAAATCCAATGTAGAACTGAGCTACAGCCCCTCTCTTTAAACTTTAAACACTATTTACGCCTATGATGGATAGGTACTTAATGGCGTTTTATCTGATGTTATTTAACACTAATTACCAAAATTAATTTTGTGATGTAGTGCAGTGCTAATTATATTGTTATATTTTGATTATATTGGGCGAAAATTACATAAGCTCATTTTAGTCATTTTCATGAACCCACATCACACATGATACATTATATCGGCGGTTCACAACCTTTTTAGTTGTGTGGACCAACAATTTTGTAAAAAAAATCTTTATATCTTTATCTTTATATATATATATATATTACAGTTATTAGAAATGAAAGAATTAAATATTATAACCAGAAATATTTTTTGGTATGTAATAAAAAATAAAACTATGTAATGCTATTATTTTAAATATATATAATATTTAATATTATACGGTTCACGGTCCACTCAGTACCACGCTGCTCATGGGCCATGGCCTACAAGTGGGCCGCGGTCCATATGTGGGGAACCGCTGTATTATATTATAACTCGAAATTCCCTTTATAAAAATTAAAAAATTAAATTATGATTTTAAAATCTGAAAAAAAATTTCAACTTAGGTATTTCGTATTTTACCACTTTTTACTATCTTCTATATGTCCATATCTAAACTTGATAACTAGTAACTAGAGACAAACAGTGTCAACCTATGCATGTCTCGTTTCGTGAAGACCATTTTTTTTTACGGAGAATAATATTCAAAAAATACAAAGGTCTTGTTAAAAAATAAAATTAAAATAGTAGATAGACGAACAATTTTATCGAGTTTTTTTATGATAAAAACTACAATTTTATTAATATAGTGTTTTTGAAAAATGGTTTAAGTATGTAAAATATTAATATTTAAAAATATTCATATGTAATTCTTTTAAAAATTAAAATATAGTAAAAATCCGACGAGATAATGTTCTTAACTTAAAGTTTTATAATATGTTATTTCAATCCAATATTTGAGCTAAACACATACAATCGGAGCAACTAAACTACGTGGACATATATTTTATACATATGTTATATGTAGGGCTCGGAAGTTAGTAGGAGGAAGTAGAGAAGTAGGAATTGCATATTGATCTGTATGCTCTCAATTTATAGCAGACATAGCTAGAAATATGAAGTATACAATGGCAAGTTAAAAAATGGAAAATTAAAAATACATATTTTGCCAATTTTAGCTAAAAAAGTGCATATTTCATTGATTTTATACGCATATTATGCATATTTCATATTTTTTTTGACATTACGACGGCGCGGCGGATATTTGTCACATATATAGCAGCGATAATAGTTATTATAAATAATAATTATTCACATTTTAATTTTCATTATTTTGTGTATGAATTTGAATTTACTGGATCACATAAATAACAAAAAATTTTATTATTATACCATACATTATTATTTTATTTCAGTCAGAAAATAGTCAACTAATGAACTAAACAATATTCATTGTTATGTACCTATATTTGATCTATGACTAAATAGGTATTTATAAGTACACTAAAGTTTTTTTTTTAATTAATATAATTTACATAATTATACGAAATATTTAATACAAAAATTTAATAAAAATTAGGACCCGAGATCTCACTGACACAAATTAGGCTGATGGCTGAGGTTGCTTTTGTGGCTTAGTGAACATAACCTGTCTGATACTAGTGACACTGCCACTAAGTGACAGACGTGTATACAAGGGGTTTTTGGGGGTTTACCCCCCCCCCCGGTTAACCTAACTGTCGTATGCGTCACGCGATGATTTAACGTATAGAATAGGTATCTCGGTATCCAATTCCCAAACTGTCAAACAAGTAGTATCGATAACCTGTAGTAAGTGCTTACACAACAATCCTTTGGTGACCACGATAACGAGTACTACGCAAAGGACAATTTAATAAGACCTCGCAGGGTTTATACGTTATAACTCTAAGGTTGCTTTACTCTCAAACAGCTGACCACGATAACGAGTACTGGAAGAGAAATAAAGTACTATAGTGTCTTGCTATTTTCTATTAAAGTGTTTCCTCGCCACAAACGAGTTGGTGCGTATCTCGATATGAGAATAAAAACAAATAGTTATATTAATCGAAATAAAATAAATATATAATAGCACAACGAAATAATTAAAGATATTAAAATAAAACAGTTGTCAGCCGTAACACATCACGACTGCCCGATCGCTCCGTTCTTGTCGTCGCCGTCGACAATTTAATTATTAATTTTTGTTGAATCGGCATTTGTTGACTACCGCTCCGTATATGAAATAATGTTTTGTTATATATACAACATTACAACATATCCTAACCCCCGAAATAATTTCGAGTAATGAGGAAAAAATTGTTTTATTAATTCGTGAACAATTTGTATTGCTAAATTTTGTAAACCCCCAGAAAATTTTTTTGTGTACGCGCCTGCTAAGTGGCAATAAGGCCGTAATTGAAAACAAATTTCGGGGGTCCAACTTTTTTTTTAGTATAAATACTGAAAATGGTATAGTCAATAAACAATATTCACTAATAAAGTAATAAAATGTTTCTATTTTTAAAAATTTCGGTGGAGGGGGGTCCGGACTCCTGGACCCTCTCTTAGTTGTGGCCTAGAGTGGCAAGTCCAAATAATAACAATTTGTGTTCAATCTTTAACCAATTTAAGTTCTACACATACCTTTAAAAGTAAAATTACTTACCTACTATCCAAAAATTATTTTTCAAAAGTATTACCTAGCTACCTATAGCCTACAGGTACCTAACATATTCATATTAAATGTAATAATTAATTTAAAAATATTTATATTATTCTTTAAGTAGTAAGTATAAGTAAACACTGTTTTAAGATTTAAACTTGTACAATCTGATCATTATTCATTAATGTCGTATACTGGCTTGTAAGATAATATACTCAAATTATTATCATTAAATAATGAGTATTTTACTTAATAATTGAGTATAGATTATTACATTGTATTATACTCTTTACATTTATTGAACATTGTTTACATTATATGTACTTTGCAAAATCTATGAAGTGGACGAAAAAAGCAATTTTTTCAAAAAAATGTATTTATACTTAATAATTATTTTATACACTCAATAAAATAATGAAAATGTAAATATTAAGTAAACAACTTTTTATGATATGTATGTTTGTTGTCAGACTAGTTAAATTGACTTTTTCTTTAAAAATTATTTAACAACAATATAGTGTAAAATAATGTCCATTTTGAACAATTTTAGTTGTTACTTACATATATTTATTTGATTTATTTAAAAAAATATAAAGAAATACTATATTATTAATTATAATATAAGTCTTGAACTTTTGAAGTATAATTGAATTAACATTTATTGACTTATATAAGATTTTAATTAGTATGTAAAAAGAAATATTTTTAAAATAATCAATAATTCTAATATTTTTTTAATGCAATAATAGTGTAATAATAGCTGCTCTGTTGATTTAATTTCTCTGCTAGCTTTTAATATACTTAGTAGGTTGATGGTCAACTATTCTATCATAAATTGTAATGTAAAAGAAAAAAATATATAATTCTAAGTAAATTCTTGACAATATTTTTAAAATTTAATAATCAGTGTGATTAATCATATATATTATTTATACATTATTTAGTATTTTACATATTTAATTAATTAATACATTGTTTATATTAGTTAAAATTTAAAAATCAGAAAAAATAAATATTCTATAGAAAATTAGAACGGTCTTATATAATATAATTTTTAATTTTAACTACAACTCGTGTAAAATTTAAAAATTAGAATTAGATGAAAACAGTGGTTATAAAGTATATATTAAAACTCATTTTAGAAGAGATTCATCATATCTATTATACCAGTAATCACTGAAATACATTGAGTACTAATCACCAATAACAATAAATATAATTTTTTAAACCAATTTTATTCAATAGAATATAATAATTTCACAACAACGAAAATAAAAAGGTAAAATACCTCAAAGAAATTAACATCATTCTCTTACAAATTATTATGCTGATAATCTAATATACTTGGATTCCCATTTTGAAATACGACAATAATATTTTATCTATCAATAATGTTTATAATAAAATAATAAATACTATTACTACATATTAAAATGTTAACATGACTTTAATTTAATGGGAATTGAACAACTATTTTCTACATATTTTTACCATATTAAAAAAAATACAGTAGTTATATTTTTATTCATAATGGAATGTACAAGGTGAACCAATGAAGAATGAACATAGAAGATTTTGGATAATCTACGGTTAAAATATTCATCTGCAACATATTGTAATTTTTTTTTTTAATATTAATTAAATCACTATATCACAGGTTATTGTATATATCGTTGGCGTCGAAGCTTTAAAATAATAATTATATTACTACATTTTGTTTGAAGTAATAGAAGTACGGTTTTGTTTAATCACATAATCATTGTAAGACATAAACTTTTAATAGAATATAATACATTATTGATTCTCTTAAAAATGTTGATAATTTAGAGTTAAATTCTTTACAAATTAGGCCAACTATATACAAATTATTAAATAGTGGTTAAAAGAAATGTTTAAAAAAATAATGTAGACATTTTTTACTTACACAAAAGTATTTATTTTGGACGGGAATCTCTTGGGTAAAACTCAGCTAACGTTGCTGCTGGAACTCTCTTTAACATTTCCTTAGGGAAAATACGTAGTAACTGCCATCCAATGTCCAAAGATTCAAATACTGTACGATTTTCATAGTTACCTAATAAAAAAAAATAATGGCATATTATTACAATAATTATCATTAAGATTTATTTAAAGTTAAACTTTTTACCTTGAGTAATAAAATTTTTTTCAAACTTAGTTAAAAACTCAAGGTACAGAAGATCATCTGGAGTTAATGCCTCTTCTCCCACAACAGCTTTCATTGCTTGTACATCCTTACCAATTGCATAGCAAGCATACTAAAAAATATATGAATTTATAGAAATATATATAATTTAATTAATTTACACTTGAAGTATGAAAATGTTGAACTTACCAACTGATTTGATACATCAGAATGATCTTTGCGAGTCATTCCTTCACCAATAGCAGATTTCATCAATCTACTAAGGGATGGCAATACATTTATTGGTGGATATATTTGACGATTGTGCAATTGACGATCAACATAAATTTGACCTTCAGTAATGTAACCCGTTAAATCAGGAATTGGATGAGTAATATCTAGATTTAGACATAAATTATAAGTTATAATTTAAAACAATTATATAAATCCTTATGTTACCATCGTTAGGCATAGTTAAAATAGGTATTTGTGTGATAGAACCATTTCTTCCTTCTACACGCCCAGCCCGTTCATAAATTGTAGCTAAATCCGTGTACATGTAACCAGGGAAACCACGACGCCCGGGTACTTCTTCACGAGCAGCAGAAACTTCTCTTAAAGCTTCAGCATATGAACTCATGTCAGTTAATATAACTAAGACATGCTTTTCACACTGATAAGCTAAAAATTCAGCAGCAGTTAAAGCAAGTCGTGGTGTAATGATACGTTCAATAGTAGGATCATTAGCCAAATTCAAGAACAAACAAACATTCTCCATTGAGCCATTTTCCTAAAAAAAAAAATACATAAATAAACATAACGTCATAAGCAATTAAATATAATTAAAATTATAAAAATACACAGTATAAATTATTAAAAATTGTACAAATTTTTAAAAGATAAAATAATTTACATTACACTTAAAACACAATTTATAGACATCATTTTTAAAATTTAATTGAAATATATTTTAACATTCAACAATTTTACCTCAAAATCTTGTTTAAAGAATCTAGCAGTTTCCATATTAACACCCATAGCAGCAAATACTATGGCAAAATTGTCTTCGTGATCATCAAGAACAGATTTACCAGGTTGTTTAACTAGACCAGCTTGTCTACAAATTTGAGCAGCAATCTAAATGGTATATCAAAATTATAAATAGTAATATTTTATTCAAATATTCATCACTCAATAAAATATATATTATACCTCATTATGAGGTAAACCTGCAGCCGAAAATATTGGAATTTTTTGTCCACGAGCAATAGAGTTCATAATATCAATAGCTGAAATACCAGTTTGAATCATTTCTTGAGGATAGGTTCTAGAGTATGGGTTAATAGGTTGACCTTGAATATCTAAATAATCTTCAGCCAAAATAGGGGGTCCTTTATCTATTGGTTTTCCACTGCCATTGAAAACGCGTCCCAACATGTCTTCAGATACAGGTGTACGTAAAATATCTCCAGTAAATTCACATAGGGTATGCTTGGCATCAATACCTGATGTACCTTCAAACACCTTAAATGACACTTTTAGCTATAAATTTGCCCTAGACTGAATAATTGAATGTAAGCATTATACATACCTGAACCACAGCTTTAGAACCAGATACCTCAAGCACTTGGCCAGATCGTAGTGTACCATCATGTAATCTCAATTGCACAATTTCAGCATACTTAGGAAATTTAACCTCATCCAAGATCACCAAAGGTCCATTTACACCAGAAACAGTTTTATATGCTAAAAAAAAATGAAATGATGTCAGTTCAAAACAATTATCAATGTAAATAACCACGCCCACAATAGCTTTTACATCGATCTGTTGAGTATTTTTCTAAAACAATGTTAAAATAAGATGTTCATAAAACAGCAATAAAAACAATTTAAATAAAAACCACAAGAATACTAAATTAACTTTAAAACAACACTATATACAAATAACCTAACTTTATAATAAGTTAAACATAAACATACAAAACTATTAATAAATTTGACTAGAAATAATATTTTCACAGGTAAATGATGTATAGTATAAAAATATTTTTAAATTCGGAATCATATAGAAGTAGAAAAACTAATTAATTAACAAACATTAATTGACGTATTGTAAGTATTCATTTAGAATACACAATGCCGATCACCAAAAAATTTAATATTTACAGTTGTTATTTAAGGTATAACAAAATTGATTACCCAAGGGTTGATTTAAACGTTTAATTAAGATTTAAGTAAGTGACAAATGCATTATAATATTTTAATATAGATTTTTGGGCACAGACACGCCCTAATTTGATTGGTATGTTATTATTAAACGTAGAATATACTTACTAAGCCTTGGCTGTGAAATAAAATCCCTCGACACAGCCAACACATGTTCCTTATGTGCTTGTTGGGCGTTCATCGTACCAAATGTCATCAGTTTCAATCCAAAACTTTAAAACTTAGAAAAAGTACGGCAAAACTATCAAGAAACAGGTTCGCTTCTAGATCGTTGATGTCGAATGCTGCAACATGAGATTTTCGCCCATAATATAGTCAGCTGTTTAATCGGAGTAATAAGTGTACAAGGCCTTTATCAAAACGACCGTACAGTGAACACCACCTTAGAAACCTAAGATATTATACATTTATGTGGAAATATTGTGTCATATAATTATTTTTGAATCAACGTTTGCATTGATTTTAAACATAAAAATAATAATTATTATTATTTATTTCATTAAATTTGTTTGATTCTTGACGAACTTGTCGATTTGAATTTCTTTTTTTACTTAAGTTTAAAAATATCATTTAATATCGCTTAATGCCTGCACTGTACACTATCTTGTGTACATCACATACCTGCAGGAATCTTTATGAATATTGTAATAAAGTTATCACAAATCACAATAACAAAATTCAGATTTATTGTGTATTTGTGTTGTGCTCATAACATTTTGTTGTGGTTTTGTAGTCGTCGTACCTCTTTTGACAGCAGGTTTATTGAATTAAAATGATTTGAAATAACAAAATACGTTCTCAGAAAGAAATTACGCAGACTATAATTTTCAAATGCTCGCTCCGTCTTTGGACACTTTATCCAAAAATATGGAATGTGAAGAGCAGTCTTCAATCAGTTTGTTGGACATTGTAATTAAATGGAATGGTAACGATTACGATGTAAAAAATTTAAATACAAACAGTGATGTGAAAACGTTGAAAGAAGAAATATTTAAATGTACTGGCGTGAGACCAGAAAGACAAAAACTTATCAACTTAAGAATTTCAGGTGAATATATGTGAATATTTTTATTTTTTAATAAATTTGTTAGGTGTATCAACACTTAGGTATTCATTTTTCTTCAATATATTATTATTCTTTTATACATGAAATTGTAAGAAAAATGAAATTAATGTAATGTATGGATAATTTCTTGTTAATTATTCTATCAATAATTTTTTAACTAAGTACTCTAAATTTATAAAGTATAAATTATTATTTTTTTTTTTTAGGTTGGTTTTCATTATTTCATTATATTTTTGGAAATGTATTTCAAGATTGCTTAGGTAGAACAGACACATTATAAATTGGTATAAACATTAAAGTTTTTAATTTAAATTATAGAGTTATTATAATATCTTATGCACATATAATATATATGTATTAATATATATTATATGCAGTTACAAACAGTGTAATACTATTATAATTATTTTATAGGTAGGTACTTATATTAATTAGTAATAACCTCTGATTATTATTTTATCATAATTTCAAAATACATACAATGTAAAAGTAAATTTATAATATATAATATAAAGCCAGGCTCAAAATATAAATGTTTTTGAAAATCACTAACTAGTTATAACTTGTATCCTTTTATTTTCAATACAAAAATTATTGTAACTGAAACCAAAGAATTTATAAAACCATTCATTAATCAAAATGTTAAAACTAATATTGATTTCTTCCAAATTTTTTAACTAAAATTGAAATATTATTTTAGTTAAAATAAGTATTTTTATACAATTAGAATGATATAAAAAAAAAAATTCTCAAAACAAGCCAAATTGACATTTTTCAAAAATTGATCTTAAAACCTAGAACAAATCCTAATTATTTCAAAGGACATTCTCAAAATCAAAACCATTTTAAAATGAAACATTTTCAACCCTTACTTTAAAGCAGTTGTTACCTTTTTATATCAGAATATACATTTCAATATTGTCACAAACCACTTGACCAAATAATCTTTTTATTTTATTTATTTATGGAGTTTTCTATAAAAAATTATATATTTATGAAAATAAAAAGCAACTAATACTTCAAAGTACAAAAAAAAATGTATGCAATTGTTATTTTTTGTTTTATTTTTCAAATGACAGTCAATATTTATAATACTGACTAATATTAAATAAACTAAGTAATAGTCAATGTAAATAATAATTATAAAAATGTAAAAAGTGAAATTTGCTTTATATAATATCATCTATAAATTTTTTGCATATCACTGGTTATGAAATCTGGCCTCGAAGTTAAAATTAATCCATATTAAACTAATTGCTTAAACCTATCCAAACAGTATTATTGTTGATATTATGATAATCTTAAAACAGTTTGAATTTTTAAAAAAATATACTGACCTTACAAATATTTTAATCAGCTTTGAGATAAGAAAAATTATTGTTACATTTAGTAGGTTTTATCCTAAAAATAATATTTCACCCAAACCATGAATAACACCTGTTGCTAGTATCTTAACATTATCATACCTAAAATCAAAAACAAATTATTACAAAAAGATTTTTCAATACAGTTTATCAAAGGTATAATAGATAATCTGAGAATGGTCCTTTAAAATTATCTATACTATATAGTCAAAAGTGGCAACACCCAATCTCTTAACATTATTTTACTAATCTCTCAATGAACAATCATTTAATTAAGAGACATGAAACTACTTAGTTTCAGTCCTTAATTATTATTCACTATTTATCACTACTTTATAGGTTTGTTATGTAATTTTATTGTATCATGTATATTTGATGTTTTAATTGGGGTCTGGATTTATAGGTTTTAAATGCAGTTTTATAAGAGTAGAAAATGTGAGCAACTTTTTTAACACAGGGTTAATAGGAATAAGTTATTTTGTAAATGGATATTTGTATTATTTATTTTATAATATTTATGGGGTTAAGAAATAAAAAAAAAAATTAAAACACAAGTTTACTTTTTGTAAAAAAATAAAAATAATAATAAAAATTTGCATGTTAAATCATATTTTAATATTTATTGATTATTTTTGTATAAAATACTAATTTTCTAATTTGTAAAAGAATACAAATATAATATTTTTAGGTTTTTTCTTATTTATAAGCATCATATTTCAACTTTCTTTGAACCTAGAAATCACTTAAGTTATATATAAAAGTTGATATACTAACTAATTATTATTCTTTACCTTGAGTGATTTCCAATATCAATTTGCCTTGTTTTATTAGTTTTATGCTAATTTATAAAATTCTAATTTTATTTTAGGTAAAATGGCTCCAGATGAATGTTTGTTGAATACAATAAATATTAAATCAGGTACTAAAATTATGATGGTTGGTTCAAAGGAAGAAGATATTGCAGAAGCTAGTGTGGTTCCACCTAAAAGAGAAAAAGGCAGAAAATGTAAAAGCTATGATTCAGAAGAGTTTGATGAAGAACGTGTTGATAAAATGGAAATACATTTAGCTAAAGTTCAAAATAGGGTTGATAATTATGAAGTAATTTAAATTGTTTTTAGTAAATATTTTATAAATGTTTAACAAATATTTGTGTATTATTTTAATAGATTAAAATGCTCAATGATCCTAGACCTGGTAAAAAACTTTTGGTTCTTGATATTGATTATACTCTGTTTGATCACAGATCAGCAGCAGAAAGTGGAATAGAACTTATGAGACCATATTTACATGATTTTTTAGAATCTGCCTATGAAGTAAATTTTTTTTGTTTTTACTATTTTTTAATTCCTTATTTTGAAATTAATAGTATTTTGATTTATATAGCATTATGATATCGTAATTTGGTCAGCAACTGATATGCGTTGGATAGAACGTAAAATGGCTGTTTTAAATGTAGCCAATAATGCTGCATATAAAATAATGTTTTACTTAGATAATGCTGCAATGATTACTGTACATACTCCTAAGTATGGAGTGGTTTCTGTAAGTTTAATTATAATTTATATTATTAAAATTAATATTTTTTAACTTGTATATTTTTTATATTATCAAAGGTAAAACCATTAGGTGTAATATGGGGTAAGTTTCCAGAAAACTATAATAAACATAATACAATTATGTTTGATGATATCCGTCGAAATTTTTTGATGAATCCAAAAAATGGTCTGAAGATTCGTCCATTCAGAGAAGCCCATCTGAATTGGGAAATGGACAAAGAGTTATTACATTTGTCTGTGTATTTATATGAAATTGCCAAAGTTGATGATTTTTCCAAACTTAATCACAGAAATTGGGAGAAATTTATTAAGAAAGCACAATATAAAAAAGAAAAACGACATAAAAGAGATAGAACTGACAACAATGAACCTAAACCGCCTGATTCTCAACCGAAATTGTGATGTATCTAATGATAATATGTATTTATATATTTTGAACTAAATAAGAAAATTTTATTGTACAGCTAATTTTTTTATGATAATTTAATACAATATATTTAATTTGGCTGATATATTTTATTATGCCTCACCAAGTGGAATGGTTATTGAATTTTCACCTTCATATAATGTAATATCAATATTTTTTTAATAGTTAATGGTGTTTGATGTCAAACTTATTTGGTTTATGCCAAAAATTGATAAAAGAAAATACCCCTTTTTATGATTCATTACTGTTTTACTTTCTTGGACTTTTAACTTGATGTTTTTACTATAAATCCTTATTATCGTCCAAAATATAAATTACTGGTATATAATATTGTATAAATAAATGTTCAGAAATAAAAATATTTAAAAAACAAACAATATTCAAATATTGATTATTTATTTTAACTAATGTATTACAATTACATGAGAGCATTAAGAACATATCAAATTTTTATTATTTTTACAAATAAAATTATTTTTTTATGCGTAAATCAATGGTAAAGTTGAATTTTTTTTATTGTGTCTACATTAATATCCTTTTTTGATACGTGCAACTATAGTATTATGTTTTACAAGAAATTTATATTAAATACATTTAATTTGCTTTTATAAACACAGAAATACAGTATCCTTCTCATTTGATGATGATAACATTTCAAAATATTTAATTTAAGTGGTTTTTTTGTAATCGATAGGCATGTTGTCTATTATTTGACATACATATTATTCCGGGTAATCCTCCAAGGCGTTTAAAACGCAACTGGTTTAGAGTTATGCTAACTTAATATATATAAAAAAAAAAACAGATACATAAATAGTCGTATATATATATAAAAATTAATATATAACCTCAATATTTAAGTGTCATCACTGGCTTTTATCAAGCCTTTTCGTGTATTATATTATCTCAGCTAATACTCTTATTGTACCCATGAGGTACAGATTGTGTATATAATAGTAAAGAATAAAAAAAAAAAATATTATTTTAGTATATAAATTATATAGAGAGCGCTAATATCATTCGGTTTATTTAACCCTTTGCACTCCTCGCTCGCGTAACATTTTCGGCTCATAGATTTTGCACTCGATGCCAGTCCATTATACCTTAGTCCGTGATTTTACTAAAGAAATCAATGATATGTTTTTCTAAATCCAAATTGATAATAATCAATTGATCAATTGTAAGCTGTTCAGTAATAAAAAAATATTTTTTCATTATTTGTTGTCATAGGCGCAAATAGGGGGGGGGGCGCTTAGGGGGTGTTAGCACCCTCAAATACTTTTTTATAATATTACAATCAGTAGCTATTCAACGCTATGCCTGGAAAATGTAGAGCTTAAGCACTCTCAGATTTTATATTGAAACTACGCCTATGTTTTTTGTACTTAAATGCACTTCGACCATTCGATTTTAACATTTTCTAAATGTAGGTAAATCGACACTTTAAAAATAATTTGGAAATGTATTAAGTAACGACCACAGAATATAGGTGTATCTCTGACATAATTTGCCTATAAGTCTTTCCGGTACTTCGGAATTAAGAAGGTTTTAGTTTGTGAAATATAACTGTCTTAATACAGGTAGGCCGTATCGCATCAAGTTAATAATGGTTATAACTTAACAAATTTAAAATTTATTTGGTTAATTCATACTTAAAAGAATTTAGAATTGAGGCATTTTATGATTTCTAAACTACAAAATAAATGATTTAAATCTAAAATATAAAAAGGTAGACAAGTAAGTACTGTTTTGCTGTTTATTAGTATATTATTATATTACACATCTAGTGGGTTACTATTACGGTGTCAGTGTATTAAAGATTTTTTTATTTAATTTTTATACCTTAGTTATAAATAGAAAAGTTTTAATGAATTTCTAACTTCAAAATATTTAATTTTTTATACGATTTAATTGACTTCAAATGCGTATTAAAAAAATTGTTGTTATTTAGTATTTGTGTAGAAAGCTATTAGAACAGCTTTTGGTAATATCTTAAAAAACACTTTCAAGAATTTTTACATAAAGAATAATTTTTTATTGATATTTGCTGAAAAAAAAACGAGTCAGTTAGGCCCGTGATAACAGTCAGATTTAATTTACGGTCTTAGAAGTTGGTCACTGGATAACCACCATGTATAACCATAGAACACTGGTATAACCTACTTTACTTATCATTTTAGGACAAGTGCTTATCTCTCCATATTTTCTTTGTTCATGGTATATTGGTGTAAACAAATCTTATCATTTTTATCATCTTTTGAAAAATAATGCACAAATTCACAAATAACGACAATCATGAATTAAGAGTTTTTGGAAGTTACAGTTACAACTTGTAAGTATTTCAACTACGATACAAGTAAAATACTCAACATTTGATACTTTTGAATTTTTATGTACTAAGTAGTGACTTGATAATTTGCTGTTGTGCGTCAAAATTTTAAATGTTCTCCATTTAATAAAATCTTTACTTGGATTTTTTTAAATTTATTTATAAATGTCGGACCCATCAGATTTTGAAAGTATTATTTCAGACATAATTGTCTCTCCGTGCAGTTTTGACAGTAATGTCGACAAACCTGGAACTGTGAATGATGATAATTTAGAATCAACAATATCGTTAACCAACAATGTAGTAATAAACACAACGAATGTTGATGGTACGACCACTTATGATTCATCTCAACATGACATATCTCTTACGGATAGCGATCATAGTTTATTGGAAGTCCCAAAGCAATTGAATGCCTCTTCTCCTTCCAGTGTTTGCTCAACAAGACCACTTGAATGGGATAGTGGAGCCGATGTGGGATATGATATTACATCTCAACAACAGAGTCAAGATATGAGTACAATTGAAAGAATTGCAGTGAGTAGCCTCGTTTATAATACAAATTCAACCCCGATTGTTAATCAAAACCAAATAATCCGTCCCAAAACCAAAAGTAATTCATTGGTTAATCTGAATGAAATAGAATTATCCAGAGAAAAAAAATCTACTTCGTTAGATGTATTGAAATTTACAACTGAGAAGAGTGACACACTACCAAAATGCCGATCACCAATGGCTTCTTCACTTTCAGTGTCAACAGTAGTTCACAAATTAGAGTCTTTGAAAACAAAATGTATTAATAAATTAAATGAAAATGATGTTAGTTTGATTTTCAATCAACAAGAAAAAAGGTTTGAAAAATTGAGCATTAACTCCAACAAAGAACAAAAATCGACAGAGAGTAGTAAAGAGTCTAATAGTACCTTGGGAAGTGCTGATACCGCTGGATCTTGGGTGGCAAAAGAATTCCATGACTCAACAAATAATACTACTGATCGAGTAAATAGCTTTGAATATTTACCAGGCAATTCATATTATAATACTAGAAATGATGAACAAGAAGACTACTCAGATAAAGAAATTAAACAAAGTACTAAAATACTGGTTGATGCAATGAAACAAAATGGTTTAACAAATGAACTTCAAAGAAAAGAAATTTTTAAAGAAATTATTGAGAGTTTTTTAAAAAACTACGTTCAGAAAGACAAAAATAACAGTTCATCATTAAAAAGTTCATCAGATACTGATCATACTCCTCATACTCCAATTAGACAAGATTTTACTTCTCAAACATCTAATACTGCTAATACCATAGTCAACAATCCAACAAGTAAAATAATTTTTAATTGATTATTTAACATTTGTTTTATAAATGAAAGTTTTTAGATAATCATTCCAGCACAATTACATTTACATCACCAATAACTTCTTCGCGGTATGGTGATGATGTCGATTCTAAATATGATGAATCTTCTTTGAACTCTGGGCGGCACATAAATTTACAAAAGTGTAAAATAAAAAAATCATGTACCTCGATAAATGTAAGTGAATAACAAATTTTTTAAATATAAATGTTTAAGTTATATTATTATAATTTATGTTTTTTACTTTATGTAAGTACTTAAGTAACTAAAAATTAATATGATGGTTAACATTTTAACATTTGATAATTCCATCATACTTTGCATATAAATATTTACCAGTTACTATATAAAAAAACTAGTTTTTGTTTAAGATACCAATTTATACAAAAAACTGTTTTTAATTTTGTTTTTGTAAAACTTAAAAAAATAAGTAATGTATAAAATCTATATTTTTTTTTTTGGTCATATTTAGAATTATATAAAACATAATTAAAAAAATTGATATGTTAAAATAATTTTTTGATTTACTTAAATTTAAAAAAAATCAATTTTACAATTTTAATGTTTACTTGTGTAAAAGAAGAGACAATATTTTCAAATACTTTGAGATTTAGTCCCTTAAAATAATAAAATTAACAAATTAACATTTTTATTTAAAATGAAGATTAGAAATATTAAAGATAAAAATCTATAAATAAAAATAAATTGTTATCAAATTTTTCTAGATAGTATACTATCTATAATTATATAAATAACTATTTTTCGGGAAAAAGTTTTATTTTGGATTCAAAATAAACTAATTTTACAGTTATTATATAAAGTTTTTTTCAATATTTAGATAATAAAACGTTATGAATACTTTGGTTCATTTTAAATTTTACTTTTATCATGAAGTTACAGAAACAAAAGGATCAAAGTGTGCAATGTACAATCCAAGATAATTTAATAAACATAAATGAAAATGAAAATTTGAAACCTTCAGCATCTACAAAAAAAAATGCTGACTTAAAATCAAATCCAAAAAATAACACTCATAGTAAGTTTTATAACTAAGAAACTATGATTTTCTTACTGTAAATGAAAATAATTAATTAAGTATTTTATATTAGGTAAAACAAAGTACAATGATGTTAATAAGGATTTTAATAAACAAATGATTTGGTTTCATAAAAATTACATGAAAACTGAAAGAGAAAATCAAATGCTCTGGATCAACAGTCAGATATCTCACTTGAATAATTTGAAAAAGTTTGTTTTTAATTTACTATTTTCCTACTAGTATTAAATAATATTACAAATTTTTAATAATCAATATAACTGTAGGTATTTAGGTTTACTATTTAAATTTACAATATGATTTTATTTTATGAATAATTAAAAACGTTATTTATAAATTGTTGGAAATGAAATTTAATTCTTTTTTTAAATTTTATTTATTAAAACGATTTAAAATCTTATAGTAATGGGTTTAATAAGTACATTTGATTATTATTATTGGTAAATGTTAGAAAGTTAGTATTACAATACCACCTGAATGTAAATTTTACTCTATGAAGTATGTTTTGATATTCATAAACAAAATTATTGAATAAATATTTATTTGAAATATAGTTTAATACAATAATCATTTATATGTACTCGTACATTTAATTTTTAATTGCCCTATCATAAAACATAAACTATATTTAAAACTATACTTATTTAAATATGTTTACGGTGTGCTTATGTAAATGCATTTTTCCAAATAATTGAAAACAGGAAATATTAAATAACCATTACCTATATGATATTAATTAAATAATTGGCTTATAAATTCACGAAAAAATAAAATGTATTATATATATATCAGTTAAATTTTATAACTATTTTATTTTCTTGTATTGTGTTTTGTAATTGCTACTTAAGAGGATGCCATATGCGCATGTTAAGTCACCTTCTTACTTACAAACAACATAGCAAATTTGTAATCAGCATAATCAATTTTATATTGTTAACTTAAATACCAAAGTAAATTTCCTTATTATCAAACTTAAAGGTAAGAATATTATATAGGCCATCACATAGGCTTTTATTGATATATTTTTAAAATAAATTATAGTTATGTAAAATATTACAACTTTAAAATGCTCATAACTCATTTTAATATTATAATACTAATAAAACCTATGTAATAGCCTAGATAATATTCAGGTTTCATTATAGGTAAATTTATTCTAATAATAAACCTAACAACATAAAATGTATTCTACTGAACAACAATTTGATATTTTGTGTGTATATATGTAAGATGGAGAGAACATGTAATTATGGCATTATCTTTAAAATAATTAAAATTATGTTTTTATTAGGCTATTGAACACCCATGAAGAACTGAAAAAAGATTGGAATACATATAAGCAGAAACAAACAAATAGTAAATCTAAGTTAAGGTTAGAAATTTTACATATCATATTATAAATTAACATTTTTTTTATGTAGAAATATTACTTATTTTCATTATTAAGAGTAAATATCAACTTAAAAAATTTTTGCCACTAGTTTTGTAAAAATTTAAATTTTAGTTGTCATAAAATAAATTGGAATTGCGCTTAACTTTATTTTTTAATAATATCAATAGAATCTTGTGATAAAACCTTATATTAAATTATTAAGTTTTTTAAACCCGATAGCATTTTTTATAAACATTTAGAGAAAATAACAAAAATAGAAATTAAAATTAAAATTTCATATGTCTTTAAATAATTTAAAAAAATTCAAAAAACTTTAAAAATAATACCATTTAGAGTAAATTGTAATATAAACATTTAATAAAAATTACACAAGTACTTATGGTTATTCATTTTCAATTTTTTTTTTTTTTATAGTAAATTGTGTATACTACATAAACACATAAAAAAACGCATTGTAAATTCAATATATTATTTAGAATCAAAAATTTATAATGATAAAAATATTTTTTTTTCAATGACCAGATTATTTAATTTAATTTTTGAGATGATGAATATTTATTATTTACTATTATAGGAGTCACCAATTGTAGGTTATGTTAGTTTGTTTTAGATTATATATGAATAATTTTTTTTAATTTTGTAGAAGAAGACTTCCAATATCAAATTCAAGTTCTGATGTTACTACTTCAACTTACACAGATTCAACTATTTCTTCCAAACCAGTATCAGTCACATCAAGATCAAATGAAACTGATCTTGAATCTTCAGCTACAATTTGTGACCATGTACATTATAAAAAAGGAATCCTTGTAGACGAACCTAACTCTTTGAAAAAGTGTTGCGAGAAAATGCTTGATGGCATTAAAGATAAACAAAACAAGAAGACTAATAAATTTAAAACTGCATGGTCTCAAACTGAATCAATTCACGAGACAAAATTGAAAACTGATAGAACGCAAAACTCTCAGTCTGGTGTTAATTATACAGAATGTCAATTAAAACCAAGCAGCAGTAAAAGTTCTATAAGTTATGATATAATATTTAAGTCTACTTCAAGATGTTTAAAAGAAATAGATGCTGTATGGACTTATCAATGATAAAACATGTTAAAATAAATTAATAGATAAATTATTTCATTTCTTAGGTTAATGATCAAAAAAAAAAGCAGAAACATTCTATATCAGTAGCATGTCAAACAAATAAAATCCCATTTAAACCTAAATCTAGCTTACAGGTACTTGAAAAATTTTAATTATTTGACAATAGTATTTATTAATAGTTATTTTAAATAGATAGATATACTTTGACCAGCTAGAAAATGTACTAATTTTAAGCATCCTCAAGCTTCATCCATAGTGGAATTATTGGTTTTGGTGCCTGGGTGTCTCATAAGGATGCTCATAAGAATTTATTTTTGTTAAACAGCAACACTCTCTAGCTGGATAAAGTATTAATATTTATGTATTTAATAGTTTTAAGCTATTTATAGAAATCCTATCATAAGTACCTAATAAGTTTTGAAAATATTCAGATGAACTAATTTATATTTAATTGGAATCAATCAAATACAAATAACTTTAGTCAATATTTATTTGAATTAACATTTCTTATACTATTGTTGTTTAGTCTAAGAATACCTTTTAAATTTATAGGAATATTTAATAATAAATCGTCCAGATTACATTTGTCGAGCAGAAGAAAGGCAAAATATCTTAACTAACTTAGCTAGTTTAAGAGACAAACGCAAAGAATTAAAAAAAAATATGCTGATAACAAATAATAATGAAAATAAGGTTCCACCAAATCCATTAGGTAATTTATATTAGCTTTTTTTTCAACAAGAAATATAATTATTATTTTATTTAAGCTGTTAAGCGTGTAATGAGTCAAAGTGAAATGAGGAAGTTGACTGAAAATAAATATCGCAAGTGTCCTGAAGTCAAAAATAAAAAGATCGAAAAAAAACGGAAAGAGGAATATAAAACAAATAAAATGATGGCAAACATATTTAACAAGGTAAATGTTGGTTTAATTTTGATTTAAATAAAATTTGAATTGAAAATAAATAAAAAAAAATTGCAGAGACTTCAAAAAAAGACATTAAAAGGAAAAGTGGATTTATCCAACAGTGTAAGTGTTTGCAGTTTGTGAATATTATTGTATTATACAAATTATGATTTTTTTTTTTTGTGCATTTTTATTGGTTGTTTTTTAAATAGACAATTATTATTATGTATTCATTCTTATTCTTGTATTCTAATTATAATAAATTTAATGATAACATATTTTACTAAAATGTTTTGAGCAAATGACTAAAAGGTATTAAAAAAAATCTTATTATTGACTTTTATTAGCTATCAAACATTTTAATTTGTATTTAGGTAAATTAATATTTACTTAAAGGTATACAAGTTAAATACTTTTAACTAAGTTATAAAATGAGTTACTTTTTTTAAAAAGTAATTTCTAACTTAAGAGGACGTTGTATCCATTTGTGTTGTGCCCATTTTATACTTTTAGCTTTAATATTTGAGTTAATTTACCTATCATAATTCATAAAACTTAAAGGTAAGAATATTATTTAGATTCTAGAGCATCATTTAGTGTTTATTGATATTTCATATTAATAGTTATAGCTTTAAAAAAACATTACAACTTAACCGAGTAAATGTTCCTTTACCACTAATGATGTTGAACTAGTCTTATCTATGTTAAAAACTTCAAAATCTGCTGGTCCTGATGGTCTGCCAGGGGCGTTCCTTTATAACATAAATTCCGCATCTGCTTTCCGCTGTGGTTGATATTTCGTCGCTCCCTTGACATGGGAACTTTCCCATCTATGTTAAAGATTAGTTCAGTCACGCCTATATATAAGACTGGCGATTAAACTGATGTAAAGAATTATAGGCCTATCTTATCTCGATCTAAAATCATAATGCCAAACTCTGAGCTGTTTGTTCTTAGATGTATTCAGCCATCGGTTAATGCTATCTTAGTTGATGAACAATATGGTTTTAGGCCTATCCGTTCTGCTACTACACAATTTGTATTTAATCTGATAGTTTTTTATAATTTTAAATTGGAGGCCATTGAAAAGCGAACTTGGGTGAATGTTATTTTTACAGATTTCTCCAAAGCGTTTGATCGAATAGACCATAAAATACTAATTGAAGTTCTATATAAAACTGGATTTGGGAGCCTATTCTATCTTGATTCAAATCTTATTTATCTTCTGGTAGGGTCCATTATGTTAAAGTCTTACGATATAAATCTGAAACAGTTTGTGTACCTTCAGGTGTTCTTCAAGAGGGGCACTTATCCCCGTTGTTATTTTCTTTATTGGTTGATGGTCTAAAATTGGTTATCCCAGATTCTATGTTCCTTATGTTTATTAACGGTTTAAAAATCTTTAGAAAAATTGAGTCAGTAACTTATTGTTTAATCCTCCAGAAAGAGCTTTATGTTCTTGTTTTGTGGTTCAATTCTATGAGACTAGGCGTATTTGATAAACGGGTCAAGTATTAATATTGTTACTAGTAAGAAAGACTTGAGTATTCTTTTTTGTCCAAATCTCGATTTTCATTACCGTATAGAGGCAGTTCGCTGTCGTTTGTTAAAGATGCTTGGCTTTGTCATACGCACGTCAAAAGAATTTAAGCTCTGTAGTTCTCTCAAAGCTTTATATTGCTCTCTTGTATGGCCTCTTAGAATATTCTTCCATTCTTTGGGGCCCTTTTACAGTAACTGACTCTTTGTGTTGAGGGGGTCCATAGGTGTTTTTGTTCTTCGGCATCATTTATTTTGCAAATTCAACATCCATTGCATGATTATAGGTCAATGATGAATAAACTTGGACTCTTGTCTCTAACAAATCGAAAAATTAAAGCTAATTTGGTATTTTTGCATAAGCTGATTAACGGACGTGTGGATGCTCTCTTTCTCCTTTCTCTAATTAATTTTAAAGTTCCTTCTCTCTTAACTAGGTCTAATTCTTCCTTTGTTATTCCATTCCACAGCACCAACTATGGTAGAAATAATCCTATCCATTGTATGATGCGCATTTGTAACAAGCACCTAGGCTTCCTTAAAACGTTTTTTAATAGTACTACAATCTGTTATTCCTATTTTTACCTTGTGTGTATTTTATAAATTGTATTGTTAGTACTATTGGGTTCCTAGCCCGTTCATAAAAAAAAAAATAATATAAATATCAATAATAGCCTATGCTATATCGTAGATAATATTAAAGTAAACAACATAAAATGGATTTATTTTGCTAAACGCAAATTTGAAATGATATATTATGTTGTTAGTAAGAGTTAGACAGCATATCATGTTGTTACGTCGTTACGACACCTTATTAACTAGTTAATATTTTTAGTATTATAATATATTATATGTATACTAATATATTCTTAATCTGAATTTCACTTATTTAAAATATATTTTATTTTGTATAAATTATAGATTTCATAAAAAATAAAACAATTAATACTTAAGTAATGTTATTTGTATTGTAAATACTAAATGTTAGATCGTTGAAGGTCATAGGCGGAAATCCATTGAAAAAGTTGAGGGGGGGCTACGATTTTTCTCATAAACCAAAGCCGTTAGAAATGGACACTCCTAATAGTGGACGTAAACACTAAAAACTGGAACCAAAATTAAAAATTACTTCTCATAAATAGACACAATACATGTACATATCGAAAATATTTAAGTAATAAAAATACTATTTTTATCTTATATACATTTTGTTTATATTTCATCTTATCTTAATGGTTTTCCTATTCGAAAAATGACAAGTGATTCAGTTATATGTTTGGTAAGATCGTAAGAAGATGAGATCACATTATCAATGGACACGAATTTGCAAATTCATTGCGAAGAACAGAAAAAATTATAGATTTTTTTAATTGTACATAATTATAAAATATTTTTATACTATACGTCTATATCCACTTTTTAATACATACAATATATATATTATATATATAATAAATTAATTAATATTTCAATATATATAAATTTCAATGTGTATATATGTATAACCAATTCTCTATAGTGTCTCTCTATAGAAGACATTTATTAATTTTTTGCAAATGTCTACTATGTAGAGGTTTTATCAATAGTGGACATTTTTTAATTCCCTGTGGCTGTCCATTATATAAAAGTTTCATTGTACTACAAACATGTTGTTAAAATTTTCTAAAGTTTCATTTATTTACTGAACTGAAAGTTTTAAAAATTATTAAAATGTTATGCAACTAAATGCTACTATATGTCTACATTTGGCAACTACATGCGATCATACATTTGAATGATATTCTCTTGGTTACTATATTTAATTACTATTATTTTCGACATCTTCGTTGCCAACAACCATACCACGTTGAACACACCAGTTCTCGTCCGATCACTGAAGTTAAGCAACGTCGGGCGTAGTTAGTAGTACTTGGATGAATGACCGCTTTGGAACACTACGTGCTGTTGGCTTTTTTTGTTGATAATGATAAATAATATTTATTTTCAATTGTAACTTAAAAAATAAACATTTTTGTTGTTGTCGACAGTGGCGTACTAACGGGGTGGGATAAAACCTCCCGAAATTTTTGGATTTTAATTTATTATGAAAAAACTAAAATTCCTAGTACCTGTAACCCCTTAACCCCCCCCCCAAAAAAAAAAAAAAAAATTCATGTCTAAGTACGCCACTGGTTGTCGAATTGGTTTTTTTTATACTAATTTTAAATTACACAATACAAAAATATTTGTACCCAACCTGACCCGTTAGCCGCAACGAACTCATTCTAGGTTCAAATATAATATATCTACCTACTAATAGTAATTATATTTTATATTTTAGATTCCGAACGGAGTGATAAATGCATTTATGTTAGAATGATATGTTTTTTTTTATTTTTGTGTCTGTCATTAGTCAACACGTTTTGGAGACTTGGAGTAGTAATTATGCTTTGAATTTTGACTTCAACCCCTCTTTCAAAAGGAAAATGAATCTAGTTGGTTCTTTTTTTTGGGGGGGAGGGTCAAAAGATGTATATTTAAATTGTAATATATCGTTATTTTACGCGGTTTCGTAAAAAATTAAATTTCATATGCTCATAAAATTTTTTCTATATTGACGCTAGAATTTTTTTTTACAGTTATTTGAAGACAAAGTTATGGAGAACCTTGTATAGGGTTTTTTATCCTTAGGTAAAAATTACAAAAATGTTATGAATTTTCAACTTCAACGAATTTTCCTTGCAAATATTCGAGATTTTGTAGACATTTGAACATGCTTATCAACAAAAATTGTGACTAACGATTTTTGATATTTTTTTCTACGATAAGTACAACTTATAATAAACCTTATATTAAATGTAAAAGATTTTTTGGAGTGCCAAGTCTTTTTATAGGCATTTCAAAAAAAAACTTAGAATAATCGAAAATTTAAATAGATAACTCGAATATAAAAATTTCAAGTAGGTATTTATAAATATTACAATGATTCGTTTTTGAGTTATAGCAAAATAAAAAATCGGATTTGTCAAAAATTCCCATTTCTCCGTATTTTTATATAGGGTTTTTCCTGACGCTTTAGAAAAATACTGGAATTTTTTATACTTTTGATTCATTTTCCTTTTCAAAGAGGGGCTGAAGTTAAAAATCAAAGCACTATTACTACTCCAAAACGTGACGAGGACGGCCGACACGCAAAAAAAAAACCAGCAACAACATACACATACATGATACATCATTGTACAATCAATACATTCATCACTCCGTTAAATATTGAACATTGCACTAACGTACTGACCTATTTTGCTTTTGCCTTATACATTACATACTATAGTACTATACACGGTATAATACCATCGAGTGCAAGTGACCTTGTGTAAAGATCGGCGACAAATATGTGGGATCCCATTTTCTGTTCAAGAAACTGAGGGATTATGAGTGACCGTTGTCATAATAAAATGTAAGAATATATTACAGCAAAAGTATGTGAAATTATCGTGTAAAATGTTTACTTTCCAAATTATAATCACTGTCTTGCCGACTTAGCTGGATAAGATACATCAGGATAGTTTCGTATATTGTGTATATCATTATATCAATATAACGCTATTGAACGTGCAATTTGTTTGATTTTATGATCTTTCATCTTTGAAAAAATATCTAAAATCCTAATACTCGTTAGTCGTTGGTTAGTTAAAATACATTCACCGACTGGCCAGTCGCCATCATTGAAGGAGAAGCTGGAAGGGAAGTAAAACCTACACTGCCTTCCCATTTCCCTATCATAACGCAGAACATGCATATAGAAACTGCAGTGTTGGGAAGCAAACAAAAAGCACTGATCGACATCGGATGGAAAGTGAACTCGTACGTTATTTGGACACCAGTTGCGTGAAGAATTTTCGATAGACATTCTTGCAGCTCGTCTGCTTTGAGGTGGAGCACGATGCGTTTTATTTGTGCTATCACTGCAATCACATTATTATATTGAACACTGCAATAGCCAATAATGTGTCTATTTTGCCTATAATATACCCGATATACGTTGAGCAACACGTTGCGTAAAATATATATTATACAGTATAATTCTTTTATCATAATATACTCATTATTTCGTATTTTCGTCAAGTATTGACTTTGTTTTATTTTTTTTTCAAAATACTTTATATTATGTTTTACTCAAACTATGAAATTTAAATTTTTTTCACCCTTTTATTTAGTAGTGAAACAGCTATCAACTTTTGATTTTCAAATAGCAACCTACATTTAAAATGCTGTAATAAATTAATAGGGGTATTATTTTTTATAAATTTTTCATTAATTTTTTGGCGAGATATAGCTGTTTAGTGTTGGGCGGTTTTTGCTTCTGAAGACCAGTATATTATGTAATAAACTCTTTATCGACTATTGAAGCAGTGATGAACTTTGTACTTGTAATTATATTATAATATATTTGTTGCATATTTTGGTATTGTATAAAAATTTGCGATCCACTTATAAGTCAATAAAATTTATAGTAGATTTCTATTACGTCTTATACACCGAATAGTAAGTATACACAAGTAAACTTGTATATTAATATTAAATTAGACAAACATTTATGCGAATTTAACTGTATATAAAAATAATACAGTTTCCATATCCTGCATGTTCAATGAGAAAGCATACCACATTTGTATATGTGGAAATAATATGGCTGCACAAAAATGCTAACCTGATTAATTTTTCTGTAAAGAGTATAGTTAACAGTTATTTTTAAGTATAAGTATAAGTATGAGCATCGCCGCATCGGGTATATTAATGATATGTCTTTATAAATTATAATATGAAATTATTGTATATATTATTTGTCTTTTTTAGGTAGCATAAATATTAAATTATATAAAAATAAATAAGCATAAACTCTATTAATAGACATCTGTTGTCTCTTAATATGTTAGTAAACAATTTCAAATTCCCAATAATGTATAAGTAAATATGTAATATGCTCAATCTTATAATTTAATTCCCATTAAGGAATATACTATCAAAATTAAATAATAGAAATAAAATATTTTTCTCATTTTTATACATAGATGGTATTTGTAAATTGTACAACAAAAAAGAACTGATTGTATTTATTATTGCAACATATTAAAACATAATAATGGCTATCAGGGTACTAACATTAAATATTTTTCTTAAAATATTTGTTGTGGTTAGGTAAGGTCATTAAATTTCTAAATATTTAAGATTAACAAAAAAATATAAATAAATAGTTTCTAGTATGCTGTCATTTTTTATAACAAATAAAATCAATTTGCTCAAAACTTTAGTTTGCAACTTGGTCGAGGATCAGAATTTTATATTATGTGTAGGTTAATTATCATAAATACTTGGGTAGGTTAACATTAATATATTTATTTTAATTTTTGACATAGAGGAAGTATATAAGTAGTTAGTAAATATTATGCACATAGTATATTAATTGCTATAATGGTTTTAACAACTGAACATTTATCTAATTTTTTGTATTAAATTATACATTGATAATTAAAATGCATTTAAAATGGTGATTGAGGTGAATGTGGAATTGTACTCATTGCTTGTTTTTTAATTCTAATGAACTTTTGCTTTATGTTCTCAATTGATTTTCGTGAAATAGATACACTTTTAATTTCATCTTCTTTAATTTGAGATTGGCGACCATTTTTTATAACATCAGTTTCATCCATTATTGTTGGATGAGTGGTCAAAACCGGTTGATTTTCAAAAGCAGCACATGTATCATCCTAAAATAAGGGTATAGTGTACTGTGTATGACAATTTCCAATTCATTAAAACTACTCATTCATAACTATATTAGAATATAATAAAATTATATTTATATTTAAGTAGTATTACTATTTAATTATTATAATTACCAGCAAATTTTCATTGTGAGAACTTTGTAATATTTTAACTACAGACTTATCCAATTCATTGTTTTTTTTCACCATTTCCTAGAGATTTTTAATATAATTTAACATAAGAATTTATAATATGAAATAAAACAATTAGTGAGATTTAATTATAATTTTATTTTATACTATAACACTAGAAATGAATGCCGTTTATGAAACTATTTAGTTATTGTGCTTAACAGAAATTGAATAATTACTCGCCATGTTTGTTTTAACATGTTTATTTATTTAAAATTTTTAATAAAACTTATTATAATAATTAATTACTTAAATATTTAATAAAAAAAAATTTAGGGAATTTTCTGAACTTAATTTATTTTTATTATTAAAATGAATAATCATAAGCATTTCAAGTTTTTCTTCTGTGAAGCTGTGTCGTTTATTGATTAACATATTTTTAAAGACTAAGAACAAACGTTTGACGTCAACCAAAGTTATTGGGACATATTTGAAGTTAACGTCGCAAATTTATTAGATTATTTATCTTATAAATAATTATATATATATATATAAATTATTATTTAGTGATTATGAAAGTCAGTTTTAATTTTTCTAGTTGACAAAATATTTTATACATTTTTTTAAAATTTTTACTTCAATATGCAATAAATTTTGAATTTTGCCAAAATATGTAAAAATATTCAATAACCTTTAAATATGCAGAAATATGCAAAAAAACATTCACCATTAGCTTCAAATTATGATGATTCTTGGAGATAACTGACAAAAATCCAAAAATATTAATAGGAAAAAAATATGCAATTGCATAGAAATCTGCGCTCTAATTATGACGCATAATTAAGGCCGAATTGGTCTGGTAAGACATCGAGTAATACTCGGTGGGCTGCTCAAAATATGGGCCAGCTTTGAGTTAGGTAGTATTTCTTTTTTTATTATAGTGATTAATTAGTACAAACATTGGTAGAAAATATAATTGATTCTAATTATTTAATTGGTACAGTAGTTGTAGCTGTAATCAAACATTAGAAAACCTAACTCGATAGGCTGATATTTTGCCAACCCGGCGCTGCATATAATATGTTTAATACATATTATATCTTATGATATTCTAGAAATATATTACATACTAATATAGTAAATTGATAATATAATAATTACATCTTGTATGTTATCATTTTTAAAATGATTTGGTAATGTTTCATTGTATACTTGTTTAATGGTATCAAAATCTATAGTTTGATATTTATATGGTTGACTACTAGAGTGTAGTAAGATTGATCGCCTTGATTTATTACTTCCTTCTGAAGTCATTAATTTTGGTTTATCACTAAAATCTGTTTTTAAAATTATTGGAGGAATAATTTTGTATACTGATTGTACTCTTGGATCAAGATTTTCAAGACTTTTATCTAAAACAATAAAATATTTTACTCATGACACTTACTCTATATCAATAATCATACGTTTAGATATAAAAATTAAAGGATAAAAAAAATATTTTTTAAATTTTATAATATGTTACAGCTAATAAGTACTAACCAAAAATGTAATTTACCATTTATATACTTACTTAATTTACTTCAAATTAAAACTTTTTAATGGAATAATTTTTAAAAACTTTAAATCAAAATTCTATTTATTTTAAACTATTATCACAATTGATATTCGTTTACATTTTATATGTTTAAAGCAATAATTAATTTTATAAATAAACAAAATAAGAAATTAACTTACCAGTAAACACTTCTTTATATAATACTTGGTTTTCAATTTTTAAATTATCAATTATATTATTTAAGACATTTATATGTTTCTCATAAGATAGAATTTGTTCTGTCATGTCAATAACTGATTGTTGTGATTCTTGTACCATAATATTAATTTTACCTTCGTCATTTAACTGTTCACACCAATTTATATAACCATTTAAAGTATTTTTTATGGTTTTAAGGAATTTTATAAGATCTACTTTTCCACAATTGTCCATTAATTCTTCTCTCTTTATCTATATTAACAAATTAATAAATAGAATGATACAAAATTATAACATATATTTAGAACTTACATCAGAAGTTAAATTAATTATATTGGCATCCAAAGTTTCTTGAGATTTTAATATAATATCAGTTAATTTAGCACACTTCATAGAAATTAACTTATTTTGTTGAAAATTAGTATATAAATTCATAAATTTTTGTCTTAATTCAGAAACTTCGCTTTCTAAAAAAATAAAAATAATAATAAAAAAATATAACAATATAAATAATAATAGGTACCTATGTAAATAATATATGTATATATACCACAGAATCATAAATAACTAAAATAAAATTATAAATTTCTCATGCATATTTAGTTATTTTCATACCAGTTGCTTCACAATGTTCAATATTAAGTAATTCAGATTTAAAATCTTTAATACGCTGTTTACTATCTTGAATGATTTCTTTATATTTTCTAAAATGATCACACATAATATGAAACAAAATAATAATTATTTAAATTAGTTACTTACACAGCTATATCTGTAGTATTTTTAAGAGTACATCCAACTCGAGAAATTATTTCATTTACTTCATTAAAATTACTATTTGATATTCCATCAAACATTGATATTTTTTTGTCAATAAACTTGTCTTCAATATACAGTGGTGCATTTAAATAAATAATACCTAAAAATAAATTTAAAAGATAAAATATTAATTTATACAGGCGCGGACTGGTAAAAAAGGGCACGAGATGCTATATAATTTAAAAGGCAAATAACAAAAAAATTTTTGGGGCAAATTTATTGCCCCCCCCCAACCCAAACTCAATGTTATAATCTGTTAATAATAAATTAATAAAGTAATGTACAAACTGAATAACCTATTTTCTTGATAACTACTTAAATGTATTCTTTGATTGTTATTAATATTTTATAAGTAATAGATCTAATACCTACAATTTTATTAGAGAATTGTAACTTTTTCTTTCAAAATTCACATTCATTTAATGTAGAGTAATTATGGCAAATTTATACTGATATGAGAAAATATATTTTAGAGCAAGGGATGCTGTTGATCAAGTATCATTATTTGTGAATGTAAACCTCACTAAAATTCATTAAAATTATAAATACATAACATTAAAGATAATATTGTTAAGATCACTTGATTTAAGTCATTGTAACCAATTATTAACTTTATTAACTAATCATTAATGTTGCTTAGTTATATTACAATATTGGTATTGAGTGAGTTTTTAGTCTTACAAAACATAATATAATTTTATTAACACTTTGACTGCGGCATGGGTTGACCTGAGCAATTCCCTTGTGCGAAACATTTTTGTAATAATAATAGTAAGTATAATAATAATATAAAAATACCCGGAATCTCAAACCACCGCAAATTAAACAATTTCAATCTTATATCTGTGCGGAGGTGTAAGCACAAATAGCTTGTTGTATGCTGGTATTATTGGGAGAGGTCAGAAAGTAATGCAGGTTGTCGATGCCCACTGCATAGAATAAATACAATTTGTCAACGATGTGTCGACGTCAGTAGTCAAAGTGTTTATAAAGAAGCTATTAAAAATGGTAAAAACACTAAAATCCATCTCGTGAAAAAATTTTTCTGCTCAAAATACACATTAAATATTATTTTTATACTGGTTTACATAAACTTCTATATTATTATAAAATATCATTCAACTTGGCTTGACTGATTTGACATATTTTGCACATAGTCACACAATATGCATAATGTGTATGAAGCAATGGCGTATTTAGGATTTTTTTTTTTTTTTTGGGGGGGGGAGGGAGATGACTAAAATTGTTGATATTCAACATCGCGGAATTTTATTAGCCACCTACTAATAATGTGATAAATAGAAAAAAATAACAAAAACCATATAAATATAAACAAAAAAAAGGGGGACCAAAGGAAGATATATCTCCCTAATTTCTTCATATAAAAATGCCACTGGTAAGAAGCAATGCATACCTTATAGATACTAAAAATTTCAGGTTTATAAGTCATTAGGAATATTTATAAAAAAAGTTTATATACATAATTATACTTAGTAAGATGTCAATTAAAAATATTAATAGAAAACCCTAGAATTAAAAAAATTAAATCTATGGTTTTAATCCTAATAATAATAACAAAGTGAGCATCACATAATATATATATATATTAATAGCGGTTTAAAAAACAAATTTTTTCACTTTAATTTAAATACTATTGTTAGAAAATATTACTAAAGATAATTGAGTACATTAATTTTTAACATAATTTACAATAGAATAATTAGTATACTATACCTTTTTTCTTCAATTCACAACACTTAATGTATAAACAAAATTGATACATAAAAAAAATAAAGACAGGTCCGCCAGGATTTGCTAATAATGATGAATTAACTTTTCCAATAACATTTGAAGATTTTTCATAAACAAACCCATCTAAACCCTAAAAAAAGGATAATATGTGTTAAAACAAGGTAAACCATTATTTTCCACTTTCATGAATTAGTATGTACCTATATATATTATATATATATTTAATCATTATCATAGCTGTAAAAAGTGAACATGGGCTTACATTAATTAGTAGTGTAGCTATATTACGGAATTCAGCAGCTTCTTTAAAAGTAGTTATTGGCCAAGATACTGTTTTTAAGCAATTTGGATCTGTTAATTGAAGTAGATAATATAACACCTGTTCCATAGCTTCTTTGTTTGGCTTATTAAATATTTTCTAAAATATCATGTACATTTAACATTAATAAATAAATAGGTACACCAGTTAATTGTTTAAAAATTTTAAATAAACATAAACTTACATTTGTTAGATGTTTATTCAATGTAGGAGGAATAGTTTTTCTGTTTAGCATAAATATACCTTGAATATGATGACTAATCCTTGCTTCCATTATGCCAAGTCAAATATAAACTTAATATTTTATAAATATAATTAATATATATATAATTTTATTATTAATAAAATAGGTGTTCTAAAGCTATAATAAAATAAAATAACTGAATATATAAAAGTATTTACCTACTAGTCAAGCAAAATGATAATAAGTTTTATGCATAGTTAAATGTAAATTATAAAATTATATAATATATATTTAATAATGGGTAAGATCTTCTCTACTTTGATTATTACCATTAATTGTTTAATTAAAATTACCTATTTATAATGAATGGTTAATGGTTATAATTTAATAGTTATGTTTTACAACTGACACATTAGAAAAAATACTTAATAGTATCTAGTGTTTACTTGCATAGAAAAGTAAATAATATAATATTATGCATTTATGCTCACTTGTATAATATATTTATATGGTTCATAAACCATAAATTCATAAAGATTATTATTTAAAAATAAATTTATAAAATAAACGGTCAACTTTAATGAACACTATAGTATATAATATTATAGTATTATAATTAATAATAATGGTATGACATTGTTATTCCTTAAACGTTCAAACTTTAAAGATAAGAATTACATGGATATATTATGATAATTCCCGCCAAAATGTATTGATTATTATTGTTCTTTGTGATTGGTACTTGATTAAAACTATATTCTGTTATCGTATGATTTTATCTCACTGAAATAAATAAACCAAGTGCAGAACTACAGAACGGGCATCTTATATAACTATAAGTCGCAATCTCAACTCCTTCGAAGTCTACTATTCTACTGTCTAGTGTCTACACTACGACTACGGTCGTCACGAAAGTACGACACCACTTAAAGTTGCAATGTAGTTAGTTTCTAGAATTTAATGATCTTTAAATAACAAATAAATAACTATAATTAATAATATGTAAAACAATCTTAATTTAGTTTAAATATTGAAGTTAATAATAATATTTTAGATTTTGAATTTATTTGTATTCAGGAGAGATTTTATTCGTCACTGGTAATTTGTAGGTATATTAATTTGTTATTTAAGTAAAAATGAATTAATAAATTATTATTTTGATAAAATATAATTGTTGTTTGTTATTATATAAATATGTAAATATATATATTTTTAGTTTCTATAACTTTTAAGTTATAAGTAATATATAGAAGTAGGTTGATGTGTTTATATAGTCTTATAGATGTGCTATTATTAATTGTTATAAAATAATTTTACTATGAAATCAGAATTTTTCAAGAAAATTTAAAATTATTTACATTTTAAAAATGATTGTGAAATCAAAAATTTCCGGTCTTCTTTTTATTAAGTAATATTATTGTTGTCAATAAAAAAATTAAATTTTATCTAAATACATGCTTGGCTAAAAATAAAAGTGTTCGAAAAATGTACCAACATTTTTTTTATTGACCCATAAATATCGAATGTTGTAACCAAACTCTCTCTGCAAAGTGATTAAACAATAATACAATGCTAACTGATAAATTAGCTAATTTTAAATTGCCGTTACTTAAAAGCAGAGTATAACCAACTATATAGGTATACAAGCTATATTCATAACTTATTGAAATAAATATTTTATAATATAAAATGGAAAATGGAGAATTAAATAAGATTTTTTTACTATGTTAATATGACAACAATAATGTTGTGCTGGTATTTATTATTGGTATATTTTATAATAATTTTATTTAGTATAGTAGAAAAAACAAAAAATAATGGAAGTATTTATTAGAGACTGTCTGGCTTTGTAATGTATACAATTAAAAAGAAAAATAAATGAAGGGATAAAGAGCTTAGTTGATGATTTTTCTTCAAAAGAGATACACCTTATGGCCATGCAAGGAAAGAAGAAAAGTATGAATATTAAATCTAAAGGGCGAAAGTTAAATTGGTAAGCTGGAGGTTACAAAGAGCTTCTTCAAGATTGATTGTGCAGATGAACAATGATAATTTAACTAGATATTATACATATTTGTTATTCAAGAATACTTAGAAATTAATTTTGTTATTCATTTAGGAAGTTATTTCTATCAAGATTAATTTTCAGTTAAATTTAATGGCGTTAACATTTGGTGATAATATACATACTAAAACTTTCACTCCTCAAGAATACCTAGTTGAAGTTCTAAGTTCAGCTAAAAACAAAAATGTAATTATTTCATTAGGAGGTATAACAAATAAAGTATTTGTTATTTTGAATCTTATTCGAGAACTTGCCTTTAAAATTCACAGGTTAGTCAACAAAGTTTACAATGTAATAACAAAAATGTAATGATAAATGTGTTAATTTTCTATAGGAAATTTGAAAAAAAAAAATGGACTTTACTAATTTTAGAAGAAACAGAAATTGATCAATACATGTTTTCTATCCGGCATTTGACCAATTTAAAACCATTATTGATTAAATCATTCAATCATTTGAATTTTAATAACTATGAAGTTTGTATAAATTTTAATTCTTTTTTTTCCTTCAAATGTTTTTTTTTTAATATTTTGATTTGGGTTTTTCTTTCAGGTAATTGTTATTACTGAAAACCAATGCTTAGAAATGCTTGAAAAAAATTATATAGATTTTGATCAGCTGAACTTAGTTATATTCAATAACTGCCAGAAAATAACTGTGAAAAATAGTACTTATTTTAAGGTATTTTTTAATTTTTATAAATTATTTTAAACCATTAAAATTTTTATACAACAGACATTAGTAGTAAATGATTAACATATGGTTTTACTTTAAAATAACATAAAAATAATATTTATATATAATTTTATTTTTTAGATTTGTAACTTTATCAAGGCTAATAGCAAATGTAGAATTTTAGGGATTGTTCATCCATTATTTGAATTTGATTCTGATCCATTCTTCATTGAAGATCAAATGAAATTTATATCGAATAAATTGTTTTCATCTATCGAGACTGCCAGCGATATTGTTTCTATTTTACGCCACTGTTGTAAACCTAAAGAAGTTCTCATTGAATGTGCTGTTCAAACGGAAGATGTTATCAATACTACAATAAAATCTATGGTACAAAGCTTAACTGAATTTTTAAATGACCATAACTTTGAGCCTGCTATCATATATGAAGATGATGAAGAATATGGTGAAGAATTAAAACAAATAACTCACCCTAAAAATGAACCCTTACAAATGATAGCTGATTTTTTGGATGTTTTAAAAACAATGGGTCCATATTGTGCAGATAAAGCTGCTTTGACACTTCTATACATGGTAGAAAAATTAAAAGTTAAAACAAAATATGAAAGACATTATATTTTGCTGTGTATTGTTTCTACATTATTGATTCAAATAAGAGCAACGTTTGATGATATTTTCTATAATTATAGTAATATTGATAAAATTCTTAAATTTAGTTCCCCTCGTGTGCTACGAATTATTAATATTCTCAAACAATATAAACCAAAATCTTTTAGAGCAGATAATAACAATGTTGAAGTGTGTAATGATCAAAAAGAAAAAAAAGATAGGACCTTAAAATCTAAATCAGTAAGACGTAATTGGAAATTAGCTAGAAGATATGGAACTCATAGAAAACAAGGACGATCAAGAGATCAATACGAAGAGACTGTTTGTGCTATAGTTCTTGTAAACAACAAAATGACAGCTTCTATTTTGTACTATTTGTTTTTAGTAAGTATTTACAGTAAAAAAAAAAAAATTAAAAAAAAATAAAATTAATTTATCAAATTCATAATAAGCTTTTATCTTATTTAGGATTTGAAAAATAGTAATAAAGAAGATTTTGGTTGGATCCAACCTCAATACACAGTAGATAAAGAAGCAGACCCAATTACTGAACCTAAAGAATTTGAAATTGAACATAAAAAGCAAGAAGAAACTTTAAGAAGGTACCGTTATATAAATTTTAAATAAAATATTATTATTCAATATATTGTATCTGATTGAGAACTCAATATCATAATGATTGTTTCAGGTTTCGACAAAGAGAATGTAATGTACTTATTGGAACTAAAGTATTAGAAGCAGGAATTGATTTACCTCGATGTAATTTAGTAATTAATTATAATATACCACTTTCATATAAATCCTATTTAAGATCTAAAAGTAGGGCAAAAACATTAGATGCTCATTATATTTTAATGTTTGATGAAAATGCTACTTCAAGTATTTTATCTTGTTTAAAACTTTATAAAGACATTAACAAGGTAAAAATTGATTTTAAATAATATTTCTATATATTATATATTATCTTATCATCATATAACTTATACAATTTTGAATTATTTTTTGCTAGATGTTATTAAGTCATTGTGCTTTAAAAGATATTAACATGGAAAATGAAATCTATGCTGATAGATATAATTGGTGTGTTACACCATTCAAACCAGGAAAAAAGGAAGATTCAGCATTTGTGGATATGGCATCAGCCATTGGTCTTGTAAACAGGTTATAATTCATAATATTATATTTATGTGTATAACTTGTAATATTACTTATAAGTTCTAAGTATGTTTTACTAATATATGTACCTTACAGATCAACTCAAATGTAATTTGATAACTGTAGATCTGGAATATATTTTATTGATTAAAATATCTATTGTAAATATATTAATATGTTATGACTTATATAAAATAATAATCCGTTCATAACAGATTTAACTTGGCTGTAGGGGCTGTTTTTAATATTTGGTAGATTTTATTTAAAAAATCACTTACTATTACTAGTTCCATCAAAAAATTTCTTTTATACAAGAATCTACTGTTAATTAAAGAAAAAAATATTATTTTAATTTTAAATATATCTAAAATACTTTTAGGTATTCTAAGAATAAATTAATTTCAAGCAGAATGTTGCTACTTTAATGAATATTAATTATCATTTATATTATATATTCTAATGCTCTTGAAATAGTTAAATGTAATATTTGTGTTTATAATATATTTATTACCTTAGGTACTGTGCAAAACTACCTAGTGATACTTTTACCAAATTATCTCCAATTTGGAAGATACAATCAGTAATATATGAGAATCAACCAATGTTTGTCTGTAGTATTCGACTTCCAATCAATTCACCAATTAAACATGATATACATGTAAGTAATAATGTGTTATTTATGTATTACAAAGAATTAGCTTGGCTTATTGAGTATTTGAGAAAGTCTTAAAAGTTTGTTGAAATCAGGGATAATGGACTTTAAGTGAAGCACCTGCCTCAACTTAGATAATATTGTCTCCTTATAGCTTTTAAGTTAAGGTTTTAAGATTGTTAATATTTTCATTCCTGCTTAATGTAATAAAATGATTATAGTATAATTTTATTTAATATTTATTTTTTACTTTTTTTGAAAGGGTCATCCAATGCCATGTGAAATTTTAGCAAAAAGAATAGCTGCATTAGAAGTGTGTAGACAATTACATTCTCACGGTGAACTAGATGATACCCTTCAACCTATTACAAAAGAATCATTTCATGCTTTGTTCAATGCTGATGAAGTACTGCCTGATGCTGAAGATTCCTTAATACCTTGGGACACTGAAGAGCCTAGACCGGGAACAAATAAACGTCGCCAATACTACTATAAAAGAGTATAATTAATATTTTAAATATTTAATTTTGCTTTAAAATAATTTCTAAATAATTATAAAATTGTTGTTAGATTGCTGAGGCACTGAATGATTGTAGACCAGTTGAAGGCAAGCCTTGTCATTTGTATGCTATATTATTAAATATGAATTGTCCTGTGCCAGAAGAACAAAATACTAGAGGTCGAAGAATTCATCCACCTGAAGAATCTGTTCATGGTTTTGGTATACTTACAACAAAACATATTCCAAGTGTAAGTAAATTTTTTTAAATAAAACTTTAATATACAGTCTACACCTATATTAGATTGTATTATAAGTTTTATCTTTGAAATTGAATTATTATTTAGATTCCACCATTTCCTATATATACTCGATGTGGTGAAGTATATGTCAGTCTAAAGCCAATTAAAACAAATATGTTGCTAACGCAACATCAATTGAATGATATAGCCACATTTTTAAATTATACATTCACCAATGTACTACGTTTGCAGAAATGTCATGTGGCATTTGATCCAACTACTACTCACAATTGTTATTATATTGTGCCAACTTTAAGAGGTTGTAAAAATCAAACTATTTATGGTGAAAAAATACATAAAATGTGATTGATATATTTTAGATACAAGTGGATCAATAGATATTGATTGGAATTTCTTAGATAATATGCATAAATGTAAAGATACTAAACTAAGTATTATAACTAATGAAGATAGAATAAATTTTCAACCTGATATTGAAGTATTAAAAGATGCTGTTGTTACACCTTGGTACAGAAACCAAGAACAACCTCAGGTATTATAAAAAAATTTTGAATAATTTAACATTAATTTATGTTATACTTCTGTTTAGTATTTCTATGTAGCAGAGATTTGTACACATCTAAATCCAAAATCACCATTCCCTGGTTCTATAGAAAACTATAAAACATTTGAAGATTACTACAATCTTAAATATAATTTAAAAATCCAAAATCTTGAACAACCTCTTTTAGATGTGGACCATACTTCAGCAAGATTAAATTTTCTAACACCAAGGTTTGCTAGTATAAGTAAAATATTGAACATTTTTTTTTTTATATTTTTTATGTTTTCAGGTACATGAATCGTAAAGGTGTAATTTTACCTACAAGTAGTGATGCGACTAAAAGAGCTAAACGAGATAATTTAAGTCAAAAACAAATTCTTGTTCCTGAACTTTGTAATGTACATTTATTTCCAGCATCAATGTGGCGTAAAGCTGTTTCTTTACCATGTATATTGTACCGTATTAATGCTCTATTGTTAGCTGATGAGATTCGTACTATTGTTGCCAAGGATATATCTTTAGGATCGCTTAACTTAAGTTTTGGTATAAGATTTTAAAAATAGTAGATATTTTCTCTGTACTAATTATTTTTTTAAATGTCATAGATCACATCTGGGAGCCTTTAGATTTTGGCTGGACCATGAAAGATGTATTAATAAAAAGAAAAGAACAAAAAGAAAATAGTGTAGTAAAAATTGTGGAACCGGTTGAAATTGTTAAACATTTTGTAGTTGAAGAAATAAATGAAGAAAAAGTAGATAAATCAAATGACCCTAATTGGATGGATATAGGAACATGGTCTAATGACATGGCTGATTTTGCAATGAATAATATTGATAATACAACAAATGTAAGGTATTCGTCTCCAACTAGTTGGATGGTTCAAAGTGATAATGAATCAAGCACATTTAGTGATACTGATTCAGATGATGAAATTCAAGTTGATGGATTACATTCGAATGGTTTGCGCATAGAATTTAAAAATACTTATTTAGCTGAAGCTGTCGATGAAAATGATTCCAAAACAAATAAATTATTTTTTTTCAAAAACAATGAAACAAATGAAAATTCATGGATTTGGAATGAGAATTGTCACTTTGTACCTAACTATAATTCTAATGAAATAGATAAACAAATTACAAATTTATTGTATAAAAAAGATGATGAAATAATTATTAATCGAGAAGTAAAAAGTTGTACTAATATTGATAGCTCATCTTTATTAAAATTACCATGGGAATTAAATTCAGACACTGGTTATGGACTTCCAGACATTAATATTTTATCAAATAACACTTCATTTGTGCCTAAAGATAAAAAATGTATTAAAAATGGAGTACACTTAAACAATAAAGCAATTGACAATATCAATAGAGTTCATGATACACAAAATGAAACATTTAGTTTTGACTTTCAGCCAGACTTAAACAATCATCCAGGACCAAGTCCTAGTGTTTTACTACAAGCATTAACTATGTCAAATGCAAATGATGGAATTAATTTAGAACGTTTGGAAACAATAGGAGATTCATTTTTAAAATATGCTATCACAGCTTACTTATACTGTACTCATGATAATGTTCATGAAGGAAAACTGAGCCATCTTAGATCGAAACAAGTCAGTAATTTGAATTTGTATCGTCTAGGTAAATTAAAAATGTTTGGCGAACGTATGATATCTACAAAATTTGAACCTCATGATAATTGGCTACCACCCTGTTACTTTGTGCCTCATAAATTAGAAAAAGCTCTTATTAATGCTAGTATACCAACTTCATTGTGGAATATGATAACACTTCCCACATTTAAGGATCCTACAGATAAAGAAATTGAAGAAGTTATCCAACAGTTCAAAGTGGGCTTCTCAAATGAGGACTTAGAAAATACTCCTTTGTTCGTGCCTTACAACCTTGTTACTCAACATAGTATTCCCGATAAAAGTATTGCTGACTGCGTAGAAGCTTTAATTGGTACTGTAAATTTAATTACTAATTAACGACTTTTTTCTAAAATATTTTTTTTACAGGTGCTTATTTGATATCTTGTGGAGCTCGTGGAGCATTATTATTTATGTCTTGGCTAGGAATAAGAGTATTACCTTCGCTAGACGATTCAAAATTAGGTTACCTCAAACCACCATCTTCTCCATTATTACGTAATGTTCATGATCCTGAAGGTGAATTAGCAAAGTTAATGAATGGATTTGAATCTTTTGAACAGCATTTAGGATACCGTTTTCAAGATCGTAGTTATCTATTACAAGCAATGACTCATGCTTCTTATCATCCCAATCGTTTAACTGATTGTTACCAACGATTAGAGTTTCTGGGTGATGCAGTTTTAGGTAAGTAAATAAAAATATAATAATTGTAATAAATCTAAATTAAAACTAAAATTTTAGATTATTTAATTACGCGACATTTATATGAAGATAAAAGACAACATTCACCTGGAGCTTTGACAGATCTTCGTTCAGCACTAGTCAATAATACAATTTTTGCATCCTTAGCTGTTAGAAATGGTTTTCACAAGTATTTTAAACATTTATCTCCGGGTTTGTCTGAAGTTATTTGTAGATTTGTAACCATACAAGAAGAGAATGGTCATACTATTGATGAAGAGGTGTATAATCATTATTCAAACATATTTATTAATTAAACATACTTTCTTTTTATATTTATGGGTAAAAGTTGTGCTTTTAAAACTTAAAAGGGTATATCTATAGAAACATAATTGGTGGAGTATGGTAATATAGTATATTGAAGAAATTATTTAAAGTTTAAACTACCCGTACATTTTTAAATAGTATTTGCAGTTTAATTATTAAGACTATAACATTTTTATAAATACTAAAAAATAAGCACTCAAAATTATTACTCTTAAAAAATTAATGCTAAATTTACTTAATTTTGAGTGCTTTGTGTGGAGTTTCCAACATTTCATTACATTATTATCATATAATTTCTAAACCTTTAAAATATTTTTTAGTTTTATTTCTTGGGAGAAGATGATTGTGAAGAAGCTGAAGATGTTGAGGTTCCAAAAGCCCTTGGCGACGTTTTTGAATCGGTTGCCGGAGCAATTTATTTGGATAGTAATATGTCATTAGATACAGTGTGGAAAGTTTATCATAAAATAATGGAAAATGAAATGGGTAAGATAATATAATATTATATGTACCTTAATAATATTATTATTTTAAAGTATTTACTTTAAAATCATATATTTGTTTAAAACAATTTGAATGTTTTAGTACTTTTTAAATAATTTTTTATACACAAAGTTATCTTAGCTGTAAAACATCTATTACTGCAAAGTATTCTAACAAATTTATACAATAATACAAATCAATACTTAAATATTATAAAATTGATTCCTTAAGATAGACATATTAAGTTATACCAAAACTCTAAAAAAATTAAATTTGTGATCTCATAGCATATGAATGTCAAAATGCAATAAATACTTATTACAGTATATATTATCCACAGATATATACTAATACATAAAAATGTATTATTATATATTTTTAATAGGTAAGTACTATCAATAAATACTCAGAACATTTTTATGTTATAGAGCAATTTAGTAAAAACGTACCAAAATCTCCTATCAGAGAGCTTCTAGAATTAGAACCAGAAACTGCTAAATTTAGGTAAGTAACTTAAAAAATATTATGAAAAAATTGTCTTTTGGTAGAAACAGGTGATAAGTTTGCTGTGTATAATATATAGGTTATGCCTATATAGTTTTTTTCTGTTGTGTCCAGTTTCTAAGATATTGGTTATCATAAAAGTTAAATTATTTTTTTCTATCATTTTTAGCAAACCTGAAAAATTGGCAGATGGTCGACGAGTCAGAGTAATAGTTGAAATATTTGGCAAAGGAGAATTTAAAGGTATTGGTCGGAATTATAGAATTGCTAAATGCACTGCAGCCAAATGTGCCTTAAAGCATTTAAAGAAAAAGATAAAGAAATAAATTATAGTCTTTATTATACAGTATTAATTGGAAACAAGTACATTAAGTGATTTATGTTGAAATATGGAATTTATTTTAGAATTAATTAAAGTTACTACTTTAGATTATTAATTATTGTATAATTAATTTTATTTAAAATACTTACATTTTTATTCAATAAAAGTATTAAATTTGTCATATAAAAATATAAAATTAATGATAATTTATTTTTCCTTTTTTGGTTTAATATTTTTGATTCTGATAGTTGCAATTAGTGTACTTATTTATTAAATTCAAAAAAAAAACATATATATAAGGGATGGCAAATCCATGGCATGCGAAAAATTAAAATATTTTTACTATATATAATAGGAAAAAATATTTTGAGTATACAACAAAAATCACATCAAGAAAGAAAATAAATAATTAAACAAGTAATATTATCATAATATTATGTACTTAACTAACCTTTTTTTATATTAATACATTAATTATACAATGAAATTACAATAATTTTCGGGACCATGTGTTCTAAAGGTTTGCCACCCCTGATATATATTATAGTGATTTATTTAACGACAAAGTATATTCAACTAATACTATAAAACAGTTACCTACTTTTGTTTATGTTATAAATGATATTAAAAGTAAAAGTTACCTTTAAATTTATAGGTATACATTCACTTAAATTGTGTAGTGAAAGGTAAATATTATATTATTGGTTTTAGGGCATTGAGACATATTACATTTGTTATAAATTATAGACTAACATTGGTCATTTAAGAAAAATGAATAAAATAATATGGATGATTATTATTTATTATTTTTTTTTTTGCCAACCTTTTAGTTTGTACATTAATAAGTTAATTGAATAATCAAGAGTCTATTAGTTAATTCTAATACATTATCTTATTTAATATTTATTAATAACTCTATTCAGTTGAGTAATTAAATGGACAACATAAATATTGTAATAACAAGGAAGGAAATAATCATAACTCATAAGTTATATTAGATTATTAGGCTTGGATACTGATTTAGGCAGTTCATCATTTGAATAAAAAAATTGTGTGTAATAATTACAAAAATTATAGTATGTATAAATTATTCGTTCTTTAGATTAAATGTTAAAATATTTACTGTGATAATATAGAAAGTAATTTAGAGTAAAACAAGTTTTATACCAAACTTTCTAGGTTTGATATGATAGTTATTATGTAAAATATTTTATATAATTCTACACGAATTACTTAATACAATTTAAAGAAATTATATATTTCTTCAATATATAAAAGTTTTTTTACTTTTATTTTTTTTTAGGGGTATGAGGAGGTTGAAACAATTATTTTAAAATTTAACTAAATTAAAAGTAATTTAATGTGACTATGTGAGCTAATTTCAATTTCTGATCACTCTACAATAAGTGTATTATACACTTAATTTTTAACCAACATTTTGTATTATGTACAATATTTGTATTGGTTAGTCATTGGTTATAAAAGTAGTTCTGTTAAAATAACAAGTAATATTTATTTTAAAATTTAATCAATTGCACTTTCCGTCAGGATTACATAACAATATTATTTGTAAATATAAAGAAATCTACACTAATAATATTATAAAGTAACAATAATCTAGGTTATAGATAAAATATTTATAAAGTAAAAAAGTATTGAAAGTATTAAAAATTTTTAAGTACAATATTATTAGTACTAACTCATAATTAACGTACAATTGTTTTTAATATTAAAATGTTAAAAAATATATTATACAATTCAAAAAATCATATATAATTTTAGTAATTTAACAATACAAAAACAGTTTAAAATATAAGCATTAATGAATATATTAATATAATAAAAAGTATTTAACATTTTTATCACAATATAATGATAATTATTAATATGAAAACTTATATAACTTAAAAGAAATTATAAAATGTAGGCAATTTTTGTATAAAACACTGTTAGATATTTAAAAAATAATTTTCAATCATAAATTTAAAAAATTGATACCTAATCTTTGAAATTCATAACAAAGTACATTTAATTAGGAATACCCACTATGTAGGTAGGTAGTTGTCATACGGTACAAATAAAACAAAAATTTAATTTTTATTATTGGATACTTCTTCAACAGATTTTAATTCTAGTACAGAATCAAAAATTTTACCATCAACTAAAACCTTAAGATTTTCACCAGCATAAGATAAAAGAGGTGAAATCTCACATTCAATGTTTTCTGTTTTAAATTTTCCACCAGATTTTTCAACAAATTTTCTATGAAGTGAAAAGACATCCAAGCGAGCAGTTTTAGGGTTATCTTTGCCATTAGGCACATCTGCATTCTTTAAAGCACTAAATTCTTCATCTCTTTCTACTTCCCAAACAGCAAGACGATTACAAAATTCAAAAACATCGAAAATAAATTTCTCCATTTTGATACCATTTGGTTCTTCAGGTTTACATACAGTGCCAACATCATTTATATAAGGAATTTTTTTTTTAGCAACATGCAATTTTAATTTACTATTATATTTGTAAGCAACATCATTTAAAAAATCTGTAGTAAAAAAATGGTTACAAATATTACCAGCACTAAAAGTTAAGCGGCCATCAGGATTTCTTTTTTTAGCTGTATTTTCAGTGATTTCACTATACTCAACAACTTGAAATTTTCCGTCAACCTCACATACAACACCTAGTGGCTCAGAGGGATATGTTTTTTCAACAACTTTTGCCCCACATTCAGCATTCTTTGTTATGCAATACCCAATAAATATTGGATCTGCTACTTTAACTAATATATTATCTACACTATGAGCATGGAGGTATTCAACACCTAGCCTTTTAATTTCATCCAGTATATTACGATCACGTAAAGCTTTATATATACCACCATTACCATCTGGAGATTTAGAAATTTTATTTATACCTTCCATAATGATTTTCCCATCAAATGTAAATGCTGGCAACATATATTGTTCAAAAAATATAACTTTTTTTTCATCTAGGCCAAAATAATTATTTTCCTTAAAATATTTCCGAGTAGGTTCCATAGTGTGTTCACTAGTCATTATAAACCAAGGTAAACCTTTACTGCTTCCAAAATTTTTATTTGCTAGCCTAATCAGACAGCGAATACGTTCTCCTTGAATACGGAATAATGATTTATGAGATGGCAAACCGACGTCATACATACCTTTAGGGTAGTTAACTCCAAGCCTTGTACCTTGCCCTCCAGCCATTAACAAAACTCCGACTTTACCTTGGGATATCTGCTCAAGTCCCATCTGCTCATACTTAATCAAAAGTTCTTTAGGACAGCGGTTCATAGCACCATAAAGTTCAGCGGGTATAGGGCTCATTCTATTATCCAATTTTTGTTGATTGACATTCATATTTTCTACAGTATTTTTAAACATTTCAACAACTTCAGGAATGTTCAGTTCACAGATATCTTCCAACAGAAAGGCTTTTTCTTTTTCATCGAGTTTGTTCCAAAACTTAAAAATATGTTCTTGATCATATTTTTTAAGCAATGTAATTACAGAATCAAAGTCAGACATTATCAACAATAGGTAAGTAAAAACAATAATATAAATATATCTATAACATTTACAGAACAATAATTAATAACTACAAAAATGTACTAGTGTATGGTATCTAACAACTTACATACAACGCAACTGTTGAAGTGCCAAACTGTCAACTGCTAAGCGCCAAACTGCCGGAGTGCCAGGTGGACAGTGGCCGAAGTGGCCACTGCAAGACACGTTGAGCTTAAATCTTCCACTTTTCACTTTTATATAATAAGATTTTATGGCGGTCAACTGATAAAAACGTAATCAAAGATACTACATCATATGTCAAGGATATTTAATTATTTAAATCGTTATAGTATGATAAACATAATATAAATATAAATATTATGATGATAATACCACAGATAATCTTATATTATCATAAAAATAAATCTTTTTTTATTTTACTCGTATTTTTTCAGTTAAATTGATAATAATCTATAAGTTATTAAAATAATAAGTATTTTCATTTTAGCAGCTAACTTTAATAATTTGTTATTTACATCGTGCATTCGTACGTAAGAGAAAATTTCAAAGATGGAGCAAAAGTCAGATCAAACTATTGAGTTAGAAACTGAAGTTATTCTAAGAGTTCCATCGGTAATACATTCCCAAATATGCATATTTATCATTCATTTGTTCATGTTATTAAACATCAGTCGGTTATTGCTTGAAAAAACATGTATTTTGTAGGTTTTATATATTTTTGTAGAAAATATCCTTTTATGTAGAAATATATATTAAATATTATTTTAATTTTATCTACACCAGAAAATAATATAAAATTTTATTTTAAATATGATTATTATTCATATTTTGTGTTTTAGGAAGCTGCTGCTACTTTAAGAGAGTTAATAAAAAAAGACGCCAAAGAACAACTGAGTATAAAATTAGAAAATGACATTCGTAGAGGTGAAGTTAAAATCGGAAACCATCATTTATATGCAAAAGTTTGTTTATTTACTCAATATAATAACTAATATATTATTACTACACTTATTATATTATTATGTATGTTTCGTGGTAGAGTCAAGTAGTTTAATCCATTTTTATATTATTATTACATATTTACACATTAGAAAAATATTTTATTTGTCCATGTATAGGTTGTTGACTTACCAACTATCATTGAAGGACAAAAAACTATTGACAACAAAACTGTGTATAAAACTGCAGATATATGTCAGGTAAAAATAATAATATTATACCTATAAAAATACTATAAATGCATAACTATATTACTTTATAAAGTGGTTGGTAGATAAAGTATGTGTCTCATCCTCTCACTTAATTGAAGTAAAACTTCTATACAGAGAGTACAAAAAAAAAAAGACGACGGTCGGGCCTTCACGGTTATTATTATTATTATATTAGTTACAAATAAATAATAAAAAATTACTTATTATAATAAATTATAAAAAAAAAAAAAAAAAATATAGTTCTATTAAAAATAAAATTGTTATGTGTATTATTTTTTTTTTTATTCCAATACACATTTAATATCAGTTGCATGACTGAAAGAAGTTTCACTTCATCTGCGCGTACTTGTTACACACACAGTTTTTTTTTTAATATATATCCCAAAACTTAAGTTAAATATTTACTTACTGGAATGTTTTATTCAAAATAATTGAAATGTTTTTTATTAACATATGTATTATTATGTTTATGAATTTATGATTCTTCATTAGTGCAATAGTCAGTTTACAGCATACTTTCAACATAACAATACTGATATTGATAAATTATGCTGTACTATTAATTATTATGTTTATGTTAATTTTTATTTTACTAAACTTTGTGATTGTGATAAAAGGCGATTATTTTTTATTTAATTTTATATATAGCAGGGATAAGGCCACTTACCTTAATTTTTGAAGTCACAAATTTATGAAGCTTCTTCGAAGCAAGCCACATTGTTAAGAGACGTTTATAAAATAGTTAATAATTTTATTCTGAGCTTGATGTCAAGTGTTACACCAGACTGACAAGCAAGCCTCATTGTTGCCACTCATGATATATAGCAATTAGTTTCTGTCTTTCAATATCTATCTGTTTAATGTTAATGGATACATTTTAGTTAAATTTAGGGTGTACAGAATGTAAATTTTTATATTAACAATTTTTTAAAGAATATACATTTTTAGTTTTATATTCTGAAGCAGAATATTTTTTTGGAGTATATAGGTAAATTGAAATTTGGACTAATAATTTATGAGTCTTACAAGTACTTATAGTTTAATTGATTTGAGTGAAGGTATGGATACTCCACAAAATGTTTGTATTATAACTTCGATCACTTAAACTCTAAATACTTATAACTCTTAAACTACTTATCTGACTTTAATTTTTATGTATCTAAATACTCAAAAAAATTTTGTTTTAGAATATGTAATTAAAAATGTATGTTGTTAAAAAAATAAAAATATAATTTTTTGAAAAAAAAATCCATTGGAAATTATAAAAAAATATTTTTTTTTTTAATATTAATTGATTGTGATATAATAAGTTGTTTGATAAAAGAATTGCCCAGTATATTTGTAATCAATAAATATGGATTATTGTAATTTAAAATGTATTATATTCTGTTAAAATCAATTTGATTATAACCTACTCATTATTTTATGATATATTATCTTTGTTAAACTAATATTTTATTTTTTAGATGATTATATGCAAAGAAAATGAAGAATTTTTACTTTCCGACGAAGATGATAAAACAAAAGTTTTTAAAAAAAAGGAACCTAATAAAGTTGATAAAAAGTATTTGTGGCCACATGGTATTACACCACCATTGAAAAATGTAAGAAAACGAAGATTTCGTAAGACCCTTAGAAAAAAATATGTTGAAGCTCCAGAAATTGAAAAAGAGGTTTTACTAAATTAATTGATATTTAAAAGCTGATTTTAATATTGTTTAATATATTGTTATATTATTTAGGTTAAATATCTTTTAAAAAGTGATAGTGAAGCTCTTAGTGTAAAATGGGAAGTAGTATCTGAAACTGAAGTACAAAACAATAGAAAAATTAAGGAAGAACCTTTTATGCAGGGTGAAATGCATAATGATCTAAAGCAAAACATTGGTATTGTTAATAATTTTTATAATATTTTATTTATTTATTTGCTCTTGGAAGTTGGTACACAATTTTCTCAGGAGTCACTAGTCAATTTTTTACTTTATTTATAAACTTAATATTACTGTTTATTTATATATATTTTTTTTATTAGCGGAAAGAGACATATTTGGTGAAGCTCTAAGTGATTCTGATGAAGAGGCTGGTAATATAAATATAATGGATATGGATGAAGATATGAGTCATTTAACTAATGATGATAGTCGTTTCTCTGATACTAATTCATTAATGGTAAATTTTTCAATTTACATATTATTAACAATATAAAAAGTTCTTTATTATAGTGTAGTAGGTTTTGGTATACTTTGTCATTAAGTAAATCTTTGTAATGGATATATTAAATTTGAATTTAATGATAAATCATTGTATACAAAAGAAAAACAATTTTGAATATAGTTTGTATGTTATTAGTTAACCTTTACTTCTTTGAATATTGTATGATTTATTTATACTGGGTGTCAAAGTGGGTTCTAAAAATTTAAAGAATGCTGTGGTCGTACACAGAAATAGATAAGTTAAACTGATTTGTTATTAGATTAAAGTTGTTTATGTATAGTTTTACATCAGTAATCAATCATGAACGTATATTAAATTTAAATTTATTGTTACTATACAACTAAATTATTGTCTTAAATTTAGTATTCTGTTTGAAGGTAATTTTCTTTTGTAGGACTCAATCTTAGAAATATTAGAATGGTATCTTGGAATATATGATACCATTCTAAAATTTCCAATAGGTCACGTGTTACTTGTCAATGATTACTGATGTAAAATTATTATATAAAACTAGATATCATGGACTTAAGTTTAGTAATAAATTAGTTTATCTTAAAACAAATCATTATAAACCAATATATTATAAATTATTGTTTTTCAGAGTCTAAAATATATTAAAAATATTAATTCCTATTTTAGGAGGAAAAGCCTTCAATTTCCGGAACTCAAAAGCTTGTTACAGAGTTTACCAAAGAAATGTTTATTTCTGATGATAATTCCCACCATGGAATAAAAAAGGAAGATGGAATAGATTCCACATTTGATGAAAGTATGGGTTATAGAGATGATATAGGTGAGGATCTTAAGTCTGAATTAGAACTTAGTGATGATAGTAAACTCGGGGATACACCTGTTTTATCGACATTGGTTCCATTAGAAGCAGGAAATGTGTCTGCTGGTAAGTTATTAAAAATTGATCCATGTAATATATATATATATATACTTGTAATTATCAAACTTTGAATTTGTTTCAGACGACATTAAACATAAAATTGATCAGTTACAACAAGAAATTGAAGAACTTAAAGAACGTAAAAAACAACAAGATTTGGAAATTGCAAATATTGAAAATATAAACTTAAGAGAACGTTTTATAAATTTATCTAATAATTTACTTACTGAGCAACTAGAAAAAGAACAACAGGTAAACTATATTTATTCTTTTCTCTGAATATTAATAGTATTATACAATTTAATTTGAAGTTAATACTTATGAACTTTCTAATACATCATACATTTTTTTACTAATTTGTTTTAGATTCAAGAACTTCAATCATATCTTCTTTAATGTAGATAGATATAATTTTAATTTTGAATATAGGTAATAATTGTAATATTTATTTTTTAGATTATAGTTTTTAATGCTATAAATTATAAGTTTTTAATCTTTGAGATTTATTTTATTGGTTGTGTTCATATTCTTTTACATTAATTATGTATATACATTTTAAATACACTATTGTACTTATTGAATATTGATATATATATATATATTTAATTTAGACTTTTTAATCACTTTTTTGTACCTGGAAATTTCTTATCAATAATAATGATCATGATATCTACAAATTAAAGTATACTAAACTAATGGCATATCAATCAAAAGAAAAGCTCTATAAAAAGGAGATTTTTGTATCATTTATCAAGAAGTTTAGAATTATATTTATTTTATTAATGTATAACATGTTATTATTTATATATATATAAATTTATAAAATTGACTTAAACCAACTGAAAGACATTTTATATGTTACAAGCATATACATTTTTAAAATTAAGTTAAGTAAGACTGTATGTACAATTATTGGTTACTTGGTTAGTGAAAGCAGGTAAAAAAACAGTATTATTATTGTATTTTATTTATTTTTAAATTCAATCAATTATCACAATAATATTATATTTACAGTATCTAAATTATTTATTTTAAACCTACATATTACATTTTCAATCCCATTTTTTAATCTGTCAATTCTGGTTTAACTATTTCTTTGTTTTCTGTATCGGAATTGTTTGAGTCAACAACAGTAGCTTCTTGTTCGGCCTGTTTTTGAGAAGATTCTTCAACAAACTTTTGCATTGATTGTTGTTGATGCTCAATAAATGCTTGCATACATTTTTGATCGACCAACTTAGATTTCTGTACACATCTACTTGCACATGATGCCTACAAATATTATAAATAATATTATATTATACATTTTAATCGTACAAATTATTAATTATATACTAACCTCTTCACCTGTCAATCTGCTTTGTGACAATGTATACACACATTGTGAAAAACAATCGTCTGTTATTTTGTTATAGTTTTGTAAGAATTCTTTAATCTGCAAACATAAATAAGTATTATTCAAAATATATAAAGGTACTATGCAAAAAAAAATAATTACAAACATTTTTTAACTGAATTTCTTCGTCCATCATAGATATATAGTTTATTTTACACAACTAATTTTTTGTTTCGTTTTTGCTATTTTATGTCTAGAACATAATATTCTATTTCTACAAGAACCTGAAGAACCAGACACACAGTATGGGTCTGGACAGTCAGGTCGCAGAATTGAAAATTTGAATTATCAATTTTCATTTCTTTGATAATTTCTCCGTTTCGTTAGTAACTTTAGTTATTTGTTATCAACGCTTTCAATTAAATCGATAACAGCTTGTTCCTAACATCATAACTGTCAATTTGGAAAATCTGGATGGAAAATTGATTATTTTTACATTTCTAGTTTCCCATATCCATAAATAGGTAAGTACTAAGAAATAAATTTAGTTCTTAATAATTGTACCAAATCTAATTCTGGAAATGGACCATAAATAGTCAAAACAGTCATTAAATAAAAATGCATGGCTTGGCGATAGTCCTACCTGTATGATTCATTTAATTTAAAAGGTAATTTTGTTTGTTTATTTTTCTATAATAAAGTTTACGTGTTTCTATCTATATTCGTGATGTTAACACAGTTTTTTGTGACTCATTTTCCTAAGTCTTTAGTGTTATCAATTATTACTATTAATATTTAAACTCTGATGATGTAAAAATGGATAATATAATTTAAAAAAATTGAACATTTTTAGTGAATTGAGTATATATATAAAGAAAAAACAATAATAATAATAAATAAGTTATATTAAAAGAAATAGTTAAATTGTAAGTTTTTCAGTTTTAAGTTATGAGAATTATGTAAATTGTGAAAACAAATTTTATTCAAAATCAATTAATTTATTTGTTTTAATTTATTTAATTAAATATCTATTTCTAATAAATGTTAAATATTTATTTTGTAGTAATTACTGGTTGGTATTTTTTTTTACCCAATTAATTTTGTTATAATATCAGTTTTCAGATGTATATTTTAGTTTTAATTTATGTATTTTATTCATGGATTTGGTTTAGAAGGCATGTACATACTACCTATATATTTACTTTTTTTATACATATATTTAAATTATTTTAAAATAGATTTAAGTATTTAAACAGTGCACTATTTGAACCAGATGTATAATATGTATAATCCATTTTATGTTTTAAACTGTGATTTAGTTTAACTACAATTGTACCTATATTATAAGGTAACTAACCACATCCCATAAATTTACAATGCATATTCCATGTCTATAGGTAGTACCTATCTTATACTTAGTGTTACCAAATCATATTATTATCTAAGTACATACTAAATCATTGAGTCATAAGTGTAAACTGTGATATACCTACTTGAATGTGTGTATCATGTTAATTTATAACATTTTAGATTAATAATTTTTGGTTATAGCCTATGAAATAATAATCTCAATATTAATTTGTATTAAATAAAATCATGGCATTTTTTCTATATTAAATGGTTATTATTATTGTTGTTTTTAGGTACCTAATCGTGAATTTGTGGTTATTTAACAATAAAACAATTCAATAAAAAAAAATGTCACGAATCACTATGGCTGGGGATCCTACAGTACATGAATATATAAACAGGAATGCAGAAACAGATAATATGCATCCTGCAATATTAAGATCAGAAATTGAAGCAAGACCTTTGAGACCTAGAACATATGTTCCTAATTCATTGCCTCTTACCAATACTGCTGGTAAGTTCCATATTCTTTTACAATTAAAAATGTATTTGTTAATTAATATTTTTATTTTAGCTCCTAGAGGTTATACACCAAGTCCTACTCAAAATGGTGAAATTCCACATCAAAAATTTCCTTCATCTAAAATTGATGTTATTAAAAATTGGAGCGTATCAACATATAAATGTACCAAACAATTAATCAATGAAAAACTTGGAAAATCATCTAAAACAGTTGATATTGGTATTAAAAAATACTAATAAAATATTAGTACTTTTAACAAAGTTAAAATATTGTAATTATATAATTTTAGAATTGGAGACTGAAATTGAGCAATTGAGAGAAACACAAAAAAAATATGGAAATATTTTGAAATTAGCTAAAAGCATGGCAACACAATTTCAATGTTTTATTTTAACCCAAGTAAGTATTAGTTGAAAATTTCCTAAATTATTTTACTAAGTCAATATTTTGATATTCAATTAATTTTTATTTTTATAAAGCAATCACTTGGAGAAGCATTTGCTGAATTGGGGCAAAAGTCGCCAGAACTACAACAAGAGTTTGTGCAGAATTCAGAAACTCAGAAATGTTTATCTAAGAATGGAGAAAGTTTATTGAATGCTCTCAATTTTTTTGTTTCATCAGTCAATACTTTGTGTAATAAAACTATTGAAGATACATTAATTACCATAAAACAGTATGAATGTGCAAGGTAAATACAAATTGTACTAGATTGTAATTGTTCTACCCTGATGAAAATGTTATCACCTACCACTTTGGTATGATATTGTCACCTCTTATATAGTTGATGTATCATATTATATCATGTATAATAATTATGAAAAAACTAATTTAATTATTCTATGATTCTTGGGAAAAACATGTAAGTATGTGTATAATATAATATAATAAAAGTGTATTATATTACAAAATAAATTAAAGTTAATAATAAAAATTAGGAGTTTGATTTGTTGGTTAATGGTTTTATCATTTTTATAGTATTTTTCCCAAGATTATTTTTGGTAATATATGTGATGGATGATACATGCAACATATAGGATAATACATTTTCATATAATAGGAAATGAAAAACCAACAATATAAAAAAATATATATTATATTTTTTATACATTATCAACATTTAAAAATATAAATTTTAAATTTTATTTAGAATTGAATACGATGCGTATCGTTCAGATCTTGAAATGTTAGCACAAATTCCAAGAACAGATTCTAATACAGTTCGTGTTGGTGATGCTCAGCAAAATTACCAACAGCACAAGGAAGAATTTGAAAAATTACGTTCAGATGTTATTGTTAAGTTGAAATTTCTCGATGAAAATAGAGTAAGGATATTAGTTAAAATGTTATTAGTTACTTATTAGTATTAATGATGGTTCAAATAAATCATAATTATGAAGGCAAATTTTTTGTTTGAAATATTTATGTATACAGTGAAAACTCTTTACAATGAAAAACTCTATATAACGTAAACAATACATTATAATAGTTGGTTTGCTTTATAACCCATTAGTCAATTCATTCTCTATAGCGGGGTGGTAAACCTTTTTAAAGTCAAATGCCAAATTTTCCCAATCTAGGTTTTGAAAATTTTTCACGTGCCCAAAGGAAATTAAATTTTCTAAGGATAAAAATAAAGTTACTGATTTATTATATATTATTTTATTAAGTAATCACACCTTTTTTTTGTAATTATAATTTTAAAATGTATATTATTTTTTTCTTTGAATTTCTTATAACAGTTATAATCAAAACTTTATAAATAGCATAATTTTTAATAATTTAAATTTTTTCATGTGCCATTGAAATTTGATCAATCCATGCGTGCTGTAGGTTTGCCACCCTTGCTCTATAGCATATTAGTCACTTTCCATAACGAAACAATATTTTATGTTTCATATTACAATTTACTATTTATGTGTTATTGTACTATAAATTACAAAAGTAATTCGCAATTTCCAAGAACGATTACATTCTTTTATTTTTTTTTTTTTAATATTGTAATAATACCGATATTGAATATGTTCATTTTATTATCAACGTAATTTCTAACAAAAATTTTGTTTTTTTTAAACCCTCTAAATAATAAAAAATCTCTTGGTCCCTTAAAATTCGTTATGAAGTTTTCACTATATATGTATATTTGTTTAACATTAATCTATTGTTTTAGGTGAAAGTGATGCATAAACAACTTTTGATGTTTCATAATGCAACATTAGCATATTTTTCAAATAATCATCAAGCACTTGAAACCACCTTAAAACAATTTAATGTGAAACCTAAATCACCTACTGCTCCTTCAGTAGCTGCATCATGGTTAGAAAAATAATTTAACTAAAAAGGTGGTTCCCAAATTTCTTTGTTTTACTTTATTTTATATTAAAAATTCAATTTAAATGTATTTATTTTACACTGTGATGATCTAATTTATTAACATTCTTTATTTTATTGTTTTAGCTTAACATGAGTAAATTTCATTAAAAAATGAATTTATGTGTACTATTATCTGAATCGAGTATAGTTATTACATTTTTTGTATTCACTGTTTTGTTTTGTTTGCTTAGCATTTTGGCTAATTTAATTTTAGCTTTAAAATAAATATGTGATTTATTAAATATATATATATATCATTAATTATTAATTTCAAGTATTTTTGTTTACTGCAAGTTATTAATAACTTACACTTATATTTATTTATGCATATGACTCTACGTGGAACATTATGATAAAGTATTTAAATTTTTTGTAATGGCGTATTTTGGGAGGTTGTCTTTGGGGTTAACTTTTAATTTTATTCATTACTGCAATATTGTAAAATATTGTTCAGGAGTCAGGACCCTCCCTAAAAGTCCAAAATACGACACTGGACGTAACTATTACTTTGCTAGTTCAACTATTTGCTAAACAAGCTTTTTTTAGCTTTCATATTCATCAACTCAATTAGGTACTTTTGATTTTGTCTGTGGAGCTAATCAATGCTGATTCAATAGATTTGATACTTTAAATATAGCGTGGTTATGAGTTTCGTGTATCTAAGTACCTTTCATACGTGACATTTCTAGTATAGAGCCATCACTATTCACGAGTCACTTTAACGTTTACGTATTCGAAGGCTGAACAGAGTTATATACTTCAAAGTACTAGGTAATGATTATTCTATATTTAAAATAATTTAATAACTATTACTCATAATTAGGGCTTGGATTAATATGTAATAAAAAACCAAAAATATGTAGTAGTATAAAATAAAAAAATATGTAACAAGAAAAATTTAAAATTATGTTAACGTGTAAAATTAAAATAAAATTCTAAGTCATTTTTGAAGAATATACAATTAATTGTTTTTAATTTCTAATCAATTCAATTTAAAAAATATAAAATATAAAGATATTTTCACAACCACGTGAATGCAAGTACTGACACTGTTGAAAATTCGTAAATATATTTTGTCTAATAATTGATGAATATAAGATCATTAATTTATAGTTATCGAACAGAAACAAATAAGATAAACTATAATCAAGTTATTAATATTTAACTAATACTTTCATAGTTTCATATACTTATTTCCAATGTGTATTATACACTTCCAATGTTTACGAGTATTATTATCGAAGTATAAATATGTAATATAATACTACTAAACCACTGAAATTGTCAAAATTTACGAAATATGTAATCAAAAAACAGAAATTTCACAAATAATGTTAAAATATGTATTTATGACGAAATATGTAAAAATATGTAAAATAAAATATGTTTTATTTTATTGCAAATCACGTGAAATGAATTTATAATTTCCAATACTTAATTTATCAGGCTTTAGTAAAAATATGTATTTACATACAAATCCCAGCCCTACTCATAATATAGGTACGTCATACATATGACGTAGATCGTGATAGTTCGTTAACAGCACTCTTCTTAAAAATGCATCACATGAACACAAGGTTAGGTGGTAAACAATTTTATAAATTAATATTTTAAAGAGTGGAGTATCTTTTATATTTTTGTCAAGTTAAATTTTAAGTCCTTATCAAAAATTCACAAGCAGATTAAAACTGTATAATATCCTATATTAAGCGAAAAAAATATTTAAGGAATACATTTTTAAAAATTAAGTTTTTTCATTTGGTATATATTTTATTATAAAATATAATATATAAATAATATCGTTCTAAAATAAGATTAGGTGTGCATAAATTAATATTAATTGGTGAGTACTTGAGTTTAAAAAACTCCTTTAGTTGAGTTCGAGTACTTGCGGCTTGATTCTATTATACATTTGTTTATACTCTAAATACGAGTACTCGACTTAATCGAGCATCTACTGGCTACTTGGCTATTCGATTATCTAAGAAAGGTTCATGGTTTTGAATTTACAAAAATAGATCGATAGTAATAAATAAAGCTAAATTTTTTTAGAATGATTTAATTTATTTTTATGCTTACTAGTTATTATCATATCAATAATAGAACTTTGAAATTTCCGTGTAGGTAAATTTTCAAATGTTTTAGCAATTTCGAGCAACCGGGCAATTTCAAATACTTGATTTGAGTAGGTACTCTTGACAATTTTTATTACCTACTCTAGCAAATAGCAATTTCAAGTATTCGCATTTACTCGTCGCTTTCCAAAAAAAAAAAAAAATTCTCACTCAACTACAAATCAAATTAAAAGCATAACTATATTGATACGAGTCCTGTTGTTGAGTGTTGTACCTAAACTCTGTCCACAAGCAAAATCGTTGTCTACATAATTTTGTTCGTTAAACAAACTTTGTTAACAGACCGGACAATCTGCTTATTGAATTAAGTTATGTCGTATGTAACATACTAACATGTGTATTGACGTATTGTTATTGCGTATTATGTATTGATCTCAAATCAATTAGATGATTAGTACGTAACATGCAGTAAAGGTACATAAAAATCCATTAATAAGTAAGATTAACCGATATGATTTATATGCATTAGAAAATTGTAAAATGTAAAATATTTAGATTCATTTGCATTTGGCTTATTAAAAATATGCAAATATTAAAGTTTTTAAAAATTCAAAAAAAAAAAAAAAATACTATTCTAGACCATTCAGATGTGTTACGTAAAACAATGATGTGGTGCTTAAAATTTTCAAAATGTTAAAATAAATTCGATTAACAAAATACAAAAAACATGCAACACATTCTGTACAATAATACACGCGACGACGACCATATTAAAACACTTAAACACATATTAATTTAGGTATAAATATAGTGTAATTGTAGAGTAGTAAGTGGTGTGTATAAAATAATGAACAGCTTTTAAAAACGTTTTAGTTAAAGTTTACATAATGCATTTATATTAGCAACGCCTGTATAAGAAATTAACGTTAGTTGTCTCAGTTGTCTGTCATCATAATTTTTTCAAGAGATTATCGTACGCACCCGTGTAGGATGTATTATCGCTACAAGTATTACGATATTATGTAGACACTATAGACGATTAAGGAAATTAATTTTTCGGGTTTTTATTTAATTAAATTTATCACAATATAATTTTTTTTTAATATTTAATTTCATATTTATATTATCATTTGTTATGATTTTAAATATTTTTGTTACCAACTAATGAATATTGAATACACATTTTTAGAGTATACTTACAATTATATAGCTTTTTAAATAGGTACCTATCTAAAGTCCTCAGCTTAACTCATAGTAATTTATACTTGGTAATATAGTATAATATTAAAATTATTTATGCAAGTAGGGCTGATGGATTTGCATACATGTGAATATTTTTATTGGTCAGTCGTATAACTCATATTGCAGTTGCAGTATGCTATTGTAGTTAGAATTTAAAATGTTTCATGAAAGTGTGATTAAAAATACGAATTGTTTTAGAGCACATTTTACAACTTTAAGATCATATATATGATAATTTTATAACATATTGTACTAATTTGTAACTCAAGTAAAAACTTGACGTATTATTTTAAGCTAATAAAAATAGAGATTTAAAAAAGTACTGTAAATTCAGTAGAAGCAAAAAGATAGGTAGTTACCTACGCAATTATTATTTCACACCAATTTTTTTTCTACATTTTTTTATTATAATTTTTTCTTAGTTTTTAATTATATGACAAATAACAATCTGTAATAAAATATTACAACAAGTATAGTGTATGTGGTTATTTATTATGACTTTAATACACACGAAAATAGTGGTGATACTTATTGTAAGCAGATTTTACTGGGGTTGTATAATTTATTAGGGTAATTGAGATTTAAGGATAATTCAAGTGTTTAAACCATTTTATGTTCAGCCTGTGAGGAGAATTAATAGGTTAAGTGTCGGGGCCAATGACAAATATTAGTGGTTAGTGGATTTGAGTATTTGTCAATCGAGACCATAATCGTTTACCTAAATAGGATTTTGGCAGTTTCTTCTATTGTATTTATTTTTAGAACTCTATGAAGGGTGTGGTTAGAGACATAGAATAAGATATTTGTGATCAAACGCCTATAATTTTGATGTTCATTTTTCTGAGATTTTAATTAAGTAAAATTATACTTACCCAGTATAGATTACAATATACAAATTTTGCTTTAACGTGTTATAGGTAATATTCATAAAAAATCAAAACAATTTTTTTTCCTACAAATGTGGGTTTTTTTATCACAATTTAGTATTTTACCTATTTTTGATTGATGGCTAAAACGGTACAAAATTATTATAAATACCAATTAATTTGTTTACGGTTTCATTTGCCATTTATTATCATTGTCTTTACATTATAATACTGTATTATATACATAATATAATCTATACAGAGTGTCCCGCGAGGAGTTACCCATTGCGATATCTCCTGAAATAATGGGAGATATCATAATTTTGGTTTTTTAATAAGATTCACAGAGACAAGAACTACAAATAATTCATGTTTTAATTTATTTTTATGTTTTGGTAAAAAAGTTAAAAAATGTATTTTTTTATTTAATTATTTAAAAAAAATTGAAGATAGCCATTTTATAGAGTTTTTTTTCTGAAAATATTGACGTTTTAACATTTTAATTTCATCAATTTCCTGATTTTTAATATTTTTTCTAGTTTCGAAAAAACTGCGAAATTATTATTATGTTTATGTCTTGCCAAAAAATGGGACAAGATAATAATATCAAAACATTAAATTAAGTATTTAAATTGTGGACTAGTATTTAAATTCTGGAGTATGCCATACTCAAATTATCAACAAGCCATAAAATATTAACTATTACGTATTTATACGTTGGCGGCAATGGTGTAGTGGAGGGTATACGGCGTATACTCAAAACGCTAAAATTCTTAAATGAAAATGAAAATTTTTTAAATTATAAATAAATACATTTGCTATTATGGAATTATATATTATTATGTATTTAAATATATTTATAATAATAGATAAATTTAAGTTAATTAGTATACGGGTGGTGTGGGGGGCAGAGCCCCCATGTATTACATATTTCTCAATTTATGTGTATACCCAAAAAAATATTTACGACTACACCACTGGTTGGCGGACACAACACCTTTTATACTAAATTCAAAGTAAACAAAATACATTTGTTTTATCTATTTATTATAATTATTATAATATAACCGTATTTAATACTAGGTAAAACAAAAATGTACATATTGATATTTTGTACAATAGTTATTAACTTTATTATTTAAAAATTTAACAACGTTGAAGAAATAAAATATGACGTTTATTGCGAGCCACATTGAAACCCGTTCGCCAGCCGTACGAGCACGCGGGCCACATGTTTGATACAATGATACCACTATGGCACTATCATATTAAATAATTCGCAGTTTTTTCGAAACTAGAAAAAATATTAAAAATCAGGAAATTGATGAAATTAAAACGTTAAAACGTCAATATTTTCAGAAAAAAACTCTACAAAATGGCTATCTTCAATTTTTTTTAAATAATTAAATAAAAAAAATAATACATTTTTTAACTTTTTTATCAAAACATAAAAATAAATTAAAACATGAATTATTTGTAGTTCTTGTCTCTGTGAATCTTATTAAAATACCAGAATTATGATATCTCCATTATTTCAGGAGGTATTGCAATGGGTAAATCCTCGCGGGACACTCTGTATACCATAGCCAGCATGACCCACACTGCACTATACAGCATACAATCTATTAATTATATTAGTATATTATATGTACTGTGGTTTTATTATTATTTTTTTTTAATAAACAACACACATTTTAGTTGATAATAACTATTAAAAAGTACAAAATAATTAATATCAAATTCTGTTTAATAAATGTAAAAAATGTACCTTTCTCTTTCTGTAATAGTTAAATTAATAATTTTAAATTTACTTACTCATCATCGTTTTATCCGTCTAATACTTAATTAGTAAAACACTATTTTTAATATTTTCTTAATATTACGTGTTATTACAACTATAAATATTTAAATCAAATAATAACAATATCCACAGAATGTAATGATGTACCTATTGATGTAATATACTAATATACACTAAATATAGGTAGTTAGGTAGGTCTATGATTTCGTTGGAGCAGTAAACGGTCTACTTATTTTTTTTTTATCAGGTCTATTCACTGTAAATATATGCATTGATGTTCCACAAATGTTGTTAGAATTGTCAGTGAATAAGGTTGGTTTTGTATTTATTTTTGTAGACGTTATCTGTTGTTTTCTTATTTTTGGAGTACACATTTTTTGTAATCGCACATCATCCTAAAGTTAAAAACATTTTAATTATAATTTTTCGTTCGTACGAAATATCTTGTTAGTACCAATAGCACCTATAGTTATGAGTTATATAAGTTATATTTATTCGAGTCATCTAAATAAACCTTAATTTATAAAATTATAATTCAAGATACCTGTTCAGCGTCCATAAATTGTTTTAAAATTTTTTTCAATTCCATATTTTCGGTTTCTAGCTGTTCGACTTCTTTCATTTTCTTGCAGCGGACTAAACATGATAAAATATGAATTACAAAAAATTCTATCAAACAGAAACAAATATATCAACTGTATTTAAATATTTATGCCTACGGTGTAGCGTTTGGTAATATTTCTTAATGGCTTTATCGAATACATCCCATAGGACCAAACGATCTTCAGGAAAAGCGTACATAAACTGTTTCCAATAATCATTTATATCCTTTATACTTAAAGTGTTTGTTAAATAAAAATCAGAACAATTTTGGCTGCGTTGATCTAAAACTTTTGATTTTGAAACATCGATAGTTTTTTTGATGATGCGAAGGTAATCTGTATCACTAATCGTTAGTGAATGATTAGGGTTATCGCATAGTTTTTTTTGAATAGTTGGATCTTCTAAAAAATAAAAATATATAAACACTTTAATAATCCTACGTTGTATAATACTGTTTCAATTTGATTCGCATGTCATTTATATGTTATTATTATTATTATTATAACTTATATAGGTAGCTGTTTTAAGTAATACGGAGAGTCGTCTAATAGGTTATGTTTTACAAAGAATTTGTGTTTAACATATATAATTATATATATTTTTAAAAAAATTTATATTTTTTGTTTTTACTTTCTTCTTTGATATTTCCACTGTATTTCAATTGTGTATTTTCTAAAAAATCATTTTGTTCTTCGATCTCCACTTGAAAATGTTCAAATTCTACCTGAGAAACTACTCGGACTATTATTTTTTTGTCTTAATCAAAAAATATGAAGGATATGATACTCACGCGAGTGCTGATATTTTATAGCCGGGTTTGAGTCGTTTTCACTGCATAATTGTTCGAAGTCCGTCAATGATAAGGAAACTAAATAAAATACCATTTAAAAAATAATAATATAACAATATTAGATACTTTCGATGATATAATTATTGGCAAATCGTAATATCACTTTAAATAAACAAATTTTATCAATCATTATTGTATTTTTTTAAAAGTCGTAGATATGCATAATAGAATTTGGGAATCGAGGAGTTTTTATTACAACAATATTGTGGATATTCATCATATACATAATTGAGCTCATCGTACATGTGATCGTCGAATTGTCAGAGTCTGTATTAGCACGTTCTATCGAACGATAATCGTTATATTTTGTGTTTACAATCGTGTTGATTTCATTATCAAGTTGACTAGTTGAATTTTCTTTGAAAAAATGTATATCATTATTTGAACGCTTTCTAAAATATTATACAAACATTTATTATTTTTTTGTAATATTTTATTTTTGACGTAAAAATGTTTTACTTTTCCGACACGTTAGTGGCCACAGATAAAGTTTTTTCCGTGTATTTTGTATGGTTTTCCGTAAACATTAGTATATTATCAATTAATTTGTTTTTGGAATCGGGTTTCCATTCACTGTAAAACGTCAACGGATAAAAAAAATTAGTGAACGCAACGTAACTGCGTTTTTTTTTTTTTAACAGGCCTGACGAATCCAATATCCAAACCTATCTATATTTGCTGAGTGATTTATATTATCAGTTTTATGCCACACGATGGGTCCGCAGCAGATCGCACAGGTCACCATCGTCTGGGCGTACGATAATAAACACCGCCACGAGTCGATGTTGTTTAAACCGTACGCCGCCATCGCGTTGTACAATAGAATAAGATTATTTTTCGGGTGAGATTTAATGATTTCGATTAGTTCGCTGTCCAATATAAAAGAACTATTTTTTATAGTCATGTCAAAAACCAACTGCAACAGCGCCCGTTCTCTGGTCTCTGTGTACGAATCAACTGATTTTTTATCATTCCGGAGTCGCAAGTCAACTGTAAGGTTATCTAAAAACAAAGACAATTCAATACCATATTGATTCATATAATCATTAATCATTAGAGACGTATGCTGAATTTTCACATTCTAGTCATTCTACTGCAGGCGATAATAATTGTATTTTACTACACCCTCGTTACGAATATCAATTTTTCACAAATCATAATATTAATTTTTAACATAATGGTATGAGTATGATTAAATAGGAAAACAAAGAAACGATAATCTCTATATGTGTATATTATATATAGTGAATTTATGTATCATATATATACATAAGATGTTTATTGTATATTTATGTATATACCTTGTTTATTTGGTGTGTTTGGTTTTTTTCTGTAAGACGGAAGATCGCTAACATCAAGATATTTGAGTTTTGGCGGTGGCTGCCAATCAATACTTAATTGTGTTTCGTGTATGAATTTATCGACTTTGAAAATCTTAATAAAACGAATTATTTATTAATAATAAAAATGTATAAGTTATTTAAAAAAAATGATATATTTAGTACTCTTTCTAAATGAATATTGATTTGTTCTTGAGAAAAATTCCACAGTTCTTTAAACGTCTTTTCTTGGATTTCCGCAAATCGTTCAGCTTTTTTTTCGTGTCGTTCAATATCTTGTTTCAATTTTTCAATTTCATCGTGTAGCAAAGGAACTTTGGCTTTGAAATCAGTTTTATTTTCTCTTAAAATCTTTTTCTTTGTCGATAAAATATCCTGTAATCTAATTATAAATATTGCGTCAATATTGTTTTTTTTTTAAATTCTGTTGTCAGTCATAAAGTATGCACTTATTGATCTTTCTCCTTTGGATAGCTTTTGCACAAGCATTTTCCTCTTCTCGTCTTTTGAGAACTTGATAATTATAATTTAGTTTCTCCACATTATCTACACATTTAAGTTTAATTAACTCAAATTCCCTTTGTAAGTACTATAAAATATAACAAAATTAATTAAAATTTAAAGTGAAATTAAAAACATTAAAAGTTAAACGTACGTTTAATTCTGTATTCATGTTGGATTTTAAATTTCTGATTATTTCTTCGTTCATTTCATATTGTTTCATTATATTATTTTCCTTCTTTTCGATCATTGTTAAACGATTATTTAATGAATCGGTTTCAGTTAATATTATTTTATTATAAAGGTTTTCCCAGCCCTTTTTAGCTCTATCAATTCTATATTCTCGTTCTTGGTCCATAGTTGACTATTGGAAAATTAAATTGAAATTGAAATTCTATATATTATATTTTAAGTGCTTACTTTTATGTATTGTATGTGATTTTTGTATTGTTTTCTCATAAATTTCACTTGGTTTTCAATCCTTTCTTGTAAAATTCGAACATCTTCACTTTGGGCTGCCTGTTCTTGTAAAAATCTATTGTCCGATTCAGCTAAATCACGTTTCAGTATTTCAATCATTTGATTTTTTTGTTCAATGAGATCCAACCCCCTTTCTAAAATTAGCATAAAAATTTAAATTATGTTGGTATACTTTTAAGTTAATAATGATCAATTGTTTTTTTTACTGACTTTTTTGTAGTTCTAAATATTCGTGAATTTCTAAGGCATCGTTTTTTTTTAATATTATAGGCCATTGACTGCTAATTTCCATAAATTTAGCATTAGCTATTTCAGATTCCAATTCAACTGCTTTTAATCGAATATCTCTTTCACTTTTGTCAGTTTCTCTACGATTATTTTCACGATTGTCATTCGCTAAATGTACGTTAGTCACTAATTGAGACCCTTCTTCTGTATAGTTAATAAGGTCTGATTCACTGTTTTCAATTTGTTTTAATACAGATACAGGTACATCCATCTTATCAAGTTCTTTTTCTTCCACTTCTACTGTGTCGAATCTATATTATAAATTTTATTTGACCATTAATAATTGCAAAAAACTAAGCTTAAGAATGTTTATTAATTGTGTTTTTATTTTATGATATCAGATATAGTTGAAAACATAAGTAAGTTATAGATCATTCATTATTTATTTCCGATTTATTAGGCTTTTTTAGTATTATTTATTGAAAATTTTTAATTTTTCTTTTAAACTTAAATTAGTTGGTAATAGTTCCATACATTTATCTAACCATAGATTATTAATCCATATATAGCATTGATTTGTCGTTTAATATTACATGTATTTTATTATTTGAGTTTAAAAAATAGTACACAGGTAGGTATTAATTTTAACTAAATTTTTTCTAATCAAGTATACATATAGTTATTACAGTTAGGTATCTATTAGATTTTACCTATTATTTATTACGACAACCATAATAATTATTTATAACTCATATATAAGTTACTCGTGTATAGTTACTTTTATATACATACACTTAAGTATAATTAACTCGTAAAATTAAATGTAACATATTGTTTTTATATTCTACTTAATATGATGACTTGTTCATTCAAATGTCGTTATACACAGATATTCAATGGTTCTATCATTGAACCATTGTTTCTATCAGAATCTAAGTAGGTACCTATTTAATATAATTAAAAAAGATAAATAAAAACTTGCATTTTAAAAATTATCAGATATTAGTTTGTTTTTATATCAGCTTTTTATTTAAGTAATTTACAAAATTTAAATCATATTTTTTTTATTTCTTAAGTGTTTGAAATGCTTAAGTACGTATTGAACTATTTACCTAATTAATACTGTAATGCCTAATAAATGATAATAGGTAAATATATTATATAACTAATAGAAAATAATGAATTAATATATATATATGTATAGGTATATCAATGTGGTAATATGTAATATGATATTCTCGGTGATTGTATAGTAAGTATTAGACGTCTATTTTTGATACTTTTTCTCTTTTTTTGGGTTTTAAATGAGCTCCAAAAATTTCATTAGTATTTTGAATCAACAATTTCATTTTTTTTTTTAAACTTTCTCCACAGCTTTCTAAACATCTTAATAAACTAAAGAATATCTTAAAATTAAGATACAATAAATTTCAATGATGAACGAATTAAAATAAAAACAAATAAAGCTCTTACTTATATTTTCTAGTATTTTTTGTTGCGTTCATCTTTCTCTTGTGTTTTTTTTCTTTATTTAGTGTAATATCCGTATTGCAATCATTTTTCAAATATTTTGATCTTCTATTAGACTTCATTTTAGAAATCTGTTTTAATTAAAACACCTTAAACTATACACTGTTATGCAATTTCATCAAACATGACGTTAGTATAAAAAAGTTTCCATATTGTGTAACTAAATAACATAAACTAAAATATCTGGCGTATTAATTATATGTAACTATGGATACTAGGGTAGATATCGAATAAATAAAAAAGTGAATAACAATCATATCATACTATATATTATAATCATAATTATAAGCACTACTTATTGTTTATTCGAGGTTAATATTGTAATAATAATATTATTAATAGCGTCTAATGTAAATATTAATAAATAATTATGTATAAGTACTATAAAGTATATACTATATATACGCATAACACACTTCAAACAGTTCAAACATAGAACAATAGTTAATAATTTGTTTATTTTTTAAAACTCTCGTGCTCGTGTAGATTATACATTTATTTCTAAGAAATTTAATTACGATCAATTTTAAGAGATGGGTGTATTTACTGTGACGACTATGCTAAAGGTGTGGTATTATAATTTATCGTTAATTCATAAATTAAAGCCATAATTGCATCGAGATTTATACATTTATTTAAGTAGGTAGTAATTAATTAAGTCTAATATGACTCAAAGCAGTAGAAGCTATTAGAAAATAGTCAACTACATGCGTAAATGCATAAACATTATCCACTTGTAAAGTATATCTAAAAGGCAAATCGTACTAAAGATGTAACTATACTTTATAATATTCATACTTGCATGTTTATATTATATCTATGTATTCGATTAGTAGTTTTCGAGTCATTTAATATGTGTCGGTAAGAATAAATAGGTCTATGATAAATAATAATGGGTTTAGAAGATATAATAATTTTAATAATTAGCAATATTAACATTAATCGATCAACATTTTATAATTTTTAATAATATTATCTTAGTATAATGAGTACAATACTATTATAGAGTACTAAATCCAATTTTACGAGTACATATATTTTATATTTTTGTAAATCCATTTTTAAGAAATATTATTTGTAGTCTACATGTACCTATATACTTACTTTATAATAAATCAGAAACTATATTAGTTTGAATTTTGATTTAGATACATCAATCCTTTCTAAAAAAATTATCTAATTAACAATTTATAATAAAAAAGTTTGTTCTCATTTGAAAAAAGTAGTGTCAAAACTGGTTTTAACTATAGTTAAAACTTAAAATGTAAAAAATGATTTTTTAGAAAACTTTTGACTTAACTAGTTGAAAAAATAGAATGTAAGAAAATAACTTATGTAACTAAGTTATTACTTTTTATAAATAATTATAAAACTTGACTTAGTAGTTATATTGCTAAAATTAAAGTTATTTATTATTATTTATGTATTATAAACTGTATATTTTTTGCATTGGTGCATAGTAATTTTTTCTGTATTATGTATTAAAATCGAATAATATTGTAATTGTTAATACTATCATGAAAATATTATAATCATCGTGGTCATCCGAACCATCGCTGTCTTCCAGATATATTAATTACGATCTACGTGTATAAAGATTATACCAATTTAAATATAGGTTTTAAATATATCAATTTTTTGTTATAGATGGGTGTTTTTTTAGAACAGTACTGATCACACATAACTTTCAAAAGTATATCAACATTGTTTAACATTATTTTTGTAGAAAACATAAAACTATGCAATTTTAAAATTTTATTTTTCCTATTTTATAGGTTATTACAAAAACTAAAATTGTATGATGATTTCACTAATAAACAAATGTAGGCATGAAAAGAAAGCAATATGAAATGTTAGAATTGTATGTAGGTATTTTCTTTTTTCAAAATCCAAATGTTTATAAAGTTAATGCTTGAAGAAATAACAGGGTTTTAGTATTAAATGTTGAAATAATGAAATTATAATGTGTACTTACTGAAATAATTAACAATTAATATAGTATTAACTGCATTTTATATAAATTATAATAATATTGGGTTGAATAAGGAATATCAAATAGTAATTTTTGTTTTTGTTAAACTTAAAGGAAAGTGATTTATACTCTGCAATGTTGTTGTTCACCTTTTTAAGTTGTTTAGACCCGATTATACGGGGTCAGCACTCAGCACTGAAAATAGTTTTGGCAAGTCTTATTGTATATAATGTGTATTGTAGCCAACTTGTTGAGTCTTTTCTGGCTATCAGAAGGCATATTTTGTCCTAAGAAACTATTATTGTGACATTGAAATAACAAATTAATTGATCAATATCAAAAATACCCGAAAAATACTAAAAAAGAAAAATAAATATTAAATTTACCTGTTATACAATCAATATTTAACTATTTTATAATATAATATGTTATTAATGAAACTTCAAGTAAGTTTTATAAAATATTGTGAATAATATATTTTCGTAGTTGTTTGATTACAAAAATATTCGTCTATTATATAATAATATACTCATACATCATTATCTTTAGATTTTATAATATCGATTTTAGAATAAATAATATAGATCAAATCTTAAATGAAATAAAAAAATCTGCATTTAATAAACTCGTTAAATTATTTACAATTTTATTAGGGTACCTATGAAATGGCGACTATCTTCAAACAATACTCGTTGCTGAGGATATTTCTAAAGATCCACTATGATATACTTAGAAAATATAAAATACTGAATAAAAACCATTCAGACATATATTATGATTATTTACTAGGAGCCAACAGATATACTTGTATTAATGTACCAATGTGACAATGTAGAATAAAAGGGGACTGGGTTAAACATTTTAATATCATTTTTTTTTTTTTATATATTTATTCTAGTTTCGAAATATAATTTAAAAATAAAAAAAGTATTTTGTAAAGGAGTCGAAACACCAAGAACAAACTATTTATATTTATAGATAAACCAAGTAAATAGTAAGACTAAAATAGTAAGAATCTAAGTGCGTGGTATTATTTTTATCATCATATTGGCCGAAGGGTGATTATTACTTACTATTTAAATAAAAAATATAATTAATATGCCTATATAAATAAAATTAATGTATGTTTGTTTGTTAGTTTGTCCTTTGTATACTCTAAAATAATTTAGCAAGGTTTTGAACGAGATATCATTTTAGATACAAACGATGTATTTTTGAATATAATAAAAAATTACATGCAAATTACGAACTCTACGAGTACTAGAGCTTTGAGTAATTAAAAAAAAATATGTGAATAATTATTTAACACATAAATAAAATTAGATTAAAAACACGAAATGATAATTTTTTTTATTTTAAGACAAGCTAAATAAATTTACGTTATTCACATTATATTACAAATTAACGAATATTTATTTGCGTAATCTTTTCTCTTGTTCAAACTTCTTTTTTTTAGTTTTTACTACTTACCTAAGTAGTGAATGTATTAATTATATTGGCATTTATTAATAGATTATATTATAAGATCATGCAGTACTAAAACTTGTGTTTTGTTTTTGTCAAGGTGTAGGCCAATGTGGTGTAATTATTGTTTTTCGAATCGGATGAAAATTTACTGATACAAATATTATTTGCCTAGGATCTACGTCATTATCACACGCTTAATATTGGAAATCGTTACACAAATGGGTATTGTGAACTTTTAATGCTGTTGCTATTGAGTACTGTCTATAGTCTACAATATGTTGCTGTTTGTCAATATTTAATATATCACTGGTCTATTTTGAGTGTTAGGTGCAGTGTATTTTTAATTACCGTTTTGATAAACAAAACATTATTAATATTTATTATTATTATACAAGTACTCAAATTTTAGTTTGAACTGAATTATTTTTTATTAACTTTCGTAAGAACCTACTGTAATTTAATTTTTTTTTGGAAAAAATAGAATGTATAAAAATTTAATTAAGGCATAAAAACGTTAGTTATTACTCAATTTTGTTTCGCTATTATATCTAATAAATCGTGATCATTTTCATAACACGGTTCAATTCCTCTCGTGCTAAATATATTGACTAATAATTAATTGTTAAGTATTATTGCATAATTTATAATAATAGGTAGTGTTCAGTTATTTTGCTCAACGCTATGATATTGGTTTACTGATGCAGAACTTTTATAACGATTAATAATATGTATATGTATACAAATATCAACATATGAGGATAAAAATGTTCTGACTTTTATATTTTTTATATGATTAAATACTAATGACTAATACGTAGGTAACTTCTTTACATAATATTAAATAAGATATTGTAATACTTAACATTTATTTAAGAATATTTTATGATAAGTCCAACGGAAAAATGTTGTATAATTATTGATGTATATTATCGTAAATCGTATTTGATTTAAATAATATGAATAATAATTTAAGACGTACCCACCTACTTGCGTATAGGCATAAATAAGGATGATAAGGTGTTTAGAAAGGTGTAGGTCCCATCTAGACAATCTCAAGCCCTCTTTAAGATATTTTAAGTTATTTAATTATTTATATTGCATTTTATAAGCAATAGATATAAAATTATAAATGTATTTTACATATTTAATTATTAGGTATTTTTGTTATGTTATCAAAATTATATAAAATTTATTTTGATTTTGGTGTAACATAATATTTCACATTTTATTGTATGAATAATATAATATTGTTTTGTTAATTGTAGAATATAATATAATAATAATGTTAATCATTGTATTATACAAAGATATAACTGCCCATACGTGTTGAACATTTTGTTAATGGTTTATCGCTATGTATAGCCACCACTGCATCTGCCAGGTACATAGGTTAATTAGGTTAGGTAATGATAGTTACTAGGACCGCAACTCACCTACAACAAAAATATTGTCGTGCCACAACTAACCTATACAGCTAAATTGCCTAAAATATTATCGGGCTGAAATTCACCGGTCTACACTTATACTACACTTATAAATTACTACACCATAATTTAATTCACCGTATATTATTATTGTGTGAAGTATTCATTGAAAGTTTAGACTTTTGTTTATTAGTGATTATCAGGGCTCGGGATTTAAAATATTTGCTTATTTTTATGGATTGACATTCAACGATATTTAAAAAAAAATGCTTATTTCCATTTTTTTTGATTATTTTTGCTTTTTTGACCAGTTTTTCTACTTTTTTGTGATTTTGTCCTGCAAAGTAATTTTTGATAGAATTAAAAGTGAAGTATGATTTTTTTTTATTGTATAAAGATTATTTTTTTTTTGATTTAGCTAGCTTTGATACAACCTTATACATATTATAAAAAACTGTTTATAATATAATATATTAATTTGTGATTGTATTAAATTGTATCATATTTTTTGGTGTTTAAAGGGTCGTTTGTGAATGTAGTGACTTCACGTTCATTTTGTTTCCAAATCATTCTAGATGGATTGTCAGACATTCGTCAGTAAACAAGCCACGTAGGTTTTCATCACATTCCAGCCGGGACGATAAATTGGAAATATATCTTACTGATATCGGTTTCATAAAATAAGTGTTGTTTCTTGAATAGTTTTCAGTTTAACGAAAACCGATGAAATTTATCTCAGATATTTATATTTTATTTCATATTTCTGACGTTTAAAATAAAATATAAGTATATACACATTATCATATAAAATATGTTGCTTATTTTCTTACAGTGACCTTCTAATCATTAATTATTGTTTATCGGCCATCGTTTATTTTGTTATATTTATAAACTTTTTAAAGTATAACTTTGATATGACGTCATGATTAGGTACTATAACACCGTGAGTCGTGACACAAAACTATTTGTTAATAATCGGTAATAATTGTTTTCGACTGTTACCCGCGTGCGTCTTATTGTAACGTGCGTTGTTGTTTTATCAAAATAAATATTAGTTTATTTTTTTACGCGATTACAGAAATCAAGTGGTAGCCAGTTGGTGAATGTTAATATTTCAATAATATAGCTTCAAAAAGACCACGCCGATTCACTAAACGATTGCGAAATGAGTAATTTCTTTTTATTAATAAATAATAAGCGAAACCAAAAACAATTATTGTGAGTAGGTACGGAGGGAGCGGGAAATGTCGATTTTTTAGGCAGGATACTGTACACAAATAATTGAGATTATCAAAATAGGTATGATGGTATAAAGTTTGATATGATATCGGATTCAAGTTCTAAGTATTCGAGGACTTATAATTATTGAGGTACGTCTATGTTTACTATGGGTATTTGTAGATATGGTAAATATGACGCAAAAATGATAAATTGATAATATTTATTTGTCAAAAGTATCTATTTATATAATTATATCATATTGATAAATTATAATAAATATAAAATACGATTCAAGTTTGTATGTATTATTTTAACAATATTACATTCTAGTTGATAAATGATATAAATTTGCGACATTCAATATTTTATTTCTAATGTACGGGCGATATTACCGATGTCTATGCGTTGTGTAATCTATACCTACACAGTCACAGGACATAGTTATAGTTTTCCGTAAAGGAATGTTGACGCGAATCGATGGCAATAGTCAGTAATCAATACATTGATGCAGCTCGCTGTCTGCAATTATCACCACATTTGAATCATTATTTAATCGTATTACTTACCTACTTCAATTTATTGTATTCGCATCATTGTAACGTGAATAAATTCATATAAATGTTATACGCACAACATGAATTCTTTAAGAAATCCGGTATATTTCGAATTTTTATCCTTTAACACAGCGGCTGTAGAAAGAAGAAGTTTATGTAAATCTGAAAATTGTTTCTTTTTCTAATAAAATTATATGTTATGTATTCAAATTTCAAACGAGATTAAAGCGTATGGACGTTTGAAATGACAAATAGCCATAACAGGACAACAGGGTAAATAAAAAGACATATTTTCTTAGATGTATTATTTATACTGTATTTTTATCAATATATAATACAGTTAATAAATTATTTTATAAAAAAATGTACATAATACAACACTAATTGATTTTACACAATTTGCCTAATAATAAAATAATATCACAAGTTTGTTTTATTTACAATTTAGGCAATACAATTATAGAATAAATAATTTGATAAATACTTAATTATACAGGGATAAAACAACAACGGTAGTTGTTATGTTATTTGATTTCGATCACATATGTCGCTGTCATGCATGGTATGATGTGTACAATAGTCGTATTATAATAGGTGGTATACATATAGGTAACACGGTAAGATATAATATATATTACCAGTTCTCTCATTAAGTCCATTAACGCCATATATATAAAATATAAAAATATACAATAGGAGCAATTACACTCAATTATTATTATGTCTTCATACCTACGGTATTATTTGATGTCGACAAACAAAAAACAAATAATTAAAATAATAATTATAATAAAAAATAAGTGTAAACAGCTTTGTGCGTGCGTGATTAATTGACTGACAGGACGTGATCCTTAAAGTGACTACGTGTTTTCAATTCGAATCCGTTACATAATAAGTTACGGGCAGTGCAATGATGTACCTATAATAATAATATATACCTAGCTGCTGGTTATACCCAAAGCGATTCGGATACCTTCGTTACCGCGACTCGAGTATACAAAAAAAAAAAAAAAAAATCGAATTGACATAGCGCCGTTATGCTAACACGCTAATATTATTGTCGCGTGGACGGATTTCTTCTTTTCGCGATTTACTTAACTGCCGCTATCGTACTAAAAAGACGTCGTGCGCGCGAACCCGAGCAAATCATCGCAACACGGTCAGCGGTGTGTCGCAGGCGGTCGAACACGTCCCCGTGCACCATACATACCCACCGCCCGATTCGTGTGCGCAACGCATCGCACAAAAATATGATTTAGTTACCCATCAGTCCCCACGTCTGTATATGTACATCGTATCGGAGCCGACGCGATCGACCGCCGCGCGGTGTAGGCCGTACGGGCGAATTCGTTTTGATCAGAGTTCATATATATCATCATCATCATCATCATCATCATATAGGCGCTGTAGGTTTTCACGACACGCGAAAGTGGCACGCCTATATGCCCGGCGGTGGTCGCACCGGCGGCAGTTTGTGACACGCGTCCACCAACGAACTGATGGTGTACACCGCGGTGGCCGGATCGCCGGGCTTGAACTTCTTTTCCGGGTACACCGCGGCCCCCTTGTGGGTCGCGTCGCTCTCGCCGCTGCTGAACAGCTTCTCGATCTGGAGCAGCGTCTTGCCCCGGGTCTCCGGCAGGAACGCGGCCACGAAGCACGCGGCGGCCGCGGCTGCGGCCGCGAACAGCCACATGATCTGGTCGGTGGCCAGCGCGGTCATCAGGCCCGGCGACATTTTCACCGTGACGAATATGAAGAAGTAGCCCAGCGACGGCACCAGGCCGCCCATTATGCCGCGGACCTTGAGCGGGAACAGCTCGCCGATCATCATCCACGGCAGCGGCACCATGCCCAGCATGCTGACGCTCACGTTGAACAGGATGCACGCCAGCGGCACCCAGCCGTACGGCCTGGCGTCCACCAGCAGCGGCCCGTACGCCGACTCGTAAGCGCCGCACGCGGCCATCGACACGGCCATCAGGACGGCCGACGCCATGGCCATCGTCCGGCGGTTCACGTGCTGTATGCACACGGACCCGGTGACGCTCATGACCAGCCGGAGCACGGCGACCGCGATCGACGCCACGTTGCTGTCCACCGTCGAGCCGGCCACTTGGAAAAAGTTTACGGCGTAGTACAGTATTATGTATATGCCGCTGGCCTCCTGCAGCACGAAGAAGCACACCAGGATCAGGAACGGTTTCCAGACGGCGGGCGCGGCGAAGTCCCGGAGCGTGGGCGCGGACGACGACCCGTTGTTGCCGTCGGCCAGGTTGTTCAGGATCTCGGCCAGCTCCTTGTCGGCCAGCGACGGTTTCCGGCGCAGCCACATCAGCGACTTGCCGGCGTCCGCCACGCGGCCCTTGGACGCCAGCCACGACGGCGACTCGGGAGTCAGGTTCACCGACAGGAAGCTCAGGAACGACGTGAGGGCGCACAAGATGCTGACCACCTGCCACGGCATGATCGAGCCCAGCGAGTAGACGATCAGCACTCCGATCGACACGAAAATCGGCCCGAACGACGACAGCACCCCTCGGTGTTTAGCCAAGCTCACTTCGGCCACGTAAACGTAACAAGCCGACGACATGCCTGTATATACACGGGTACAGAAAAAAAAAGATGAAAAAACCGTTTAATTCACTAATTACTATACAAATATATCTACGAACATTGGCGTATATAGAAATTAATTTCAGGGGGGGGGGCTAACTCTCCCATATACGCCACTGTCTACTCTAATTAACGTTAATTACTACATATAGTCAATAATGACAGTGATGCCGAACTAAAATTAAATTGGGGGGATAGGACAAAAATTATTTCTTGTTACCCACCACCTTTTACGCCATAAAATACATAAACATTTTTTTATCCCTATTTCTTACGGGCCTGCTACACGTATTTATACATTTATAACTTACATAAATACTTTTTTGGGTTACCCGCGGACCCCATCCACCGAAAAAAGGGGGCGGTCGCTCCTCTTGGATTATAGGTTCGGCGCCACTGAATAACGATATTTCCGAGAATAAATGACTAGGAAATAGCGTCAAAGCCCATTATTTTCGGGTAATGAAGTGTTTAGTAATTTTCCTGAGTAACGAAAATAATATTTGTAACATTTCGGTTTTTAATTTCGACCATAACAATTGATAAAAAATGTTATTGGGTTTTTTTTTGTTGAATCAGAAACGGATCTGCATTGTAAACGATTAATCTATCTATTCGGTACAATAACATACTTTCGGGCTCGGCAATATGTCGACGCTCGTATAGTCGTATAGTATTAAGAAAAATATAGCCCCGTTGGTTTACAATAAAAATCGAAATAATGGACAATTACAACAATTCGTTATAATATTTGTACGCACGAACGCGTACTAGAACATTGCGTAACATAGTATTTACCTCTATAGGTAAAATTATGTATACATACGAGTATATACCATATTTTCTGTGCAGTGACATTGTAAATGTCTAACCTAATTTTAATATTTTGTTAAACAAAATTACCGACATTTTCTACCAGTTTGTGACATTAAGGTAATGTTCTAGTCATAGCTATGAAATATGTGTTAAAAAGTATTTGATTTTTTTTACAACATGTTATTACCTATATTGTCTGTTAATGCCTGGGCATTGACTATCGTCTACTGACTACTAATGTCGAGAGTCAATGATATTGACTAGACATTTACGTCATTATTTAAATTTTATCATTGACGGTAACATACACACACACACACACACACACATACATTTATATAGACCATAATATTGTGATAGGTTAATTATTTTTCATGTTCTCTAAGTTGATTTAAAAACAAATTTTTAAGAGAGGACATTACATCCGTATGTGTTGTTTCCGTCTTACAAACGTGTTAGGCACATCGCACATGTACGACTAATTTTCACAAGTTGATTTTAATTAAAGATTGAAATTAACCGTTTCTCAAGCTTAAAAGTAAGAAGCAACACTGTGTTTTATTTAGTTGATTTTTACGGTACTTAAATTTTAAGCGAGTTATGAGTGTGTACAATATTTAAGCTAAAAATGTTCATAAATTGCTTAAAAATTAAAATACGGTAAGAAACTGTCAAAAAACACATGTTCTTACCTTTGAGTTAAATAGTATTTCGATCCAATCTAATATAAAGCTAACAACGCAAAATTTACCAGCTGAACGCAAATGTTCTAAATGCTGTTTGTGTACATTTTCAAAAAAGAACAATAATACGTCATGCGGATGTGACGTCCTCTTAATACAAGGTTTCTATGTGTTGTAAATATGATGTCCTCTTAAGTGGCGATACTAAAAAACTATTTTATACGGATATTCTGACAACTATGACATACTTTAATACAAAATAATATGCACAAATTTATTTCTCTTACCGATAGCGACTCCTGATATGAATCGACCCAAACATAAAAACGTTATGTCTGTAGACAATCCAATTATTGTCCAACCAATTAAGAACGGTATAGATGTCAGTTGAACTGTTGTTTTTCTCCCTAAGGTCTGCATGAAAACACCGGACATCAACGCTCCTAGAGGGTTCGATATAACCCCTAAACTGGCTGTAAAAACAATAAGATAAAATATACATATAAAAAAAAAAAAATACTAGACTCGTATTTGTATTTTAATGTATTTCAGTAGTATATAGTTTGAACATTTTTCAGACTGTGCATTTGCCGGAAATTATTACGTTTTCTAACATATAGGTAATAAATTGTTACACTAATAAAAAAAAAATTAAATTTTATTGAACCATACTAGATTCTACCGTTTCTACCGATTTTTATATGAAAATTATTATTGAGTCATTTTATACGTTTTTTGGAAATGGTTAAACAAGTCAGAAATTCAAAAAACTTAAAATGCGCAGCGGTCTCGGTCAAATAATTACGGTCAAACCATTATAATAATAACCATCTGTGACGTGATTCATTACAATATTGTAATTTGTAATAATAACGTGATTTTATAGTCGAACAGTTTTAAGACGCATATTCAAGACATAGGTATTACGTATTACATAAAGTCTTGCGTTCGGGTTGAAAGATCGCATTCAATTAACCATATAGCGACGGGCCAACTACTCGAGCATATCAATCATGTGTCATTATTAAGCCAATAATTGCGCGTGCTAATACGGACAGGAACTTTCATATTTTTTTCTTTGCCGTTTTGCAAATTATATTTATTGCGCGCGATTGTTATCGAGCGTTTATACCGGACAACCTTGACCGCAACCTGGAGACACCTCGAACCCGGGATAGATAATGACATTGCTCTTAATGATTGAAATTATGGTCTGCGGGTTCTGCGGCTAGAGCGAAAGTAAATCACATGTGGAACGCGTATGTATGATTGGTACATATATAATCTGTTTCAGAATAATAGGTAGCGCATAGAGTATGGCAAATCGTTTCCTTATTGGCATCATAAGTGTATACGGTGTAGTATAATAAATATATATTATACTGCCGTCATCGAAATCGACGAAATCACGAATGCGAAGTTTGGAAAAACGATCGGATTCGGTGCAGTTAACGATATATAGTAATTTTATGATAAAACGACCAAATGAAATAGTTGTACCTATGTGCGCTCATCGAGTACAAGTAAAAAAAAAAAAAAAAAATAAAACAACAGATCGATTTCTATAATTGTCTATGTATAGCATACCCTATATAATTTGTATTGACTATATTAACACTGATCGACCGGCGTATAATTTATATTATGGCTTTCAATAAATCATTATGGGATACTTTTGCAACCGGTTGTTTATTTTTCCTTCGATCGAGACGTCTTATTCGTCTATACACGTCGAGTTACACAGCAGCTGTATTAGCAAAGCCTGTAATTGTGTCCATTTTTCGTCCAAGTACGTTCAGCGTGACCCGCGATAATTAGTAGGTAGGTACCCTAGTGTGACACACTGCTCATTGTGTTCGCTGTTTATTATTACGTCGGTTAACGCGAGATATCTATCTGTTTATATATTACCCTATATAATATGTATATTCATTGATTGAGGTGGTTTGCCGTGTTCGTCCTCCGCCAGTAAATCGTACATAGACATTATAAATCATAACCGTTGCAGATGTTTCGATATTTAAGCAGGTACCTACATCAACCCGTGACCGTCTATGTCTATTATATTTATTAGTATTTTCCTGTTTTTCGATTGTAAAAGTTTGCAAACAGCCCGCGATCGAATCGACGTAGACGCGTTGCGTATTATTAATTTCCATCGAGTATTCGTCTAAGTCCGTTTCGGTTGCAAGATGCGGACAGAGGCACCCTAGCCGCTGTATATTATGTTATACACCTACCGGCTTTCATGTGTGTAATACGTTTAAGTTTAGTGTATTTAGTGCTTCGTAAATGCAATTTTAATATCCTTGTACGTCATACGTTTCGTTTGTTGTTGTGACTATATTGCGTTAATTTATTTAAATCATATAAGTATATTTCGAATGGGTTCTGCCCGTTAAATTAATTAATTAATAAATCATATAAGTTAGATGCGTCCGATTATACAGTGTAATTGTGTAAGTGCAAGACACAGCTAAATTATGATGGTCGTTATCGTTTTCGCCTCACCTATCCACGACGCTTCCACGTTGTTTACTAAAATGGAACTGTTGGAGTCGAGGAGTTGCGGAAGGAGTACTGCCGAGAACCCCTGACACATGCCCACGGAAATCGAATTGATATGGGCTGCCACGGCGGACATGATCTGCAAAACGAAAGCGCATATTATTACAACGCAATATAATACGTATTATACCTTTATGGCTATATTAATATGAATAACTATATGTATAATGTATATATATATATATATCAGGTGCAACGAATCGCATAATTTTTTTGTTGCTGCTGCACTAATCTAGTTATAATGGATGAGACGACTTAATTTCAATTAAATTGCCCGCCACTCGTATATAGGTGTATATGGAACACACGGCGCGCGCGTATATGAACTCTGTCCGCATGGGGTTCATTGAAGGACGCTTTGACACAATGTTAAATTAAAAAAGAAAAAAAGAACCTATAAGTATTTCCTTTTCGGACGCCTTGAACCTTGGCAATTTATGAGTCAATCGCTACCAATACATTTTTGACATAGGTAGGTACGCGCACACAAGCCACAATAACACCGTGATTGATTGAGTCATAGGCCACGCGTGTGCATATCAACTCTCGTGGTGTTTGGCAGCGCAGAGCTTATTATAATTTTATATATGCACATACATGTATAAGTAACAAGTCCACTTAGCGCCGCTGATACGTTTTATTGGGTTTTCATTAATACGTGGGCGCGCGCGCGTGTTACATAGGTACAATCGAATCGTGTGATTATACCCTGTAAAATCATATGGCGGCCGCGTGCTGACTGAAATCGCTGCACTCGTTGGAAAAGTGGAATATATGGTACGTCAGAAGTTACGTTTGAATACCACGCGGTTAGCATCCGTTTTTTTTTTTTTATATACCGGTTTCGATAATAATTTAAAATTACAATAATATTTTTAGATTGACGCGATGATATCAATCATTGTCTTGTGAGATCTGTAATTGTTGTTAATTAATTGTATAACTGTTCGTATAATAACATCATATTGCAAAACTAATAAACGCATTAATGCTAAACGAATCTGTTGTAATAGGCACGTATAGCTTATGAACATTATGATACGGTCCCGTGTAGCGTGGTTTTGCAATATGTTTGTAAAATAGTAACGTCCGTTTCGACAATAAAAACATAACTGCAAATTTCTAGAAAAATAAAAATTGCCAAATGTGTACTTTTTGTTTTTAGTCGCGAGTAATATTATTTATGAGAGTTGGAGGTTGAAAAGTGAGTACAAAAAATGGGTCACGGACTTGTCAACGTAAAACTCATCGTTCTCGTGATTGTGTGTACTATGTCTTGCACTGCGATGCAGCAGTCCTGCGTGAAATTCGGATTATATAACACATTTTTAACTCGTGCGCAGAAAAATTACGGCGAAGGTTTTTATTATTGGCGCTCGACGCTCGCGGTATAACCGCGCACTTACTGCTATAGTTTTATGGACCCGCCGAGAGATTTCCCGCACGTCTTGGCAGTAACTTACGAAATCCGGAACATAATTCGACGTCCACGATATCCGCATACGGCATACATCATATCCGGTAAAATATTTCTAAGAATAATCCTTTAATTTTATACGCATTGTCCAAGGACAGGAAATCATAATAATATTAAGTACGCTCGCCTATCCTAACCATCATATTATATACGAGCACTCATCTCGAAATGTCGGGTTCCCTTTACCAGTTTTACCCCCTGCTACGCCCACAATAATTTAATCACACATTCACACGTCTATTTGTGTGGTTGGTACGTCGTAGTTTAAAATCGAAATTACGTCGATGAAAATTGAAAATAAACTGATTATGCGTTATATTATATGAGTTGTGATCATGACGGTGATGTTGTACACAGAAGGTATGGTGAAGTTGCGTATAACCTTTGTTTTTTTATCACGTTTCTTCGATATTTGTCGTACTTATCGATGTATTTTTAGAGCGTCGGACGAATAATATTCTCATATTACGTTCAGTGCAAAGTCTATAACATACGCGATAGTCAAGGAAAACAATTTGATCGATGTCTAAAAGATATATATATATATACATATATTATTATATAGGTGTGTAATGATACACGCATGAACATTATGTAGAACGTTAAACGTGATAAAATTGTATAATAATGTATTAATGTATAATATTATTTTGTGTTTTATGTTTATATTATATTTTATTTTTTTGACCGGTTCCCTTGCAATTACTCGCGTCTATAATCACTGATGAGTGATAAGGTCAATGTCGTTACTATAATATATTATATTTCCGTTTAACTAAAAAAATTTCGAGTTTTGTAATTTCAGTTTTATACTTTTCTTTTGTCTATTAAAAAGTTTGTTGGGAGATTCGTCAAAATTTTAACACATAAATATTATATATAGATAAGGTATTAGTGGTCAAATAATTATGATGTGTCATAATTTTAAACTTAAAACCATCATATCTATACATCTATACTATTAAATTACTATGTCAAATTAGAAATTGTATAAATATATATTAGACAATTTTAGCTGATGGTCAAGTAATTGCCGACCGTAATGAGAAGAAAATTGCATATATATTGACATACAAGAACACGAAAGATATTATCATAAATTATTGCAACAGTATTTTTATTTTTTTTATTTAACAATATTGCTTGGGAAGTTATTGTATAGTGTTTTTGTATTTTTTTTTTTTATCTTATTAGCACTACTTCAGTTCAAACTATGTTATATAACAAGTATTTCTGAAATAGTGTCAAATATTATAATATTATACTTAGTATCACTCCGTCGATATTTAGATTGATCCATTGAAAATATGTCATCATTAGATCATATTATAGTAATGTAATCAAATAGGTTAATACTATAAGTATTAACTATGATATATTATATTGCTTTATCGAATTTTTTTTTGAATAGAACAATTAAATAGTTTTTATTGTATTTGTTAACTGTTTGACCTATCATTGTATGTCATTGCCTAAAAAAATTAAATACCTTCCTACCGAAATTTATCGTGTAAATTTAGTACCTACCTATTTTTTTATAACATAATAAATACTAGAATAACTACATATACCTATTTCATTTGCTTAAACATATCAGTCACTATTGTGATCTATGCGATACAACGAACGGTTTGTTGTCTATTGCGTAAAGTTAGGTGAGCAAACCGTTAAATAATATGGTATACATAAAAAAATCAAATATTTGATTATTGTTTCACATTATTTACACAATATGAAAATATTATTCAAATGAAAAAAAATATTTTTAAGCAAGGTGCTCATGTAGAATATTAAAAATGATCAGTAACCATTAATCGTTAAATTATTTTGTTGTATTAACAGCTTTAGGAAATTGAAAATAATAATATTAAAAAGGTCATATTTGATTGAAAACTGATGTCAACTGGTTATAGAATCTGTTTATTTGTAAAGAAAGAGTGTGCACCTATTTAAAATATACGTAAAATATTGCATAATTAATCATTTTATATATAAATTAATTTTGATGATTTGCTTACATTTAACAATGTTTGATTTTTTAATTTAAGGTAGTTATATACTTATATACATACGTACATTGAAACTGTATGTCAGATTTTTCATTTTCTTAAACTAGATGGGAATTAAAACTTCATAATACAATCGGATTCTATAGCGGTTCGTTTTTCCATCATAAACAGCTTATCGTTGTTTATATTAATAAAGTAGATAATAATAATTTTTTTTTTTAATTTAATCGATATTATTTTATAGGAATTTAAAACCATTTATGAAATTAACAATATGATTTGAAACTATGTTTGTTCATTGTGGTAATGTGGTTATTTCATCATTTAGTCTCGTAACTTTTAAGTGATTTTTGGTTGGGTACCTAATAAAAAATACAAGAGTTAATTTTTTAAATAATAACCAAATACTTATTATTTTTAGATATAGGTATTATGCATAAACGTTAATAAAATTAGTTTTATATATTTCAAATTACTTTCATACACAATTTGTTCTTACGTAGTTGTCATAGTTACATATAGATCATTATAAATAATTTCTCCATACAATAGATTTTACATAAGAAGAATTATTAAGTATAAAAGTATTATTGTTTGTTTTATTAATTTTAATTAATTTTCATATTATTTTTCTTAGCTTTACCAAGATATAACACGCAACATAAATAAGTGTTTATATTATAGATTATATATTGTTTAAACAAAACTAGTTGCATTCGATAAATAACTATACAATAATAATCACCGGTTGCTTGTTGTTAAAATTTTTAAAGAGCTAATTAATAATTTAGAAACGAATATTTATTTTTCGACAAATTATTATTCGTTTTCAGTGTATATGTTTTTATAAGCCTGCATTATACACTGTAACTAATAACATAATAAAATATTAATTTAAAAGAGTAGTTGGAAAAAATTGTAATAATATCTATTACATAAAATATACTAATGGCTAACAAATAAGTTGTTAAATTAATCATGGTACGATATTACAGTCTATAATAATACCTTAAGTTTTTTATTATTTTAAATACTATCTATTATATACTAGTAATTACACAATAAGTGTTAAGTGTTAAAATTATAATGGGCTTTTCTTAAAAAAATATATAATAATAATAATTATAATAACTAAGATGTTTCTTCTCTTAATTTTGTTTTATATATTTAAATTCTGAGAACATTCATCCTATTTAAGACTTACCTATATGATATACAATACAATATCGACAGTTTGTTTTCCATTGTCTGCCTCGACGAGGTATAAAATTACTCAAAATAGCTTAATGTAATGGGTCTTATAATATAAATTTATTTCTCATCAATCGTGAAAACTTAACTTCCCAAAGTATAAACACGCAATGATTATAATAATTAATGGTGTAATAATGATGGATTGGGATTTTCAGACTACATCGGGTCCTCAGATTTAATATTTATTGTATTAATGCGTTCTATAGATTAATAAATTAATTTAAGAATTCGTTATAAAGATATTTTACTGTTGTATAATAAAAACAAAACGTGGATTATAAATTATATATTTTTTTATTAAGACGCCGTAAAACATTGAAATGGATAGAATATGTCAAATATTATTTTGAACATTTTACACGTGTTTTTATTGTTTAAGAATATCCTGTGTATACTTAAATATTTCATATTATACAATCCATTTATAATTGTATAATGTATATATATATATACAATTCACTTCAGCAGGTAATAATTAATAACTATATAATAAGTTTTATTAATATATAATATATATACTTATTGAAAACAATATACATTAGTAGAACAGGTAGAACTGTAGAAGACATTTTTAGTAATTTAATTTTTATAAATTTGAAGTCGATATAGTGATGTCTACAACCAACGTACTTAGGTACATACGCACCAAATCTATTTCGACCGTTAAGAATCAAACATTGTTCTTCGAAATGAAACTATTCGACTACGTGTAGTTAAATTATTTATTTGACAAGAGTGGTTCAAACATGGTCGACACAATTTTTGTAGTACCGTGGTAAAATTTAAGCATAAAATGTTAAAAATATAAATAATATACACAACTATAAATAAAATTATATACATTATTTTCTAAATATATACAAATGTATGTTGAATATTATAAAAGTAACAAATGTTGCCAAAACAGTAGGTCGGGAATAATATCACAGCGAGTATCTACCTATAAGAGTGTAAGAAAACAAGTGCAGTCGGTCGCTCATACATAGAAAGTGGGGTATGCGACGACTTAGCCGCAGCTTTTTTGAGTGAAAAAATAAATATATTCATCTTCTACAGGTGCGTTAAAATGCCAGCGGCGACCCGGAATAATTATACATACCCCCCGTGTTCTAAAATGTTTTTAAAATACATATTTTATGCATCGGTAATATTTTTGGTCATTGTAATAAATACAAAATGTAAACCGATTTGTGAAGCATAAAAATCCCGTGAGCAATAACACGATGAGTGCTAAGGCCTACCCAATTCACCCCCGGGCACGGCACTGACGTATAGACTATCCGAAAACGTTGTCGTACTCACAGTTCGGCCACATCCCCATTGCCAGGTGTTCCATAACGTCTTGAAGGAATTTTTCATGACCCTTCAAGTATCGCGGGGTGCCCACCTATGGAGGATACCTTGGCACCACCAGGTCTCATCGGCGGCGGCGGCTGTTGCGGTTATCACGTATAGACGCACTGATGGAAAACGGGTATCGCGACGAGGCGGGCGGAAAAACGAACCGTATCTTCGGAAACACTCGGAAAATATTATTGCGATATATATTGTTTGCGGTATGTACAAAAATATGGAAACGAAAAAATCAAAAGAATTCTGTCCGTTTATTGTGCGTACAGAGGGTGACTGCGATTCTCCTCTCGTTTCTTCCGAACTTTTCCGGCGCCCGACGCGATCGACACGTGCACGATAAAGTCGTTAAAAAAAATAAAAATAAATTCTGTCCTTGTATCAAAACGGCATAAAATATATTTTAATATATTTTTTTGATCACTTTAAGAAACACACTGCGGCGACGATTGTTGTTGATTTTTATTTTATAGGATTGTCTATGTAGTGTTGGTGGTGATGTTGTTGTTGTTGTTGTCGTAATGTCTCTACAGGCCGATGAGATGCCGACTGTGCCGCGGAGTCGGCGAATGTCGCGTGCCCGAACCGCCGCCGTCGATACACGCGCGACTCCTACTATTTTTACGTAACGCGGACGGCGGCGTGAAATTTTTGCATCGCGCGAATTAACGCCGCCCGCCGCGGATCGTGTGTCCGCTCTAGCGCTAGTCCGGTGCCGCGAACAATACGGTAACAGGTCCACGATGACATCATCATCATCGTCGTACACACAAGTCGGCGCGCATTATTGTAATAACATGCGTACGACAGCCGCGTAATAACGCGTATGTGTGACCGCGGGTACATATACCGGTTGCTATAGGTATACTATGGTATACGCCATAATAATACGGGCTAAACCGCGTTGTTATCGTCAAAGTGGACGTTATGATTTACACTATGGTATAGGTATAATAGCAGTGCACGAGAAACTTCAATAATGATATGCGAGTCGACGTCAAAAACACGACACGTATATAATGATATTGATATATTTACCTTTCAAAATGTTTGTCCTCCGCAATACGAGTCGTGTACAATATTCTACTCATCTCGAATTGAAACACTTATAAATTAAATAATGTACTGTATACATAATAAACGCGTGTATCTGTTATCTGCGTCATAATATAATACAGTACACACACACACACACATGTGCTTTTGAGTTTTCATAAATCATTAGGTACTTGATCGAAAAATCGGCTAAATTTTAAATTTTATAATTTTGAGCATTAGGTAGTGCATATTTTTGATTAAAATGCATTTATGAAATGCATACCTATAAGCGCGGGGATGAGAAACTGATGGCCCGTGCTACATTTCAAATTACTTTATAAAAATATAAAATGTTAGGATTTTTCTGTATTTTATTTTATTATACGTATTTATAAAACCAATATAATGTTAATTGTAAAACGAAGATATGAGTTCTAATCTAGTATTGAACTATATAATATGTCGATTGTACATTTAATTGACCTTAATTTTTTTGCTTTCCATGTTTTCTGTTAGATTTTAAAAAATTGGCCCTCTATACAAGCATATACAGTATTATTTAATTTAATTTTTCGATTGTATATGAACATTTTATTATTCAGCATTATTTTAGATTATTAAAAGCTGTAAAACAATTTTGAATAGATCTAATGTTAACCCCCATCTCGTCTATATTAAAACTAACTTTTCAATAAATATTAGAAATACTAAAAAGCTTGATAAATCATATTTAATAATTATAAAAGTATTAGAAATAGCAGAGAGTTGATAATTATACAAATATATTTCCTGATTTTTCCATGCAAAATTATTCATAAGAAATATTGACCAATCTTAGTATGCGCTAATAACAAGTATTAATGACGCAGAGAGTAGTTTTTCGTTATACAAATATATCTTAACGAATTGCTGATATAATTTCAGAAGAGTAAACATTACTGAACATACTATGGTACCCAACTTATAGTCTTTAAAATGAATATTAAAATTAGTCGTAGGTATATAAGTTTACATTCTTACTATTGTAGTTAAAATAGTAAAAAGGTTTTTTTTAAGAAACAACTTTTTATATGTTTATGTTTGCTTTTATCATTTTTCTGATTTTTTGCTAAATGATTAAAATTTGATTTACATTAATTTTATCAGTACAATTATAATAGTTAAATATTAACTATAAATAATTAAAAATTATACCGCATATTTTGTGTTTTTTTTAATATTTAATAATTATTAGGGCATGAAAATCAGGTCTTTACTTATAATTAACTAACTGTTAATTTTAAATTCGATTTGTATTCATTTAAATTGTCAGAAAAATATTCTATTTTTCGTTATATCAAGTTAGAAATGTAGGCGAATTGTCATTCAAAAAAGTAAAATCCTAATAACAATAATTATAAGGATAAAAATTATCATTTTTTTTTTTTAAATAGTGTTTTATTTATTTATCATTAATTTAAAGTTTATAAGAAAATAACTAAGTGTAATAAAACAATTTATTACAATATAGCTAAAAATATAAATTTCCACGATATACCAAAGCTTATGATTTATTATTTTATATTTTTATACTAGGTATGATACATAGTAGGCATGTGTAATTTTTTTACTGGATGTTACCTCTAAGTAATTTTCTAATTCAAGTTATTTGCTTTTTTGTAATATTTATTTTTTTTGTTTTTCATTATATCTATTTGTTGTACATTATCTGTATAGATAATAATTTTCTTTAAATTAAAAAAATAATATATTTTTTATGGGAGCGATTTCGATTACAAAATTGTGAAAACCTCTAAGTTATATTAATTTAAAATCTAAAACCTGTATTGTCTACTAGGGTTAGAGTTTGCCCAGTCGATTAGATTAATAATTATATCATCCCAACAATTTTTAATGATTATTGTTGTATAATAATATAATAATATTTTAGCATTTTTAGATCTAATTATCTAGCCACTTTTTTTTTTTAATCTTAATTGATTAATTATTATTTTTTTTAATTATATTTATATTTTGTTATAAATTGCACTTAATATTCTTTTTCTTCTTATTATTATTATTATACTATTTTTATTAATCATTAATACATTAATCAACATTGAAAAATACACATTTATCAAAATATTAGAAATGTATTTTACTTTATTTAATTGTACATTAAAACAAATCAAAATAATATCATATTATTTTTTTTAAACGTTAAGGAGGAAATAGGCCACCTTTAAAACTTAAACGGTCAAGGGGAAATTTACCAACAGATTCTTCCATCATGTACCTACACGATTATACACTTTTTCGAGTTTCAATAACTTGCGAATTATTTTTATGCTGTTTACCAAAACTATGTATATTTTGATTTATTATCATTCACATTATATACTAATTGCAAATGTATTAGAATCGTTAGCTTTACACAACGGCTCTATTCTCAGTACAATGGTTAGAAAACAAAAATATACATTCTGCGAACAAAGCGACGCGTAACAAAATTATGATTTTACTATTGTTTTATATTTTAATATTTAATTTGTAAACATGTTGTTTTAGAACTCATGTACAGTTATGCAAATCATATTTTCACTTAACAGACGATGTATTATATGACATATGCTTATTAGATGAGAAGAATCTTAGAAATGATCGCGTAGTTTGTACATTTTTTCATTAAATATTAGTACCACGATTGCTTACATTTCTTTTTAATTGAAAATTTACTGTTTTTAAGATTCCATCAGAGTTATTGATCAGTATTAAGTTACTGACTGTCAGAGACCAGGGTATTGAGACTTAAGATGCTGCATTAAAAACTTTGAACAGTTTAGTCATGCTCTCATATATGAGATACTAGAAATGTGTTTTCCAGAAAGAATAAAAAACAAAACATGATGCATTTTATCATAAATGTTATACGTATGGCGAGTATGATATTACATTATCAGAAAGCCAATTTACACATTTTTTAAAAGGTTTCTAATTGGTAAACTAAACATACTAAAACTGAGAATGTTTTTGATTTCTACTCCATAGAGTATGGACATCACAAAAAAAGTTTTTTTTATATTACAGTTCAAAATTTTAAAAATATAATAAAATACACTATGCCTAATGCCTATATATAACACATGTTATTGCAGTTAATCATTTTATAAATATACTTATGTTAATTAATATCTAATTAAGTAATTACTTTATTATTTTGTACAACCAATATCTAATAATTCGATTTAATTTCATAGAATAATAAAATATATACTTATCTAATTATACTAAGTACCTATATACTATTTATACATATACATATATATACTTATAACATATAGCGCTATAATAAGTCTTTATATGCATAACAAATTAGGAACATTTTAATCACTTTTTTTTATGTGCTGACATGTATGCAATTACACAGTGTATATATTTTAATGTTAATCAAGTGATTGCAATTTTGTTCATAAAATACCCGCAAATTTGTAGAATCTAAAAATTAAGTCGAAATACTATAGTTTTAATTAAAGTGTAGTTCTAAAATAATTAAAAAATGGCTATACCTATCGGTTACCATACATGATATAATTAATTAATTAATTAATTAATTGTCCCTATACAGGCAACATTGTGGATGCTTAGATCCTTATTGTAATGTTGATTAATGATTAGACAATACACACAATTTTCCAAATAATCAATACTCTATTTATTTGATCCATTCAATTTTAATAATAATGGTATAAAATAATTTAATGATTGTTGAGCTCAAATATTTTACGACGAATGCCATTTACAAATTACATAAAACTATTAAGATGTATATAACATATAATATGATTGAAAGTAATCGCTTAACATACGCTATTTTAAATTTTAAATTTTACATAGATAATGCATCAAAGGAACATGATAAATGTGTCTAATTTTTTTTTTGTAAGTGTATATCGCAGTCACGTTTAGAAGTTTGTGATGTATTTTTTAATTGAACAACATTTTAAAATGAACCATTATAATACGAAGAAGGTACGATATTTTTAAAACAAAAAATTTGTTTCCTTTATCACAAAATTATCAAAGTACTATTATTATTATTATTCTATAATAAATTAGTGCATTTAATATAATAGTGTTCTATTTGATATATTTAATAGTTTTATGCTATCAAAATGGTATTAATGAATATAGAAGTCTATAATATTTAGTTAATTTACTATGGTGACAGTAAATACAAAATAGTATGAAATAATTATAAAAATACTTATAAAACAATATTTTTACTTGGACAATTAATAATATTTTAGTACGTGCTTGATTACATTCCGATCCACACGTGTACCTATCATAATCTTATCATGTTCCGTATTGTACAGCTTTCGATATTAAATAGTATAGTACCTATTAGAAATCATAATGTTGATAAATTGATTCAATTTATTCGTTATATTAATTAATTCAAATACATAAATTTTAATACACAACCAATGTTGGTTACTTTTTAAAGTAAGAGATAGCGATAATATTTTTGATAATTTTTTCAATATTCAGTTCAATTATTTTTTACATAAAAATTTAGATACATGTGCGTTACATCTATAAAATATATCATTTATAATTCGTATAGACTTAAGTCAATAGACAATTCATTAGTCTATATTGGATGCCTGGCTTAGCTTAAATTAATATTAGTTAAACCTTAAAGTTATATATATATATATATATATATATACGGTACTCGCATAGTCATACATTATTTACTTAATATTAATTATTTTGATATACCTAAGTCAATATTCAATATTATACATATTAAACAATATTAAACTTAATACATACATACATATATATATACATATATATTATGATAGTTTTGAGAATAAAAGATTAAACATCATTATTTAAACGGTTTTAATAGTGAAAACATTAATTTTGAAACTGTTTTATTCTGTAACTAATATATATTTAGCTGAAGATAATAATCACTTGTAATCTTAGATCGATAAATAATTATAAGAAAATTAAAATTAATTTTTATATCATCTGCGAAAAAGAAATAAAGTGTCTTTCTAATTTTATGTGATAATCATTGTTTTCACACATCTATAAATATTATAATAATATAGTTTAACCAAAAATGCGTTGTCATTATTTATATTTCACATTTTTAGACAACTATAACATTACATATTACATCTTGAAAGTTGAAGCCTTCACTTGTAAAAGCAACCTACCCCAAGGCTTCGTCTTAGTGTTACACTATTTCTATTTGCTCGAGTTTAACCAAATAAAACACAAACCAACAAAAATTATCATTTTTGTGAATGACATTACGATTTACACAGAGGTTGCGTAATACCCTAAGACAACTAAATGGCATATTTTATTTCGACATTGTTACAAAATTTAGAACCAAATTAAACGTATTATAAATCACAAGACAAAACAAGGTCGTAGGTTAGAATTTGAGAATTTAGAACAAACTTCCAAAATGCTGAGACGAGGAGAGGTACCGGGTGGTAAGTAATAAATGTAAAATACGTTTAGATGGTTTTTTTTACGAATAGAATCATCAAACATCAGAGTTTGGTTTTAACTTGATCACGTATCATTTATACTTCTACGATCACATATATCATACTAGCGAGATTCATAAAAATATATAGAAAAAATTCATTACCATATTTTATTATTATGTGTATAGATACCTACACACACATACTAAGTGTGCACGCGTACAATAGTATGAGGAAGTATAATATATAAACGAAAGTGGTTATCCGTCTCCCGTTGTGCGGTTAAGTTAAAGTAAAAAAAAAAAAGGCACGCTGTATAGTTACACGTCTACACAATATTATAATGATGTTATCATTATAATATGTATAGTGTATAATACTAGGTAATAAAAACATATTGTTACTCTATGTAATTGATACTCTATTTAAGATCGCGTTCATGACAATAATAATAATAATAATAAAAATAACATATTATTCATCATATACCGGAAAGCGCGTATTTTCTGCACACGATGAGTTGTTAAACGGTTTTTTTCTTCAATTGGTTACTATTAAATTTCTCCAAACAAACCATTAGTGGACCAGACCGTTCTGTAGTCCTACCACGAGTTCAACTATTCATTCAGTTCATCAATATTTATATAATATACTTAATAGTTAATATAATTTATATAAGTACAATATAAAGTAATTCACCAAGCTTGCTCATTCCCATTATTCTTTAATATACAGAGTGATTCACCAAATATCAAGCTTGACTTATCTTCACTTTTTCATTTCAAAATGAATTTATTAAAATTCTGATTTTTCGAATTATTCATATATTTATATAGACCACATTTTTTAAATTAATGAGATTGTTACAACTACTTCAGCAGTTTTTTGAAGATATAAAGTTAAGTATTTCAAATGAGAACCCGGGGCTTTGCTACAGTAAACTATTTAACACATATTTTCCATTTTTCTAAATTATTGTAAATATTAATAGATTAAAATAAATTTTTACGATTTTTTAATTATCATAACCCCCATATATGCTTTAAACCTATTATCCTTATTGTAAATAAAATTAAATAAATCAAAAACTAATTGTTAAAATTTTATTTTGATTGACGTCAAACTTTACAGAAAAATTATCTGCTAAATAATTTACTTGGTATAAAAGGCGTGTTGTCGTATAAAAAACAGAAGTTTGTATTTTTAGTTAAGCATTCTTTAAGTAATATGAAAATTCTCAAGAATTTGAAAATATGATAGATACGTAAATATATTATTTAAAATTTGCAAAAATTAAATTTTGAACAACTACATAATCGAAGAAGAAAATATAAGCAAGTAAAGTAAATCATTTTATATTTTTTTTTTGCATATATATTATTTACACTCATTAATAGCTAAAATTGTATAATATATGAACTTTACAATTGTTAAATTTAGATTATTATTTACCATTATCCTATTTACCAGACACTTATGGATGAGAATGCGAATTTTTCGAGAAAGGTATCTCTCTACCTCATACTTATATAATTGGGAATATATAAAATAATAATTTTTCGCTAGATAGGTAATGAATGTAAATTAAGTTTTTTCCTATATTTGCTTATAATTACTTTAGTTGTCTTAAAGCGTAATACATTTAATAATTTCTAAATATTTAATTTTTAAATCACCAATACCTATGTGCAAAATTGTTTTTGATAGGTATTTGAATTTTCAAAAACGTAATAAAATCCACTAACGGTTTGTTTAATATGAATATTTAACATTGATAATTAACAGTACTTAATTACTAATATGCATATTTGGTAATTTTACATCAGCGTTTATTATTTAATTACAATAAATTTTAATGCAATTAAATGATAAACGAATCATCATCGGATAATATTATATCACTAGGCATAACGTGTACTCTATTCTAGTGATATGACACCAATACTATAGTTATTTGGTTCCAAAAAATAGAATAATGTTATAAGTTATATATTTTTACTTTACGCTTGCTGAGCGTTCCAGATGTTTGCTGCGAAAGTTGCAATTCACATGTTTAAAGCAGCGTCACTGACCGCTACTACGACCGTAGTATTTGTAATTATATTTCGACACAACACTTAATACCACACGAAAAGATAGCGCGAGACATTGTAAAAAATAGCGTTTGGAAATATACACTCATCTTTTCTTTTCAGTGATATAATTTTCTCTCGGACAAGAGGCAACGATTAACGGTTTAATGTACTTAAGTAGTAAATGCATAATATAGAAGACGAAACTAACAATAATTTTTGTTTTCTCCGTTTTATAGTCAAGTGGAAACGTGACTATGCGAATATGTTAATTAATTGTATTGCCATTTAAATTTAAATTTTCAGTCACTGATCCATATATTTCATCTAGAATTTGGTCTAGATATTTATTATACAATAATACAAAAACAAATCTAAATCTAAACCATATATTTTCAAGTCAACTTTATTTAATAAGTAATTTATGTCATATATTGTTATCAATATTTATGTTTTTGATTAAAATCAGATCGAAATGATATGTTTTTGCTTTAATTCGGTTTACATTTAAATCATCTAGTTCAAAATAATTTATATATTTATATAAACATTTAGTTTTAATAGTATAATTGTGATAAAGATAATTATATTATATTTTATATTGAAATAATATTATACAGAATGATTCACCGAGCATGATCAAACCTATTTTTCCTTTAATAATAATTAATTTATTTTAATTTTTTGCAATTTTGATTATTATTTATATTTATTTTATTATTTTAAAGCCATGTTTTAAATTTTTCAAAATTGTTTGTCTTACACATAATAAAAATATTAACTATATTCAAAAACGACTAGTTTGATAAAATTTCCTAAGAAAATAACCGCTAAATAGTTTACACTAGAAAAGGTTGATTTTAATTTGAAAAACAAAAGTTTATATTTTCGGAGGACACTTTTTGAATACTACAGAAATCTCACGAATTTGAAAATATGATTTTTAATTATATTTTCAAATACCAAAAATTATATTTCAAATATTTGCATTATTGAAGTTCAAAATTAAAGCATACCTTCTTGGTAATTCATCCTTTATATTATAGTAGGTTTATATACATGCAGGTATGGTATATTATATATATTTGGATACAATTTGTTTAATAACAAATATTTCAATGTAAACAATTAGCTATAAATACGAAATTAAAAAAATCGTATTGTATTACATTGTTATAACAATATAGAAATGTTCAATGTTACTTTTTTCAAAATAAATCGGCCCTTAAATAAATTCAATTGTTATTACAATTTTTTTTTTTTTATTCTAGAAGACTAATACGTATAAGAAATGTTAATATTATTTACTTGTTTACTCTCTTCTTATAAATTTTAAACAAGTTTATTTTTAAATCTAAATAGGTTGTTTTAGTTGTTTACAAAACATAAAAAACAAAAACATATGTATCGTCAACAGATTTTAAAACTTATTATTTAGTTGGCTTAAATCACCTGTTTTCATATGTTAACGGTCAACAAATTTCGCCGGTAGACGTCAGATAAGTGCGTCATTTATTTAATAACATCGAAGTGAAACACATCATAATAAAACACATTTAGGACGCTTAAAAATTATAGGTATATGTGATCTTTTTTGTTAAAACTTTTTTAATTCATATCATTAAAGCCATAATGATTTTATAATTTCTGTATAAAAAAATAAAATAAAAATACTTAAATACAGTAATGTTACTAGAAAAAAATTTAATTTTGCTGAAATATTTTCAGAAAAATTGGCCGTTATTACGATGATGCAAGCATTTATTACTTTATTTATCTCTTCAGAAACGCATACATTGAAGTATAGTATAAGTATAAGAGTATAAGAAATGTTTTATTACAGCCACTATTGATAATTATATTAAATATATAATATATGTGTATTGTATATACATATTATATCAACTATAAAGGCTTAAACGAAGCTTAAACAAACATATTTTCAAATTATTATATTCAAATCAAGTATTTTATTTTTAATAACTTTTCAATTGAATTAGTTTTATTAGTTAGTGCAATAAAATGCATTGATTATCAAAAATAATATTATACATTTTGAAACAAGAGTGAAAGATAACCACTTTAATTAAATTTTCGACGATGATTAATTTTCATTATTGTCTTATTGACTATTGATTCTTGTAGTCAGCTATAAAATATGATAATAGATCAGAAGTATTCACATTGTATCTTAACTTAGTCCTTAACTTGTATAAATGCGCGCAATGTATCAAATATAATTTATAGCAATTGCTATATATATATAATATTTAAACTCAAAATAAACATGTAAATATGTAACAAAATATATGTGTAACAGAAAATAATCTACTTACAAATTTTTATTTTTTCTCAATACTATAAGAATTTAAATATTTGTAACTTTTCTTTTGATATTTGAAAGATATTAAAGATAAATGTGGTTTTACTTAAAAACTTATTAAAAAAAAAAACAATAAAATATATAATTTTCTTTAAATGTATTTAATGTCATTTTACTATGTCAAAATATTGTAAATACTTGATGAATTTAATAATATATCATTTAGTTTCATAAATGTTTAACAAGAAACATTAAATAATGGTAAACTTCAAGGAAACCGCAAACCTCTTGAATACACCCACATCAGTTTTTTTCCATTCTGCTCTTTATTTTAAATTGATATTTAACTTCAAAGATGGATATACTCAAGGTAGATCTAAAGGTATATAATATGTAGTTATGTATGTTCATATAAATTATATACCGTAGTATAATTAAATTAATTCCATACTATTATTAAATTCAAAAATTTAACTTTTAGTTTTTATTTAAACATCATATTATTCATATTGGTGATTAAAAATTTTTGTGTCTAGGTACTTGTAAAATTTTCAGCATATTCATCATTTTTGATACATTAGCATAATTTTATTTTATTTATTAGTTTGTAAAAATATGATACTAAATATAATATATTATACTCGTAGTACACATTTTAACTGAGTAGTATTAAACTTAATTAAGTGGAAAGGGATTTTGCTTAATATCATAAGAGAAAGGAGTGGAAAAATGCTCGTTGCTTGTTGAGGTAAAATCTGTTTATGACTTCTATATTTAAAGGGTGGTAAAGTGTCACGAAAGTATAGAAGAAGTCTAAGATAAAGGCATTCATTAAAAAATTATAAGACGTCTGACGTATCACGTATGTATGAACAGTGGGGAATGGAGATCCAAATTTGAATCGCAAGGCGCAATCTTTAGTAGAAGAAGTATACCTAATGACTATTAGTGTCACCTATTTAATATCTTTTGTATTCAAAATAATATGTAATAAACTAATAACTAATAAACAACATAAGTGTAAGTACCTATTATACGTTTATTTCAAATGGATACCTACCAATAAATAACTTGGTAAATAATAATAAAATTGTATTTTATACGTGTAATTCTCCTTTAAACATAGGTATATATATTTATAATTTGCTTATTAATCAGTTTCACATCTCTTTTGATTCCCAAAATTACGAAAACTAGAATAAAATAAATAGTTTTCTACAAGAAAAATTAATTTAGGGTTTCTTTAGATCATTGGAAAATAATATATAAAAACCCGAGCCATACAACATAATATTCATAATAACATATAATAAAAAAGTGATCGTAACTTAAGTATTTAGTATGAATAAAATTAATAACTTGGTTTTTGTAAAAATATTTTTTATAATAATAATATTAAGTAATGTGCACACTATACATAAATAATAAGTAATTGGTAATTATAGTCATACTTTATAATAATTAATTATGTATAGTAATTTCAATGTTTTCTGCTGATAATTTATTTATTTTTATTATAGAAATTCTAACAAATTGTACCTCAATTAATAACAATTTGTTATAATATTGTTGTAATATATATTTTTTATGTATTAATTTTGTGATTATATAAAAACTTTTTAATATTTAATTTTTTTTTTTTTTTATATGTATATAATTTGTAAAAGTATATTTTTTACAATAATCATAATTAGTATATGGAGAATATTACTATTTAAATATTAAATGGTCACATTGTATAATAAATAATCGATTTATCGGAAATATATATCGAATGCCGATAGTCATTGACAACGAATTATAAACATATTTATTGTAATGCATAAAAAACTGCAAAGGTAAGTGTGCAACAGAAATTATTGCATTAAGTTACCACAAACTGCAAAATAATTGTAGTACATATAATGTGAGTACACAGTTATAAATTACATAGAAGACTATGAACAACTCAGTAATTACGTATTTATTTCAGATTCATTAAGCTCTACGATAAGTGTAATCAACGACGAAAATAAGTGGCCTGGAATAAAAAATAAGTTAGAAGTATAAAACATCATTATTGCTTATATGCTATAGGAGGGTATGTAGCAATATTGAGGTAATTGAAAAAGTAGATAAACTGGAAAAAGACGCGACAAATACTGATCAAAGAGAATTAAATTTAAAACGACGTGAGTACGAATACATCATAAAAACTATTAGTTTAAAAATGATACAAAATATTTAAGCGAGTAGAGAACAAAAGAAACCAAATCGAACAAAGTAAAATGAGCAACCGTGCGTTCACGGAAAAACGTGAAAATCCAAATAGAAAAGATGTTATTCTAACGCATCTATGAATTGACATAATATATTAGATAAACAACATTCCAGATTAAGTATAAACTAATACAATTATAATTAGTCAAATAAATACGTATAGAAAAGATTAATTATTTCGGGAATACAATTATAATATTTTGTAATTTTAGTTTTTTAGGTTTGTATTTTGAATAACATCAAATATTATACAATAAATTTCACGTGCTAAAAAATATTTGATGACTTTTTACATAAAAGAATTCAACAAAGTTATAAAATTAATCACTAATAAATTTAACTGGGTATTTTAGTTTTATTTCGTTTAAGATAAGCACTACATTTTTTTTTGTTTGATTCTAAAAGTTTGTATCGTACGTATTAAAATTAACTTTTAATAGTTACATTTTTTTGTAACCCTTTTATGACCAAGCTTGAAAAATATTACGTTGTTTCGTTTTTAATATAGTTTACCATATAGATATTTCATATAATAATAATTAATAAGCATAGTATAACTGTACAAAACATTAATAGTATTTTATTACTTTTAAAAATTCGTAATAGGTATGATGAAATAAAACAGCGTTGTAACATATTTGAAAATAAAACTAATTGAATCAGAATTTTATGCTGTTTAATCTTACAATTGCTCGAAACAAATGTAAAAATAACTTATATTTTATATACATATAAAAAAATATTGATGTAAAATGTTTTCATAGTTTGCGTGCTTTATCTTTAAAACAAAAATGAAATGATTGATATAATATATACTTAGATGATTATAAGTAAAATCATTAAGTATACAAGGTGATTCTTTTAAAGTAATACATTCGTTTTCTTAAAAAGATCCAACAGTTTTAAAAAAAAATTTTAGATAATTTGAAGTAATAAGATACCTAAGCTCATTATTGAAGAACAAATTATAAATTTTATTTATCATTATATTTTTTAAATATTTTACTTTTAAATGATAATATACATTTTTAATTTCGATTGAAATACGAAATAAAAAACTTACATTGCAGAATAAATTTGTGAATAAAATTTTTAGTTTTAAAAGATAAGTTAATAGTAATAATAGTTATTTAAATTTTAGATATGCGGATTAGAAAGACACAGGGGTAATTCCCAAAATATTGATTGACTATTGGCTATTAACTATCTTTAAATACTCGTATTTTATTATAAATCCTCGTAAGAAATTCGATTTTAGATTCAGATTAGAGCGACGAAAGCATTAACTTTATGGTATTGTGTGATTTATTTTTTTTTGTCTTTCGTCATTTATTAGAGCAATAAAAAACTTCAAATCGAAAATGATTAATTTAAGGCACAGCACTTTTCAATAAAACGAAACGAGTTTTTGAAAAATTTGATTTTGTTCTTTTGTTATAACTTATAAATTTAGAACTAACAATCATAGGAACGTTGATTTTATAATTTAATGTTTATATTAACATATTATAGAATATGATGAATATGTTTTAATATTTTAGAACTTTTCATACTATTTTAGACTTTGCAACTTTTTATAAAGGTTTTATAAGTTGTACTTAATATAAATTAAAAATAATTGATTACATTTTTTTTGATAAACACGTGTTATGATGTATAATATAATTAATGTATTTTATATTTCAAATAAATTAAAAAATTAATTAACAGCTGAATTATTATTCTTAATTATTAAGAATTTATTATTTTCATTTTTTTTTTCATTGTTTTAGATAACAATATTTAGTTCCATTTAGTAGTTTATATTTTCTCGGGAAATTTTTATGTGTTGATTTTTAGTATATTATGAAATTAATGATTTAAAATACCTATTTATTTTATTTAGGTTTGAATAAGCTTTATAACGTTCAAAATTATTTCTGTGGGTTTTTAGAGAAACCTAAATTGTTTTTTTTTTACTCCCATAACTATATAAACCTATTGTTGTTTTCTAAATTTAATAATATTACATTGTCTAAATCTAATTTAATTTCATTACAATTTGCAGCGAATTCGTGGTGATGCAATACGAAACGAATTCCCATCATATATTCGTATCCTGTTGATTGCAGTTTTTTTTAAATTTTACATTGTATTTTATTTTCGCCATTTTGTGAAATAATATTGTGCAATATAGATTCTTAAAATACAATTTTTTTACAATTTAATCGAAAATAAAAATGAATCAGTGTGTATTAAAAGGTAGCCAAGTTATAAAAAAGTGTTAAATTTATTAAATACATCAAATAATCACAAAATAATGTAGAAAATCGTATTCCTTTTTACTGCGTATATAAAACCTATAAAACCTTCTGTAGGTATAATAATATCATCTAGCTATAATATCCATTAACAACTTATACAAACAAGACTTCAATTTTAAAATAGAAAACAAAGGTCAATAATCAATGTTGAATACCTATAATAATTGCATATATAATTACCTAATACACATGTATATACCCTAGTACCTACCATATTATAATAAATTGGAAGTGTAATCGGTTTATTGTTACATGTACATATTATTATTATTATCAACTCATTGTTCTAGACATGGCTACACAAAAATCTTAATGGAATTAGCTTTTAAATTCATTAATTATAGATAAATGGTATATACTATATAATAATCAATTGTAGTAAAAATATCGTGTTTTCTTAACTTTAGTGTTAGGAATTTATTTGTTATACAACTTAAAGTTAAAGTAATTATCAGTGTTCTTACGTTGAAAAGCTTAAGATATTTAAATTTTAAAGCGAGATATGAGCATTTCGAATTGTAAAATTTTTCATGCTCATAAAGTCATAACTTGAATAACATTTGAAATATACTTAAAAAATCAACGTACAAACACAGATAATTTTTTTAACTTCAAGTTTGATAATAGATCAATTCACTTTAATATTAAAAGCTAAACAATACAAGGTTGCTTCTACTGAATGCAAATTTTTCTATGTTTTATGTGTGGGTTAGAAAGAGAAATTAAAGTATATACATATTTATGCAAGTAACATATAGGAGCAAGTTTTAGAAAATATTATCGATTGATTTCAAACACATGTCACATGTAATTGATTTCGCTCGAGGAAGTAAAAAACAAGAACGCTGCAAGTAATTAATATTATTAAATTATTCTTAAATAAATAAATATATATACACTATAACATGTATGCATATATATATATATATATATATATATATACACTATACTGTAGGTATAGCTATAGAGGTTAATAAATTATAATTAAAAGTACCTATTGGTCTGAAATATTTCTATTTTATTACAAAATATCTGTATTAATATTATATTTTTCAGTACGGACTGATTATCATTATTTAAAATAAATAATTTGATATCAAGTCGTAAAATATAGTAGATAAATCTATAAATATACTGCAGTAAAAATCATATTGGATATTAGACTTTCTTTGTCATTATTTATAATAATATCCATTCGTACGGTTGTTAAACACAGATTTTTTTCACTATGTTAATCATATAGAAATTTCGTATTAATAATAATTAACATAATAATTTTACCACAATATAAGTACCTATAGGCTATAGGTATATATTATATTTAACACGATACGTAATTGAATTGTTCGGGTTTTACGCGAATGTTCTCTCGGCCAACCTTCGTGACAGGGACGTACGGTATGCGGTTTCGAATTGACATGTATATTATGCGCAGGCTGTCCTCGTCTGAAAAGCCTAGGTTTTAGAAAATGACATATTTCAAATCATGATACATAAGTCTACTTGAACAAGAATATTATACCAATTATTATTTTACTAATAGAAATAAAAGCATCTTTTATGAAAAGTTTATTATACGCAAAATCCCAGTAATAGTAAAATTATCGTTTATTTACACATAATATTATATTCTTACAATTTACATTAATCAAACATCAACCGGTTATACATTAAAAAAAAATATATCATATTATTTATGTTATACGAACTTCGTGATATAAATTTGAATATGCCTCATATTATAAGTAGGCACCTACATGCCCATATACAATATGAGATAATATATTAATATTATAATGTGAGTGATGTGTGTTTATAGTTTATATATTCATACAGCATACCAACTCGACATAATTTATAATTTATAATGCACTTATTTATTTTACACGTGCGTTTTTATATGATAATTATTTATCATAAGCTAATTTCGGTTATATTAATTATAAAATCAAATTACTTTTGTTACTATTTATTATTTAATAAAAGTAGATTTCACTGCTCAAGTATAGGCTACATTTTAATCATCGGCTAAGAAATTTGGTAGGTAATGTATATGCTTTTCATTACATATAGGTATATAGTTCTAAAATATATTAAGTAGCATTCATTTTAAAAGATATTATTTTATTATAACCTTGACGAATTAATTAATACTTGAACCGTTCAATAAACTTTAAAAATATAAGACTAATATAATTACACAATGTTTAATCAATTTCATATTTTTTTATTTCGAAATGTTTAATAATATTATAAATTATCGTGATTCGATTATTGTGACAATAAAACCAATAATATATTTACCACTGTGTTCAAAATATAAAGCCGGATTCCCTGTCTAGATATTGGGACCACGTTAGATTAGTTAACCTAACGTGTATGGTGTATTGGACACTCGTCTTGTCATTTTTATCGTCTCGATTTTCACAAGTGAAATATGAATGTATTTCTGATAAATAATGTCTTGTTTGAAAATGATAAAAAGTCTCGGTTTGCCTAGTTTCTATATACAGTTTTTTAAATTGTTAAGTGCTAAAATTCTTAATTTCAATTTTAAAATTTTATCTGACTAAATTATGTAAGTGCTTACTATTTGCTGAAATGTATAATTTTGAACAATTTATTTTATTGTTATTTTTTTAAATATTACTCTATTGTTGCGGCTGTTGAACTAACATTTTAGGTTTCTGCGTATGAAGTTATTATATAGGAATATTTCTATACCCGTAGTCCCTGATTGTTACAAGCTTAATTGCCATGGTTATTACTTATTATATATACCAATATAATAATGTTAATTTTTGAAACCAATGTAAAAAAATAGTAACTATTTAGTTAAAGTTTTCTTTGATTTATATTAATTATTTTTTTGGTGTATCGATCACGTTGTTTAGTCTTTTAGGTGTGTAAACCGTTTTCATATTAACGATTTAAGCATAAACAATTTTATCAAATTATATATATTATTACGTTATTAGTTGGTTTTATGTTTATTATAAACTCGTAATTAATGTATAGAAATCTGAATATTAAAATAATAATTAAAGGCTCGCTGACTTATTATGCATATAGGTCATTGATAGCCATTTTTTTAAATAAATTATTTATTTTTGATTTGATATTAAATATTTCAACGAATCTTGTACTCATATGTTATCGTTTTATTTCATGTGTCTACAGTATGTGTTAGACAATTTTTTTAATAACATGATACATCTATATAGATACTACTAATATTTATTTTAACTTCCCATGATAAAATAAATAATTTAGATTATATTATTTATAGCTTAGCGAAGAAACTATTTTTTTAATGTATGTTTAGTTTATATGTACTTTTTTATTTACCGCTTGGCGCTTGCATAATAAATCTTAATAACTAGATAATCTTAAAGTTTGCACGAACGAATAGGATATATAATGTGTACTGTGTACATTTTATAGTCCTTATAATATATTCGTATTTTTTTTTCACTAACGGGACGGGATTTTGCACCATTTCCGTAAAACTCAAGGACAGTGCCTAGAGCGTAATTGAATTTGTCACTTTTAAAATTTACTAGCATAGTCAGTAAAAATTCAAGAACACTTAAAAAATTACTGAAAATATACATCATTTTCTGATCTCCCTGCAATGTCTCATTGAACTAGGAAGAGAAATAAACTACGAATATATCTGTAATTCGCTAGTTTTTATTAGTATTTTATCACTTGCACACAATAGATTTTCTGATCATTGTCTTGAAAATATACTCAAATATTGAATTGCTAAGGGCATGTATTTATTTACCTACCAGTAGTTTCCTGGTACATATGAACTAAAACAAAAGATTAATTGATTCGAATAATTTAAAATTTTAATTTATACTTATTGACTAGGTATTGTTTTGTTATATTATATATTATATTGTATAACAATATTACATTGTACGCAAATTGTACCTATATTATAAAAATGGATATAACTAATAAATATTTTTAGTTTCTGAAGGTTGGCGTGAAAATGAATTTTCTAACCATTAATGATATAATTTAGGTGGACTGAATGAAGGTATACTTATTTATTAATACCGGCCATATGAAATCGATATAAACACATGAAAGATGATTCATACTTTACTTTTATAAAATGTACGATATTCAGGGCCAATTTAACGATTTTTAGCTCAATGTAAGTTTATCTAACCTTAGTTTATATATAATAAATTTAAATCAAATAGTAAATTACATTTAATGCGTGTTTAACTAAAAATTTTATTTAATTTACAGAATAAACGTTTGTGTTTAAATTTAATATGTATAAGATTTGTGTGTGTTTCTTCCCCTATATTATTATTTATTACCTTTATATATATACCCCTAAAAATAACTTTTATTGTAATACTTTTTAATTTTTACTTGATGTATTGTCGTATTGAATGTCTATGATATATTATTTAATATTTATCAGTTTATTTTAGTTTTCACTTTAAGTTACAAAAATTAAAAACCAAAAAGTTAAATAATTAATTTTTATAGAATATACAAGTTATAGGTTTATAATTATAAATATATTAGTTTTTGAATTGTATTGAATGTATTGAATTTTTTGAAAATAACTTATTAGGTATTTAGCGGGTTTACGCGTTACCAGTTATTAAAAAATAACACTTTAAACACATTTAAAATATACAGATAAATGAAAGATTAAAATATAGATACAACTGCAGTTTTCACTTTTATACAGCACCGCACAGAAATAGTATTTCGAAAATTAATAGTGATCAATCATTTAAATCTTATATTATTGTATTAGTAAATTTTCAAACTAAAATTTTGTTCGGTTACATTGTTTATATCAAACATAATAAATTACACTTTTTTACTTTGAAACGTGATTTACTTTATAAAATAATTACAAATAATGCATTGTTGATTGAAAATGTATGAATATAATGTTTTATTTAACATTATTTATTTTAAGAAAGTAAGTACACCGTAAACCTTATTAGTATAACTGATATGTAGGTAAACGTTCTAACACAAACTGATAATAATAATAATTAATAATATAATATCATTATACTCATTATAATATGCATAAAATTTAATAAAACAGGATCAGGAGACGACATGTTGTCATCAATATTGTAACCTTTGATGCTAAGACAAGTGACCTAAAACCATGCACATGTATGCAGTACATATTATAAAATATTATTTAAATAAATCATAGTTTATTGTGTTATATGCAATTTAATAAACATACACAGCACACACCGTGTACAATATACATATATATATCTATAGGAATATTGTATTTCTTACGTCTTAACGTTAGAAATAATCTCGCAAAGGCTAAATACGTAGTAATAATAATGGGTCTACGAGTCCGATGCGAAAACTATTTATTACATATGATGTATATATTATATTGTATAATTAATTAGATATTAACAAAACCAAATAAATCGTACCTATATATCTCAATTAGGTATACATTGTACACGAGAACACACAATATTACACGACTGTTGATTCGGGCGTGCGCTCTTAGAGGAATTAAAGCGTAGTCTGGACCACCGTCAGTGACGAAATAGCCAAATTCAAGTATATACTCACCAATACCTATAATTATATCGAGAAAACAAAAGGCGATGTTTTCGTGTACAAGCCGGACCTTCGCTGTACCGTAAAACACATCGTACAGCATATTATATTTTATTATCGCGGACCGATCATTTTATTGTGGATGCAGCAGAGTTCTTTACGCGCGCAATTCGTAATCGGCTGCAGATGATAACAATAATGTAATACATAATAATTATTATTGGCATCGATAATATAATAATAATAATACGTGCGTTCGTATTATATTATTATGATATTATTTTATAAATATATTATGTGCGCACATAAAAATATCAATATCGTTTCGAGTGCGTGTTCGCCGACCACATGCGACGCGCGTGTCTTAGAAAGTCCGCGCGAATACGAAAGAAAGTGCACTATTATAATCAGATTCGCGCAGATCGCCCATTGATGACGGCCGCGAACGACGGCGGTACGAGCACAATGGACCGCTTACCACGACCGTGGTAGTACATAATAATAACACCGTAATGTAAGCATATAATATATACATACGACGGATATATTGTGTTCTTCTGAATGACACGCATACACACACACACACACACACACATAGAATATACACGTGTTATGTGCGCTGCGAGAAAGTATTATTACTTAGCTGTTTGCATAACACCGCGCACCGTCGTCGTGCTGTAGCAGTCCTGCTCAACTCCTCGTCGTCCTCATATTATACAGTACACTACCGCCACTGACCTTGGCTCGTATATATACGCCAAGTCCGCGTGTGATCTAATTAGAATATTTCGATCGGAATATTCGTGTCAACCACCGGCTACAGCTGCCGAGTGCCTGTATATAATATATAGTAATAAAATAATATTATCATAACCTCTTTTTCCTTCAGGGACTGCACCGTGCCCCTTTAATATATACCTAATGTTATAAATATATACATATTATATTGTATGTAACGCGTGTGCGGCGGTTAAACGAAATGAATAAAAAAAATCCTTTTCGCTTGTATATATGGGTTCAATACAATGACACTACAATACATCCTTGGGCGGGCCGGTAAAATAAATGTAAATATAAAAACTTATTTCTGTCACAACCGTTGCGGGGAGGACTTCCTTTTTATTAATCGTGCTACGAGTACTGCAAGTCGTGAATGAGACCTCGATTGCAGCGTGTAATATAATAAAAATATATATTTTTAAATCAAGTCCATAAAAATCTTAACCGACCAGAGTAAGTCCGTCCATTCCGCCCGTGCAGAGAGAGTCCTTGCAACGCGACCATCCTAAGTCTTGCCCGGCGGCGGCGACACGAGAGTTTGCACAATAATGATTATTGCCGTCGACGCCGCTGCTCGCGTGCCCAATATTTTCTCGTATGTACGCAACGCAATCATATTAATAATAATAATACTAATAAATAATAATAATAATAATAATAGTGATATAAACGCCGGCAGAGACCCCCGCGGTATGATAGGCCGCGTGATCTTTAATTTGCACGCCGCCACTTCAGGGGAGACCGACTGCACACTGACCTGGGTCACCGCGGGCTAAGTGTTGTCAAACGTTTGCGCAAATTGAACGGATAATAATGTATATGTATAATATTATATTTTCTCGGGGTCGTTGGTCAACAGCGCATAAGGCCGATGACTGGACGTTTTGGTTACAATTTTTTTTTCATCTCCGTTTCATTCTATTGTGGGATGTAGTTTTATATTTGCTTTTTACCTCCTCTCTGCTTTAACCCATTGAATAAAATGCTTTTTTTCACTATAACTGCATGGCTAGGATAAAAAAAAATTGTAAACACAATACGAATTGACATAACAATGAAATTATTCCTTTATCTACAGCGTTTTAATGATAATTTAAAAGAAAAAAATCTCGCATATGTCTATTTATAAGACTCAGTACTTGACCTCACGAACAGTATTTTTAATATGTAGGTTAAATATAAACAGATAATATTATACACGATAGTCGATATATTATCATTATAGGTAGGTAGGTAGTAAATTTTTTTTTTTTTTTTAAGTTTAGTAATTTATAATTACATATATAATAAACATTTTAATTATATCCGTTATATAATAATCGTAATGTGAAAATTAAACAAATTAAACACAAATATAAATAGTATATTCAATCAGCTTGTACTAAAAAATCATAATTATACTCTTACTCGTAATAATTAACCAGTAACCACCACTAGTGGCATACGCTGCAGAATTTTTCAATGAATTTAAAAAATTAAAAAATAAATAAATAAGTACTTAAATAAGATTAGTCGTTAATTAAAGACTAAATTAGGTGCCCCTTACTATTATAATAGTATACTGATGTTACAAATATATATAACGAGATATAATAAAACAATTTTACAATAAAAATAATAGACATTAAAAATTAAAATACAATTTTTATTTTTATTTTGTCCGTTTTATTAATTGTATGTGTTTGGGTGAGTTGTTTGATTGTTTGTGTATACATTTAACTTCTATAAATCCTTTTTTTGTTTGATGTTGGTTATAAGCTAATTTGTTTAGACGTTTTTCTGTCATAGTTCAATGGTATCTTAAGTATAGTTTCAGACTTTACATTTTGAAAATGTTCTTTCTTGTGTAGCTGAAAAAATTGGTCGGTACCTAATGTAGAAGACATTCTTAACAATCCGGTAATACATAGTATTTTGTACAATGTGGTAGTGTAATATCAATTATATAAAAACTGTGGTTTATTATACTTATTATATAATCATAATGTATTAATATTAACACCTACATCTAAAAAGTCTAAAAGTAGTAATGTGACATTAGTTTTTGCCGCAATTTATGATTTATAGCTTTTAATTGTTACTGTTTTGATCGTTTTGATGGAATCTGATAAATTGTTAATAATATTATAAAAATAAATACAAAAATAAAAATTACTGACATAAGAATCAAACTAGCGGTACTAATATATCATGTCACTATATTGTAACTATATTAGTTACAAGTTCTTATTAAAAAAAAGTAGCTCCTTTTAAAAATCGTGCCACTGTCGTACAAGCTAAAATTTGACGAAATTATTTCTTAAAGTGGCGTAACATTAGATATACTATTATCAGTATATGTATTCTTATAAATTATGAGCTTATAACTATTCTTTGTAACGTAGTTTCTATAATACAGCTCATTCGTCTCTTCTAACATGCAAAGATAATGTTTTAACTTAACTTTAATAAATTATATTACTAATACATCTATTATATAAAACAGCAAATAACATAATAATAATGTATATGGAAAATGCGCCTATGCTTATAGGGGCATTTAATTATCAAATAAATAAATAAATATTATGAAGCCGCGTATTAAACTACTATAAATAAATACGACTTTCATTCTTAAACATAGTCACTGTCCAAATATATCTATTTACAATATATCTATCCAGCTATCCATCCCCTTAGATAGCGTCTTTTTTTCGATAAAAGACTTACATAGAACAATTACATAAAATCAAAAAGATTAATAATGCTCGATCTCAAACACTAAAAATTGTATGTTGTCAAAAAAAAAGTGTACAAGTTTAAAAACCAATCTTTTAATTTATAAGATACATTTAAAATCTAAATGGATGTACTACATACAAGTTATAACTTTAGGGTTAAGAAAAAGAAAATTCCAACTTAAAAAAAATCAAGCATTTAAAAATATCATACTCTGTGGTAAAATAACAAACGCCCCTTTCTTTGTATGTAATTGAGTTCTATATAAAGCCATTAACATTGAAACAATTGAGGACAAAGCAACAATTATTTTATAATTTAAAAAATCACCAGAAACTCTTATAAAAGTCCAACACATCCTGATTCTTCCTAAATATCTTCACTGCAGATATAATCCCAAACTAAGTGTCACTTATGAGTGACTTCTTGTTCACCTAACCCTAATTCTATGCCCATTTTATCATATATACGTATTATGCACTGTATATTTATGTATAGATTTAAGATTTTATACTGATACAAGGTATACCTACTCTTATACAAATAAAATATGAATAAATAAATATTACAAAGGAAATTTTTTTTTTTTTAATATCATATACTCATTACTTATATTATACCAACGATCTTATATTAAATTACCCAATAGTTTTTTTTCTATAATTATTTTCATTTAAAAATCTTGACGAATGGAATTGTTTCTATTTTTTATTTTTCGGTAGTTATGTTTACTCAAATAATAATATTTACTTACAATATTTATACTTTATAGCGATTTATGTGTCTATCACAGAACCATACCCTCTCATACAACACATAATTGTTTAAAACCAAAATAGTATAGATAATTTTTTTTATTTAATTTTATTAACAAATATTATTATTTTTTAAATAAAATTCTATAAAGAATAAAAATTCAAATTTGGTTATTATTTGTAAAAGTATAATTATTATTAAAGATAATTTAAATTTAAAATTTTTTTTAAACCATTTATCACTATGATAATTAGTAATATTTTTTAATATAATAATAACATTGTATTGTTGCGTTACTTGTTAAACTGACTAATTATTAAGTTTAAAGGTAAAAATAATAGGTTAAGCACATGTAGGATTTTTAATGTTTTAATTTTGAAACTAGTTATGAGCCTTTTAAAATCGTATATTTTTACAAATTGTATAATGCGTATAACTTTCTTCAAAATTAAAATATCAAAAAACCCTTCTCGGTTATTAACAAATATTTTTACCTTTAAATTTAATAATTAATAAATTCATTCTTATATTGAAAATAAAACGTTAATGAATTTCTCTAAACGTAAAATAAGTATATTATGTTATGTATGGAAAAATTAGTAAGATAGTGAATAAACAACACAACGTCATAAAATGGGTATGACGTCCTCTTAATAACAATTATTGCCCATGCGATAACCAAAATAATATTTAAATACAAACCAATTCAATGATTGTAATTTTGTTGAATAATCATAATTAGCTCAAAAAAACACCAAAATTAACTAAAAAAAATGCACAGTTGAAAATTAGTTTGTATAATTGCATATAATTTCAAAAAACGCATGGCTCAGTGCGACGGCCTGCTCTAGGAATGGCTTTGATTTGATCCTACAATAATTGACTATATTTAGTATCTAGTACCCCTAGTCTAGACACCAATAAAATGGACTACCTACTCTAAAATTTAAATGCTTATAGATAATAAACATAATAATATTTGTTTAATATTTAATTTATTAATTATAAAATAGAAAAAAATAATACCTGCTACAGAATAAAAAAATATAGGTGGCCATTAAAAGTAGTTTACAATTGGTCCTACTGTATGGTCCGTATAATACAGATATCACTCTGTATGTAATTTCTTCTGATCAGAATATTTTTTTACTGTGTCACGTACTAAATTTACAGTTTTATTTTATAGGTAAGTACATATAATCTATAATTCCTTAGATTGCATTTCTTATCCTTCGTGTAAAACGTTTCTCAAAGTATTATACCTACGAAATTTACAATGTAATTATAGTCATTATATTATATATCATGTATCAATTATGATATATTTTAGGCCAATCTATTAATTACAAAAAAAAAAAAAAAATATCCCCGATTTAAAAAATAAAGATATGATTCATTTTCTTTTATGAGAATATTGTTATATTTTATATGATGGGTTGCTAAAAAACTATAAAATCAAAATTCACTAATTTACAGCGTACAGATTACACGTCGGTATTATATGTAAATAATATTGTATACATGATGCAGGTTAATGGCATGTATATCATACACGCATCAAATATTTAAATACGTTTATGGTTGTACTTTCTTATTTTATTTAAAAATCATACGATGTCTTGTTAAAATATTTAAGAAGTGATATTGGTTGAAGCATTGTTTTCCCATTCAACACCACATTGATTTGTCTTGCAACTTATAAAAGTATAATAGCAATGCATAAAGGATTAATTATACACAATATGTTCTAAATAAATATTGTTATTTCCATAACAATAATATAATAATAGACCCATTTACCAATGGTCCTCCGGGCAAATGCTGTTCGTTATAGATTAACAAATCATAGATCGCAATATTGCATTGTCCTCAAAATCTAAACTAGTAAAAACAAGGTCACTATGCTTGTAATGGAAATAAAATGGACGGTTTACCCTTTACTATTCGGATATCGTGATATATTAAAAACAAAATTGTTGCATTCAACTTGAATCGATGTAGGTATTAGGTATATTTTATCTTAAAATTGGAGTTATATTATTAATTATTTTACGAGTATATAGACACTCACTCTATGGAATTAAGTACCTGTACTTTATGTCTTTATTCAGTTATCAAAATAATGTTAGTTGGCTGTCAGTCAATACGTCACGTTGGTACTTAGTACTTACTATACATAATAAAACGCAGAACAAGGTTCCGAGAGATTTTTCCTTTTTTAGTATTTTTATGAAACGCCTACTCTTCGAGTCAAAATGACGATTACCACGATTATAAAAAATCGTGATGATTACCAAGCATATTATTATTATATTATATGATAAAATATTATCATTAAAATTACTTATGGTTTCTCCGTGACGTGTTTCAATAAGTATCATGATATATACTCACTCGTATAGTCTCTCACTCTAGTTATACATGATGATATATGTAATTTTAACATAAGACACTATATAATAACTAACTTTTTGAAAAAAAAACATTAAAAATATTACCTATATATCTGTTATTAAGTATTTATTATTCTTATAATTTTTAAGTTTTTTTTTTTTTTTTTTGAATGACAATATATTAATTTTATATTTTGATGTACAATATTCTTTAAAGTATTTTGGCATATAAAATTAAATTTCAAACATATAGTTAAACTGTTATATATGTAGTAATCAATTATAACTTTTTAACTTTTCGAAATAAAATTGACGTATGATTTACACGTTTCTATCGTAGGGACTATTCGGTACTTGCGTTAAAATAATTGCCCATTTACAGTAAACTTTCTGTATAACCGACATTCTTAAAACATGAATATGGACAATATAAGGTATCCATATTACAAAAATTTTTAGCGCTCTCCACAAAAAAAATTATTTACACAATTATATTCAGATATCAGATGGGACGTTGGACATTGTATACGCGGTTTTAAAGGGGCTGCTACTGTTGGACAACGTTGGTAAGTTATTTTTAAAAAAGTAACCGAGCTTTATTATTAATTATAAAAAAAGTAAAAATATAATTATAATATCATTGGTAAATCATTAAATATTATTAAATCTTCTAAAAAAGAGTATAGGTTCCAATTATAATAACGCTCAATTTCAATATTGAGGGTTCTAAAAAGCAGGTTTGCAAAATCCTGAAAATAAAAGTATGCATGTTCGTCTTCTTGACATGGATTCAACTGAGTGATTGATTATACAATTACTCAATGAAAGTAAATTTAAGACTAAAGACGATTTTTAGCTACTTCTTTTTAGAAGTGAAATCGTTAAAAACTAGTTGGTCTGTCCTACCTTTAGGTACCTACAAATTACGCAGGTATACTATCGTTGATTTTAGACAAGTTGACTATAACTTTTTTTACAGAATTAATAAAGATGTAACTCTTCATTATAAAAAGTTACTTATAAAATATTGAACGTAGTTACTTTAGCATTACTTCAATAATAAAATTACCCTTACGCTATTCGAAAAATTAACTAAATACCTACATTACTGCCTAACATTGCTATTGGAATACTGTAATATATAATATCGGAAATCCAAAATATTTGGCTATGGCTAAATTAACTGAAAAAGATGTGAATGTAAGTGTACATTTTTTCTCAGATGTGCAAAAAAAAAAAAACACCAATGAATTATAGATATGGTCATGTGGGAATTGGTTAATGAAAGTGGTTTTAGAGGTTACTATGGCAACGTAATTATATTTTTCACTGGTTGCTTGGGGCAACCTAGGCACTGTAACGCGAAATTAATATATTTTGCATCGGTTACTAGGGACAACCTTGGTACAGTAAAGAAAAATACCTAGGTTAGAAAAAAATAATATTGTACCTAGCCCGAAAACATGTCTATGTTAAAAACAAATTAGTATTTGTTCTATAGTAATTCTAGGTAATTGTTATCATATTGATTTCCCTATTAAATAACTGCGGAAAAAATAATTCCATATTTAAGATTAAGTGTAAGTGTAACACATAATAATAATGTATTCACAGAATTTCAATGTCGGTGCATAATTTAAAAACAAACAAATAGTATTTTATTTTAGTCATATAGTATAATGGAAAATTTGCATCAAAATATACCTAATTATAATAAATTATAACAATACAGATATTATTACTATACATAATACACAATTTCGCAAAATCGCATACGAACTTATTTTTTCAGGAGCTTATATTTTTGCGGTCAGAATTTCCGCGGAGTAATTTTTTCACGGAATCGTTATTATCTTAACGTTATCACGCGTATTATATATTAATAATATAATGTATAATATTATGTACCTAATTTGTGTAAACGCCGCTGTCCATACATCGATTTTGTTTGCTTTATATACTTAATAATAAGTCACACTGCACACGTTGTGCATGTCTATAATGCGCATGTCATAATATTAAAATAATATATAATTATTATATTATAGAGTCGTTCGGATCAGTTCTAGGTATATACATATATATATATATATATATAGGTACGGCACGTACATAATATATAATGTATGTAATGTAATAGCAATATCGTGTTGAGGAACGACGCGGCGGAGTAGGCCCCGACGAGTACATAATATATTATATTATTATAATCTCAGCGTAGGTGAGTACCTATATACATGATAATAATATTATAATAAACACGCCGTCGATCTGACCGCACCGGCGTGGAAACGCATAAGGTGCACTATAATAACATTACTATATAATATTATCATCATAACACACACACACACACACACACACACACACACAGCCATAGGTAGCGCATTATAATAAATTGACATTATGCACCTGCAATACCTGTGTGCACATAATAATAATAATATCATATATAATATAATATAAATGTATTATTATATTGTAATAACATCTGCATCGGCGTGTACGTTAACCCTGAGTCGGAGCCGCGGCGCGTTCATTACTATGCCGGGCGAGATCCGATCGGACGACCTTCCGACAACCGGTATTTACGCGTTTGCACACGAATCTCCGCGTGTCGCGGAACGCATTACGCGCGATATTTCGGCGTCGTCGTCCGACCGATCTTAGGGGATGTTCGCGTCGAGGGACCGCAAACTGGCATTGGGACACCACACCGCCCCGTACGCCTCCCATTGTGTCTTCCGTCCGTATGCATATTACGTATTATACATGTAATAGGTGTATAATATAATACCTGTATCACGGACACCCGCATGTTGTCGTCGTGGTACGGCCATGCCGCGACGTTATATCGTGTACAGACGGCAGGTAAGGCGTGTTATCATGATAATATTATATTGTATTATAGGTGTATGTATAATATGATTACGTTATTATTATTTATTTTTTTTCGGTTTACTTCCGAGGTGTACATTAGAACGCCGTCGTCGTCATATGGTAATGTCCGACGCGTGAGTATAATATTATTACGATTCTTGAATCGACAATTGGATAACATATTGTATCCTTTGGTTTGGGCGAAGGTGAAACCGCCGCGTGTAATAATATAATCATATGATATTATGGTCGAGTGTGGGTTATACGCGATGTATCATAAAGCGCGTATTACATGTATATACGAGTACTGTTTGCTTATATGGTTTTAAAAAACAGATTTTAGTCCTTCGCGGGGTGAACGCGTTTTATGCGTGACGCCTTCTATAAAATAATACAATGACGTGTGACGAATAGTAACAATTGGGAAAGGACCGACCGATGAATCGATAAAATGACGATGTGTATGACACTTACCAGACGAGACGGTGATGAGATAGTTCGTCTCGATTCCAGTTCGTTTTGATTCCGCGAATTAAACGCCTATATGATGCATCATCGGGTTTTTCCGTCAATTAAATTATTCCCAACCTCGTCTACTCTATAATCAATGTATTAAATCAGTTTAAACTTTAAAACTTTTAAAATAGGTTCTCAAATTATAGTTACCAATATGTACAACTTATCTAACCAACAGTACCTATATTATTATGTGATCCGAAACATTATTAATGGCGTACCTTTACAATTTGTTCTTTATTTCGTTTGTATTTATAATAATTTTATCCTCCACTAAATTTAAAAAATACTGAGAATACTATTTATTTTTTTATTTTTTAAATTTTCACTGTTATTATCTGACAATTTAATAATGCAAGGTTAGACATTTTATTGCACTATTGAGCTATGAGCTATAGTTCTAAATTAAAATTTGAATTAAATTAAAATTGTTTAATTTTAATACATTTCTACTATACAATTTAGGTACTATACCTAGGTATTATAAGTAATTTACATTTTGTAATATATTTAGGTTTATGTATTGTGCAATATATATAGGAAATTTCAAGTTTTAAGACCTTGTATTACGTAACTCATTCATAGGTTTTATCACATTTATTAATTCACTGAATGAATAACTTGACATTAGGTAAATTAACTTCCTGTGAAGGGATTGGAAAGTGTTATTAACATTCAACTTTTAAACTCCTCGAATTTGATATTTAAACCATACCTACATAAAACATTTATTTAGATTTATTTTAAAATATATAAAATCATAAAAATCAAATATAAAATTATTTCATTAATAATTAAGTATAATAAATACAAAAATAAATAATATTGTACAATGAACACATTATTTTACACAATCAAATGTCTAAAACAATTATAAAAATTTTAATCACAATATATAATTAATATTTTATTTTTATTATTGTTAATTATATAACTAGTAATAATTTAAATTTAATATCAATTATTTTTTTATAGGTATTTCAAGAAATTTAATTTTTACATTCATAATGCTTAGAAGTGTATCAAAACATTGATAGTACTTACATATTTTAAGCTATTTAAAACATTTTAAATAAACATTAAAAAAGTTTATAACAACAAAAACGTTGTTTTAAAATTTAAACGAATAAATGTTAGTTGTTATACGGTTTATTTAAAACGGGGTAGGAAAAATCTATATTTTAGATATTTTAGATTTTTTGGATGGGAATATTTATTATTGTTATTGTTATCAAACGTACATTAGAACAATATAATACTGCAAATAACCAGTTGATTTTATTTAAGCATCACAGAAGTAAATAACGTGATATTATGTATGATTATAATGCTCAATATTATTAAACAAGATATATAAATACCTAGGTATACCTTTTACAATAATGAGAAAGACAAATTTTCATACTTTTATACGGTATAGGTACACTTATTTTTGATTGATTACTTATTCTAGTATTATGTAAGCATGGTATACATTTCAAAATTATTGTTTTTTCCGTCTTTTGTTTTATAAAATTACCCAATTTTAATTTCTATGTCCTGGGAATTCAATACAAGGTTAATCATAATAACAGGACAAAAGATAATTATTACTAATTAGGTAATATACTATTAAGTGATCAATATTTTTTATGGAAGTGAAACTTGTTACGGTTTTTTTAGTATAATAGTGAATTATAGACCCTTCCCTTGAATGTTTAGAGCTTCACTTGTCGTTAATATTTTAGCTACATGTATTATAATCTGATTTATATTTTATCATATATTTAGCTATGCTTGGTGTTTATATAATGTTGTATCTTTTTATATCAAAAACAAGGTTTTAAATATGTACTATTGAAATCTTTTATAATTTAATATTTAAAATACTGCTATAAATTATAATATTTCTGTACAATTTTTCTCTGTTAAATATTTTGGATTAATAGTCACGGTAATTAATAGTAAGACATTATAATTTGTGACATAAATAGTATCCAAATTAATAACTTTTGAAACGAATATTTTAGACAATATCTTAGGTACTATATAAAATTAAGTAAGATTACACAGATGAGAATTGCGATAGCGTTCCTTTGACGGGTATAATGCGTGTTGACCGTATACTTATAAGTATACATATATGTAATAATTGTTAAGTGCATTTTCATAATATTATTATATTTGTTTTCTATTAGTTTATTAATAAAAATTCTCATTTATCTAAAAAAAAATTATATTTAAAAAAAATTGTATTTATAACTTGTATCAGATGTATCTTTAATGGAAAATTATTTTCTCTCTTAAAATATTCCTGTACGGACGTCTTTGAAAACGGAGACGGAATGACTTTTATAGTAAACTTCTTTTTCGATTATACTACCTACATGATGACTACGTTCGTGTTTCTTATATATTAATTAATGTTTATTATATTATATAATGTATTATATACATACAAACATACAATTATATAACAGTGAAATATTTTCGTAGCTGCAGATAATCAATCATGGAACTGCATTATTTGTCCGTTATTGGTAATAGTCTGCTGGGTAATCGCATATATACGCATGCATTTTATTAATACTATTTTGAAAAGGCAATTAAATGTTTTTATAATGATAAAATACTAAATGACAAATGGCGATGCTGAAGTATTAAACTTATTACTCATCGACGATCAAATTTGTTAATGATATAAGTATATAACTAACGGAATTTACGACATCTATAAATGCATCTAATTAGTAGTTAGGCCAAATTCACCACATTATTTGTTTACAGGAAGACAGTCATCAAAATAAAATAAATCGCTAGTACTTTGCTATTGTTGATCGTTGTGGGTCAAAGTCAAGGAATAATATTGCACAACGTTTTGAGAAACGTTTGTATTTAATATAATCATTAGGCATAAAATGAAAACCTTCTAGACGGTTGTAATTAATAAAAGTAGATTTGGCATTGAGCTTTAAACTAAATTGGTAAGTTTCAAATTTTTTGTAAATTGTTAATAATATATATATATATTAGCTTTTTTTTAGATTCTTAGCTAAGCAACTATTGAGTATTGGTTTTACAATAAATTATGAGTTATACCAATGTGTATATTTTTTACTTATTTGTGTGAACAGATTTATGGGCAGTATTTGTTGCTTCGACCATTCTATATGTCACTTTTATGGTCGGGAACGTTATTTTTAAATACATTAACGTCAATTCTTTTCAAATTTCACTCTGTAGACATTCTTTGGCAAAAAACCTCTATTTTTGACAAATTAGTTTTTGTTATACTTTTTAAAATAGACTCAATTAGTGTTCAAAAAGGGATTTGACATTTGTAATGATTATTTGATAACTTATATTTTTTATTTTATATTTATATATATATATATAACTAAATACTGTTACTAAATACTTTTTTCGTAATTTATACAGCTAATACTTATACAATATACTTATATTAGTTGTATACGTAATGTTTTATTTATTTAATTAGTACTTGTATTTTTATAGTGAAATGGAAATGAAAGATAAGAAATTGTAATTTGTAAGTTGAAAAAATATTATTTTAATATTTTTGAATATTGGAAATTATTTTATAACTTAATTTATCTTTAAAAAGTAAGAGTTGACTAATTTATGTTGAAGTTTTACCAACTGGTAAATAATATTTAAAAAAAATGGTTTAAAGTATGTGTATAATATTGTTTTAATAAACTCTTCCTTTATTAATTATTTATTTATTTATTGTTAATGGTCTTAATTACAACTTTATATGACCATGCATAAGTTAAACTTTTAATTAAAATTAATATTAATTTTTATTTCAATAGATTGATTTGTTTTATAAACATTTTGACGTTATTCTCTAGTTCTGATTTCTGGTTCGAGCGAGAAAACTAGTTGGTGTCCTATGTACCATGTTAAGTTTAAAACGCTAAGAATTTTTTTAGTTGTGGCATTCACAAAGTTAAAATATGTTGTACTGTTAGGTCAACACTACATAATTCACACATTATGTGATTTTATCTATTTTAATCTAGTACCAAATGCATGAAACAGCCTTTCATCTGTTTTATGATATGTTAAAACAATTTTTTTTATTATCGGTGAACGATGTGTTCAATAATGGATGTACTTATTTAAATAATAAAATGTCGTATTATTATTTAAATCAATACAAATCTTGTTACAGTTATAGAGGTGACGTTAAAAATTAATTATGTCTAGTTATATAATTTTAACATTTAGTAATTTATATAAATTGCATTTCCATATTAAATATTAAAATTTGTATCTATAAATAAATACATGTAATACTCTTATAATATATATTATGTAATATGTCATTTGTGGACTCACAACGTTGAGTAAACATATATATTTTATGTGTAAATAAAAATAGTTGAGAAAATTATATGATCCCACATTTGTTTGTATTAAAAAAGATTGTTATGTCTACATTAAGATAACAAGAAATTAAACTTATTGGATAAGAAAAAAACCTACTTAATTGCAGTTATATAATCCATACAATTGACTTATACTCATTAATTTTGATATAATATTATTAATACATATTATGGATACATTCATTTTTATAATTATATTAAATTTCTTTTTAATTGTTCTTATTATATAACAATTAATTACGCTTCATTTAATAATAAACATTCAAAGTTATTACTTATTGGTAATTGTATTTAGTGTTTAAACATGATTTGTAATCATCGTATGTATCGGTAGTGAATAATAATAATAATATGTTATTTTTATCTTAACAGTCTTTTGTAAAAATTTACTTTTAACAATTAATTTAAACAGTCTGGTATGTAACTAATCAATTAAAATCATAAATTTAACAGTATGTATGTTTTGACCAACGGTCATATAGTTATACTATATAATATATTGTCATACATAATAGTTGTAAAGGACGCATCTTTATGACGTCGTTTCTATAAAACTAAAAATACATATTCTTTCATATTTGTTATATAAATTCTAAGTAAAAAGCAACAGTATAATGCTATTATCTAACTACAATGATTTTTGATTTTCTTAGAAAACACTTTTTACGATATATATTTATATATATATGTGTGTGTGTGTGTATCCTGATGACCAATGGGTATAGGCAAGCACAGTACCTATTATAATATAACAGTTAAATTAAAATTATTTTAATAAGAATTTTAATATAGCATAATTTAACAAAATATAATGTTACACTTGATTGAGGCTCTATATATATCTATTATAATTAGTATTTTGTAAGGCAATATGTGTATATGCAATAAAAGTACAATACAGTAATATTATAAGTAAATAAAACATTCAAGGGGCGTTATTCACGCATATTGTGTTGTTTCCGTCTTACTAATACTAATGCATAACAGCAAACTGAGCAAACTTTACGTTAGAATAATCCATTTAGCATACTTTTTACTCTATTGTGTTGAGCATTTAAGTAAATTGACCTATTATTGTATTTAAAGATAAAATACCTAGTTTGAGTATTCTCTACAACTTTACATAAACTTTTCTAATATTTTAAAATGGATAATGATTTTAAACTATATCAAAAAAATGAATATCGTTATTCATACTTAAAATACATATTTTCGTCAAAATTTGAATTTAAAATGCTTGTAATTGTGCCTATATATTTTAATTATTTTTAAATCTCTATAAATAAAACTTATGTAAGATCTTACATTAAATTTTTAAGCTTTTCGACTCAGTGAAAACATTTTTTTTAACGGTATTTATTTAAATAAACTATTTATCTAAAAACAAATATTAAAATTTCAAATATCTATAAATGACTTTAAACTAGGTAGTCAAAATATTTTGAAAATTATGTAATTTATAAAAAATGATAGGTAATAAAAATATTTGGTAAACATTTTAAGTATTGGTTTTTGAACTACAAAAAAAACAAAAATTGTTTCAGGAGAAATATTTGTTATACGGGATCCAATGTAAAAAGTTGAGATTCAAACGCATATAAAATAATTTCATTTGAGTTTTCAGTCGTTTTTTTTAAAGAATAGGTTAAAAATCTTACAATGAACTTTGTAATACATTTTAATGAATTCCTGATTGTAAAATAATTCAAGATTTTAGAAATTTTGTAAAAATTCTAATTTTAACCACTTAAAAAAAATATAATTTTTGTTTAAGCATTTCAAGTAATTTTTAATTTTAAAATGAACTATTTACGACTTTATGATGAACATATTTAACTATTTAATCATTTTTACCCAGTTAATAATTTTTTATCGACATTTAAAAAAAAAAAAAAGTAAATTCCAAGTATATAAAATAGAAACAATATATTTTTTCAAAAATAGTATAGTATGTATTTTGTGTGTATAGAAAATGATCATATATGTTTTTAGGAAAATATTTCAAGTATCTATGTAGGTATATCCGTTTTGTAGTTAGACTAAAAAAACAAAATCAATTTTGACAAAAATTGAAGTTATGTACAACTTTTTTCTTGGTTATTTAAAAAAAAAAATTCTGAGACCTCTAATTGTGACATATTTAAATTACTAATTATATCTAATTTTCTATCTAAAACGACCCTCAATGTTGAAAATGCTTGCATTTTTTCGACTACTTATCGTGTATCTATACGTTGAAATAAAAATAGCACATCAATACAATATTTATTATACACTTAGAACCTAAAATGTTAATTTTTTTTCTAAGTTTTAGTTAGTAGCACTTAAATTCACACAATTACTTTGTATTTAATTATATAGATGATCTATAGTTTAGAGAGCATCAAAAAATTTAATATTTTAATCGTAGAAATTAAATTTGAACAAATATGTCTAGCTCGGGTTTTCAAATATTCATGGAGAAATTAAGAATTTTGATAAGCGATAATATTTGATAACAGCACATTATCACAAGTAAATAATAAACATTTTAATAACACATTTTTAAATTTCAATTTTTGTAAAATATTCTTATTTCTTATTCAAACTTTTTATTTTTTTATGGATCATCTTACTATCTTAAATCATTTTTCATAGACGACGTTTTTCAAGACGGAAATGGAAAATATATTGAAGTATGTTCATTAAATGTTTTTATTAAATTTTTATTATGTTATAAGATAGGACAGATAATTACTTATATTGTGTATACTTTGGATGGTTAAAATATTTATTTATTATTATTCATAGAATATACTTTGTAATTTTTTTTAGAGAATCGGGTGGCTCTAAGCAACCAATCACAGATGAAGAACGTGCAAAACTTGCTAGCCGTCTCGATGAAGATTTAGATAATTTCATAGACAATCTACAGAAAACACCTTATAAAGATGGTTGGAAAGAGGAGACTTGGCGTGAGGTAATGATTATAAGTGTTATTTCTAATTTTTATAAATTTAATTTGTGTAAATATCTAGTTCAATTTAATTATCATTTAATTATGTTTATAATTATGTATAGTTTTGATTTCTCCATAGGAAATGGAAAAGCACCCATTTTTTATGTCCAAGCCTCCTGAACCAGAAGATCAACCATCCCCTTTAGTTGAGGGCTTGCAAAATCTTCGATATGATCCAGATGATAACACTCCAGAGGAGTTGGCCACTAAACATAAAGACGACGGAAATTTCAATTTTAAGTGTCGTAAATATAAATTGGCTATATTGTCATACCAAGAAGGGCTAAGATTAGATTTTCAAAATAATGAGCTCCGTGCTCAAATGTTTAATAATATGTCTGCTTCACATTACTTTTTAAAAAATTTTAGGTAACTTATTGGAATAATTAATGTCTAATAAATGTAATTTAAATCTATTAAATTGTTTTCATATTAATATGTTTAGATCAAGTTTGACAGCAGCTGAACAAGCTCTCAAATTAAAACCAGACTATGAAAAAACCATACTGAGGGCAATAAATTGTTGTGTTCAGTTAAAAGAGTTTGATAAATGTTTAAACTTTAGTGATAAATATTTGGAATTTGTACCAGGAGATGATAATGTTATTAAAATAAAAAAAGAAGTGTTAAAATCTAAAGTAAATTTTAATTATTTATAGTTAAGATTGTTTAATATTATTGAAATGTTTAAATTTATTAGAAAATTGTGGAGATGGAAAAAAGAAAAGCTTTAAAGATTCAAAAGCAAAAAGAAGCGGATCATACTAAGTTGTTAGAAGAGCTTAATAAAAGAAAATTGAACATAGTTGGCAAAAGTACTAAATAATATTTAATTTTTTATTACATATTATATATGATAATAATTATATTTATTTGTTTGTACCATAGGTGGTCCGATTAAAGAATTAACAATATTTGATCCAAGAGTGCCTGGTTTAATCAAGCCAGTACATTTATTTGAGAATTTTCTTGTGTGGCCAGTTGTCTTTTTATATCCTGAGTATCAAACTTCTGATATGATCCAAGAGTTTAATGAATCTACTACGTTAGTTTATTATTTTTATTTATATTCTATACCCTTATACTTTAATTGCATTTTAATGCAAAAGAGGGGAAAATATCCAATTCAAATTAATTAAAATATAATATATAGTGTAATATTAATAATCTACATTTTTTTTCATTAATACATTTTGTGATTACATATTGTTTTAAAAATAATTTATTTCTTACTTACATTGTTTTAATTGGGGTTTTAATGATGTATCTTTTATCTTATAAATAATATTTTTAAAAATTGGATAGAGGTTTTAGTTTAATATTGATGGTTTATTGTATAATATAATTTAAAAAACACCTATTTCGAAAAATTAAGAAAAGTGAAATATTTTAATATTTTAATTTTCATTAAAGTTTTTTGGAGATAAAATATTAAAATATTTATGTCCAAGTTATTTCATTAGTTTTCAATTCAAAAATATGTATCTTTTCAATTTTTAAGTTACTAGTTAATTATTTTGTGATTCAAAGACATTTAGAATTTTTTACCATATTATATTCTATTATGTGTAAAATGTCTAAGATTTTTTTTGATATTAATTTGTTTTAGATAGTTATAGGCAATCACATTATATACATTTTGTTTTAGGCTTATAATTTATTTATTCTCCCAGGTCTTCTAATAGTTTCCTGCTATTCATTACAACTTATAATTATTTTTTAATTGTATTTGTTTAGATTCTATAGTCATTTAGTTGAAATATTTGCTGAAAGGCCTGAATGGGATGTGGAAGGAAAATATAATGCAGATTCAGTAAATGTCTATTTTGAGTCGGTAAATGAATATAAAAGTGGTACAAAAGTTACAAAAATAGATTTAAAAACATGTACTTTATTTGAAGCATTAACAATATTAAGGTAAGAATAAGGAAACAATTTTAATCATATATTAATAAAAAGTAATGTTTTGTGTGTTGGTGTAAAAGCTATCCACATTTAAGTCTATTACACTCATGATTTTGTGCTTAGATAGATAGTAATCTTATACCCAAGAATTTGCACTTTAAAGCCAATTTTTAATTTTGTTTTAAAGTTTGTTGGCTCACACAAAACAAACATTTTTTTTTATTTGTGTAGTGTTAGTGGTTATAATAAGTATACGCTAATTACAATTTTTCACGATTTTAGACCTGTATTTTATATTTGCTTAAAATCACCTAAATGACTGTTTTAAAAATATGTGTAGCTTACTTTTAATCGAATAAAAACAGAGTAAATTCACTGGCATTGTATAATTTTCACGGGTAACACCCTGCAGCATCTGCTAGCTTATAATAATTATATCAATTCATTATTTATTTATTTATTAGAATATACGGGCTAGGCCCTTTTTTATCTATACAAAACAGGTTATATGGTAATGGTTTACAAAGATGGAAAAGAAAATGTAAATAGAAGAAAAACAAAAAAAAAATGATAAAATAATAATAATAATAATACTAATATATATATGCAATTATAGATAAAGAAATATGAAGAAGTTAAAGTGTATAGTTATTCAGTAGAATGAGATAATACAGCTTATGGGCATTTCAATACTAATAGATATGACAGAGCTAACTAAAAGAGAAAGTGGAGTCCAAATTGGTATTATGCATCATACGCCTTGTAGGCTCATTTAGCAAGTAGTTGGTGGAACAAAAAGGGACATGAAATGAAATAATGGAGCGGGTGGAGCGTTGGGGTACTTAAAGATTAATTAAGGATGGTAAAGTCGGGGAATCAACGCTACCATCTAATAGTCCATTCAAGAACTTGCTACCCATAATGCGTCTGCGCTCTGCCAGTGAGGCTAGATTAAATTGAATAGCAACTGAGGAATAATCATGCGGTGGACATTTGATGCCTAAAAGGAAACTGGTAAATCGCAAGAACCTACGCTGTACCCTTTCAACCTGGCAAGCATTGTCAGCAGTATGGGGATCCCAAATAATGCACCATATTCAATAATTGGCCGGACTAACGAAAAGTATAAAACTTTCAATGACAAAGTTAGGTTAAGGTCCTTTGACAATCTCATTATTATACCCAACACTCTTAGAGCTTTGCAACAAGCCATTTCAATATGAAGGCCCGGGTCAAGGTTACTAGAGAGTTTGAATCCAAGATCCATTATAAATCCATCATAGTGAGAAATTATTGAATCATGAATATGATAGGAGAACATTAATGGAGAGCGGGTTCTATTAAACGTCACGGCTTTACACTTACCTAGATTCAGTGACAAATCTATTTAACAAAAATAGCAACAAATCTATCTAAATCACTTTGTAGTTTAAGACTGTCTCTAATGCAGTTTATTTGCATAAAAAGCTTTATGTCGTCCGCGAAGCATAAAACTTGACAATGATTTAGTGTTTTACTAAGGCTGTTGATGAAGATAGAAAATAGCAAAGGAGACAGGTGTCAACCTTGGGGAACACCAGAGGGGGTAAAGAACACATAGATTTAACATTGGGTAGTTTAACCCATTGATATCTGTTAACTAAGTAAGATTTAAGCCAAGACAAAAGTGGCTCTCCAATGCCACAATCCTTTAGAACTTTCACTAAGACAGCATGGTTCACGGTATCAAAGGCCTTATTAAAATCCGTGTAAATAATATCTACCTGTGAATGATGTTGGAAAGTGTTGAAAACATAATTATGAAAAATTAGGCTGTTAGTGATAGTAGAACAACCAGGGCAGAAACCGTGTTGCTCTTACATAATAATATTATTGAAAGTTATATTTACCTATTACAAACATAACAATTTGTATTCAGTCATTAACTTTTTGGCTGTTTCTAATTCAAATTAAATAATGTTTAAGCCTTATAACTATTTATTTTGTGTGTATGTAACAGCATTACACAACACAGCTGACATCCTGCTGTTGAGTATTCGTTTTCATTGTATTCACAGTATACATAAATCTTCAAACAAAAAATTAATTCTAATACATTTTAATTGTATTTTTCAGGTGTCCAATTGAAAACGGAACACCAGTGTTTTTGATTTTCTTTGCTGGAGGACAATTTGAGAAAGAATTCTTAGAAGAAGTGCCAAAATCAGCTCAAATACAATAAAATTGCTTATTACTTTGTTATATTTTCTCCACATTATTTTCATTATACCATTATAATATAATGTTGTTGAAATAATATGTTTTACTACTCTTTATATAATAAACTTAAATATATGAGAGTTTTGTATTAATTGTTGCAGATTTAAATTTTCAATACCGATGTCCATTTCTTAGTGTGTGGTTAATAATGTTTATTTTAAAATAGGTTAATACTAGGATGAAAATTGTTGTCTAATATGTTTGTTTATAATGTTTCCTGACTCGATAAGCAGCACCATTAAAGTGTTTGACAATAGTGTTTGTTTAACTTCTACAAGTATTTTAGGGATTATTAATTGAAAATTTATAGATTTCCCACTTGTATAATTTATTTTCATGTTAATACATGTATAAAACATGTATACATGTATAATGTGTAATTTTATACACTAATTGGTACACCATGTCTTAATATTTAAAATTTGTATAACCCCCCCCCCCCCCCCCCCCATCGAAGCCCTTTTTTTCGAGTACGGCATTGATAAGGTTGGTTAACTATTTTGTTGTAGCATTATTGCATTAACGCCATTAACATATTGGATTTGTGAAAAATACAATTAATTTTGTGTACCTATATGTATACAAATGATAATAGCATTATTAATTTATTAATAAATACATTTTATGTATACATTATAATTTATTACTAATTTGTTGAACTCGCACGTCTACACTGAAGACGGAGCAGTGTTGCTCAAAATTGTCTTTGATGTTCATTCAAATACCGTCTTATGAACGAACATTTGTATGTTGTACTCGCACATATTACACGAAATACATACAGACTTGGGGAAATATTCTAAATGAACATGTTCGACAACAGTGATCATCCTAGTTGTGCACTCATCTGCATTTCACTATATGTTTTATTTCTAAACATATCTAACTGAATATTTTAAATTGAAAGTTAACTCAAATGATTGCATATCTAAAACATTAACTTATAAGAATAAATACGATTACTGACTGATCAAATTAAATTTCACCTAAATATAAAATATTATAACATAATATGGGTACCTAAAATGTTAGAAATGCTCACAAAAGACAGTAAAAATATTAAATCCCATAAATAAATCATTTGGAATGTTAAAACTTTTGTTACAAAACATTAAAAACATTGTGGTTATAGATACAATCATTCGTCTAAATTCATCATAATGTAAGTACGACATATTGACATCCTTTACAAATTAATATAGATAATTAAACTTGTAATAGGTACCTATCTAGATCCTAGCATATTATATTATCTAACAGCAGTGTTGTAATATATAGATACTTTTAACAATTATTATTTGAGTAAGTAAGTATACTTAATAATTTAACAAAACATTATCTTAATATTACCTACTCAAATATTACCTCTACTACCTAAATAAATTTGCATTTATAAATTTATAATTACATAAATTTTATAACATATTTATAAGTTTATAACTAATTATTAGTACCTACCTCACTATAGTTTTAATATCCTATAACTAGACCTCATCTAGCCGTTATAGTTATGATGGACATTTTATGATGTACCTATATATCCTATATACCTATTACATGTTATATTGTATTTGTATCTTGTATGTATATTTTAAGGAAAAAAAATTATACTTGTATGTGGAAACAAACAAAAAAAAAACAATTATTGAGTATTGTATATCTCCACTCCCACCATCTTATTTTAACAAATTCCTGGAAATACGTCACTGAATAACGGTGTTGCTTAAGAAATCTTTGGTGTCGATATCTTTTAATATAAATGCGTGACTACACTACGTTTAAACGTGTTGACAATCGTACGCAAATCAATCTTTATTTTAGCGGTTTTTATTTCGACCGACCGGCAACCGTGACCTAAAATTTCACCTTATAAAGACAAATATATTGACACTTTATGTATTACCATAATATATATATATACACATTTAATAATCCTGGATTTGTTGGTGGCTGTTGCAAGGTAGCAAGCGTTACTGCGTTAGTGATTTTTCGCACGCAGACAAGACAAAATTCTAACACCCCTGGACAGTCGTGTTATGCCTCATACAGCATGTTGAGAATATTGTAAAGTACAATTTTGTATTTACAACTATAATACTTCACACAAAAGGTGAGCAGGTTTGAAACTAAAAACGCTATGTCTACGATTCAACTGCAATAATATGAAAATACAAATAAATAATAATACATATTAATAGTATTTTGCGCGAAAAATTTATAAAGGTATAAAATAAAATAAACTAATTTAGGGAAAGTAGATCAGGTAAAGTAGATAATAGCTCAGCTATATTATATCTGTATAAGAGTTGATGTAGTGTGGCTCTCGTCATTGAGTACTTAGGCATTGCGTATAATATGGATGTGTTTAATATAAATTCAATGATGGGACAAAAAAAGATTCAGAGCGAAAGCGGGGAAACGTTTGATAATCAAATAATTACCAAATAGTTATTGTTTTAATAATAATATTACAATTTTAACAATTATTGTTCGTATTTATTTCCTGATTATATTTAAAAGTACCGAATATTTTCAGTTTTGACCTCCAAAATTACCGTAAGTTAGTTACGATACGAAAAAAAAAATTTTGGAACGAATACAAATTTTTTTATCATTTTATTCAGATTTATGACCAATAACTTAAATGTAGTTGGTGTGGTTAAAATGTGTTTGTTTTTGTCCTATGTAGTGATTGGTGAGCCAATTGATTAATCGTTGAAAAGTGAAGTATTTAGTAATCAGTAGTCGTGGTGAAATAAAATAGAAATGATGAAATGTTTTCCAAGTGTATTTTATTGAAAATATTTCAGTGTTTTTAATTGAAATTATTCTAAGTTAAGTGATACAACGAGTTGTATAATCCACATAATATTATTAAACGAATATAAATTTAAAACCATAATAATAATTGTAAAATAAAAGTTTTTATTCGGTTTATTGCGAAAGCCTTAACACTTCACATTGTCATACTATGTTATTGTTTTTTAAAGTTATAATCTAATATTTTATTATTGATGTAGTTTTGTTTTTTTTCTAACGTCTATTGCTATACATAGATATATTTGATATTCTTATTTTTACTTTTGTATTTCCTTGAAACATTTTTAGAACTTCGATTATTTTGATTATATTAGAGTGATGATGATAACAACTTGAGTTTGATTCGTAGTGATCATTTTCACAATCGTTTGTTGTAAGTCTTCTATTAGAAGTAGTGCTAGCCCAACTACGGCGGCGTATCATATTATATCATCTATAATATGTGATTGAGCACCCGTTAGTAAAAAATTAAGTACACTATCTTGTACAGTTCAACAGTTCAGAAAGTAATGCGCATTTGGTTTTATCAGCATCATGTATATTAAAATACGTATTATTGGTGTATTTTTGTTTGTGTGGGAGTTAATAATAAACCTTAGTGAGAGCTTGCCTTTTCGTGACTTCCGGGTAATGCGAAAATGCGAAACATAGGTATATAGCAGGTAGCTCTAATTGGGTACGACAAATAATAGAAATAATACTTACGGCTGGAAAAACTAATTATTTTGTTTTTTTTTGTGGCAGAAACGCCAAAAACGAATAGAACCTAGTGCAGACAATATAACCTAACGTTACATCGATGATTGTATAGCTATAGCGGACTGCGACGGTTTGGTGCTGACGATCGTGGCAGTCCGGTCGTACGTGTTGATTTTGGTAGGCATTCGGTGACACAATAGTAAACAAAAAAAAAAAAAAACAACAAACACGTGTCGTGGTGAGTGTGGTGTTTATAACTGTCGAAATAAAAAAAAAACTACGGAAAAAAACAGCAGGTTGTCGCAAACTAATCGTGTGGCCACGTGTAGTCAAAAATAAAAAACAAAAACAAAAGGTCAATGTGACGGTGAACAAAAAAGACCAGTCGTTAAAGTGAGCCGTAGTCTTTCGGAATGAGCAGAGTGGTCTTCGGTGGTAGAAAAAAAAAAATACAAATCATAATATTTTAAATAATACTTAAATAATCACTATGTATGATATGTTATGATATAAACTTATATGTTATAAGTGTTATAACTTATAGAAACCATGCGTGACATATAAAGTTGACGAATAATATATATATATATATACACGTAGCTACCTAATATCTAGTTTATCGAAAATAATATTAGGACGATGAACATATATATAGGTACTTATTATAGGTTATAAATTTATAATATAATATTACTATTCAAATGTTTTAAATCGATTTCGTTCTGGCGGCTGTCTAAGATATAATGACTGCAAATACCAATATATAGTAGTATTATAGAGTTTATAGTGTGATAAAAAATTCGGCTGTATTTGGCATACTAAAGGGGAAGAAGGCTGGAGCCAGTGCCGGAACTAAATTTTAGAACACTTCGGAAATTATTAAAATTGGACACCCATTTATAAAATTGCTATTTATAAGTCATATATTATGATACAATTATATTTATTTTTGGTACTTAATAAAATTGAAGATTAATTTAAAAAAGTAGTAACTATATAAGCTGGATACTAAATAGTCTTATCTGGTTTTTAAATCTACAATATTATTAACTATATGAATTGTATTGGGAGAGGAAGAGGCCAATCAACAGTTAAATTCATTCTAAGGAGCAAATAGAATATTAATTAATTATAAAAAAAACTAAAATTAATAATAAACTTATTTTATACCTACTGGTCTCGACATCACATAGACAACTATACGAACTACGACGAACTTGCCACCACCGATATATGTTTATATTTTTCACTTTGTCTAAATTTAATTACAATATTGATTTGGGGTAAAAACAAACGTAGTTTATAATAAAGTTAAAATGAAGGCACTGTAATATAATATATCATTATATATATTAATGTTATTTTTGTATTAATATTTAATATACCAATGTAACGCTTGTGGCCAAAAAATATTTTAAGACATTATCTTAAAAATTTTTAAAATCAAAAAATAGGTTTGAAATATAGTTATCTATTATCTATTGATATTATGTAAAAACGATATTTTTAAAACATAAAAAAAATAATTCTTTGCTATCTCGGAATAATTATACCGTTTTGCAGGTAAATAATTTAACGATGACACGTCGATTAAATATACTCGTAATCTATAAATATATAATATATTACTCTTACATATTATCATTATTATCATCGATTGTATTAATGTGGGTATTTATCGTTATTATTATTTTAAAAATTATATAATTTATTCAGACAGAATTTTTAAAGGTCGAAATGAATAACTATTATATTAAACAGTTACATTATATCCGCCAAAAGAATTTTATATAAAATGAACAAAAATTCTATGTTTTTGTCCATTAAACCCGTTTAATATCTATAACCTACACGTATAATCATTGGTAAAATATATTTGTTTTTTTTTTTTTTTTTAAAAAAATTTCTAATAATTAGGTTCATACAAATACATGGTATTACACTATAATTAGCAATTTTATTTGACGGGTTATTTAGCGAAAATGTCCAATGTATGAAAATGATTAATAGCGAATATATGATAGTAATATGTAATATATGTACCTTTATATATTTTACTGTATACACTCACGTGTGCTTACATATTGACTATTGACATTGAGTCTAACAAGTTCAAAGTGTATCTATACAGCTATATATACTACAAGTTGAAATTCAACAATTCATAAGATTAATAATTTAATGTTATGAAATATATTATGTACCTTTACTGTTAATAAATTATTGCCGTCTTCAATCGTTGCATAATACATTCATGATATATGTTTGATTCTGCTACAACTTTAGGATTTTCAAACTTTTAAGACAAAATGTAAATAAGTAAACCTATTTCAGTACAATATATTATGTATATAAGATATAAGCGATTATTAAAAAAGGAGTTAAATAAGAGGTATCTTAAAATATGCTACGGAATATAGATAAAGTAATTGTGTACATAATAATTATTAAATTTATGCTATAGATTGAATATATATGTCATACGATATTATATTGTATACATATATTATATTATGTATACGTACCTAAATCGGAAGTGCAATAGAAGGAGTTGCTAAGTCTATCCAATCATAAAATCAGTTAATTTTTTAATTTAATATGAATATTTTATTCGTATTATTGTTATGATACTTATATGAAATATTGAGATAATATATACCTATAATACGAGTTTAACAGCTACTTCAAGTTACTATCAAGCTTCGTGCGTATTATAATAAAATATATATAATGTGAAGGCGTTATGTCTTGTGTGCGTAAGAAAAATGGACGTAGCCCATTCGGCTCCCGTCAAAAAAGGTTTTACGAACAGGTAATAACCCAAACGGCTCAGGTTTTTTATAACACAAATTCATTCGCACTTCATACAAACTTAGGACTGTCTCAAAAGAGATGTGGTTAAAAATGTATTGGTGAACACTAAGTAAGTTATAAAAAAAAATGTATAAAAATTATATAAAAAAGCATATTATATTATTGCGTTATTGTGAATTAAATTAAGAATAAGTTAAAATGATCTCCTGTTTTTTTTTCTTCATAAAATTCGTTTACTTCTATCAGAGACTTAGAAAAGCTCAAATTAGTATACCGGTATTACCGTTAGCAGTTTGTGAATTTTCCTGTTTGTAAAACCTTATTAATTTATTTTGCCCCATTCTTCGAACTATAAATATTATTTCTTATTGGAAGAAAACATCCACAAGTATAACTTATTTCATGTTGCTGCAGCTACGCTCAAATCATAGGCGTAAACATGAAATGTCACTCCTTGGCGTGGGGAGTGGGATGGTTGGGTTAATATTGTATTAAATAACACGGAAAAGGGAAAACTTCGTGTATTGTATAAATGCATTTCATTAAACATAAACATATAAATTAGTTATAAGAAAGTGTGTGATCGTAAATTCGTAATACTTACGGCTAGTTATAATAATAGACAATTTTACAAATTATAAGTGAATTATTGCAGAGAAAAAATCTAAACAATTTGCTGGATGTTTTAACTTTTTAAGATCCTCACCTATCCTGTTAAATACTACGTCTACTCCTCGACGTATATTTCAGACTTAACGGATAATTATATATTATGTGATTATATATAATGGGTCAAGAGTCTAAAATTTGACATTCAAGTTCTATCGTACGTTTCTATTGTTGTCCTTAAAGCTTTCTCTGTTGTTCTTTAGAAATATGAACGCTCCGTTCCACTTAAATACTTAAGTTTTTAGGTATTTATGGACATTTTAAACAATATTTTTAAATTAAAACGTCGTAATTATTTTTTTATTTGTTTTTTAGGGGGTTTGAAAAAGTTTAAAGAGGCTAAGCCAATGGGGGAAACAGAATTTAATAGGATAAGCCACGGATCCAACTAGTGGTGGCGAAATAAGACATGATGCGTGGTTGTAGATATAATATAATACATACTGTTGTAGCCATTGCTATTATTTATAAATTTTAAATTAATAACAAACCGAGAGATTTGTACCGTAGTTTGGCTTATTATTTAATAACGTAAAAATGTACTAAGAAAGTTTATTTGATTTTAAATTGCTTTTGCGATCTTTAAATGTTCAATTGTATTAAATTGCTATTTTTGTTTTTATATTAATTCAGTAAGTGTGCTGTCTAATGATGGATTACATTCAATTCGGCTCTAAAATATTTAAAGTTTTGAAATGTGTACGAATTTGGTCCGGGTGAGTAAAATATTTTGTCAAAATTAGGTTAATATAAAATTATGTATGTTATCGTAAAATAATCTACGTATACACTGGTTTCATATTTTCCTGAATTTAGGATTAAGAAGGGATTAAAAATGTATTTAAAGTAAGGTAATTTACTTTAAATATTTTTTAGAATTCTAGTTCTCATTGTTATCACTGAATAAAGTTGAAAATTGTTTTATAAACGGACGATTGCGAAAGTTCACAGATAAATGATGCACTGTATTATTGAACTAAAATAATTCACGACAAATTAGATTCAAACAAACATGTTCTTGGCGTTTTCCTAGATCTTATGAAAGCATTTGATTCGGTGGACCATAATATTTTATTAAAAAAGTTAGAATATTGTGGAATAAGAGGCAATGAATTAAATTTATTTAAATCGTACCTCAGTAATAGATATCAAAGAGTAAAGATAAACAATATACTTAGTAATGAACCACCAGTGTATTATTCAGTCCCTCAAGGAGTTGTCCTAGATCTCTTACTTTTTATTATTTACTTAAATGGACTGATAACCAAAACATTGATAGTGGTGAAATATTTTGTTTTGCTGATGACACTGCAATCTTATTTAGCAGCGACTACCAAAATAACATTGAAAGCATCGTAAACACTGGTCTTGATAAAATTAAAACTTAGTTAGATAATAACTCATTACAAATTAATTACGATAAATCTAAATTTTTGCTAAGTCTTAATCTAAGTTTTTTAAAAAATTAAAAATAATAATTTCCATTCAGAAATTAAATCATTTACTTTACATAATTTATCTTGTAAACGTGTTGACAAAACCTGTGAAAATGTTTGTCCGTCTATTTACAAGACAAATATAATTAAATATTTAGGTCTGTATATTGATGATTGTCTAAAATAGAATGTGCATATTGATAATTTATCAATTAATTTAAGGACATTTTTTTATGTATTTAAAAATCTTAAAAATATTTTGAATAATAAACTAAAAACTATGGTATACCATGCTCTGATACAATCTATAGTTACATATGGAATTGTCATTTGGGGTTCTGCATATCAAACTCATATCAATAAAATGGAGACCACATTAAACTCTTTAATTAAATATCTTTACAATAATAAACCAAGGCTTTTCGCTACATGTTCACTATACAGAGAATTAAAAATATTAAACATTTCATCGTTTCATTTATTATATGTTTGTATCTTATTATTTAAATATAGATCTAATATTTTACAACCAAATCATTCTTATCCTACTCGTTTTACAACCAATACTAACTTAACTATTCCTAGATTAAGAACATGTTTGCACAATCTGGACCTGACTATGTATTTATTAATTTTTGTGTTAATTTTAAGATTAACCCTCATAACTTTTTTAATCTTCGCCATTTAAAAAAAACTATTATTGTCATTATTTTTAATATTATATAGCTAAGCATAAGTTTATCAAAACTACTTTAAACATTATATATTTTAATTGTATTATTTTAAATCAAAAATTGTTTTGCGTGCTCTGTTTATCATTTATCTTTTCACTTAAATTCTTAAAAATGTATAAACCAATATTTTTATTTATTAATTCAAATTTTTGTTATAATTTTGTTTATGCTTTCGCATATTATGTAATTGTATACATTATTATTGTAAATTTAATAATATAATCTAATATTGTTATGAACTCTCTTTCCGTACAGCCATTGGCTTGGAAGTGACCAACTACTGTCATGTAAATTTTGTTTTTCTCTTATTAATTTTTAAACTATAGTTAGAAAATAAATACAATTATTATTAATTATTATTATTATTATTTATTAAAAAACTATATTCATCCGAAGAAAAATTCCTCCTAAATTATGGTCCGAATTTGAATTTAACAATGAGAACTGCAAGTACAAACGCATTATAATTTTCGTTAATAAGTTGTCAACTTATTATAATTATTACATTTTGTTTAGTATATTATCAATGACAATTTATTTGAAAAAACTTTTTCCGTTATTTTTTTACGCGAACCACCTAAACGATTTAAATGCTTGAAAGATATATATCCAAGTTAAAAGTGCAAGGCATAGGGCCTGGCCCCTGTCAACTCTTCTTAAGAATGACACTGCAGGAGAGTGCCGAGCGTATAAATAATTTGTTACGCGTAATGTGCGTCTGTGAGATGGGAGACGACAAAAATGAAGAAACGTTCTCTTGATTGTAATACATACATAATAATATTACACATATATATAAATAGCTATATATAGGTAGGTACTGTAATATATTATAAGTAGGACCGCATACGTGTGGCATTGGCAAACAGAAATACAGATTACAAACGGTGCAAAATGCTTTGAACCGCTTTGATGCTTTGAAGTTTGAATGTGCACATTATGTTGTACATTGCTGCAGTGTCAAATATTATAAGTGTCACGTGTTCCAACACCGATCAAAGGACCCACGGCGAACGAAGCACGTTTTCGCCATGTATCCGAAACGTTGTCGCGCTAAAAACATAATTTGTGGTTGGTCCCGATTTGGGTCAGGAATCCTTAAATATATTTCTAATGTATTAGATATACCCGTCGTGGAGTCTGCAGCAGTCTAACGTGCAGCTGCACTAGCTCGTTTGAATGCCGAATCTCCGTCAAATCCCCGAAGAAGAAGAATGGTAGTGAAAAGGTTGTGCGATCTGCAAGTAAGTGATAAAATATATTTTTATTGATATTATCGAAAAATAAAAATTACATTTCCTATAATATTATATATGGCGTGACGGAATCGATTTAATTCCGACATCCGTGGGCGTATTTACTTACCTACGTCCCGCCATCCACCGCATTACATATTACATTATTGTGCGTCGTACTTTCGTGACTGTGTCGTATGACTGTAAGAGAAGCCCTCATCGACTTGTGATTATTAGCGACGAAGTACATTATATCATATATTATATTATATCATACGTATTTATTTTCTTGAAAAAAGGAATTGGGTTAATATTTTGTTCGCGAACGTATTATATGCTTCCCCGAAGTCGTGCAGACCCGTGCACCCGACCTATACAGCCGGTCGGTTGTCGCACACATGACTTATAAATTATCTAAGTGACTCACTGAAAAGACTGACTAAGTGTGTTTGACTGAAGGGAAATACGTGGATGAAACACACAATGCATCACGACGTCGATGCGGCTAATATATATATATATATATACACACGAGTTTATTGAAAGAGCGTAAATACTGAATATTATTATTATTATTATGTGTGCAACAGCAAAGCGATATGTTTTTATATTGCTATATGTTATGTTATTAGAAATTTCAAAATCCAATTAGTCCATTCTACTAAAAATCCTTTGTAAGGATATTCAGACGCGTAATAAATAACAATAGCTATTGAACTGCAATATTATAAATCATGTAGAGCTGTTCAAGAAATATCGTTTTAATGAATTGTATTTGAATAACATGCGCAGCGCAGTTCGAGGGATCAAGAAATAAAAAATAGACGTTCAGTGAGAAAAAGTTAGTTTGGACGCGACAAATGCATAGGGACTGAGTCAGTAAAATATCACCGGTGATCATAATGCAATATATTATATTGTGTATTATATATGACAGGCGTTTCGACATTAACCAATGATTTTATAAGATAACGTAGTTTGTATCATACGATATACATTACATATTCAATATATTTGACGGTATTTGATTTTCACGAATGGTTATCTTTATAGTAAAGTTATATTATATTTATGTTAATATAAATTATGAAAATCAGAAGAGATAAATATCTAACACCAATGCACATTCATTGGTACACTAGTAGATGTTATATATGTGAATTTCACTATACACTTTTCGTTTTAACGGGTATTATTATTATATAATCATCATCATCATCATCCGACATAATTGACGCAGCGCTTACTTGTTTGGATTATTAATTTATTATTATGCACAATTTAAATAATATGCTTCGATAATTTTAAATTTTCACGGAGTCTAAGAAGGTTAAATGTTGCTATTCATTTAGGTAGTTATTTATAAATTCTTTCAGATGGACTTTATTTAGGTGTTCTATGCTTAATATTATCCTTGAAACATTTTCATTAGGTTATTTGATTTTGGTAAAAATATTCTCTCACGAAATACAGTGTACAACGCATTGTTATGTTTCGACTTACAATATACGATTTGTTTGGGTACAGAAAAGTTTCTTAGAGAAAATCGTTATCCAAAAGTCGTTTTATCTTTTACTGGACTGCATGTAGACGTCTAACTAAAATGGGTCAGATAACATATTAAAGCAAACGCTACGAAATATATATATACTGTCTTTAAAAAGAAAATAAAGTTGGACGTGTGTGGACTGTCTGCGCCGTTTTATGAGTTAGGGTTATACGTGTTCGTAAAATAAATACTAACGTCTGTATCATGCTAGATAAATCAATTTTTTATAACTGATTTAATTTTATTGATCAGACCATGCTGTATTTCTGTTATTTGTATGTGATGCAATGCTACTGTATAAAATATATTAATGCGTACCTATATATTATAATATTATTATAATGTGCTTACCACTGTCTTCAACCCTATAAACAATCAGAATGGCGCGGGTAGGACGAGAGAAGTTCCAAACACATTTAATTAACTACACTATTGTTATATTATAAAAAGATCCGATTGATTTTAAAAATCAGTTAATATAAATTATAAAAAGGACAGTTTCGTAAAAACGGACGTCCCGACATTATTTATTTTATTTTTCGGTCAAATTAGTATACAGCATAATACCTACTTGGTTTTTATTATCAGGATACGCACGTGTAGTATGAATTATCATGTAATTAAAATTATGACAGAAATCGACGAGTATATACACACACGTACACGAATAAGCTAAACATATTATATTGTAAGCCACATTCCATTGAAAAATTAAGCACGTTTTCGAAATTATTTAACGGACATTTGTATGAGATTAAAATGCATGAAAAATGATGTTGACGGGCATGGGCAATACAATATACGTAATAAATTACATATGATTTTGATTATATATAGGTACTTGGTTGGTTTTTTTTCATTGTGGAATTAAAATTGTTTTTGTTCGGAAAAAATTGGATGATAATAATAATTCACTGTTTAGCCCGCTGACGTGTATATGATAATTATTTATAATATTATAATATAAATTTAGATCGTATACGTATAAATAATAAGTGATTTTTCGAGCGTTCTGTAAAAAAAAAGATCGCCTGTCAGAATGACGTATAATTATTATTGCATTACGTCGTGGGCGAAACACCCCGTTTAGTGGTACCCGGGTCGAAAGCTCGTGTAGGTAATGGATTCGACGTTTTTATTACGACTCGATATGACATGGTGTAGAACTTTAGAGGTATGCGAATTCACGAGGTCCGTCAACCGAATTTTTTTAACTCACTCCAAATCGTCGCCATCGTGTCGTACACAACAGATCCAAAGCTCGACATCCCGGTTTCGAGTGTAACTTTATGACGTATAGTACCACGAAATGGTCTTGGTATCTGCAGCAATGCCATCAGTAAATTTACTTAAAACACCGCAGTTATATAGTATTCGAATTTAGGGGAGGGGAATCCTCTATCATTATTACATTTTTTTTTATTTAGAACTCCAAGTCCCCAACTATTATTTTTTTACCGTGACCTGATGACGACACAACTTAACTTATGCCGAATTAATGTTTTTCGTCGGTTACGTCGACTCACTCCGTACGTCAAACAATTCATTTCTCTCAATCACCAAACTCAATAATAAATCCACTAAATATAAATATTTGATAAATAGGTAATTTTAAAAATATGAATGGTTTCTTTTAAATAACGAACACAATAATGATTAACTTTGTTATTATATACTTATTAATATGTTAATTAAGTATATCGAATAAAAGTTTTGATAGTTATTATTTTTTTATTTAATTTGATTAATGGGCGTTTTATTTATAAAACGAAATTATTGCTTTTTTAAGTGACAACTAAATGTAACATATGAATAATTGGGCGAACCTTCTCACCTTTTCACCTTTCTCGCTAACATAATTATAATTTTAATTCATAAATCATAATAATATATAATATAAGTTATCCACATACCAAAGTCGCTCATTTCGTGAACTGGACGTCTAGAGTCTAAGTACTGAAATTCGTCCAGATCGTGGATTTTGACGAAAATACCTACATTATATGGACATCAATTTCATGAAACGGGCAATATATAATATCTAAATAGTAAATTGTATACTTTATTTAATTATTATAAGTTCTTTAATAATAAATTATTTTATAATATTATAAACTATATTTTTCTTATTGTCTTATGAACAAATTTTTTTATAAAACCATACGTATTATATATAAATGGGATTGATAAAAATAAACGATAATAAGATAATACAAAATGAATATTAAGTTTTGAACTGTACATTTTCCTATTTTATTATTTATTTTTATACCTACGATGATTGATTATGACATTGGCTGTTACGTATTGCATGTTATTTTTAAAACATGCACATCTACTTGATTGACAAGGAGTTTTTTTAGACGAAAATTCTTGCCCTCTTGAATGTTTTTTAACCATTTCACAATACATACATTTTTATCAACTTGATTATTGGTAAAAAATTGAGTAGTTTTAAGTAACCCACACTTTGTTCCAAGTTTATGTAATACTTTTTATTTTTTTTTGAGATCACACAAATTATGTTTAGCGGATTTTTAATTTCCCTATAAACTTTCACATTAATTAATTCAAAATTGTCTGTTCTCTTTTGGTTTTCCTGTTAGGTTAATAAAAATTTAAAAACAAATTATAACTATATTATATTATCTATAACTTGATCATTTTCTTTGCAACTACAATTTGACCTTCATGTCCACGTTCACGTTGAATATTTTTATTTGAATCACATAATGTTAGAAAATAATTTCATTCTTTTTGAACTTTTTAAATTCTTTAATTTTCATAATACACCAAATATCTAAATAAAAAAAAATTTTTAAATAGTTTAGATTCCTATACATTGTCTAAAATAATATTAAAGTCAAACGCTTTGTAAAATTTTCATTTAGGGATATAAATTTTAGGGGAGGGTTATATATATATTGTTTGAACTATATTTTGTCGAAGTTTTTTTCAGCAAAAAACTTAACGAATCATTTTTCCGACAAAATATGGTTTTGAAAAAACATGGTTTATACAAGACATTTGTGACGTGGACAAAAAAAATAATATAATTTATGAGAAAGGTCTGGATTTTTATGTTGAAAAACTCAAAATATGATGCTAATATTCTTTTTATATTATTTTAATAAATAATAGAAAAATATACTTTAATATGCATTTCATATTGCATGTGAACCGGTCTAAAATAATATACGCTAAAATATTAAATTAATTTTCATTATTTTTTCATCAGCCGTATTTTGTTTGTACATTAAATAATTTTCCTTTTGAATACTTAATAGACCATAATATGTGGATTGTAAATGATATTGTCATTGATACTTTTTACCACTGTATTACCACAATAATATCAAGCAACATTACAATTATTTATATCACGAAGCTTTTGAATTTATATGAATATTATAATATATAAGCGTGTTAAAATTTAGATTTGAATTAATTAATTTGATTTTTTTTTATTATTATTCAAGTAAAATTATTTACGTCCTAATTTTTGCCATTTATATTTCATAAATTATCTATAATTGAGCACGTTTAGTGAACGGTTTTATTTTATAATATTTATCTAGCTTTTCATAAAATCATTTTTATAATTTGTATTTAAAATACCTAGCTATGCAAAATAATGAATCCACATACAAACTACATACACAACTACACAACTACACCTAACCTATGTGTCTAAATAACAGCCAATCCTTTGTTAAATATTATTTGTTGAATAATTTAGAAGTAATATAGGTATCCGTCAAGAAATCATTCGTTTGATATCGGATGTGAAAAGATCGAAATTTAATTTAATATCTCTCTCATATAATAATTATCTATTATACAGAGCTCGCGGTTATAATATTATCTTTATTAATTAAATCATGATAATTACACAAAATGTACAATATTTATTACATTGTCTATATTTCATGAAACTGATTCTGTATATAATGTGTTTTCGTCAAATTTTACAATCTGGATGTATTTCAGTAACTGGAGGTCCAATTCATGAAATGAGCGATTTCAGTATGTGGTATGGCATATACATATAGATAAAGCAAAAATTTAGCATTTAAAAAAAACCTATCAATTCCTGGTGTGTGTGTGTGTGTGTCGGGAGGGGGTGGGTAAAGACTCCCCCCACGGGTCTGTGTTAAATGATTTTACACTAGGAACGTTGTTTTCAAATCGTACGATTGACGAGTCCCTCTACTTAATTGTTTGCAATTCGAACAGAGTTCACTATATGCGGTGCAGTTTTATTGTGTGTATTTTTTTTTATTGTGTTACTGCTGCCGTTTACAATATTAATACGATGTACATTGCGTTGGCAATGACTCCGCGTTTTAACGGTTGTCGCGGCATAGAAATAAATGACACGGCCGTCACCGAGCGGTCGGGAATTCGACTGTAAACTAATCTACACTTTATATCGTCACGTCAATGCTTTGTCATCAATAACGTTTTACGGAAACCAAAGTTCGTTTTGTGTATTAACGCGCGTATGATAATAGGTATATATCGGACGTAAACGGCAGTCAGTATAGCCAGCAAGAAACGTTTACGCGGAATGTGTGTGTGTGGTGGGAGTGGGGGGTAACAAAGAGATAGCTGAGATATTATTGAAATTATTATTATTATTTATTAAGTATTAGATATTACATATACCTACAACCTAAATTAAATTTTACGGAGTGATCCATTTAACACAAGACACTCATTGTTTGAGAAACACTGAAATATTTCATTACATAACGACTTTATGTCTTTATAAAACAACATTTTTGAAAAAAATGTATATTGCTATTATTTTTATCGATATCATTTATTTAAAGTTTTTACTCCTTTGACATGTTTTGAAACACAATATATATTTAAATTTAATATTCCCGAGCAGAATATTATTCGGCGAATTATGAACTATACGTATTTCTGTCAAGTACCAAGTTTATTAGTTATAACTATTTAATTTATTTTTTTTATAAAAAGAGAAATTATGGTATTAATAAGTTCAGAGTTTTCTTTAAAAAAAAATCGTTATTTATATATTAAATTAGCTTTTCCCCCCTCTCCCCCGAGAAAAAAGTCTGTGGACGCCCACGGTCGTTAGCTATATCCTTAAAAGAATATAGATTCTAAATTTTATAGATGACCGGAGCGTGGAATGGAAAATTTATAGTAATAATATATATAGGAGTATACCTTTCCCTTGAAGTGTCAGAACAATAGTCATAATAGTCACTATACTCCACTGATATCAACTTAAAATACTTATATGGCATAAACTCATAACTATAATTAACTATAGGTACCTATTGATTTTGATATTCGATTATTATAATATATTCTGCTTTTGTGTATGAAATTAGAAATGTACCTACGTATAATTAAATTGCATCGTTTTTCATTTTAAACGGTACATAATTAAACAAATTATCGTAATGATAAAAGTTTAGATAATTTATTAAAATATTGCGTTGTTTGTTAACGCATAGTAAGTACACAGAAAACGACTGGTTTAAGGATAGCGTCTTCCAAATTTCATATAACAAAAGTAGCGGAGCGATTCCGGTTAGAACCGACGTAATCCCAACCATTTTTGTTACGCGAAAATTGAAAGACCATAATGTATTAATGTTTGTGTATATATATATATATATAAACATTTGTGGAAACCTTGCGCGCATGTATTCCCTTGTATACTATATAATGATAATCGGCGGTAAAACGAGCGCAAAAGGGTTCCGTGTACGGTATAATAATATATTATAAATTTATAACGATACCCACCACCACCATCGCCGGCACTCCGCGAGCGGACGATCGGCCCCCGTCGATAATAATTTAAACACTCGCGTACGTACCGCGGTCGAAGCTCGACGAAGATAGAGTCGGATTACCGTGACTCGACCGCGGCAGACGGAGCGTGCGGTTACGTTGACCGTCGTAAGCAGGAAGGAAACGACGCAAGGTGACTACGCGGGGGAGAGTGCGGCGGCGAGAACGTGCTTTCCTTATTATATTATTATTGTCGACGGGCCGCAGTACGCAAACAATTCCATTAAATTCACCACAGAGGAGCTTCTATCAGGATTTCAACTATTTATAAGGAATCCCGTGCGAGGCACGCGTTATATATGTATATCGAGCACTAATCGCCGTAATTTCAAAACTCTGCACACCAGATAGGTACAGCTAGCCCGGCTTTACCATGTTTCCAAAGCGATTGCCGCAAAATATCCGCTACCGAAATAAATATAAAGCCAATAATAAAATCCGAATACGTGTGTTGTACTTGCGTGGTTTCGGGCTTAAACTCCAAACGCATTATTGTTATGTAATTAATAATATTATACTATATATATGTGTGCGTGTGTGTGTGTGTGTACAGCTAGTGTGATTGGCTTTTTTTTTTAACGAAAACTTATTTCTTTGGTCAAGCGTGGTTGAAAATATTTTTTCTACATAACTTAACATTTTTTGATAATTATATATTGTTTTTAATATTTATTTTTAAATTTTTACTTTTGTGAATAATGACATACATATTATTGTACCGAAACGGAATATTTCTTGAAGTATATTTTGACCTACAAAAATCTAATTTCAAATCAACACCTAATTTTAATTAGTTATAGGTATTTACACTTTAAACTTTCGATGAGTTTAGTGGAAAAGTATATGAGTACCATACAAAATGTCAGTCCACTACTCCTTTCGTCTAAACTTTGAATATAAGTATAAACTTAAAAGCGGTACTATGTTATAATTTGTAATAACTTATATGTTGTAATTATAATAAATTAAGTAGGTACTGCTTTAAAATTTGATTTGATGTATAGGAATATTTCAAAAAATATTCTTATGATTTGGAATATTAAATTGAAAATATCAGTGTATTGTCGTTCAAACAAACAAAAACTTCACCAATGATAACATTCAAAAATAATAAAATACATAATTTTTTTAAAAAACTGTTATTTCTCAATGTTTGAAAATTGTGTACAAAATAATTTAAAAAACGTTAATTGTTTTCAAAATAACGTGTGTCTCAAGAATCACCCCACATATATTCAATAACATTATAATGAAATCAATTTTATAGAATTTCCGTTTGGTAAAGTTTCTGTTGAACTGTATAGCGTACAAACACTATATCGTTATGTAATCTAATCTATACCAGTAATGCACAAATACGACCGATTCCAAACAAAATATATTTTTTCCTGTAAAACGGCGAAATTCTTATTGTTTTCTGCGAACATTGTATAGACGAAAAACACGACAACGACGAGTGTCTTGTAGTTTTTAAATTGAGTTTTTGGTTCTGACAACGAACGTTTGGATACGAAAAAATATATAAACAAATGTGTGTAAGTATGGAGTTCGCTGCAACGATGAAACTGCAGTGACGTCATAGCGGGTCAATACCAGATATGATAGAAATAAATTCAAAATGTCGTATGCAAAATATTATAATATATTGGAACTATACTAGCAAAGTAGCAAAGTCCCGACTTCGGTTTATTCGGCTATTGATAAATAAAAATATGTTCTTTTCGCATGTTTGTATCAGATTGAACAGTACAAACGAATGGAGTTTTGAACTTCTACGAATAAAATAATTGTATAAGGGATATATGTTATTATTATTGAACGGAAGAAATGGGATATTATTTTAAAAAATAAATCTTTTGTAATATTTGTGTTGATGTATTATTATTTTTATATACTCTGATTTCTATAGGTTATGATAATTATTTTAAGTTCCTCATAAAGTAGTTCTTATACTCAAACTCAAAAAAACTAAAAGTATTTTGTCACAAGTATTTTTTACACCTGTATAACAAAATTATTGAAAAATTATATTTATTTTTTGTTGATGAAATTGAATATTAAAACACAAAGAATAACACTTTAAATTATTTTATTGGAATTCAAATAACTATATTTTTGGGTACTTGAAATTTTGAATTCCAAATGGCGATGTATCATCGTATTGATTATATAATAATGAGTTTTTTTTGTCCATCATCACCTTTTTGTGTAGTAAAAATGATTTGATTTTCAAAAAAAAAATGGGGTGGTTTCTGGTAGTGAAAAATCTAGTTGATACTTTGGAGATTTAAAATAAAAAAATTTCCGCTAATTTTTTTATAATCGAATAAAATTGGTTTTTTTTTTGTGTAATTTTAAAATAAATTACCATTGAAATTTTCACCAAATGTTTATTTTATAATTTTCATTAAATTAAATGATTTTTTAAAAATATTTAACTCTTTTTGTGCTATTTTAGGCTCAACAATTTTTTGTTCTTTAAATGCTGATAAAAATTATTAACTGGGTAAAATTTCTTAAATTTTAGTACAATATATCTTACATAAAGTTTTCTTATATTCGTGTAAAAATATTAAAAATCTATATGCATATTTTTTTTTTTTTTACGGAATTGTTAGATTTTGACAAAAATGTAAATTATATGTTGTAGTTAAAAAATGATAAAACTTTATATTTTTATATCCAAGTCGAAAATTTAATAATATACAAAATTCCTGATAAATACTTGATATTATTGAAACTATAAAATCTAATTAATATTTTAAGTCAAATATTTTTTATAGACATTTTACGTTCATATTTGGTCAAAATAAATTATTTTATACGATAATTAATATTTAATAACAATATCAATAATTTTGTTTTGATTTAAAAATATTATTCGCCGGACTTAAAATCATTTATAATCATTGAATTCAAATTTAACAAATGCATAATAATGTCCCCATCGACACTTGATCTAAAGTATAACGGCATATACTTGCCTATCTTTTTACATATTATAATATTATGATATTTTACTATACGGCATACGTTATATTCGTAATAAAATTTTCAAAATATTTAGATTAATATTATATTTATTATATTTATTATATTTTTATTGTCTGTTTATATCATATTACTATTATTGTAAAATATATTACTAGAATACCAATATTAAAATATACCTATTATGATGAAATAAACTTAATAACAGAGGTTGACAGTCTGTTTTCGCTCAGTATCATTTATCGTATACAATGATTTATCATTGAATTCAAATTTAATACGTCATATATGACTGTATAGTGACTTACATACTCAACGACGAGGTACACCCGAATCCAATTATACAGCAGAACAGTTAACTATATGGTTGCCCACTTTTTCTTTACACTGTTATAAAATGTAATACTCATTTTAAATTACACTATGAGGTACTAAAACAGATATAAAATACATTTATAGTGAAATAAAATCAATGATTTTTTAGGCTTAAAATTTTTATTAAATATATACCACAAAAATAATATATTTGCATTATGTATATTACATACTGCACGAAATAATGTGATTTTATTTTCCTAGGGCAATAAATAAACTATAGTCTCTTGTAATATTGGTATATATGGTTTTTAATTTTTGAAAACACTTATGTTGATAATATTTTCGCCGTTTTATGTCTTGTGGTAATGGAAATAAATTCAATATAAAAATGTAGTAAAACGCCTCAGGCGTGTCACATTTCTAAAATATTTTTATTTTTACTTTAAAAGTGCAGTGGGCGGATAAATCTAAAGATACATTTTTAAAATATAAGTCTTATTAAGTTACAAATCTCCATTTAAAATCATATTTTGTATACGATGCATTATTGCTTTCAGATTCAACCGTGACACCTAAAATAAACAAACTTTAGTAGCGATTTTTTGTAATAATTTTTTTTTTTTAATTTATTTATTATTTTCAGTGTTTTTTGATAAAATAAAGAAATATGTAACGTAAATCTATTAAATAAAATTGCTTTAAATTATTATGATACATATATGTTTTATTATATACTTATATATTGTTATTAATTGATATGACGTACACTCGACACCTATACTTTACAGCAGAGTGGTTATCTACTTTCAATCTTTTATTATTTGTTTATGTATGAACCGCTATCATGGTACTTAATGTTGCAAAGTTGAAGTTTTGCAATTACACTTGAACAGTGTTATACACAAAGTCTAATATGTGCGATAATCATATCCTTATCCACTCATATTGGATAATAATATCTGAGTGTAATTTAATATTGAGCAAATAATTTGTTATTTTTTAATAACCATTTTATTCAATATTCATATTTTCCATACGATTCTGTGTGGAGTATACTCTTTCGAAGCATATTTGAAATCCCAACTTTGTCCATTACATTTATATAATGTATATTATAAAGTTGATCATAAACTTTTTACCAAGTATTCAAATTAGTATATTTAACATAGGTACATAATATTTTAATACCATTTTCAAAATATTTTAGGTTATTTTTTAAGCTATATATTATGGTTGTTTTAAATTATTTGATAAATATATAGTCATATAGATAATATCTTTTTCACAGTCAAAAAGCTTGAAAATTTAATATAAGAAGGTATCACATTATTTTTGTTGTATAGTAACATAAAAAAACCTTAATTTTTTTATGTAATTTGATGATTACATTTCTATGAAATTGTAAGATATTAAACTAAAAACAACAACCATTTTGGTTATTTAGTAGCAATTAAAAAATATTTGAACATTTCTCCATGATATATTATTGTTATTTTATAATCACGATGTAATTTTAAAAATGCTTAGACTAATTTTGAGATTTTTATACCACAACCACAACTTATTCTTACTTATACGGTATTGACTTATAAGTTGACAACAATAACTAATTGATAATTTAGGATATAACGTAAATTAGCGACAATAATTAACTAATAATATAATTTATGTATTTAACACATATAATATATGATACGCATTTGAATATAATATAATAATTATTTGAACCTATCGTATATTGTTAACAGAAAAATAAATCACTAATAAAGCACTATAAATAAATCATGACATTTACATAACACATCTTTAGTAATATATATAAGAATTCTCCGCTCATAACCGTTTTCGTATATATTATACTGATTTATAGTTGAATTACAATTTAACACACCCGCCATTACAGTGGCCTACTCAATAACAAAGTACATTTGAAATACATCAAAGCTGTACACAGGTACAGTACAGTAAGTTCCATGGGTTTTTTTTTTAATTTCATATTTATTTTCCTCTTTGCGGAGTCCCTTATTTGGCGAATTATACACGCATTTGATGGTTTATGGTTGGACAACGAGGCAATTTTCAAACCTGGGCAAGTAAACATTTCGAAAACCACTTTGTATATATTCCCCTTTTAATTTTAATCATATATATTAAAATAAGTCGGAAACGTTAAAAACAAAAAATAGCGTGCCACTACAGACATAGATAATGATATCCCATACAAATATAAACAGTGTGCTACTTCCCACCATTATACATTTATACATGACGTGTATATGCGTATTAAATTCATGAATAGGTATCGGTTGTCAATATTTAATTTCCACTGTAGGTGTTATTAAAAAATCATACATAACCTATCCCAAACCTATCATAAAATGCTTCATTAATTAAACATTTATAGGTCAAATAAATTAAAAGAACTCGAAAGCGTCCGACTCTTTTGCAACAACATTTTGAATACAATTTTTCCATTATTAATATTTAATTAGAAAGGTAATAAATAATTTAACATAAACACTGAAGGATTAAGGAACTTATAATTTTATGACTAATTTTTTATAAGAATAATCTTAGTTTTTGCTATATCAAATATGTATATCGCTATGATAGGATTAACTTTATATTATTTTTACAAATATTATAATAGATTATATCACTATAAGGTTTCTAATTGTTTAGATACTACATATAAAACTGTTTCATGACCATTGAAATAAAATTATGTGAAATGTTAAGTTGATAATATATTTCACTTATTATTTCAGTGATACAGCATATAGATTTCGTACAAATCAAACACATTTAAATGAAAACCATAAATTTGTATGATAATATTATTATTTTGGAATGCTCGATATGGTATAAATATATATATCATAGAGCATGTTGTTAGGTTACCCGACGCACAATAATTATTGTTTTGTTATTTAATGGAAAAGTAATGAATTTGTAAGCAAAAAGAATAATTTAAAACATAACTACTAAATTATTTATTAATCTTACGCGGACGTAACTAGTTATATTTTTTCAGTTTCCTTGTCCAACACTTTATGTTATACCTGTATATGATTGAAATAATCCGATGGTGTTTGACTTTTCCGCGAAAATCAATTTAACGATTTTACTGTAATTCAATATAATATTCATGTGTAACTGACCTATATCAACGGTAAAACCATATTGTGGCAGTCTCTGATTTTTCGTTGTCGTTTTTAATTTATTTGATTTGTGTTGGATTAAAATAAATAAAAGAGACAAATGGAGTGTTGATTAGTTAGTATACTAACTTAATAATAGTTTAACCGTATAGGCATAAATATAAATTTTATTTATGATCTGGTTATAAATATATTGAATAAATTAATACTTTAAATAGGAAATCATTAGTTACGCACCTACTACCTACAGGTACAAAATACAATATAGCTTGAATAAAAATATATTATAGATTATGTTAAATACCATATACATTAAACTTGTAAAAGAAATTGAATAATACTGTTATGAAATTTAATAAGTTTTAATTCTAAAACGTCATTGATTTTGACTTTTTAGTAACTATGAGAATTTTGAAATAAGTTATTAAAATGTTGTAAAATTTAATTTGAAAATAATATTTTTGCATAGCAAAATAAGAAATGTTTAAATAAAACACATTTATATTTATTGTTTATTTAGGAAACATAAAGTATTCGTAAAGATCGTTATTTATTATTTTTATACGATGGAAATTTATTACAAAACGTTTCTAAGGAAACATTATATAGATGTTATTTTTATTCATCTGTTACATAATAATGTTCTTATTTATTTTCCGTTTGATGAAATAAAAGTGTTTGTATAGAATTTAAATGATTTATAACTTATATATTATAATTCATAATGTATTTATTAAAATATGAATGTATAATGATACACGTAGAATTGAATTTTTTTGTGTAACTATAATGCAAACAAAAAGGGTATTATCATAAACTTGGTAAGCTTATTAAATAAATTTAGCTGTATATAAGTTTTTCAATACTTTAAATTATGGTATGGAAATATTCTAAAGAAATTAATGGCATGATTTATTTTCTTTAATAGTTTGATATTATTATAATAAGAATATAATTTTTTTTATGTTAAAACAACGTTATTGAAAATCTTAGTCAGTGGTTAGATGATTAATTAAGGTTACCTAATTTATAATTTTATTGCGCCTACCAATATACCTTTACATATTCCTAATTTTATTCGATTTTAAACTTAACTTTTTTTTATTTAATTAATTGTTTCAACGTGCATCAAATGTTTTGAAAATATAATTTAAACTTGATTTAATTTCATAGTATGTATTAAATACGTACAATTATTATACTAATTCATCGGGTCTTGAGGATGCATGAGTGGATGCAAATATTTTCTGGGGAAGGCACATATAATATAAAGTAACATACCTATTGGTGATTAATAAATACAGAACTCTTATTTACATTTCATTAGGAGCACCTCCCCCCCCTTTGGATCCACCCTTGTAATAATGATGAGCGAAGCTAAAAGTCGGTATTGACTATGATGAAGATCATAAATTAATAGTTGGAGAATTTTCGTGTTCATAATTGTCGGTGGGTGGGTGCATAAGCTTTAAAAATAATTATGTCATAGGCGTTTCAAATAACATTGACATCTATGTGGATAATTAATGTATAGCTATTTTATGTTTATAAAACCTCAACACTAAACTCTACAATATGTTAAATGTTTAAATTAATTATAATTAAAAACTTTTTAAAATTAAATTAATATCCAAAACGTGTAGGTATTATATTCTACAAATGTTATGGGAAGATATTCAAAATAAAATATTTGCAAGTTTAAACTCGATGAAACTAATTTTAGTACTCCTGCATAACACGCACGTTAATAATAATAATATGTTGAACCGAAATACTTTATTTGATATGTATGCGCTTAATGCCTAATTATAATATCTTATATATTTGTACATATTATGTAAAATTAAGAAGTATTTTAGGGATTTCTTTTATAAAAATGTATTTTATAACTATTAGTATTTGTGGTTCATTATCAAATATTTAATTTACTGTGTATCTTTACTCATGTAGTTTTAAAGTTCGTATATAATATTATAAGTTGTAAGTCATAATAAGTTAATAACTGTGTATACAATTTAACAGATTATTTGTGATTGTAAAATAATATTATACAGAAAGTATCATGGTATAATATTTATTTATTATTCTCTCGTCCGTTTTTGGATAATTAAAAACAGCGTACATTTTATTGTAAAAAAAAGGAATCTTTTTTCACTCCGGCGAAACTTTTTCCGAAAAATCACCTGTGTGTACTATATAGGTGCTATATGCATAACGGAACAAATGATTTGTGCGCATAGGGTGCAAAAACGTTTCCTGCGATGTTGGTCGGCCAAGGTGAACTGTCAAAGGTCGGTTATTAAAGAAAAAAAAAATAAATTAACGATAATAAAAACGTCGCGCGCTCGACGGTCGACGACGCGACGCCATAGTTGCAAGTTGAGGTAGGGCAGTGAAAAAGGAAAAACGTAACGGCGCGGGCGCTGCAGGGTATATGTATACAATTATAATATTATTATATATTCTACGCGGCGTATTCGCCGTAGAATTAATTCGGACAAGGGCGTAATTTCCATAGAAATTAGTCCCGTTGTATAAGCATAATATAATATGCATATACTATGTATCGTATACAAATAATAGCATTATTCGGTCTCTTTTTCCGCGTCGCACGTAACCAGCGACTATACAATATCTATACATGCACACAGCGGCGGTGCACAGCGGGCGCGACCGACATAATAATAATAATAATAATAATAATAATAATGTATCGTAAATAAAATATATAAACGAACACCACACACACTCACACCCACACCCACACACAAAGTATAAATATGCGTTGTTATTATCGGTCGGCAAGTGGAACGCCGTTTTTAGGGCAACTCGTTTTCGGTGTAGCTCGGCTGCGGGCCGTTGCCGGTCCGGGCAATGACATCGCGGTGGGGTGGATCGTGTCGGTACACGGGGTTCACAGACTGATAAATGAGGGTTCGTCGACACCGTCTAGACCCCCCCCCCCGACATCCTCCCCGCGCGGTGCCTGCAGCTACCCCCTCCCCCACGCCACGACCGGCGGCCACGCAGCCGCCGCGACCCCCTCGCCCACGGTTTGCACTGGCGCATAGCAGACACACGCGATAGTTTTAACGGCGCACCGGCACAGACACCAGCACTACTACCACCACCACCGTCACCACCACACCCCTACCGCACCGTCATCGTCTAGCTGGTTTTTCGCTACGAAATACGTTTCGAACAACCGCGGGTTGCAGCGAGCGCGCGCACACGGTCCGACGCCGGCCAAGCACTGTCGTATAATATGACGACGGACACGCGAATACAGTTTCTTCGGGCGGGTGTCTTACTATTTACGTATATCTTGTAAGCCGAACGGAAGGGAGGGCGGGTCGTCCGGTGACGGCGGCGGTGGTGACAGACGACGACAACTTCTGCAGAGCTATACGCGGTCCGCCTATGCAGTATATGATAATAATAATATTATCGTCGTGTCATAAGTGTGGTCGCCGCCCGTTTTTTTGACGGTATACGTTCATCAGCAGCGTCGTCCGTCTGGTACGAGACCGCCGTACGGCGTAACGCCGTGTTGGCGGCGGAGAGGGGAGTGGGTTTATACGTGTGTGCGTGTTGGGCAGGTCAAGTCGCCGGCGGCGGCAGGGACCGCGACGTCGTCGCCGATCGATACCGTCCGTCTGGGTCATCGACCGCCGCCAATGACGCCGCCGCCACCGCCGTCGTCCTAGCGTAATCGCGGCTACGGCGGCGGCAGCCTAATGGCCGGCCAGGTGTGGAGTGTCGAGTTACGGTGAAGTGGCATGTGTGCGTGTGTGTGTGTGTGTGACGGGAGAGAGATGGGCAGAGTCGGGAAAAGGGGCCCGAGGGGACTGATGGAAAACCGTATGTGGCGCTATAGGTGAGGAGGTATATGCATGATGGGCGAGAGACGCACACGTATCGATCTCCTTTCCACCACCACCTCGGCCTTTGAGGGGTTTCAATTATAAATATATACATATACATGTATAGAGAGAGACCACCTACGAGGAGGAGAAGCCGTTTCGCGTTTGGCGGTGGCGAAAAATTGAACCTTTTATACACCTACATAAGTATATGATATGGAAAAAATAATAAGTCCGTTGTCGGGTTTTTTTTTTTTTTTTGATTGGAAATCCGATTTGTCGGTTGTTGATTTTCGTTCCGTCGTCGTTTTATCGTTTATGTAATATATATATATATATATATATACATTTACACCATATCATATACTACGATTATGCGACAATTCAATAATCCACGTCGACGTGGTCGCAACGCTGTCCCGCTGCCGCCGCCGCCGCCGCCGTCGTCTCGACTCCCACCGGTTGATAAGGACTTCGTCGTCTCGCCATCGCCACCCGGCGCCGTGCACCGCGCACACACATGCCCACACGAGCGACTTTGCCAGTCGTCTACCGTACTATGATAATAATAATAACAATACCGATGTATCGATGTCATTGCGTCGTACGGATTCCCAACACACGAGTTCCCGAAGAGCAAATTTTCTTTTGTGTCGGCCAACACGCTCTTTATTATTCCGCACGCTCAAACCGAAAAAACTAGACCAACATTTCCACAGTCACGAAACGGTTATCCCTCGAAATACGTTTTTATCGTACGCCGTCTGATGTGTGCGCCCCCGCCGCTATAGGTAAACTGTGTCATATTATCATTCATTTTAGTGTATATACCTAATATATATACCTGCATAGCATAATCCTCATCGGGTCAAGAAAACCGTTCAATTTCCAACGGTTTTTTGTCAACGGTTAATCGAATTGACATTATAATATCATTTTTACCGTCAGGATTCGACAAACAAATCTTTTTGCCGTTTGATGTGAAATAGTCTAATCCGGCGATGAGACCGCGTTATTCGACGATCGAAATCCTGAGAATATTAGTTATTTACTGCAACGCGAAAAATATATATATGAAAATTTAATATACGTACTTATTTTTAAATTATTTTCCACGATACGTCTTTTAAACGCATATAGTGTGATATAATACGCGGTTATTGATAAAATTTATCATCGTGTATAATGTCTTAATTTTATTTTGGAAATTCGTCGAGAAGGCAAGAGCACCGGAAAGCAAATTTTTATTCTGAAATTATTTAGGTTCTCCACATTTTAATCTGCTTATAAGTGTTTGGGCTTAAATTTAAAGTAGTGTAAGTGGCACTTTTACTGAGAAAAATTTCTTTTTGTGGATTTTCTTGATTGCTTGCTTTTGAAATTCCCAACTAGCGCATGCGCGAACTATTGAGACGAGGAAATGTACAACCCTCTCAAAATGGCGAATTTTCATCGCAATATCGATCCCAATTTGTTGGAAGGGAAAATTTTCACCCGCTTATACGTGTTATGTAATATGCGAGAGTGCATTGATTCCAAGATTTTCAAACACGGCGTTTTGGATAGGCAATTTAGCTACATTTATGTTACGAAATTATATTACTAATGTACTATTGTAGATAATTTTGTTTTAGGCGTTTTCATATCTTTATTGAAACATTAAAATAAACTATTAAATAATAATATTTGAATCTACTTCTGCTTATGCTTTTGACTAAAAATGTACAAGAAAAAATATTATGTTCATTGCAATATCATATAATTTGTTAACTCGCCACTTTACGTATATATATATTCTAATAGTATGGTATGTGTATTGAGTTATGAGTGACATTTAAATTGACGTTTTATTTTATATAAAATTATTAGAACCATAACAGCATTGAAGATTAAAACAACACATACATTATGTAATTTTATATCATAATAAAGCAATATTTTTTGGTTTATTTTATCGTTTTAATATAAGTGACATGAAATTATAGGCATGATATATGTTTTTATTCTTTCGGTCCTAAATTTCTTTCTAAAAATATACTATACGTCATATATTTTAAACAAAGTTCTGTGATAGGCTCACTTAAAATATCTCATTAAAGCCGAAACTTAATACATATGTGATTTTTTGGTTATTACTTTATTTTCTATCATAATAAATGTATACACAATAAAAATCATTAGTGAAAGTGTCTACAGTATTTTGGTGCAGTTTCAAAGAACGATGAAATAAAACAACAATTTACAAATATCATATTTTGTTACTTTTCTTCACTGAAATAAATCTCCAATTTATTAATGTATGCAGGTTAACTCACGGAATAACGAATTAAATGTATTACAGGTATAATGTTCCTCAGAAATTAGTTTTCTTTCTTTATATGCCGTATTAAAAATATTCATAGGAATAATTTAAAGTTAAAACTAAAAAAAATCGGGTATTCGCTATGTTGAATATTAAGTATCGAATATAACTCGTTATTGATTATAGATGACTGTATTGTAGATATTATTACATTGTACATTTGTAAATGATGACTTATCATTAGACGATTTAGAACAGACAGTCTATATAAGCCTATATTTTTTGGTAATACTATGTTATTATATACCTATTTATATTGCTAATACTCTAATAATAATTTATTTTTCTGCGTATTAGTAATATAAACACTTATGTGGCCTGGGTTAGAGGTACCCATTTTTACAAAAATAAATGACATAAAAACATTAGTAATGAGTAATGACTAGCTGATATTAACATATAATTCCAGCGAGTTTGTAGGGACGAATAATACGTTTTTAACTAAAATTGTTATTATTATTATTTTTTTTTTAATTTTTGTCGAACTTTTAACTTAAAAAGTTTATAAAAAAATAATATATATTTTATAAATTTTTAGGTTTCAGTAACTAAAATGTTTGGAAATCTTTGTATTTAATTTTATCGTCATATCTATTAAAATTTATTTGCAAATTTTCATAATTTGGGTGATTTATATAAAAATTTGAGCTTTAAATGTTGAAAAAAAAATGTGAGTATTGCTACTTTTTTAATCGCAATATATGAGGGACCTTAAATTCAATTTTTAAGTTTTTTTTTTTTTATCAAAAAAGCTGTATCACACATAATTTTAAAAACTAAAAAACGTCATACATTTCAAATATCTATAAATAGCACAACAAGAGCTATAAATATAAAAATATATTATACCAAGCAAATGTTTATATAATAAATATTTAATAAAAATTTCAAGTCTTAACAATTATTCATTTTGGAATTACAATAAATAAACAATTTTGAAGTTGTCAAAAACTGGTTTCGCGCAAAACTTCCTGTTTTTCCCTAATTGGTTTGGTCATTTTCCAAATTATTTATATAAACAACAAATGTATTATTTCAACCCTCTAAACTACCATTTAGATATAATTTTCTATCAGAAATTACTCACTAAGTTAAAGATTGAAGTATTTTTTCTACTTTAACAAGTGTATAATGTATACATATATATGTATATAAAAAATACACACGATTTAAAAACATTATATTTATCATTCTATTATACGTCTTATTCGATAAAACCTGTTTAACATCTTCTATTTTGCCATTTTATGATTTTAATAATATATTTTAAGTATTATTTATTTATATTTTTGTCCATGAATATTACTTGTGCTCAATAATATGATCCATAACTGTGCAAATAAAATGTTTTGAGTTATTATAGTGGAATGCATTTTTTTTATCGTAAACGTATCCATTACTCCGTTCAGACTACCCAAAGTTTAGAGAATTGTTAATTGTCACTTTAAAGATCTGAAAATCTAAAAAACCGTATTATAATTTGTTAAAGCATAAGCGTATTTAATATTATTCATAAATTATATAATACAACTATATAATAATATATATAAATTATTAATATGTTTAATACTTAAACAACATAATCAGATTTTATAAAAAATAGTAATCTGTATAATAATTTCCATCTAATTATGCGTTTTTAACATTTATGGATTAATTTTATATGAGCATAAAAAATTTACCAAATTTCCAGAACCCAGTAAACATAACAATAATGAATCTAATCCCCATCAGAATCGTATTTAAAATATGATGATTTGTTATTTTTAAAAATGTATGGTAAATACTATATAATATGTACTATTTACAATAATACTATAAATTTTGTAATATAATAATGTCAATCAATGAATATATTCATTACCTAGTAATAAGTTTATGAATTTACTATGAATTTAAATGTCCAATAAATTGCTATTCAATAATTTTTCTGTTAGTTTAGAAATCAGAATATATGACCTAACAGCTATTTTCTACCAAAGAATTTTTATTTTGTTTTCCTTATAAATTTTAATGAGATTGATTATACATTCATATGTCAATTGGCTGATCCATTACGATCTATTTTTTAATTAGTACCAACTACCTACATTTTTGATTATATATTTGTAGTTTAATATTATAAAGATAATAATAGGTATTTTATCATTTTAAGGAGACAATCGCTTACATTGTACTGATAACCTATTAAAATTATCATAATATTTGTTTTTATTATTAATATTATACACTCGCAATTAATTTTTTTTTATTTTAGTAATTTTTTGATCATTACATTTTTAAGAAGAAAATAATAATATATAATATGTAATTACAATTTTGAATTTTTATTAAATTTTGGTTATTAAAATTGTATGATTATTGTATGTTTCTACATTCAATTAAAAAATTATATTTTTATTTATTATTAAAATTATGTTTTGGGGTATATATTATTTTAACCATTATTCATATAACGATTGATTTTTTATGGACCATAATACTAAGTTTATATTATTAAAATTTGAATTTTTGTATGTGATTTATTAAAATTATTTTATTTATTGAACTTATGTACGTGTATTATTGAATAAAAATTTTGTAACCTTGGTTTCCATAAAAACTCTGGTATGAATTATTTTTAGCCATAATACACCATCATGTATTATTAAAATATACTGTCCTAATTGAAATGTATAAAATACGATAAAAAATTCGGACAATTTAATTTTGATTTTCATACAGGTAATTTTGTTTGTTTAATTTAAAATGTTTTTTTATTTAGAATATGATATTTATTAAGCTTATATACATTTATTTAATTTTTCTTAAATTGAAGTTACCAATGTTGATTAATACATTCACTTTGTGAATTATAAATTACTGTGTATAAATATTTTATATAGCTCTCAACAGTTATTGTTGATTCAATATTGCAGTATACCAATCGTTAATAACAATTTCGATTTATAGAAATATATTCATGTTATTATTTTTGAGCAATACGTTTTTAAACACACTCAACAAAGTGATTTTGTCGGTAGGTCCCTACCACAAAAAATCCAGTACCTATCAAAATAAACGGGGTGACCTTCGGGGCTTATGATAATCATCTTGGACCCCAAGCTCGATGCGCCTCTTGCCGCCGCCGCATGTAATTTGTTTAACTACGTTACCTCTCACTTACGTTCATGTAGGTACACGTATCGCACTACATCGCATCGGTAAAACGTGCATATCGCGTTGCGTAGTATTATAGGTAGTTGTTCTTATGTACAAGGCCTAAACGACGAGCCTTGATATCTGTTGATACTATAACTATGATGTTTGCGCCCCAGGACGGTATAATATATACGCGTATAATACGTATACAAAATATATGCTATTACCACCCTAATAATTAAGTAATATATCATTAAAACCGAATGAAAACAAAGCGGAGGTTATATTATATTTTGTAATTGGAATCGTTAATTTACTATATAATATAGGGCCATAATTTCAACCGGCAGTCGCGTATTGTTCGTCGTTCTCCCCGCTGGTTATTGCGGCACTGGTGACCCATCGACGCACTATTAGATAGATAAACGTGATACGATGTGGAAGCGTAACGATTCGAATTACAATGCCGAAAGTATTACTTTTGTTTTGATCGATTTTCGAAAATAGCATCCTCGCGACGGAAGCTTATAATTTGCAGATGGTATAGTACTATGAATATTTAGATTTATCCTCAGACATTTTTCCTAACAACTATTATTGAACCATTGAAAACCGATTGGTAAATATGTATAAACAAAAAAACATTAAAATGACGATAGTGAGTGTATATCGAAATACGGTAGCGACTATTGTTAAATAAATCAAATTCAATACGCAATTAAGTTATTATATAATATCGATGTGTTTGTACATATATGTAATTGCGGATGTTATAATTATTACTTACCAGAGTCCAAACAGTGCAAATTCTACAGCTTATCGATCACACGCGTTACCATCCTTAAATTTGGCATTACAATGTAAAAGTTCAAGGCTGTTTAAAATAATAATAATAACAATCGACTTACACGATTATTATAATATGACTATATTATAATTATTATATTAAGCATTTTATAATGTACTGAATAAGTATATGAAATCAGGTCCGCATTGAATTCCGTTTGAAATATAAAATACATTTACAAAAAATTATTCGCGTGATAAATATTTGATTTAATTAGCTGTTGCTATATATTATAGGCCATAATAATATTATTCTTAGCAGAAATTGGTTATCTATTTAAAATGAAATATAAATTTAAATTACATTTTTGGCCAAACATCAAAACTTTTTCAGTGACTTTGTTATTTACGAATCTATATAGTATTGTTTCAACTCTACTTTTATTTTGACCTACACTTATAAACCATGGCTGGGCCCGTAGGGCCAATGTTTTTGTAATTATTAATACTGTTATGAATACGCAGTGTTAATACAAATGAATAAAACCTTCCAAATACGACTCTTGTCTTTGTAGGATAATCCTTTTACTACTAACACACTACGACTGTATAATAACATGTCGTAATAATAATAAAGACAATGTATAATACTAGCAAAATGTTCATTCGATAACTCTTTCGTCAGTTTTTGTTCTATATATAGATATAGTGCATGCCTGAATACAATTTGTCCTATTTATCAAATCTGTACATGTTTTATATGAACTAAAAATGCACACAACTAAATTGTTATTTATTTCAAAAATATTTTGATGAAAATAAAATGTGGTTGAAATCTTGGTTTTATATTTTAAATAATAATCAAATTTTAATAATTTATAAATTATGTATTTAAGCTATTATAGCGAGCCACGTATATGCGTCTGTTGAATGGTAGCTGTGCAACAGTCCCTATTTTTTTGTAAATTTTGCTTCTACACACTTTACCATTTTTTTTATTAGCATTTATAGACAAACATCTTTTAAGAGTTGTAACTAGTAAACATTAACTTTTCCATCTATTTATCATTTGCTACTACTCAAAAAAATAATAGAGACTGTTGTGCAGAGGTCGCGATGAAATAAAATAGTAAAATTCTTCTAAGTGTTTTTAACTTAAAATTAATCCAAGACCAAAAAACTGAATTTGACATAGACTGGCGCGAAGGTACTTGCTTTGACTCTTGTAAATCACGTCTAAAAAAGTCCTATATCGGGCTTTTTTTCATAGGCACTCGGTCATATCCCTTCTGGTCAAGCGATACGCGTCTTCGTGTTCCCACAATTCACGTATTTTCGAGTTTTTGCGTACGTGCGATGATCCTATACTAGATTATGGTGTCCGGATATCGCTCTAACATTCATAGTTTTATATGGTTCATTATAAAAAATAATATTTAAGTGATTTTTAAAAATAATTTATTATCATTTCGATATTAATAAGCAAAAAATGTACGTAAAAATTATAACCAATGAAATTCGTACTTTTGAATCTTGAAGATACTTTACTAAAACATTGTGGTATTGACAGAACAAAATATTTTTCCAAATAAAATATTTATAAAAATTTCAGTTTGCTCTAATAATTCATGTATTCAGCAGCTATTGTTAAAAGTCAAAATTAAATTGAAAAAAGCAAATTTTATATTCAGAATAATCCAGTTTACTCTGTTATTTTTAACATTAATGTGAAATTATTTATTATCAAATTTAAAAATAAGAATATTATTTAGGGTTTACATTGTTTTTTTGATATTTTGTTTTATTGGCATTAGATAACATTCTTACTTTTAAATTTGGTCATAGATCAATTTACTCTAATATTTAAAGTTAACAGATTTAAATGGATTATTCCATACATCAAATGTTCTATGTTGTGCGTTTGTTTAGCGGAGATAACACATGTAGATAAGACGTTCTCTTAATTGTTTAAGTAATTATGATTTTAATTACTCATATTATTTTGTAGTTTGGTAATTATATCTCACGGAAAAATTGAATCATTGTAGGATAATTATTTAATTCACATATTATAAAATACTTCATTCAATTTAATTTTTTTCCGTGCTCAGTAACGTATTGACATTACATTATCTTTTTACGTTATTAACTTCTTACACATTTGTATTGTATTTCTCATTCAATATTTTAAATACAGTACTATAAAGATAACTGTTTATCAAGCTAGAAAAAAATATGTGAAATAAAGTGTAATTAAATCAGCTATGAATTATTTAACATTGTTTCTATGTAATATATATATATATATATAAATTGTATTACCTACGTAAAATTGGATAAGATATTGAAGGATATTTTCTTGTAATTATACTTAATGAAAATATTATTACTCTTGCGGCATAGGTTAAATTGTGTGGTTGAATACGAATCTACGTATGAATAATAAGACAGAAACAATTTATAGGTATTATATCAATAATAATAATAATAATTACTTGTGCAGCTTGGCTGTGTAACACGTTGATAATTTTTTAATTTAGTTATGGTGACAATTAATTTTTATTGACACTATAATTTCTAATTGCGTGTATAAATAGGTACCTACTTAGTATCAATTCGTGTTCATGAAAAATGCACACAACGTAGTAAAAGCGCTTGACATTCCAATAAGTAAAATTATACTTAGTCCTGCGAACATCAAACCGAGTAGCAAGGTCGAAGGGGAACGGCTGATGGTGCTGATGTGGGCTATGGACAGTGGAGGGGTAAGGTATACTATCGAACACACCGGAGGTATCAGGTACAAGTCGAGCGTGCTTAGGTACAGTATAATGTATTATCCCACGCACGTATACCCATGCGATGGGCTATTCTTAACGGTTCGTTCAGTCGGTTTGATTGAAAGGCTGAACGTATAATAACAATAATAATAGTAATAATAATAGGTAGGCATAATTGCGTTAAGCATAATTCGATTTAAAAGTTTAAAATCATAACTTGGGTAGTATATACACACATTTTCTTTCTTTTTTTTTTAATGCGAAACAATACACGCAAATGCCAGCCCGTTATGCATAGCAGTTTGGTTCGACATTGTTCGGAAACAGAACCCGGAAGCACGCGAATTTAATTTTTAACTCCAAGCGTGAGTTTCCGTTCCAATGAATGATAAAAAAATTTATATAGCAGTAATAAATTACCTGTGCTTTTTATTGTTGGACATTGGTAATCGTTTTTAGGTATACATTCAGTCATGCTGTTGTAACAAAACTTTTTTTCGTTCCTAACAATTTTAAATAAGGTCAATATGTCTGGAAGTCGAGTATATGTTGTATACAAAGATTTTGAAAAGGTTTTTTGTTAAAAATACCGGCATACTTAACTCAGTGGAGTGGTTGAAAGTGTTAGTTGAAAATGTTCAAAACCTCATTATAATATTCGGCATTCAGTGTTCTTAATACGCAGAATAAAAATGCTGCACTTAACATTATATTCAATACGTTAGGTATATTTCATACAACTTTTTTCAAATGTATTTTAATTTCCTTTATGGTTGGTTAACATAAAAAATTATTTTTATCGTTGAAATATCATTAAAAATTTTTAGTTGAATAATATTTATGTATTTATGTATACATATATATAATATAATATATTGTGCATAATATACTCGTGTTTAAAAATTCTATTAACGAGTATAGTATATAATTATATTGTATAACATTATGTATATACATTCAATTATATTCTGAAAGCATACATTAACTTTCAGTCGTATAAATACTAAAATTGTTTTTTTACCTAAGCACCTATAGGTATACCATTTAGTTGCCACCTTTGTAATTTTTTTAATTTAATTTAATATTTTAAATGTCTTCCTTAAGTTAACTACGGCCATTATATAGTTATTTAACTAATAATACAATTTGAAAAATAAATATCAAATTAAGTACTCATATGCCTTTATGGCTAAATAGAATTACAAAGCTTAAAATAATAATAATAATAAAGCAATATTCTATGAATAGTAACTATATATAACTACCATCGGGTAAATTACTACTACGGATGGTTATATAAATGCAAAATCATTGATATCGCTAGTTTATCATATCAATATTATAAGTAGAAATAGTAAAATATGATAATGTTAAGAATATTTAGTAACGATTAAATTATGAATATTATTAATATAATATAATTCACATTGCACAATATTGTATACACGAATTTACTTAAAATTTCATATAAATAAAATGGGTATTAAATATAACAATTCATACAAATATATGTAGCTATATATATTATTGTGTTTTTAAATGTATTTTATTGTTATTTTTGTGTAAGGGTAAAAAAGTAGAAAGGGTGATTTATTAACAGTTATCGTATTAAACATATATCTACCTTGTACTTATTTTTAATGATATGCTGGTTAATGTACTATATTGAACTAGGTACCTATGTATAAGATAAGTTGTGTTCGTTTGTATAAAGTTCGGTCAGTAACCTTTGTTCTTCCGGGCCACTGTCACGAATTCGTACAACTATCGCCGAGTTGGCATATTAACTCTATGCTATTCATGTGGTTTATCGTGATCGGTTTCTGGCCTACTTAAATATAAATACCTATCATATTTATTGTGTATATCAAAACGACTAGGTGCTAGGGAGGATGATGGAATGCAAAGGGGGTGGTCGTGATGTAAAAAAATATGGCTATACAATATACATATTTACCGTTTACAGCCGTGAGACACGCAAAAAGGTTTTGCCCATATAATATGGCATATTAGAGTTCAGGTGTATAGCGTGTTGGGCGTATAAAAGGTAATTAAAAACTTTAGACACCTGACGCCTTTGAACTCTTCAAATAGAATTTTGGGACAATTTTCTATGCCAGAGGCTTTTTACAATGTTCCACGTTTTCGTGTCTAACAACTTTCGACACTTTTATAGTATTATGACCATTAAGAAATATTTTACGAATCTATTTGTACATCACTATCGTATAATAACATTTTTATACAAGGTAATACTTTTAATAATTAAAATTCGATAACTCGAAAAGATAAAAAATATTTTTTTACTTTGTCATAACTATACATTTTTGAAAAAAAAATTTAAACTGGTTTTTATCGTAATCATTTTTAAGTCTTTTAATTATTTTTTGAACGACAATGTGTATTTTTATTTCTATATGGAAAAAAGAGTTAAATGAAAATGTTGATATTACAGAGTTGAATTTGAACGAGTATTTAAGAAAATAATATCAAATATTTAGTATTTAGATTAGCAGAGTGGATTGGAACTACGTACACTACTACAAGGATACCTCCAAATGTTTGTCACTTATCGAAACATTAAATTATTTAAATAACTCATTATAAATACCGTTTAAAATTTGATTTTTATAAATAAAATTATCTGAAATATATTGTGTTTAAGAATATGAATTTAAAAATATACGTTGTCGCTCAAATTGATTAATATCTTAGAAAACTGTTACTAAAAATGTACTTTTGTAATGACTTGAAATTGTGTATACAAATATTTTTAAATTATTTAATATTTTTCTTGATAATGAGTGTTAACTGTTAAAAATATCATTCTGTATCCAAACACATTTGTAAGTATATGCACACGAACACACATGTTTAACATGTATTTTGTATCCATATATAACTCGTTGTTGAATTTACATGTTAAAAGTTAACTTAAACTTTTAGCAAAACTTATGTACCATACTCATCCTCGAGGGATAAGCAAACTGCAAAATAATTTCTTGCCATGTCTTATTCTAAATATGGGTCGAGATTTCGGAGAGTTGTGATAATTTGGTACATTTTTGGAATTTTAAAAATCAAATTATCTAAAAAGTTTGGTGTTTAACATTGATGTTCCTTGAATATCGTATTCGGCATAGAGGAAGGTTGGTCATGTTTATGATAAGTAAATCAAAAACTTATATTAAATGAAAAATTATAGTACTTCTATAGTCTATACATTGTAAATATAAATATTGCCGACTAATAAACTCTAAAATATACTTGGTTTATATTTTAATTTAATTTAGTGACAATTTATGACTAAAGTGAAATAGTAAATAATATTATTATACATACTCAGTAAGAAAATCGAAAAAATTAAAAATTGAATCTCCAATATTGATGGTGTTGCAGTCTTCTAGAAAATGTTAAGGGGGGGGGGGGTAAGAATTTTTTAAGCATATTAAATCTTTCTTCTCTCACACATAGTATAATATAATATTTTTGAAAAATTCTTAGTTAGAAATATTGTACTGAGAATAAAATACGGACTACAGGATATTTTTCCCTTTCCCTCAACGGTAAGATTATTTTGGAGTAAGATTTTTTGTAACATTGGTAAGTACTCAAGTGGTGATAAAACTATATAGGTAATATCGATTATAATTTATATTTGTTATTATATAAAAACTGGGCAAGTCTTTCTGATGTATTCGAGTGTACTTGTCGAGTGTATCTAACTTCAGATTACAGAAATGGATGTATAAAAAAAAAAATGATATCAATATAATTCAAATTTACAAAAAACAAAAAATTGATTTATTTTCCTACTAGAAAAGATATTGAAATTGAAGATTGCATCATTTTTACTACTTTGAGAATTGATGAAAGATACAAAAATTGATAAATATTAATTAATTAATTTTTATAATATACATCTTTATAAAATTGATACGTTTATTTGTCCACTCAGAATCTAAAACACAATAATAATACTTTATGCTTAAAATCTAAAATAAAGAATTGTAGTTGTAATTTTAAATCAATTAATAACTTACGGTAGAAAGTAGCTGCTGTGTATACAACATAAAACAAAACAATTTTGTTTTATGTTTAGTCGTCAGTCGTCAGTCGTCACTGTGTCTGGACGTGTAGTGCTTATAGCCGTCATGCTCTAATTCCTCACGCTAATCTATAAACTCAGCGTTGAATTGTAACACATAACATATTATATTGACTAAAAGAAGTAATACCTTGAAGTTGTCTGTTTTGAGTCTTTAACTTATTTATAATTTGATAATCGATAACGAATATTTGCAAACCACTTGATATATTTGAAATAAAGCAACAATAACTTTTATTACCGTAGGACTCGGAATTTAACTTAGGTAATTAACAATAATAATAATAATGCACTTTATTTTTGATTTTTAATTGGTTTTTCACAGGCATTCTTCGTAATTTATAAAGTACGTTTTAATAAGAATTCGCATCGTTGAACATATGAATATATTATATATAATATTTTTAGCTCAATTTATTTTCAGTTAAACAAAAATTTAGGAACTTATATGTTTATGAACATTAAATTGTACGTTAATTTATATATATCAATATAGTTAGAGACTGGTATTTACAGTATATAATATTATATGAATATTTGTATACATACGTGTGTGTACCGCGTGTTGCAGATTTCAGGTTCATATAACATAATATAATGAAGTTTATTTCTTAAAAATAATTAATCGTAAATATTTTACTATATCTTCGGAGTAACGACAAAAACGCATCATACAAATACACCAGCAAGGCAATATAGATATATAATATGGTGTACCTATACAATAGATATAAAATTTAAACATAATGATATTTATATACATATGGGGGCTGATGTGTTTAAATTATTTAAAACCGGTTTTTATTATTAATATATATATTTTTTTTTAAACTCAAATTTTAATGTCGGGAGAACGATACTGTTGTATGGATCAACACGGAGATTACTTACATTTTTTTTAACTAAAAATTTACATTTTTATATGTTTATAGGTTATAAATTAAGCATAAACAAAAAAATTGGTAAAAATATCTAGTCCCTAGGACCAATGTATATTGGATTATACCACAAAATAATTAAAACCGATTTCGTTAAGACAGTCAGATTATCGTAATTTTCACTAGAAGTATGTTTTGTAAATATACGTTATTTTTTTGAATAAGTTTTGTGATTAACGATCATGAATAAATATTATAAAAAATTATTTTTATAAATTTATACAGTAGTTATTTATAACAGTTTCTATGTGCTATGGTTTATGAGAAGAATACACAACACTGGTCGTAATGATGAAATCAATGCACAATGATTTTCCATAGAAATGGCCCAAAATTGAACTCACGTCATTATGTAACAGACAACGAAGTAATTTATAAAATGACAAAATACGAGTAGATGGTGGAAACTGATAAATTTGAAGGGATGAGTATTTGAATATTGATGAAAACGAGAATTTCCATGCGATCACACACGTCACTTTGAGATTTCGCAGCTATGAATGGACATCCTCATTATTATCGTTATCAAATTTTCTTCTGCTGTTCAATAATAAAGGACCAATAGACAACCGACCAAGTTGTTTATAACTTATTTAATCTAATCGAGCAATATTAACAATCTTATTGTTACGGTTTTTTTTTAAATTCAACTTATTTATTATTCTACATATCGGATGACTTTTGCGTTAGACACAGGACGTGCTTAAAACAATAAATTGTTATTTATCTGTGGTAGTAATACTAATGATAAGATTATATATTTAAGTATTTATACGTATCGATTTTTTTTAGTAATCCCTAGCTATATAATATACAATGAATAACCAATTAATATTAACACTGTTTTAAGATTTTATAGTGTATTCAACTCGCTTGAATTTATAAGTTATATAGTTATAAAATATTAATTATAATATTGTCAGCTTGAAATTGTCATTGAATATTTTTTAATAGTATTGTTTAGAGTATTATATTTATTAAATTAGCATCGATTAAAATGATATTTACATATTATATTATGTGGATGACAATTTGAACAAAATTAATTATAATTTTAAAAATGGTTTTTTATTTTCTGCAAAAAACAAATTAATATAAAACAAATTTCAAAGTATTTAAATTTTCATGTTATAAATAAATAACCATTAAAATGTTCATAAAATTACTTATTAGTTTATTATACAATTATTATTCAAATTTATTTTTATATTTATGTGCGTGCCTTAAATTAAAATAACCTCTTGTACATGCACTAACACAAATATAATAATTTATATATATATATATATATAAGTTTATTGCGCTCAACCTAAAACCTAAACAATATATATTCTGAAGTGTTGCCAAGTTCTATAAATATTTAGTTAATTTATGTATTAATTAGGCATCGTAATATAACGTATTAATAAAAACAAGTAAATATATAAAAATTAAAAATATATATTAAAACGGGTACAAAAGGTTTTCGTTTCAAATTCGAATGTATATTAGAAATTATAAAGGAATTATGAATAGGATTAATATTAATGTTATTTAAATATGTATTTAATATATATATATATGTTTTAGATACCATAATTGCTAGCTATTCAAAATAGCTATTTTTCATACTCCTATACATACTTGCTTATTATAAAATCTAAAAATATAGTTCTATTATAATTTTAAATCGTGTAAAAAATTGAAAAATTTAATACTTATAAAAATAATAAATATAAAAACATGTATAATATAACTAAAAATTACGATTATTTGATGTATATAATGTGTATATAATGTGTGTAAAAGTGAGAACATTGTAATTTATTAGTTTCTTCTCTATTTACAAAAATTGACATAACTTTACCTTATTAGTTACTAGTAAAAACTAAGTTCATGGTATAAAAAGTAAATACTAACTGTATGACGCGCCTCTATCTAATGGTAAATAATCAAAAAAGGAGATATTTTGAACTGTACAAATTATAGAAAAATCTCATTGCTACTTAATACCTCGTACCTACAAAGTATTATCAAATGTCTTACTCAATAGATTGAAGCCGTACACAAGAGAAATTATTGAAGCTTATGGAACAGGATTCATGGCAAGTAAATTAACATTAAACCAAAAACATGTTATTATACAATTAATCGAAAAAAGTCACTAGTTTGAAAAAGACGTTCATTTACTATTTTTAGAATCCAAGGTGACATATATGATTCAGTGAATTTGGAAAAACTGTGGAGAGTAACGGGCGATATAGGGATACCAAGAGCACGGCTAAAATAGCGATGGAGAGATAGTTAACCAGAGATGTGGCGGTGGCTGGAAGTTAACAATGTAGACGAACTAACTAACGATAGAGATGAATGGAGGCATTTACTTGTTGTGTCAATGGACCTAAATGGCCTGTAAAAGCCAATAAAAAAAAATATATTGAAATGTAATAGATAATACTATTAGATATTATATATTGATGAATTATAGCCATTTAATTATGAAACTATTAAACTAAGCAATAAATTATAAATATTTTTCAAATCATTAATCATACAATCAATAACAACACAATTGGTTATTTTTTTATCCGTTAAAGACCTCGCGTTATATTCTTACATGATTTAAAATTGCACGAACATATTGAATATATGTGAAGAAATCTTTGAAAAAACATAAGGTTTTATCAAACGTCATTAATCCTAGATCGTTTGAAGCATTTTATTCAACTCTAAATAAAGTTACACGCACTAACTTAGAAAGTGAAAATCAATTGAAAGAATCTAAAGTCATTTCTTACAGCATGTAGCTTTTAAATTACATTTTTTATTGGAACCATACAATTACAAACATATTCGTTTACATTTAAACTTGCTTGCATTAGTTGCATTGGTTTCCAGACGTGAGGCGATGGATAGGTATATAATTTGTTACCTATCATAATCTCACTAACGGCCATATCAATTCTTCTTTCTTATTATAAAATATCTAATTTAACGTCCATCTTCATCATTCCAAATATCTCACACTATTATATATCTTTTCCTGTTGTAATACAAATTTCGTGGAAAATTCATTTCTAACTAAAAAATGTAATTATATATTTATATGCAACAAATAATCTGATTTTGATTTGTTTCCGGACACGCCACTAAACAATAATTAATTTATCTTTTATGCTCTATAATTCTATATTATTATTAAATTACCTACAATTTTTTGTTATATTATTAATTATTATATAATACATACTGATTAAACCGTAACTAAAACATTGCAATGCTCATGCACTTTTTATTCCAATGAATAAATTATTATTATTAATTTATGACACTCAATTTTGTTGAAACTTTTCGTTTTTATCCAAAATTTTTAATGATTTAAGATTATCATAAATCAAAAATCGATTATGTACAAAAAGACATTTGACACAAAGAAGTAATCAAATTACGTAAAATCAAATAAAATAGACAGTATTATATATATTATGACCAAAATTTTTGAAATTAGTAATATCATATTACACACACAAGCTCTCATTTATGCGATTAACATCCAGATATACTTTATTAAAATAGTAAAATTATATTTGTAATACAGAACAATGCTATAATGTATAGTTCAGTTATCGTCACAAAATTCTACTATTTTCAAACATAAATAATAACAAGTAAAATAAAAATATTGTTATATTAACAGAGAATTCTGTTGAATATTTGATATTATAACTGTCGAATTGTATGAGAGTACTGTCGATTAATTAAAAAAAAAAAAAAGTACTAGAATATTATTTTAATGGATTATTTTATTTTTAAAGTAAAAGATGCACGTTTACGTGTTTTAATGCATACACTTACGGCACTTAATAACTGTCAGGGTCACACGAATAATTTATAAAATTGGCCAAAACTGACCTCGGACAAACGTTATTATTTTAACGAATAGATAAACAGCGCTATTTGAAATCGATAAGTAGATTCTATCTACGCGAATAAAAATGTATTATTATCAAAACGGTGTTATTGCCAAAATGATTTCAGAAAGCGTGTGCGTTTGGCGAATAGGAAAAAAAACCTAAATAAAGCCTACGCACCATATCCGGGAGACTGGTGTACGACTATTATATTATCCATGATTACCGTGGGCGTATAGCATAAAGTTAGACACATGAGAACAATTTTAACCACATCATTATTTTTTATTGTTTTTTTTTTTTGTTGGATTCAAATGCTGAATTTTTTTAGTAAAATTTTGTACATGGTAAAACAGTGGAATGTTATTTAAATGCTATTTTTAATCATAAAAATATTTTATTAGGATTAGATTAAATAATGGATGCAACATTAATTATACGAGCTGCTTAAAAAATATTCTTGCCAACATTTAGCCTGCACTATATTTACTGGTAAGTCATAACAATAAGTATGTTCATCAAAGAAATAGAAAATGTCCTACAAACAAAATAATTTTTTGATTTATACATTTATACTGTATGTAAAATATAAGTATCTAAATATAAATTTTAATTTTAATAACACGATTTTTCAATGTTGAACAATTTTGATTGTTTCAAAAATTATCTAAATTATCATTTATATACATGTATCCTGAAATGACTAACCGATGAAAGTGGTGCCAAGTAATATCCCCACTCTCGATCTTTTTCTACACAGTATTAACTGTTTAGAGTGTTAGGTAGACGGTTATAATAATAGTTTAATTATACAATTTAAGATACAAACCAATATTTAATTGATGAATATTTTTTTGCATGAGAGTATGTTAAAATTAGGCAAGTTTACAGGTATTGAGAACAGGTAGCGTTTCTTTTGTAGCTAATAGACGTATAGTCACATAATAAATAAACCCACAAGTTAATATAAAATAATTTTAGTTGTTTTCTATTAACTTATTAATCTAAAACTAATATTGAATAATTTATCTAAAAAAAATTAAACATAGTTAGGTATATTATATGACGAGTTTGTACAAAGAAAAAATATTTGCCCCCACCTCTTAAAAAAAAATTCCATGGACGCCCTCGTGACTACATTTTATTTAAATTTTTCGTAACTTAAAATTTATTTCGACGAGAACTTGGACACAATTTTTCTACTAGGCCGACAATGTATTCATTATAATACGCCAATACGCCTCTCGGATTCAGAATCAGTCATTCCGGTTCGACGGGCGTTGACTTTCTAAATTCGTAAACTCTACAACCGGTTTCGCGAAAAAAAAACAAGTACCTAACAAAATATACATCATGCAATTCACAATGAAATCGGGGTCTTGACGAAAATTATACGGTTCAAGTCGGTTGCCCTAGTCTGAACAGTTACTCAACTATATTATACTGAATAGCTCGAAGCATCGATCGAGTTTGGTTTTTTTTTTATCTTCAATGCCATTAAACGATAATAATATAACATGGTAGAAAATAATACGTGCAATTCTCGTCCAGCGTCAAATCAAACAAATAAATAAATAAATGCGATGTTTAACGATGGAAAAAGTCTAAATTCATCCGTGCAAATATTTGAATATATTGGCCTATCCGGTCTTAGAAATTATTGATGTTCGATTTTTAGAAACTTGGAAGTACTTATACGCGATTACGGTTTACCGTTACAATACTGCCTATATCGGCGCATTGAAAAATTCAAAAATGTCACAAAATTGTAAAAACTATAGTTTAAATACTGACCGTAATCATATGGATACGCTAACAAAAACCCATTATGATTTAATTTAAATTTGTCAATAGTTTATATGTAAAAATAAATACTATTTATTTTAGACTGTTTATAGTAAATAGTTATGATTGTACTATGATTTATTATAAAATAAATTACTATTGTATTGAAATAACAGGTTTTATCAAATTTTTTTTATTTAGAATTTGTCGAATTCATATTTTTTTTTGCAATAGACTATAATAAGTATTATCATATTTAGTTTTGTGAAGAAATTTGAAGGTTGTTAAGTTTTATTCTGCTACGATTCAAAACTGCATGAATATAAAATAGGTAGTCTTCGTACAAAAAAAAAAAAATAGTAGTATTTTTCATAAACCATAATGTAATCCTATAGGTTTTGTGAAAACCAAGATTAATTTTAAGAGAACCTGCTTAGTTAATATATAGTGCGTTAGATACGATGCATCTTTTTCTAAAAAAAATGATAAATTTATTTTAGTATTTACAATAAATAATCAATGTTTCAAATTTAAAAAGATAGGTTAATAACTACCATTCTGCTTTACATTAGATGTAAAGTGTGTCATTATCAATTATTATAGGTCTGATAAATTTGAATTCAATTATATCATTAGATGTATGACATAACGGTATATCAGTCTTATACAAAATATATAAAGATATCCTTTGTGGGGGTCATGTATTATATGTTCAAGCATTTCTAATTTCTACCCAGCTAATAATTTTTGATCGAAATTTATAAAACTAAAAACTAAAAAACTTAAAAAAAATTTATGTCTATAAACAGCTAAAAAAAATCGAAATATTTTTAAAATTTTATTTGATGTAGAAAACGATAATATAAACATTTAGTAAAAATGTTTAGTATTTAAAATTATTAGTTTTTGATTTACATCGTTTTTGAAAATCAAGTCATGTTGTCAACAAATTTTCTCGTGTAGGTAATCATAAAAAATAAACACATCATGATAAGATCAATACATTTATCGCTCCGCTCAGAATCAAATACTTACAAGTTACAAAACTTATTAAAACCTATTAAAAATCAAAATTCAAAAAATAAATTAAAGAAAAAATACCTAAATTTATCGTAATACATAAACATTGGTAAACAGCTTTTATATAATGTATAAAACAGGGGTGGATACATTGCGGTTCTCTTCATCGACGTATTTATTTACAAAAACTACAATTTTAATTTTTTTTGCACACATTTATAAAAAAAAAAAATGTTTTTATTATTATTATTATTATTTTATGATTTCATATTTCGTAATTTGATATGTTTATCGGATGTTAGCTATCTTTATTATTTGTGTGGTATAAAAGTACAGATTAAATAATTTGGCTCTTGATATAATTGCATTAATATATGTGGCTCGCGTACATAGTCATGTTGGCCACCCCTATTATATAACATTAATATTATAACATTAACAATTAGATAACATCATATTTTAAAGAATATCATACTATTTTATTTTATTTACTTATATCATAATGATGAAAAATTTGTTCTCGAAATATGGATATTAAGTAAAATTGGAAATATGGCTACATTTTTCTAAACATCTACCTATATTATCTAGGTAGGTTACAACTTAATAATTTTATCATAAACAAATTAAATATAATTTAGTCCAAATAAGTCTATTTCGGTTATAAATAAAATGATTACCATTGAAATGTATATGTTATTTATTTAATCTTTGGACAAGTATATTATACTAACATAAAAATATACATATTATAATGTATACTGTAATACATTAAAGTTGTTTAACAAAATCTGCAGGGAAAAATGTTGTAAAAAAAAATGAAAATATCTTGTTCCGTTATTTTTTCCGTGAACACTTTTTTTGTATAGAATGAATAAACTCAATAAGCCAAATGTTTCATGTACGATATTACCTCTTTTGTAGATGGAAAGTTAAGATATTTGTCCAGATTTGTTATCCAAGCTCGGAACACAAACAAAAACTCTTGTTTGGTTTTTAACGAGTTCTGCTCAGTAAATAGTTTTTTATTATTATTATTATTACACAATTAGTTATCATCGATTTCATATTGAACTTCCCAATTAACAATTTATACATCTCTATAAATTCAGCATTCAGTTTAGCGAATCGATACCCGAACAGTATTATATTATTTGCATTCTGTTCGGCTTTTTTATTTCAACTATAATTTATATTTGTAGGTATATTATTACATGTGTCTGTATATCATATAGCCCAATGCAATCAATATACCCTGTATCTATTATTATCGTGTTCGTTATCGTCCAACTGATAATTGTTATCAATATATTATAATAATATACAATAATATATATAATATTATATTATATAAACGTATAATTATTAATTACTATGATAATTTAAACGAATTTTTTTCTCACCGATTGTTCATTGGTTGCGATTTTATTCAGTTAAGTTTTTATACTTGAAAGAGTTTACTGTTATATACGTGCGTTTATGCCTGGAACAAATCACTATATTACATTAATTATTCGTGTTAAATTAGACATAACACAATATTATTACTTTACATGCATGGAATAATTAGATACCACCAGGAAATGTCAGATGCAGCTGATGTTGTTTCATTTAATTTTCGATGCGAACATGTAAAACCATTTATTCTAACTTAGATATTCTTAGAAAACTTAACAGCCAATTTGTATTCAATTATAATAATTCCAAAAACATATAGTTTAATGTTTTTGTCGAGTTCGATGTAGGTAATTTAAACATATGCGGCTTGATTAAAAAGAATATTTTTGTGCTGCTATAATGTCAGTACCTACTCAGTTAATAATTATATTAGTGGTTGCACCAAAACAATTACATATAGGCATACTGCAGCCAATCATTAGCGATGTCAAAATATTTTACCATATACTTATTCAGTTATTTAAGGAAATTGTAACGCTAATTTATATAAATTCCCTATATCTCTAATCGACTTCAATTGTATAAAATACTCATGTAAAATAAAAGTTGGCATAATATTTTTAAAATCTATTAAATATATATATTGTTACATTTTTCGTTTAAAAACAAAAAATAAATAAATAAATCTTGTTCGCATCTGACCATAATACAGCTGGTTAAGAACTTAACTAAACGGTTTTCATCTGTCATCGTCGTCAGATATTGGATGATTTAAAATAATTATTTCTAAATCTGACCTATTTAATGAGTAACAGTATATAAGAAACAATTTATGTAAAATATTTTTAAGCTATACAGTTGAAGTACATGTAATATTGAAGGTTTATTATATTATGTATATAATCTCTCTCTCCATTGTTTTCGTTTTTAATATCATCCTAAAAAATATTTTAATTTATAAAACACACAGTATTTTATTTCATCTGAATTGATTAGAATATTAGTATCTTCTAACCGCTAAATTGTGAGTTTATTGGTTGATGTAAAAAATTGCTCCATTTAGATATGCAAATATATATTTAATAAAAAGTAATTTTATACGATTTTTAGTGAAGCAATACCGTCCATATGTATATTATAGTCTGATAGGTTCTAAAAAACTCAATCATGATATTTTTATTTTGTTTTGTATATATATATCTTACCTTTTATAACAGTAAAAATACTTCAATCTTTAGCTTGTAAATAGTTACTGATAAAAAATTGTATCTAAATATAGATACATAAATAATAAATAAGTATTATTAACACTTAAAATTTTTAACAATATTAGTTTTATTATTTTGCTATGATTAAAAAACGAATAAAAATAACTACTTGTAGCTTTCACCAAATAATTATATTCTTTTAAGTATTTTATTATTTTAAAAATGTTTTGGTTAACATAAGCTATGTATATTAAAGATATTTTAAATTATTTTCGTTTTCTCGTATTATATTCGGTTGAAAAGGTTGGAAATTTAACGTAAAGCTCCTCATATAAGTTGTTCTTACTGGAATTCATAAATATTAAAACACACACTACGTATAATTTTTGATATAATCATTATTATTTTTTCGATGTTTTGAAAATATCAATGCAATTTACCATAGGCACCGAATAACTTATAGAAAAATATCTTTAGACATATTATTATACGCTACACGCGGGTAGGCGGATATTACCATCTCCACTCAGAATCGTTTTTCATTATACATACAATAATGTATAATATATATATTTTCATTAAATTCAAATTTAACGCATCCATTACAATGACTTACTCCGTTAAAAAGTACACTCGACACCACTAGAGTGACTCCCCCTGTTTTTTTCTTATTTTTATCGTTCATTGATTCGTTGAATATTTAAATAGCAGGTACCTCTCTTAATATTTAAACCCTGCTGCAGTGCGTGCAGCCAGTCAATAATAACTACGTTTATGACACCCTATACTACCAATTAATTCTATATAGTCTCTAAATTAAAAATATTTGAACTATATAATATTACATAGCGTACACCTATCGCATATATAAATACATAAATAAACTATATATGTGTGTGTGTTTGATTATTGTTCACATTAGCAAAATTATTACGATCAACAAACAGAATAGCGTGAATTCCAGGCACGCATCGTATGTACATAAAATGTATCGTATATTATGTGATGGCGAAGGAGGATGTGTGCACAACGCGAAAAATTACACGGTTGGCAGGATTATTCTCGGGTCGACATTGTAGCCATTAAAACGTGGTCACACAAACAATTATCTGATCCGTAATTCTGCAGTATATTATAATAATATATGTGACGCCCGTGTTATATTATACGCCAGCCATAAGCAACGCGCGTAACTGCAGCGCTTAACGTTCCTTTACGTATAAAATATATATAATATAATAGGATACGCTCCTATGAGCCGGAATAATTTTATACGGCAGATTTCGTTTTTTTTCTTTCTTTTTTTTTTTTTTTTTAACGTTTGTACGTGCACACAATATGCAATAATATTCTAATGTGCATTTTTTTTCTCATTCCAGAACTCTGCTATTTCGTCTACACGCCGCCGCCGTCTCGCGTGTCAGATATAACGGCGGAGATAATATAACCTGCTGCAGCTGCACCGCAGTGTATTAAATATATGTTATATATTACGCGAACGCGAGAGCGAGCGCCGGCGCGGTAGAACGATATGGACGACGGTAATGCGCGCGTATACTTGGTATACGTCGTACCTATATATACGTCGACGACCACGACGTTGTACGACTACGAGTTTTCGTGTCTCCAAAATGCAATTGCCGTTGTCAGATCGCCATACAATCCCGAGTGGTTTTTTCTTTTCTTTGTTTTGCTTGCATGCACTCGCGGACGAACGCCATGCAACCGCGGGTCGTCTGCAGCGATGTTTATGTTCGCGGACGTAATTATTATTTCGTTTAGCCGCCCGCCCGCCCGCCCGCCAACCCGCCGACGCCTAAACCGACACACACACAAAGACGAGAGCGCGCGCATTTCGCGCGTATTGATTCGTGTTGCGGCGTGCGGTGCATCCGACTACGGCGGCGGCGGCGGCGGCGGCGGCGTCGGCCTTGTACGAACCGTTGTCGAAAATAATCGTTTTGCGCAATGCACAACAACACATCACCGCCGTGTCACAGCCGCACCGCGCGTGTTTGTGGAAATTTTCGTCAAAACGAAAATATTAAACACTCTAGCCGTCTGCAGTTTTCGCGGGCGCGCGTACATAATGATCAGACACGGAAAGCCGCCGCGGCGTCGGTGCAGAACAGATTATGAGCTGCATCGTGCAGTGTTACGGCATTGTTATTAAACTGTACGAGCGGCACCGGCGACGGTGATTTATCGCTTTTCATTACACAAAGAGGAGCAGCGCACACATGACATTATACATATGTATATATACTATGAAGTGCACGCGCAGCAAAGTTCCGGCACTTGGCGTGATGCGGTGGGTGTGTTGGAGTGCAGTGGGGTGTTGTCTACGTCTGGGCCCCGCCGAATATAATAGGGTGCCCGGGAGCGTAAACAAACCACAACTACACACACACAAACTCATATATGTAACGTACACATATGAGTTTGTGTGTGTGTATCCTATATATATATATATAAAATGTCTGTGCTTGTGTTTGAGATTGAGTTTGTGTGTGTGTGTGTGTGTGTTGCGGTGCGGGTGCGGGGCAGGAGCGGGCCGCCGTCTGGCGTGTTAGGGTAGGTCCTGGACCCGGGGAACAGACGGGATCAACGCGCCCATCCCGACCTTCAAGTGACCTCGTTCGCGGCGGATCGACGCCAAACCGACGCCGACACCCCGGGAATATGCGTCGCTGCTGTCTTTGTTCCGAAAAATCCCTCGACGCCGCCGGCACCGTCATTACACCACTCGCCCGCCCGCCACTCGTTCACGCCCGGCACGTCTCCGTACTTGCGCGAGGTGGTCGCGCCAGCGCCCGTCCACCCACCCACCCATCCGCCGCGCAACGACGTAGAGAACTCCCAGACGTCTGCGTACAGCTACACACACACACATACCGCCCACCCGACGGCGTTGAGCTTTTTTCGGCTGGCACGTGCGCGCGAATTCACCTCGCACCACCACCACCACCTCCCCCGGGCCGAGCGCCGCACCGCCATACGCCGGCGAAGCGCGAAACGAGTGACGGCAGCAGCGCTTGAGGCGGTATATATAGTGACGGCGATGACGATCGCGGGGGACTGCACCGAACGTTGCGGCGGCGGCGGGTCAGGGTTGAACGACCGAACGCTACGACGGTTCATTCTATATGGCTCTAGGGGTCACGGGTTCAAAAGTTTTCTGCGACGAAATAATATTATACGGAGTACTTTGCGACATATATATATATACCCAACACTACAGATCGGTGATGGCGGGACGGCTGTGCGAGTGTGATGACCGCAGACGATTTCCCCAAATCTGGCCATCATCCCCCTTTTACCGCGTCCCATACGCCGACCCCGCCGCGATGTAAGCCATACACTTATTGTTATTGTATATACACGCACAATCGACGACTATACCCGTGTAGGCGGACGGCGGATGGACAAACGCCTACACACACACACACACACACACACATAGGTAATTCACGCGAATCCGTATTATTTCGTTTCGTTTAGTGTTATTACAGTCGTACGTATATTATTTATTATTAAAATAGTACTCAGATCGCCGTTTCGTAATGTATACACACACACATATTATAATATACCCGGACTGCAGTACTATATGTATACGCTAAAAGTGTTGTTATTGCGCGTAGTGGTTGTCATTAGTATATAGCGCGTGGCCATTAACAATGTACCTACTCGTGCGGGTCATGCTGCACTACTACGCCGTCACCGGTGGCTTTTTGTCGGACGTCTCAAAACCGGACCAATTAAGGGGCGGCGGCGGCGGTGGCCGTCACGCGTGGGATTTGGCGTAGGCCAACTAAGACGGTAAAAAAACAAATCGAAACGAAACTGAAACCGAATAACACTATACGTAGGCCTCTGTGTGTACACGCGATAAAAATGTACGCGTGAATCGCCGTATTCGTTCGTATTTGTTATTTATGCGAGTTTGTATACTGTAACTCGACAAAATGACAATAGACAAGTCCTCTACTGACTCTCGTCTTAAGGACGAGAAATCCTTGTTGAAGCAACTCGAGGATTTTAAACAGGTATAGACCAACTTGAAGGATTTCAAAGTTACTGGGAGCACGGCGTGTCAAGACCTTCGATGTAAGCATAAAACCTATAATGTTAAATTATTGTATTTCATAATACCGTAATTTGGAATACAATAAATAAGTAAAAATCTTTAAAAAAAAAAAAAAAACTTCTCACAACCGATTACCAACCGTAGAGATGACGACAATCGATCACCGTTTTGATTTATAAAATTCCAATTCCTAACCTGTGGTAGTAATTTTTTTAAAACTTATAATTATAATAGAAGTATGTATTTAAAATTTAGTTTACGGAATAATAGTAGACTTATGCACATTCGTTCAATCGAGTTTTTTTTATCCGCATCGATAATATAATACTCGTACTATTATTAACAATATAAAGAATGGAGATTATATTATAGATGTATTATATTAAATTATTGAATTCATAACGGAGCGGTTTTTTCAATTATTATTATTATTATTTATTTTATCTACGTACAGTCGTAGACTATTATAATATGATATTATATGTATGGCTGGTGTATATAAATTATATAGGTACACTCGTGTTCAAGCACCACAAGGGCAACAACTGTATTGTATTTAATTTTTAGTTTTTTCAAAAGTTAATAATATTTATAGGTACCTATACGTCAAAATGTTTTAATAAAAATGAAAACATTTCATTACAAATGTGACGAAAAACTGAAATCCTTCTATTTTACATTTGTTTATAATATTGTATACAAACGTTTCGCTAAATATTTATCGTAGCCTGTAGGTATACCATTTTTAAAAACGTCTATTATACTTATTTTTATTTCAGTATATCATCATCGTGTCTTTGCGGTTCCGTGTGAAAAAATATAGCTAACCGCACCTACGTAATATAAAGGATATAATATTATGCATGACTGAAACAATTCATATCGTTTTAATGTCAAACGTTCGATTTAGTTTATTATTATTGTTTTTTTTTTTTTCGTTATGTATTGAGTGGCTATAGTACTTAAGTAGAATAATCTTAAAACAATAAGGAAAACTATTGTATTTAATTTAAACTTGGAACTGTTTTGGTACTGTGTAGGTCAAGTATAATAATCTAATATGAAAGTCGTCATTTCGAAATTGTCCTAATAATTGTTAATTCTTGGTTGATATTTATACAAGTACCTAGTTCTTATCACAATTAGGTAGATAATTTTGTTTTAATCTTCATTGAAACTTTGTAGCATGTCAGACGTGTTTTCACAGAAAAAAAAACATACTATACACAATGTTAGTACTTTCCATTATATTATTGTTTCTTCTAAAATATACTATACAGGTTTATTGTCTATATACAGTGGCAGTTATCATATAAAATAAAAAAGTATCAATTTTTAATTTATCTATAACCCACTCACCTACCGGCGTACTGATCATAAAATATAAATTACTTACCAATAGTTTAAAATTGTCATACAATAAATAAAAAAGAGGATACATGTATAAAAGAAAAAATACAAGACAAAATTATTTTAATGCCTTATTTACTACCGTAAAACTAAAAATGTAATTTGAGTATTATATATTTAAAATTGTATATTATGTTAAATGTAGGCACATACCTATCTAGTTGAGTTATTAATAAATTATTTAATACCTTAGGTAATATAATACCTATAAACATATATGCGAATTGTATATAAATATAAATACATAACAAGGTCAAGAATATAAATTTGAAATTTAAAATTATAATTTAATATAGATAAATTTATAATACCTATGGGAATCCATTTTGGGGATAATAATTCAAAATAGAATGACTGTAGAAACATAATATTTTCATCAAGTGTTTATATTATCATTTTATAATTTCTATACATGATAAGGTTCCTTATACGTTTTTATAATGAAAATTTAAAAAAATATATAATCATTTGAAGTTAGAATTTTAACCAATTTTGTCGAAATCACAAAAATGGGAAAATTATTTTATATATTTTAGACATGCATTAAAAATTTTATTCTTTATCTAAGATTTAATATTTAATACTTTTATTTAAAAAAAAAAATGTACCAGAAATTTTAATATAATATTCCTCATAAGTAGTTCATATTGAGACTATAAAAATATATAATTAAACATAATTATTTTTTATAGACATTTGAAAATACAATTTTGGCAAAATCACATATTTAAATTAGGAATAACAACAATATAATTAAATATCAATAATATAATAAAAGCAATTTTTCGCAAAAATTGAATTAACTTATTATTTACTATTGGGTAAAATGAATTACTTTATTAACAATGTCAAAAAACATATCATAAAATAAACGCAGTGATCTTGAATTCAAATTAAAACACAGACATCACAGGGGCCTATATTAGAGACCTATCATACAGCGGATCAGAATTCATGCGCATTTTTCAATATGAATTTCTAGTATCTATTAACTAATATTTCTCAATATTACTTATGTAATAATATATTTTTAAATATTTATAATTAACTAAAGTTTTAATTTTTTTACTTAACTTGATCAAATTTTTTTTAATGCCTTGCATATAACTTTTGTAATACATATATATATATACATATATATATTACAAGTAAAATAAACTTCGAGATAGTGAAGTTTTAACTAAACTCCTAAGACTTTGATTTCTATCAACACATATCAAGAGCTAAGTGTTATAGTTAACCTATCCTTATAGAAAATAGCAGGGTTTAAACCCGTTAATCGATTTGTAACGAAAACTGGTAAAGAACCGATAATTTAAGAACCAAAAGTCGCTTTTTTTAAGTAATGCTTAAAGTGCTTATTGGTTACCGGAAATCAAGATAATTACCTAAGTATTAATATCAAAGCGGTTACCTTTTATTTTCAAACCCTATTTTATAATCAAAACTTATTCCTTAACAAAATAATCAACGATTTTTGGAATCTGTATTTAATATTTTAAATATAAATATTTCGGTTTTAATTATATGTATAGTCTTTTATATTTTTATAGTAAAATTTAATTTTCTCGCTATTTTTAAATTCTTTAACCAATTAATAGTTGTCAAGTATTGCTTATCTATTGTGAATATCATATACACATACAGACTTATTTTTAAGACTTATCTTCAAGACAAGATTTCATAATAATTAGAGGCATCTATGAATGTGTAGTTTGAAAATTAATGCTTTTCAGCTTTTTTTTTAAACTATTTTTGTAGTATATTTATTTTTTTTACAGTCAAGAAGACAAAAATACTTAAACAAATTTATATTGAGATTCATAAATAATAAATATCATTTTATTGAATTTGGTTTCTACTTTCTTTACGCTCTACCCACACGTACGGTTTTGTCAACCACCAAGGTTCTACTAGCATTTCCAAAAATTCACTCCTATCGTCATTGCCGATTATAGGCCTACAATGTATTTATGTATGTGCAGGTGATGCTGGTTGCTTTCCCAGTTTAAGTGATGTGACTCCTTTATTATTATCGTTTATAGCTTTTAGGCCTAATGCATTGCCGTCCAGGTACGATAGATACCTTTCTCCCGTTATTATGTGTTAAATGTTTCTTCATACGTCGTGGTACCTTTATTGTACCTTAAATTACTACAATATATCGGTGATCGTTATTTTAATACTTTTGTCTACGTCGCAGAATACTTATTACGTATTATATTATTAATATAGGATATCATAGCACTTAGGATAGTATACATATAATATGTATATATCCAATTATTGTCATGAATTAATGAGTATAGGGACTCAAGTAAACGGAGTTCACTGGCTGTGGCACATTCAAGTTTTCCAAAACCGAATTAAACCGGTAACCGATTGCCGAAAAAGCTAATCTACGTTGTAAACAATTACCAGTAATCCATTGGGTTTAAAATATCCTTAAAGAAACGATTACCAATTACCATAAGATCAATATAAAACAATAACCGGTTACCGGTTTTCAAAATTTTATAGCTCCTATAGGACTCAATTTTTTTTTTTTTTTTTTGGTAGCAGCTTCAAACCCTGACCAATTACAAACACTACTTCCTCAAATACTCTGCAGGTGAGTACCTATTGACTACTGGGTCAGAAGTTTTCTGTACTGTACTGCTGTTTGCTGATGTATGTTCCAATCAAAATAAATATTACTCAAAATCTGAGAGAAACATTCAACAGGTTATTGTATATTCTAAATAAATAATATTCATGATAATTTTGTTTAAAAAAGAATTAATTTACATTATTTTATATACAATTAAAACAATTGGATGTCATTTAAAAAACTAAATAAATTACCGTGATCCAAAAATTGTAGTTTTTCATTCTATGGGTAAATTGTAAAATGGGGAGACTTGAAATTTTTCCAAAAAAAAGTACTATAATATTATAAAAGAATTAATTTTTAATATAGATATCAATTTGTGATGTATATATATATATATTTAATATCATTAATAAAAATAAAAATTAATAAAAAGTTTATTATTGTAGGTATCATGATGTTTTTTGGCTTTGCGAACAGTGACAATTTGTTTTTTATAACTTAATTACTTATAAATACGTTTTTACAGTTCAAAATAAGACCATAAACTCACATCAGAACTGCGTTCACTCCACTATACAGAGGTTGAGAAAAAAATAATAATTATCGTCGATTTAAACAAAATGAATAGACTGCATAGATTAAACGTCTAGAGTCTAGACAAATGTATAATTACTATTTCGAGATAAAAATCAAAATCGCAGTTATGTTTAAAGTTCTCAAAACAGTGTGTGAAAAAGGACTAAACAGTTAACTCGTATGCACGCACATTCGCATCATTAATGTATACACATACGTGTAATAATAATTATAGTGTATTGGCAAGGATTGCCTACTACGTATGTGAAATGTCCGTATATTATATTATGATGATGAAACATGTTCAAAAATAATAATAATAATACACATTAAATGCATACTACTTTTACACAATGATTGATTAATTTTCGCGGTGTTTATATACTGATATACTGAAATATTATTTAGTAAATAATAACTAATATTAAACATTTTATCCACAGTAGAATTGCAATAGTAGTATAAACTACTAATAATCATTATTATGGCATATTTCATGTATAAATACCGCGTTAAGTATCTTTTACGTTTATTTATCGTAGGTCATGATTATTTACTTGTTTTCTTTATTTTAAGATACAGATACTTACTTTAATATTTACATCGTAGCAGTAAAAATATATAGTACATGATTATTACACATTATACGATTTTTGACATCATGATTATTATTATTATTATTTTGGTATTGTGGAATTCAAATTATTTTCTTAATTATTACACATTATCGTTAACGAAAAAAAAGAATATATTCATACATTGGTGCATTATAAGGATAAGTATATCATAGAAATATAAATATTATCCGTGCTCAAGATTTTGAATGTTATTTATGTATTACAAGACAGTCTTAGTTTATTGTACAAAATAAAATCACTACAACCAAGAGCCGTAGTCTATAAATTTTGTGTATATTTGGTTTTTACGATATTTTTTATATTTTTATTTTAACTTAATTTTATATATTTTATATTTTAACAGTATAAAATAAAATAAAAATTTAAATAATATTGTACATTAGATAGAAATTCAACTGTTGTATAGCTGATGAATTCGATATTACGATGTTTAAGTCACGCTGTACATAAAATTAAACACATATAATAAACAGACGTTTAAAATAATTACAAACCGGTGTTTTTTACCTAAAAGTTTTATTGGCTAGTGAATTGCATTTTTTATCGGACCCTGGTTTTACCTAATAAGAATCCTTTCTTCAAGTAGGCACGTCAAAATATGGCAGAAGTCCAATTCAATGTTCCAAGCCGATTTGCCAAAATAACGAAGAAAACACTCACGAGAAATAAATTCAATTTAGTGGTGGGGTTAATAATTTTACATTATGTATGTGGTATTACTGATGAGATACATTTTGCAAATTAATTATACAATGTATAAATTATAATGTAGAAATCGTATAATCAATAAATTGAAACATGTTATTTGTACTATTCAGTTTCACCGTTTGAAATGTTTCTTTTAAATTGCCTATATACAAATCCTTAAATGCCAAAACTATAATATTACTTCCTTTTGAAGTCTTAACTCATTAATTTCACGATGTATTATATAAAATAAATGTATACAATTAATTTAAATTGACGCTGACGGTTTAAATTAATTTCCTTATTAATATGATCACATTGAACATCATTGAGTTTCTATTAACTTAACTCAAATATTTATTAAGTTAAGTGCTCTTCAACATTTTTGAATTTCTATTATTTTTTAAAGAACTCAAGAATTATTATAAGCATATAATATATGTATATATGTATATATACTGTTCTATTGTACTCTATATTAATATATTTTATATAACTTAAAAAAAAATTATTTATGTTACTTTAGCTCGAATGTCATCGTTATTATTATAAAAAGCTTCAATTAATTTATAACATTTTATAATAATAACTAACATAATATTTAGCTTGCAATGTGAATTTCGTATACGATTCAATTAAAAACTAAGAATTTCTAGTATTTATACCAAAGATTATAATTGTATAATATTAACAATTTAGTATTGTACATTTGTATTTTATATGAATGACAGCTGTTATTTTTTTATGTGTATATATGTTTTAAATTTCCCTAATAAGTTTAAAATTTAATTTCATTACAATTGGTTATAGAAACTTATAAAAAATTTTAAGTTTTTTTCTTTATATTTTACGTTTTATGATGTGTTTTTGTAATATTTGTGTTTATGTTCTATGTTTTATTTGATTATCTGAGTCATTAGCCTACATATTAATTAACATAAAGTTTTTAACGTATTGTGTGTTGTTTGTTTGACCGTCAAATTACTTTTCCGTGGTATACTAGTATTGGTAATGTTTTTAAATAAATTCACTTTTTGTTCCGACTTGATAATATTATAATATACTGCAGAGTTAATTATGTACAACGATTCAGTTAAATCAACTGAATACCGACTAACAGTTTTATCCCGTTTTAACAAAATCATGAGATCAGAAAAATAACATATATTACGTTAAAGACATTTTCAGCGAGCAAAAAGGCCACGTACAATTGTCATATTATACATTTGTACATACACAGAGTCAAAACGTCTTAGAGATTAATGAAAAATAGTATTATATTATTAGTGTGTATTGTATGATAAAATATAACGTTTTTTTTTTTGATGTTACTTGTTCGATTAGTATTTCAATTTCTTTTTTTAGCGTATAAAAATTTCGACTGCCCAGTTTTCTCTTTGGACGCTTGTCCTTCACGTAGGTACTTACAAATTACAATATCTGCATTTGCCTGTTATAAATTTAAATAGAGTCTGGTGGGAAGTAATTAATTTTTGTTATTTTTTGCTCGCGTTTTGTTTACTATCACTGCTGTCACGATTTCGTCCACATCACTGACGACGTCTACCAACGTATATAATATATATATAAATGTATATACACAAGCGTGCAACACATTTCAAACATAATATGTCTGCAAACGTCGTTTTTTTCTCGTTTGAATTTTCCGTGAAAATATGTCTGAAGGATCAGAGACGAGTTACTGAGGCTAAGTATAGTGAGGTGTTAATAAATTTTCTCCCAGACGTGGACAAATCGTATAAGTAATGACAGTATGACACTACCGTTTATTGTTATCTTATATTGTAGCATTTGTAGCCATTGAAAAAAAATAACCGGAAAAGTCGTTCTATAGTTTGTATCGAGTGTACTTCTTCATTGAATAGGTCACTGTAACTGATTTGTTAATTTATATGATTCAATGATATATTGACGTATGTACGATAAAAAACGATTCGCAATTTCATTGTTTATAGTATCAATGCAATAACTAGTAATAACTTCGGGTGTTAAAATTAATAATGTTTAGTATTTTTAATTTTTAATAAATTAATAATTTACATACCTAGTTCCGTGACTTTGGCAAATTTGGTAACTATCTAGCGCTAAACTATTAAAAAAAAAAAAAAATTGGTAAATATATACATGCATTTTTTTAATTGCGGTAAGAGTGACTAATGAGAAACTATGTACTAAATTTTATAGCTATTTTTCTCACTAAAAAAAATTTATTAACCATTATAGGTCAAAAAAATAATTTATTATTTAATGAAGTACACGTCTTAGTTACGCCTAGTGCAACATGTATATTACATTTATACTATTATTTTGATTTACTAGTGCATATTAGGCATTTTTCTAAATCTGTTTTATATTTTATTTCACACATTATTTATTGCTATATAAACGTATAATTAATATAAAATACCATATTATCATGCAATAATGGATATGGGCGATTTAAATTTTGTGCTCTGTTACAAATTGTATATATACCGACACTTCGACAGTGCAAAAATGTAGGTATATGCGTATTCATGGATAGAACACTTGAAAACATTAGCTAAAAAAGTTTGACGTTCATAAAACAAAAATTATAATATATAGGTAGGTACCGCAATTTATCTCTACCGGCCTTACGGTCTCTATATAAATATATTACCTTATTATACTACATAAATAGGATATTATAACAATACAGATACGTATAATATAGATGTGGGTAATAATAATATTATATACAGCGGTGGTCGTATTGTAATATCACACCACATCACACGTTATATCACGTTATTCATTATGTATATATACCTATACTGCAACGTATAACACAATATTAAGAGCGGCAAGCGGTGACATTGGTACATAAATAATATAATATAGGTATAATAAATAATAATAATAATAATATAATATACGTCGGGTTTAAGCGGCGCCGGGAGAAATCGATTTGGCCGCGTCGCACGGAGCGGCCGCGGACAGGAGGAGGAGGAGGGGTGGGGGGAGGGCAGGGAAATAAAAAGAAATGGCCCGGGGTAGAGTGGAAAAAAATTTGCCGACGACGAAAATATACGCATATATATATATATATATACATAAAATCCGTACAGTTCGCGTTTTCGCATGTACATAGGCCTGCTGCCGCCGCCACCGCCAGTAGGACGTTTATCGAACCAGAACCCGTTCCCTCTCCGTGTGGCCCCGACCCGGCATGGTCCGGGGCCGTTTTCAATGCCACTCCCGCCGTCCCCCAAAAAGGAACGAACGAACACGCACGCACCGACCGACGCACGCCGACTCGCCGGCACGCACCGCGGCGCCGCACACGTTTTCGCGCACACAATCGGCGGCCGGTTCCATTATATTATATATATATAGTATTATTACTATTATTACTATTACTACTATACATGTATATATAATATATTATATACCTACTGCGTATAGTACGCCGCATGCCACCGAAGGCCAAACGATCCGTTTTCGCGAATGCCCCCCACCCACCCACCCACCCACAACCGAAAATCCCCTCCGTGCCGACCCGTGCGACCGACGCACGCCGCCGCCGTACGAGCATCATATATAATATAATAATAATATGCCTATATCATATTATTTCCTGCGTATAGAAGTACGGGCGGCGCGCACGCAAAACATTTCGCCGCCGGGCCCAGATTTGGACTTTCGGGTCGGCGGGGTGAGGCGTGCGCCCGCTGCAATACGTCATAATATATTATAATATTTGAAGGCCCGTATTGTACGTTGAGAATTATATTGTGTGGTCAGAACCTGATGGGTTTAACGTGTGATGTACTTATACCGTCTACATATTATAATATGACGTGTATGTAAATATTATGATGCACAATGTTTGAAATAATTATTGATAAACAAAATCTTAACCCTAACCGATTATTATAGGTAATATTATATAGTAGGTACACGATCGTATGCGTCCGCGGACTGGTGGTCGCGAAGTGTACTGCGACTGATAAATTATGTGCTCTCCCATATAAATACAAATGTCCGTGAACAATATATAGGTACATGTACTATTTTCATAAAAATATTTAACAACACCTTAACAGCTTCATATTAGAAAGTATTATGATTTTAAACGGTTTAAAACGTATTTCTGTAAAGACGTGTTTATTTAAAAGACCATATAATTTCATGATTCTTGTCACATAATTAAGTTTTAAATATCGATCATACCTACCGTATTTATTATTTTTTATCGTTCTATAAAAAATATTATTTTGGGACTTTAGTAATGATCTTAAAATAAAATTTTTTCCCCGCCCCCGCACAAAGGATATTTCAGCGAATACCCTACATCACCCGAAACATACACATACATGGATACAATTTTTGTGTGTACGTAACTGATACAATAGATATATTATATATATATAAAATTGGAATAAATTTGATTACAATACCTAAGTATAATTTGTTTGGAATGAACGTTAAATAAATAATTTTACAACTAACAAGCTATAATATACTAGATATTGAAAATCACTAATGATGCACTTGCAAATTGCAATACATAATATTATATGTTCATGAAAACTCGTAACTAAATCAACCATCAAATTTCTTAAAAAATATAAAATAAGGTAAGTATTTAATAAAAATGTAATTATGGTAACATCTCCTACATACCTACATACGTGTTTATTAATTTTAAATAATAATACAATTAATTTAGTGTGATATGCATAATATAATACATCACCGCTGGACTGTATACACTATACAGCATGATTTCTGTTCAAAGATCATTTAAATAGTTTTAAAAATTAATTAGCATAATACTAAATATGTACAATGCTATACTCCGGAGGTCAAGCAACACATGTCCATTTTTGACAAAACTAGAAATTCTATTGTCGGCAATAAAATCAATAAAATTAAGCCCTATGTTACAGTAACATATTATTTAAATATGTTAATTTATTATTTACCATTTTTATGTTATTTTTGAGTGCACTGGAAGTCTGGAAACTACTACTAAGACTATCCATCAAATTTATCTGCTTTAATAAAAATGTGTGTGAAAAACAATAATAAATGGTTTTACAATTCGGTTATAATATAAAATAATGTTATATATTCGAACCTTAATTGACTGGATTAAGGGAGACCATGGACCAGTCTCTTGGACTATAGCAAATCTACCATGCGCCTTTAACTATTTTATCAAACGAGCATTGATATATTACTTAGCGCGATTCACATTATTCGTGCATTGTAGTCAGTAATCGAAGTGTATGCATACTGATTTTTATTTTATTGTTTATTTATTATACTCTTAATTTTATTTATTTATACATATTTTATTAACATCACATGAACTTATTGTAATTTTAATTATAATAATATGCTTATTATATTAAATAGTTTTCGTAAAATCAGTGTCAAGTATGTCACTATTATAAAATTTTATAAACCACGATTTACCTACCTATTTATATTATCTGTATAACAGTTGTTACATAAACAAAACAGATATACCTACTTACAATTTACGATTATATTTTGTTAAGATGATGGAACATCCTAAGAGTTTTTGTTCACAACAATTTAATATTACCCCACTTATTTTGTATTACTTTGACTTTTATATTGTTAAAATTAGTATTATATAATATACTTGGTATACAAATTATTTTAAATATCTACTAAAAGATGGGTTAGGTTTCTAGGTATATAGTTGAAACCTAACTTGAATAAATAAGACTATTCTTAATTTTTTTTTTTTAACTAGATAAAATTTACAATCTCCATATGTAAACAACACAATAAGTAAATATGATAATATTTAATGGGATTCCATAGAAGGATTAAGATCAGGTGGAGGATATAATAACTTGGTCTATTTACCATTGTTTGAGAGCATAATATGTTTCTCTGTGAGAGCAGTTAGTAGAAAGATCAAAGGATTACTGTAGTTACTCTTTATTCTAGTTAAATTTATAAAACCACACTTTATTTAATGTTTTTAGCACTTAAAAATATATTATTATAATATTATTTATATGTATTTTATAAACAATTATAACAATACGTATATATATATTTATTATTTATATTATTGCCTGGTATAATACTATAATATCGTAAATAAAGACGATAATGTTATAATTTGTTGGTAAATATTTATAATAAGAAAAAAACTGCATTATTTTTGTTTTCATTGGTTGCGGTGGGACACGGCCAAGTATTAACCACTGGGCCACTAGAGTACTCAATCCGGGCTCATATATTTATAATATAGTATATGAATTATTTGCCGCACCTAGTTTCGCTTTCTACATGCACGCAGTGAAAATTGCACGTAACGTGCATTGACTTGATGTATCACTATTCGTTAAAATAAAAGTCCCGAAAATAATAGTCGGAGGACAGTGTATAATATCACGTATGCAACGGATACTAATTTAACGACTGAATTATCGGGGCTCGTGGATATTATTAATTATTATTGTTGTATATTGTGGTTAATAGTCATAGATTGAGTAGGCGAGTTTGAATAGCAATATAAATGTTTATAATATATAAGAAATGTAGAAAATAAATATTAAAACTAAGTTTAATGGGTGACGAATTTATGACTGCGTACTATTACAATCACATTATGTTTTAATAATTAATAATTACCACGATGTCGCTTAGTTTAATATTCCAAACACAAAGCGAAGTATTTATTACAACAGTAGTTTTTTTTTTTTTGAGGTTGACAATTATTGTCGATCAAAAATAACTCGTTTGTATAATATTTTAACCATCGATTGTGAATACAATTCATACTTTTATTATATTTTAAAATATTTTATTTTAGATTGATTGTAGAATACTATAATAGTTTGATAATAACAATAATTACAACAGTTAATATTATATCAATGCAATTGGCTTTAGACAATATCAGCATAAAAGAAGAGACTTTTCCTAACTTGTATAAATTACGAGTAGATACTTCAAGTCTTCAAACCACTATCATAATTCCAGTTAGTCTTGAAATACGCGAGCACGCAGTTAATCAAAAATTGGTGAAAGATATATTACGATAACGATTCTCTGATTTATCTTTTTTAAATATTCAACAAAATATTACAAATGACTTAAAATCAATTTAGTTAGTTTTAACTAAGCACAAAATAAATATTTAAAAAGGGAGGAAAGTAGGCAACCAATCTGCTATACAGTAGGAGTTGAGTGTATTTCGTTATTGAGTAGGTCACTGTAATGGATATGTTAAATTTGAATTCAATTATAAATCATTGCATATAAAAACGATTCTGAGTGGAGAATGTCTGTCAACCTAACATCATATAAATATATTGCTATTAATTATTATGTAGTAATTTATTTTACCTTTAGTAATAAATAATAATATATATAAATTAAAAATAAGCATCAAAAAATGTAGCTAAATGTTTTGAAAATGTTATTTTTAAGTACCTATATAAAATATGATAATAGTGATAAAAGTTCATACCCCCACGAAAAATATTTTTGAATTTTAACAAAATAACTAAAACCGTTGTTTTTCATTTGTAGAACAAATTTTATCCAAACTTGAACTTCAAATGTATATATTTTTAGGTTTTTTGATTCTAATATAAACTACGTATGAGGGAACTTACGTGTACCTACAGTTTTTAAGCCTCAGTAATAAAAAACGAATACTTTTAAATTTCCAACAATACAAAATGGTTTTCTAAATTTTTGTGATTTTGACCGTGGGAAATGGTTGGGTTAGAAGAAGATTTCTTTTCTATCAACGTAAAGGTCGTAAAGTAATTACTTTCTTTTACTGTAAAATAATACACATATAATTTCAATTGGCTTATACTGCGACCGATCGCATGCATATCGTAAATACCGAATTGCACATTATTAATCCGAAAAAATCTCATTTCTCTCCTCCCATCCGATCTTATATCCAGTCACCTGAACACTTGTGCATCGTGCTGCAGTAATAGACATGCAGCAGCAAGATTTGTATATTAACGTATAATATAATACGAGTATAGACGAGATAGGCGACTTTCGCCCGATTTTATAACGGGAAAAAGCGAATAATTTCAAGTTCACTGCACCCCACGCGCACGTTGCAACTAGTCATCCTATAATACTTATATACACTATATATGCGTAGGTATGTGTATATTATAATTATATTATACATATCGGTCGGATTTAATTTGGGAAACGAACCTTTTGACGTGCTGTTTTCAAACGACGGCGCCTCGTAGTCCCGCACGCGCGCACGAGGTAAATTAAAACCGCAATAATAACGGCAAAACAATAGTAATTACCGAAGACCGTAAAATAATAATATGGCTTTAATGGGAATCGATTAAAACACTATTATTTTATACGTCCGTGGAAATGCAAATATATTATTGACGGTGGGTTGTTCACACCACTCCGCTCTTTACATTAAATGTCTGGTTTTGTTTTCTAATAACGCCTGTTGAATTTTCATCGCATAGACCATAATTTATTGTAATTATGCACTCTGCTGCAAATGATATCTCTAACTATGAGATGGACAAACGTCGTTGTCTATATCGCCGCGGTGTTACTCACTGTCATAATATTAGTCACAAGTTTTCAAGAAATATGATATAAATATAAATTATATATATTATATATATATATATAATTTTTGCTATACAAAAAAAAAACAAATAAAAAATATTATTGTTTAAAATATTGTGTCATTGTTACCTATAGTAAATCCAATAATACCAATTTCTATAAAAGTGTGTAATTGATAAAAATGTATGTATTTTTGTTATGATAAACGCACAATAAATAAATTACTTGTGAAATATCGTGTATAGTAGATACATTTTATTTTTAAAATTAAATAGTAATCATAATTTATTAATTTCATTTGGTAAAATTAAAAAATATCTCGATCGTTTGTTTTCTAATAGACTAATTTACTAGCAATCTCAATAAATATTTAAATGAGTTAAAACAATAAAAACATTTTGTATAGGTGATATTACGGAACTCGTAATACAAAAAAAGTCATCTAAAGATATTTCTTAGTCAATGGGTTTTCCAGTCTCTCTTGTATTATGAGTTATGACATATGCCGTCCATGAAACTTTTTATGCACACTCATAAATGTATGTTGGATTTCCCATAAGAAAATCTTACTATCTAAATAATTATTAACACATTATTAAACGACTCTATATTGATCACGAATTTCGTTTTGATCATAATACTTGTCTTAAACGCATTATTCTTAATGAAGTCCAACTATTTTATTATATGAATCTGTCCAGTACAAAATTAATTTTCAGATTGAATTTTTTTATTATTATTATTATTCATTGTCTTAGAAAAATAACTTAACATAAAGGCAAATATGCGATGTACAGTTCATTGAAATTATTCGATTTATGTAGGTACCTAAACGACATAAATTTATTAAATTATAATAATATTTATTATACTTATTTACAGTGTATAACTTTACTAATGTATATTAACAGGTATATTATAAAGAAAAATTTGTCATTATCATATTTTTTTTAGTTCCTGAACACCAATAAAATTATTCTGTATCAAAAAAGAATAAAAAATTACATTATATCTGAGAGTGAGGTCATTTATCAGTAGATTTGATTTAATTATTATATATTACTTATTAGTACTATTAACTATAGTACCTTATAATTTTAGTTGCTTATATTATAAAATGCAGACAAACACTATAATAATTTGTAAATAAAAATAAATCGTATTTTATCTTAAATTTTCTAAAATTTCTATTATTTTTAACAAAATGAATCTTTTTAAAATCACATAAGTGACATTGTTGTTGTATTTTTATGGGGTCTGCTATTTGTTTGTATTTAAAACGTCCTCATAATCGTTGTTGCTGTCTATTGCTATAGCAAATGTAGGCTTCAAATCCCTACTCTGTTTCCATTAGCCGACGGAATAACTTGATGCGCTTGTATTTTATCGCCTGTAGTGTATTGTACAAGTATATCATACATCATACGGATAATTATGTGCTTTAAATTATTAAGTTTGCCGGGGATTGGGTTCTGACCTCGAGCGTCGGAACCGTTATAAAGTTTCTTTGACGGGTAAAAGCCAAATTGGATTTCGGGTAAGTCGTTGCGGTGGTGGCAGTTGGGGTGCGGTGGTGATGGTAGTTGGGGTGGAGTGGTAGAGAGGGGGTGGTGATCGTGGTGATGGTGGTGGTAATAGCGACGGCGGTGGCAGTGACGAGGGCCTGGGTTAGGTTAGGAAGTGGTGTACAGTGGTGGAATGACAAAGGCGGGTGTTTGGCAAGTGGATGGGTGGTGAGCCAAGATAGGAGGGGTTTTGATCTCCGGGCCGAGGATTTTCGAACTACCCTCTCCATCCTCGAGCTCCCGCCTTTTCCCAACCACCGCACGTTCCTTTTATGTGTTCCCTTCACCACCTAGTCCGTCTGGGAATAGCTCTTTGTACGACCTCGTTTGACCCGGCCGAATTTCAGACACCCGCACCTTGCCACTGTACGACCCAGACACGGTTGCGCAGCGGACGGTGAAGTATTTTTTCTCAATCCCTCTCCGCCATCCATTTCCCTCGACCACCACCGACTTCGCCACTGAACAACAACCGATCCCGGCCATCTCATCCCACACAACCCGTCCACTCAACATCAATCCGGCGCCCGCCACAAGGTTTTGAACCCCTTTTGGCCATAATAGCGGAGACCAGTAGTGGTGGTGGAGAGAATACTCCATATACACTCGATTCCATTAGAACTTTTTGGTTCGCTTGTTTTTAGACCATAGTCCCTCTGCTCCTCCGCTTTTAGACTTTTCCTTCCCTTACTTTTCGCTCTCTTCTTTTCTTTATTATTCTTTGTCCACTCCTCTTTCCCTACTTTATTTCCTTTGTTTTTTTTAACTACTCGATTTTTTCATCTAACTATACTCCATATCAGATTGACTCGTTGTTATCCCTTGTTCGTATGTTTTTAAAAAGCAAACAAACCATTCAGACGTGTAGTATAAGAAAATATATCGTTCTACACAATGTTGTTAGTTATGTCACTGCGAGACTTATTTCTGTTGATTCCACGTTGTTCGATAGTTAAAATAGATTTATATGTTAAAAAAAGAAAAAAAATTCATTTTTTAATTTATTGGTCTTATTTGTATTATTACATATTACATTTTTTTATATACAGTTATAATATTCCTATAATTGACACGATATTATATACCTGTATACCGTATACCACCTGTTTCATGTTTGTAAAGTATTCTGATTTAATTAAAATATATTTATATTTAATTAAGCTATTAAATAACTATGCATGCTCTACAATAATGAAATAATTAATGATTTTTCTCGTAATATTTTCAAACTTTAGATTCTATAATCTCTTCTCCGATCTTGTTTCTATCGTTACTCATATTGTCTATATATCTTTAATTTTAGAAGTTGCAGGATTTGTAATTTTATTTCATATTTTTTTTAACGATTCAATTGGTCTGTTATCATGTATAATCGTTTGAGAAAAACATATAGTTATTATTTGTTATAACACATTGACGGTTATATAAAATGTAAATATGCGAGATAGATTAAACCATAATATTATAATGAAAACAATGTTGTATGCTAAAAGTCTAGAAGTATTGTTAAAAATCTTGATCTAAGTCGTTTTTAAAAGATTAATTGTATACATAATTTTAATTGACTGAAAATACAAATTTTATTATCCATATCCTAAATCCTAATAATATATAATTTGATATAACATTCAAAAAGAATTGTATGCATCCTAACTTAGTAACTTATGTCCTACACAATGATGTATATTATAATCTAAAAAATACTATGATGTTTTATATGTAATATACTAATATGCATAATAATTTATCTTTATAATATTTGATACTAATTAAATACTTGATATAGCTAGTTTCAATATGTAAGTAATAAAATATTTATAAGGAAATATAATTTTTATGATAAAATCTTGCTTAATTCAATGGATGTAATAGGTATATTATATAATAAAATGTAAAATTAAGTTTTAACTTATAGAAGAGTATAATATATAAAAAATATTTTACTAGATTACTTATTCATTTTTAACTAGCTATTGATTTGATTTCTAACTTCTATTTAAAAAAACTTACAGTAGGACGTACATTACGTCTAACAAAAGAAGAACACATTATTTTCTATGCAACTGTTAATAAACTTTAATAATAGGTTATTATTTTGATTTTTACATTTTTTTAGGTACTCCCTAATCTATATCTCTGTCTATTAAAATTAATAATATAACTAACGGTTTTCAATCTTTGGTAGTATATAGATACTTGTATCAAAATATTTTTCATAGATAATCTCTCAACTCAAACAAAATAATTAGGACACATTCCTATGCTATGTTTTATTAATAAAATGCCGTAAAAATTGAAATTTCGGGTGGTCAGCCATCAGTTTATTAATAGAGTGGCATCCATTATAATTTATAAATATGTGTTTTAAGTTTGTACATACTAATAATATTTTTATTTATAACAACAACAATAATAATAGTACCTAATCAGTTAGTGCTAAAATATATTTATGACTACATAATAACCATTAAGGCTCACGTTAATCCAAAAATATTAATCTGTTTGGTTATACAAATCATTACATCATCTGGATGTTAAGGCATGTATTTTTTTAAATATAATTTCTTAATTATATGTAATAAATAATAATAAATAATTAACCGCAATAACACTAATAAATTAATTGTATAAACACGAATAGTTACAAATTGTCTCGTATAAATATTAAATTTATTCTTAAAACATGAACTATTAGCAAAATGCATTTCACTGGATGGCAGTGAGGAAGGAATACAAAATAATAAACTCTGGTTGGATACTAAAACGGTGCATTTTATTTTTGTATTCATTTTGAGGTCAATGCAGACGAATGCAGTAAACCATATTTAAGAAAGAAAGAAAAAAAACGATCCCTGTTGAATATTTTTGCCAAAAAATTGGCCGTTTATCTTTTCAGGCCGTTGCGTGTTTTTCGCGAGTTCTAGAAATAACCAGGCCGTTCACATCGCGAGTCTACCCGCACGACCGATTTTCACGGATGTTGCCAAAAAATTTCCCATATAATTGTTAAGACTGCTTAGCACGCACAGGCCTAACTAAAACAAACGCGCAATACGTGTGTATTCGCCTATAAATATATTTAATGTAGTTTATCTTTTAGCCAAGGCTTCCGTTTGAATTACGTTCCGAAACGTAGTGGCCAAGATATGAGAGTCTAAATGCTCAGAAACAACGAAACCAAGACGTGGTTAAATGGTATTTATTTATTTAATGTAACAGCATTGTTCATGAATATTTATCATAAAGATCGATGAAGATCTTTCACATGATACATGATACGTGATATTTTATGATACTGTTATCCATTTGTAAAATATAGTTCAAGTTTAACTAAAATACATTTTCTAGGGTTTTTATTGAATAAGCAAATTGTACGTATATTATAACTTTTAAAATTTACCAATGATTAATATTTTATAAAAACATTGAAATTATAATAACAATCATATAAATTCATAAAATATAATAATGCTTCTCTACGTATTATTCTACATTATTCGAATTTAAACTATATACCTATTAATTATAGACTCAAACTATAGATATTTAAGTAGGTATATTAGTATATTACCTGACTGAAGGTGGAAAGGATCCTCGTTGATACTACTTGCTGGCAAATTTATAACATTTATTTTTACGACTATACATGCCTTGCAGAATCTGGTTGTACTGATAAAAAAAAAACTTAGGTGGATCAGTTCTGTGGACCGTTTAGACCAAATAATAGTTAATACTACACATTTCTCTATAATCGAATTTTATCATAATATTTCAAACCATTAATAAATAACATATTAGTGCATGAGAAATGGATTATAGGTATATATTGATCCTATAGGATCAAGGAAAGTGAGGTGATATCATATAAAAATTACATTAAATTAATAAAAGTAAAAGTCTCTATTTCAGATTTTCTAATTGAATTAAATAAGTATAATATATTATAATATTATACTATTTTGAAAAAATTGAATTATATAGTACAAGTGTCATTTATGATCCTGAATCATATTTATGATAATTAATAATATATTAATACACTGTATGCATATAATTTTAATGGTGTATATATATAGATATATATATTATACAGATAATATAAGCATAGGTCCGGTATATTCGGTATAGCTGGTATTTAGGTACATTAAATATACACACAGTATAAGCACTATGCCGGTTATAAATTGTATAATTGAAAAGTAAGCAAATTTAACGAGGTAGAAAAATACATAAGAAGTTTTACTTTTTTAGGATAACGGTGCAGACACGGTACATATAGTATAGCTGTTTTGGTACGGTAGAGTAGACATATATTTTCCATGATGTACATAAGTTTACACTTTAAGTTAAATGTATAATGAGCTCCAAGAAACCAACATAACTATAGTATAATTTATATAAATGTATATTTTCTGATAGGTACGTTTTAATATTTTAAATAAAGAAAAATTATGGTATGATTGTTTGACTTTGATTATAATACATTTATATTTAATTTTTATTAAATAAAATAACTCATCGTCTAAATTTTTATATTGAAAGTTGTATCTCATTACTTGTAAATTTAATTATATCATTATTACATTTTTAACATATTCACTTCAGTGAACGTTGTTGCATAATCTACCAATGTGACAATGATTAATAACACTACGTTAGTACGTTATTTTATAGAGAATGATAAAATATCTACAATGATATTTTTTTTTGTGTAAAATACACCGATGAAAATGTATTTCCTATCAAATGTCTTTAATTAAAATTTAACCCATAATAAAATGACATTTCTAAAAAATGTAATAATTATTTTTTTTTCTGCAGTGCCTATAGATATTTTTATTTATATTTAATTTATTTGCATAGAATTCTAATATCAAATTACACATGGATGCACAAATGTTATTATTTTATAACAGGTAATCGATATACCTGTTTCATATTAATAACATAAGAAGATGAAATAAAAAATACGAATACACTAATTTATGATATTTGTATTTTCATTCTTATTAAAATAAATTTTATTAAAAATACAACAAACCTATTTCAGAAATAAAAATATAAAAATGTATAATAATAAAATAGAAATAAAACTAAAGTTTTTCATTTTTGTAATATATAGCAGTGGTTCTTAACTATAGGTTCGCGACCCAATTTCGGATCGCCAATAATCTTAAATGGGTCGGCTAAAATTTAAACCGCCATTGAACATCATTTATAAAAAGGTCGTATGAAAAATTTGGTAAATATCTTGGGTCGCCACTACACAAAAGTTAAGGACCGCTGATATATAATATATAAATTTTTTTTCTAAGTGTCAGCACATACACACATACATATACATCGTGTAAACACACATATTATATTAATTATTTGATGTACATCTCGTATTGGTTGAATATGAATTAAATAAAAAAAAAACAAGCAAACAAACATTTTATATTTCTGTAGGTAGGTGTGCTCCGTACAACAACGAAATCGCGTTGGATGTTTTTTCTTTTTACGACTTTAGTGCGTGTCTTCTATATATTATGGTGAATATATTAAACAGGCGTGCTAAAGTTGAGGATGACTGATGCAATCAGCTGTATAACATAAGCCCCAAACGAAATAATATGCAGCTATCGATATATTTTCACAACGGCGAACGGATATGGTTGGTTGTAATAGAATATATAGAAATGTGACAGAGTGAAACACAAAATCGTACGTTGAATTTAAAACGCTTTGATCGGGAGCGAGCGAGAGAGACAGGGAGTGACAGAGTGAGAAGGAGCACGACAGAGGTCCGGCCGACGACGTTGAATTTATAATTCGGACGACGATGTTTTTGACGGTGGCGATTACGAGTGGGGAGTGAGATAAAAATTAATATTACTTGCGTTCGGACAACGGCCGTCTATCACTTCATAATATAATATAATAATATTATAATAAAGTAACCACCGTATGTTTAATATTTTAATAATATTATTATACTCGACGAGTGAAGATGATAATAATAATAATAATTGGGTATACGCAACGATAACAACGACAGTATCGGCGGCAATGACGCCGACGACAGCTGCTGCTGCTGCTGCTGCGCCTTAATGAAACGTTACATAGTAGATAATGTTTTAAGGTACCAGCTTAGCCGTATAATATCGTGGTCGTGGTTCGTTTCGGCGACGAGCGCGCGTACCGATCGTTCAGATTTGGGGAGGGGGTGTGAGGGGGGCTCGGCCGTTAGACAATGGACAATGTATAATATTATTATTATTATTATTATTATGTTTGCCCGGCGGTTTTTGCGGCCGGGCCGAGGCCTTGAGAAACGACCAGGAAACGCGAGCGTTGGGCGCGCATAAAGAGAATAATGGACGGACGAACCGACGGCGTCGAGACTTGAGATTTCGTGGTTATACATATCGTTGCCCCCACCGCCGCCGAACACGGTTTTAATCATTACACAAAACCGTCTTGTAACATTATGTGTACAAACACAGCCACACGGGCACACGGACGTATGCGTGAGCGAACGCGCTGTATAATATATATATATATATATATAAATATATAAACGCATTGAATAATGATATAATGTAATATTATTACTATATGCTTGGCGGACGCGCCCGCGGTAAAATGTAATACAATAATTGTTGCGCGAGTCGGGCGGCTCGTGATCGCGGCGGCTAAGAGCGCGCGTGTTATTGTATATAATATGTTGTGTGTACGTACAACCAGCGTACGCGACTACAACACCGCATTATACCTAGGTCGTGGTGTCGACGTCATCGCCGCCGTTCCGCGAGTGCGTGTGCGAACGATCACGCGTGCGTGGTAAGTCGGCGGCCGGCGAACCAGTTGCGCACTTGCGCGACGCGCGTCGACCGCCCGCGATGCGACAGCGGGCTGAGGATGCTCGTCGGTTTTTCTTCTATATTTCGTTACGTCTTTCCGCATACTATAACTACTATTGAAATATAATATTATGTATTATTGCACTTTTGACGACGCGATCTCTCTATACGGTCGTTTAACACGGTGCACTATTTAAAATTCGATGTGATAATATTGTATATGACATAATATTATACTATAGGCTCCGATACGTTCAACAGATCGTTTTTATTTTAACGGAAAAGGGGGGTAAAGTTAGAAATCTATGGGTCGGCATCCACCCGCACAGTCGTTAATAATCATGAGACGCACGAGCTTACAACATGATGCTTTTACATATAAGTATATATATACCCTATATACCAGCTATAATATATATATGATCCACACACATAATACCTACCAAATCCCCAATCACCCCGCTTCCGGAGATTTGCACCACTGGATACGATTCGATTCGGACGTTTGTTTTTAAACTTTGAAACGCGCGACCGGGGTCGTTGAACGGCTAGACTTTATTATTCGCAAACGATTTCGGCTGCAAAATACGTTTTTTTTTATCACTCGAACCGCGGTCACGTTATTTACATATGCGCTCGCGAGCACAAAGAACCTACGACCACCCTTGTAAAAATTGCGCCAAAGGTGCAGACCGTATTATTGTATAAACGATACTCAAGTATATATGTTGTCATTTAAATAATATCATATTAAATTCTATATAAGACTCGCCATATTTGAATTGTATTCTCATATTATTATACCCGCAGTGAGCATATGATATACACACACGTCATATTATACGTTACAATACGCCGGGTTATTGCTAAACAAAACAACCCAAACCGAACAAACGACTATTTACCTATACTTAACACGTCCCATACACTTGCACCTATATACGGCTTAATCGGTATATATTGACGCAAAATATGGTATTATGCTATTATATAGGTATTAAAGGTATATAATAATATAATCACAATACACAGATATATCGTGTATAAAAAAAATATAACAATTTAATGTAGTTATTTTTGTCATATAACGACGAACGTGGATGACCATCATCGCTGTCGTCCGCCCTCCAATTCGTTTGAGGCCCCATTATCGTTATTATTACTATATTTTTTTTTTAATACGACCATCACGACGTGCTTCATCCGTCAGCTACGAACGGACATGTCTATGTCCCCTATGTATACACACATAATATTAATATTATTGTCGCGCCACTCTTGTTTCCGTCCAAATATCATTATTTCACCCGGCGTGCATGTTTGTACAATATATCGTTACGATACATTATTTTTACACGTTCGGGTATAATATATATACTGAGTGCATACAAAACACACATTATTATATATATCAACGATGACGATGGACATTTCGCGCTGTACATTATTATTTATTATATTTTAACATCAACGGTAATTATTACAACTATACAATGATTATTTTTGGATCTTCGTTGTTATATCTATATATTATATACAAAATAACTGGATAACGGACCATATTTATAATTTTTATAATTAGAGTATGAAAACTAACACACAATGCCTTGTTTGAAACATATCAAATTTCCAAATACACTATAATAGTAGAACTTGATATGTAGCTTAAAAATGTTATTAGAAAAGTTTTGCCTTGGCAAAAATAACAAATTTAATGAAAACCCTCTTGTTAGTTTTTTTTTTTTTTTTTAATTAACCAAAAATTGATCCAAGATAAAATTAATTATAGTTCATTCAAATAAAATAACACTTACATTAATTTTGACTACACTACAATTTAATAGGTATATTGAACTGACCTATTAGTGTCGAACTACACATAATGTTGACCTGAGCAGACACAATAATAACAACAGGTGTATATAGGATTCCGAGAAACATAATATTGTTACATTTTTTAGAGGTCGAGAGCAGTATTTGCATAAACTTTTTTATATTCTAAAAGAATTGTGAAATATAGTTTGGTTTATTTTAGTATATTATATGAATATGACATATTTTTTATAATAAATATATATAAGATCAATTCTATTCAGGTCCATTCAATTCTTCAGTTCAATTGAACCTTCAAAAAATTAAATTTGGGTCCCAGACTTTTTAGGACTAATTTAGGCAAACTGCAAATGACAATTACGTATTATTAATAACAATAAATGGTTTTTATGAAAATTTTATTCATCATAAGTATTAACGTTAAAAATATAGTTTTTTCTCAATTATTGAAACGCAATTAAAGTTTATTAACGTAAACTGTTAGATAAAAATCATTAAACGCATATATACTTTGCTAAATTGTTAATAAGCACTATAGGATTCTTTTCAATTTCCTGAGCCAAAAGATAATGTGAAAGGATCAGATTGTAGGACGTAGGCACCTATACTTTTTATTATAGCTATCATTTGATTTACTTATATTTAAGTATTTAAAACTTTAAAAATATCAACTTATTATGACTTTTTATACTTATAGATAATTTTACAAACTTGTGGCAATGAAGAAAGTTGTACGCACAAGCGTTAAAAACACAATATATTGCTATATATTATATGTTAAGTATACTCATATTCTTGTAATTTACCTATATATTATTATTACTTTACTAATAATTATTTATATTGCATTAGACATTTTTTATAATACCTATATTATATTGGTCAGTGGTTACAACATACCTATAATTGTATACAATTTTATACTCACCAAATAACCGAACGAGAAATTGTATAAGTAGGTGCAGTACCTATACCTTTTTTAAGATGATTTTACAACACTGTCTTAGAATATAAAAGTTTATTTCATAATAGGAAAAAAATAATTTTCTTATTTTTGTATGTAAGTATCTATTTGATGACATAAAGTCATTACATCTTACACGATATTGGTTGAATCTATTATAATAGCATTTTTTTCCATAATAATAACAATTATTACTTATTTACAATATATATATATATATATATATTAAATGTACCGTGTTTATATACATAACAATACATATTTTATTTACAATGTCCTCCAACGTTAATTATAAAATCGGACTATGGCGGTCTATACCATGGGTCACCAAATGGCGGCCTGCGAACAAATTTTATCCGGCCCACAGACAAAGAATAAATAACACATATTACCACAATATTATATGTTATTGTTGTAAATTATTATTTTTGTTAAATATTATTGATTTTTAAACAATGTAAATTTGTACTTAGAATTTTGATGGCCCGCGAAAAATTTTCAGTTTCCTAATGGATAACGTGGACCTTCAAAAATATTAATTGGTGACCCCTGGCCTATTCCATAATACTACACCTATACGTATAGTACCTGCTTATAAAGTATATAGCCTTTATTGATTCTATTCTATATATACATATTATATACAATATACACCATCAGCTCAAATATTATTCTGACTAAATATTATTCTTCATGATTAAATAAAAAAAATAGAATAGTATTCTATTGACAATTATTAGAATTAGTTTTTATTATTCTTAACACTATTCGTACTCACGGCAAAAACTCTCTAGACGTCTAGACTGCAGTTGTACCTTGGTATACATTTTAATATTTTATTGTTCAAATCAATTTAAAATCTACTTTGTTCTATAATAGAAAATATTGTAATAGCTTGCAAACCCATATTTGATAAGAATACAATCAATACGTTCAATAAATATAGTTAATACCAAACTTATAATATAAATAGTAGGTAGTTGAATATATTTTTAAATATTATTATTTAAACTATTATACAAAATAATTGAATTCAATTTTTGACTATGTTATATATAGCGTGTAAATTGATCCGGTATTTTATTTAGATAGGTAGGTACTTAAATTATTGTTGTTATATAATTCTCATTAAATTATCAATAAATTAGTATATATAGGTATCTACGACTCGTATTAATTAAATAAAAAATATGAAAGACGGTATAAAATATATGCATACATTGATATATATGTATACACACGTATATACATTTTTATTTCACAAAAATAATACAATTTTTTTTAACTATATGACCTTAAAGGTATAAAATTTCAGATTAAAAATCGTAAAATTTTAGAACGTACCTATTGCATGTATTTTTTGAATAGATTATATGCAATTTATAAGGAGCCATTATAAGCACGACTACTCTTTTTGACCAATTAGAATCAAAGACCTTGTTTGTTCAAATAATAATGATAAAAGTAAAATAAAGCGGAAATATATTTCTCTGTAGCTAAATTTTTGCAAACAACAGAAAATACAAAAATAAGTTTTAATAATTTGGATAAAAAAAGTTAGAGCAATATCATTAATAATTATACTATGCCTATAAAATAAAAACCATATGAGTATATTATTGAAAAATTATAAAAAACACGTTAAATGTAGCAACTATCTAATACATCATCTATACCTATAAAATATTTATATAATTATTTGAAAACTATATATACTTAATACAAATTAATTATAATAATATAAGTTTTTAGAAATATTCCTGTTCTTACAGTAACAAATTATTAAACTTTTTCCGATACTATCATTTCTAGCTGAAATTAATTTCATGATTCAAGGCAGTTCAGTGGCCTTAAACGATTTGCATTTTCTGCGTGTTAGTAACCATATTTTGCTACGTTTATACGTGTGGCTATTTCGAAAAGTTCGCCTAGACGCAATCGAATCATTTACGACATGCACCTAAATAAAAATATAAAATAAAACATCAATCGCCAAACGAAAAAATCTCGGTTATGGCTGTATTTGGTCAGTGCAGTTGCCAGTTCTATAATACACTACTCATATATAGTTTATGCTATATTATTTTAAGTGGCTAATAAATAAAATGTATATATATATATATATATATATATATATATTATATATAAAATCGAAAAATTGATTTCATCAGAAAACGATGTACATGGACTTTCGTACAAAACGTCATAAACGTGTTTTAGACGTGTCGGGCGTCGGACCGAAAGTCTTTTAAAAAAGATTTTTTTAAGAAATACACAAATAAAAACCATCGTCGTGAAAGGAATCGGCGTTGACGGTCCTAAACACGGATGTGTACGTGTGCGTATGAATATCATTATAATACGATATAATATGCGTATAATCCGCAAACGGCAATTCGGTCGAACGGCCAATGGGAACGATCGTATAACCTATCTGTTGACGATAAAATACATGTAATACATTATGTTGAATAAACGCGAGGCATTCATAACAGAAATAATATATATATATTCACATTTATTTATATATGTGTGCGTGTACGAGCGCGCGCGCGCTTGAAACAAATTCGCGAACGTTTGATGACGCGTTACGCAACGCGAGGCGATCGGCCGAATATCACCTGCACGTGCGTGTAAAAAAAAATCGCAAAATACGCGAATTTCCAAGGCGACCGGTTTTCGGCGGCGGGACGCCCAATGACGATGCGGAGAGGTGGCGACGATGCCGCGGCGGCTATACACGGTCGCGGTGGGAGGTGAACGTACGGCGGCGGTTTCGCGGCACGGGATGGGTGGGTCGGGAAAGTGGGTGCGGATGCCGGGGCAGCGTCCTCGCCGCTGCGTCGAAGGTTCGTCTAGTGCCCCCTCTCACCCACTCAAAGCCCCGCGTACCCCTCGCACACGCGTGCACGCCAATCGGGGTACTCCGCCGCCAACGCCGCCGGTCGCGATATTCGCGGGTGCCCACCGCCCCACCAGTCGTCCCCGACCCAGACCCAGGGCCCGCGTCGACCGGCCTACGCCGTCGTCACGAGGACGAGGCGCGAGGGGGCCGCGGGAGCCGGCGTCTAAGCGGCGTTGTCAGTTTGGGCGCACCGCCGGCACGACGTTTTTGCGCGCGCGTCCTATTCCGCCCGGTCGTTTCGTTTTTTGGCGCCGCGCGCTATACGGCACCAGTGCGGTGTACGCCAGCGCTCACAGTCACTCGATCAGTCGACCGGCAAAGTCATCGGAGGCCGGTTGAACTCCCATCGAAAGCGCGTGATAACGCACACACACACACACACACACACACACACACACACACACTCACTCACTCACTCATACACACTCTCACTCTCACACACACATACACATACCAAACTTACACACATACACTTAAACAGGACATACACATGCTCACAAATATATGTACACACACACGCACGACATACGCGCGCGAACAGAAATATTCGCGAACGACGCGATTAGTGCGCTCGTCATACGCCGGCGACGTGTTATACCGGTTTGTGAAAAAAAAAAATAATTATAATAATAATAAAAAAATTTTTATCGTTCCGTGTGTCCTCTCTATCGAGTGCCGCCGTGTTACACGCACACTCCAGGCGCCAAAATGAATTCATATAGCTAAGGTATATTAAAGAAAAAAAATAAAAAACAAAACAAAACAAAATCATAAGAAATTCAAAATACAAAAATATTTTTTTACTATTTTTTTTTTTTTTTTTTTATTCAAGTTTTATTTTGTATTTTGTATATAATAATTTATTATTGTTGTTGTTGTTGTTGTTGTTGTTGTTGTTGTTGTCTTTCGAACGTGCATTTCGTAAAAGGCGTTGCGGATCAGCTTCTTTTTTATTATTATTATTTATTTTGGTGTGTGCATGCTCGGTGTGTCGGATTAGCCAAAGTGCAAACAAAATCGTGTTATATATACCTTTACAACCAAACTTCCGTGATATTTTATTAGCCAGTACTAATGGTGTTACGAAAAGGAATTTCGCGAAGGACGATAACTACTAACACACAGTGCGTATAACTATGTGATTTTTTTAAATTTTATTTTATATTTGTAATTAATTTTTATTGTCTGCAATCCGTGGATGACGCACATTCATATAAATATATATATATATATATGTGTGTGTGTGTGAGTGTGTGTGTATTGGCGTACAATGTCGATACTCGATAGCAGAATCGCAATTCGGCCAATGTACGCATATATATATATATGCATATAAAATGTACCGCCGACTATACTATATGGTGCTCATTTAAGGCAAATATATATAGGTATTTACATGTTGTAATCACTTATCAAACGCTTTCAAACTTTCATCTTCTTATCACTAAAATAAAATAAATGTTATCTGACATAAAATACTTTATATCTATAAGCATTACCAGAAAATATTTAAAATTCAATATTTTTTCAAATATTATTTGTATTCGAGATTATTTATCTTTCAATTGAATTAAAATAATAATAAAATACATATATGTAATGTATATATTTGTTATGGGCATGCGCGTCTTTAAATTGCATACACATAACGCCAGTTAACGAGAATTTACAGAGTTCATTACTCAAAAATAATATTTATATAATGCACGATGAATAAATAGTAAAAATAGTTATAAAAAATATTTCAATACAATACAATTAAAAAGATGATTTTTGTAGATACCTTTAAATTTCAAAGTTTATTCCGTCACTTTTAATTGATTTTGTACCGAACAAAATGTATTCAAAAAAAGTCAATATTTCGATAAAAATTAGATTAAAACTTTCAGCGCTTGCTAGTTTTCTCCATTTCTTGAATATAGAATTTATTGTCAAGTTAGGTTGTAGTATTCTATTTCTATAAATGCCTAATCTATGACTGTTTATAAAAACTGTTTAGTATTTTGTATTTCCAACAAAAAATATTTTTCAAAAAAACTATATTGTAAAAATAGCAATCGCTCATTCATATGCATCAAACCCTAAAATTTTAGTAAAATTAAACTATACATTTTTTTCACAACAATACAGTCGACACTGAGCTTAAGTAAAAACCAATTATCTATAATATATTATAAACTATAAAACAATACACATTTTTACTAATATTATTTTCGTTCCTAGTATAAACCTATTTGTATCACACTACTTATTTGAGCATGCATTATACAGTTTTACATTTTTTTTATGCTTTAAGTGTTTTAAACCTTTAAATTATAATACTGTAAAACTATGGAGAACCAAGGTTATAAAATAATTATAAATCATCTGATTGGTTTTGAGTAGAAAGGACTTGCGAATATTACTTACCTGTAGAACACTCTAAGCCTTAATGGTTCCCAAACGTTATGACAACGTGACCAAAATATTTAGTTGATTCAATATTGTTGAGCCATACAAATAAATAATATTTTTAAAAAAAATACTTTGAAAAAAAATAATATAATAATATTTGAAACTTTAAGTATCAAATATTATAAGATATAAATTATAATATATTATTAAATTAAAAAAATAAATAAAATTACGAGGTTATGCGTGACCCACAAATTGAGAACCGCTAGGCTCGTAGATCAAGAATAAGGATAATGTAAGAATTAAATAAAAATAAATTATATTCGTTTTTTAATTATAAATAGATCAAAAAAATTAAAATACCTTCTTTGTTCAAAAATTTACATAAAACATATATTTATCATGTACTATGTGGGCAATATTAAAATTGGAAATGTAACATAAAAATTAAATTAACACGATCAAACTATAGAAAAACGAAAAAAAAAGTTTCAGTTTATGAATTTCTAAATGTAATGAATAATTTTTTTTCGATATCTAAAATAAAATATACTAAATTTCAATTTTCAGAAATATTTTCTACGCAATTTCCATACTTTATTTATAAAAAAGTTACAGTACAATTCTGTATACAGTCTTAAAATACTTAATGATAAAAATGTAACTGTAATATTATTTTTATTATCGTTATGGAGCATATTGTTGAAAATACAATTTTATAATATTTATTTGAATATAATAAATAAAATATTGTCAAAACAAAATTTTATTTGAAATAAGTTTTTGGTAATGAATAAAGTGATGAAATATTATAAATTTATAATTGAATACATTTTATACGTAGAACGAATACTAATTAACATTATCATTTAGTAAATAATATAGAGTTGGCTCAAATAAAAATCAATGGATGATAAACTAGATGTTCGTAATAATGAATACAGACAGTTATTACATAGGAAGAGCAGGATAATGGTTACATTTTAAAGAAAAAGACATTTAAAGTAACTGTAAAAAATTGTATCTAGAATAAGACTATGACCAGCCGATCAGATGACCAGAAGGTAATATAATGAAAACGTGTTTTTTTCTATACTAATTTTTTAATTTAATATTATAATTTTATCAAAAGTTGAACATAAATACTAGTTGAGAAGAATAAACTCCTATAAACCAACTTACCGATGATTTTACTAGTTTGTGGGGTGTATTGCCTACTTTTCCAATCCAATTTAATAGATTTCTTCCTTAAAATAAATATATAGATTCTTTTAGAACAAAAAAGTTATGTATATAATATACATACGGATCTTAAATTATGTTATAAATATAAAATTAAAGAATATTTTCCTCGATTGCATTTTTTATAACTCGTTTCATTCGATCATAGAGGTTTCAATAAGGATCACAACAATAAATTGGATCAAAACTAATTTTTATCTGACTAGAATTCTACCTTAAAAATAATGATATTAGAGAAGTAAATAGAGTAACGTACCCATATACATAATACATATTTATGTATATATATATATAAATCATTAGTTTATAATAACTCATCATTTACATAATATTATTATTTTTACTTATTTAGTACGGTATTATAGATAAAACAACTAAGACCAATATTTACAAGGAAATAATTTACCTATATAAACAGAATTAACATTTATTTGGCTGAAAATTGAATCTAATATAATAACAGTCAAATATAACCTAACATAAGAAAGTATATATATTGTATGGTTCAAACTTATGAATAATACAATACAATATCAATAACACATTTTACTGAAATCATTATTTTAAACACTTAACACGTAAATGTCGAAATCTTCTCTTCAACATATATATATATATATATTGTTATCATAATTTATTTTATAATAAAAAATAATGTGAAAATTACTATACAAATAAACACAAATTGTCACTTATATTATATTATATTATTGTATTTATTTATTAATTAAACAAATGTTTTCATTGTTTTTATGATAAATTTTTATTGATTTTTTATGTTACACTTCTTTATTTTATTTCTTGAGTACAATATACGAGTATACAAATGTATAATATACATAATATATTAATATTCTAGTTGAATTGAAAAAAAATATCTGAAACATTCTGTATATAAATTGTATCTATATTTTTAACTTCATAAATTATCTATAAATAGTATTTTATTAATAAGATTAAAGTAAATAAATATTTCACTATGTCGTAATAGTAACTGTTTAATAATGACTATAGGTCGAGTTCAGTGATAAAGTACTTATTAGTGTGTAGTTTTTACGATGATCGATTCATAATAATTATCTTTATAGCATAGTAACGATCAAATTGCCAATTGATTGTCAAACACTGTACTAAACATTTTTTTTTAATCCGTTCACTTATTTATTTTTCTAAAATATACCTACTATATGTCTGTACATATGCTATGATAATTAATATAAATATAAAATCTGGTGTTTAATTTAAGCGGTAGCTAGGTGTGTGGTGTATGGATTAGTCGGTAACTAAGTATAGTCCTAATTAAATTTTGTTCTTTTTTGATTAGATTATTAAAATAAATTGTATAAATTATAATTAATAATAGTTATTATAGCATATAATCAACGTTGACAATTAGTTTTAAAAAGCCTCATCAATATTTTTATCAACACGAGTGTTAAGATTTTTGATTCTAATTATTCTATTATTCAAATTATAAGTTCGTTTTTAAATTTTTTGAATAAAATATAAATATCATTATATTTTATAGTGATTAAAGTAGGATAGGTTAAGATTGTGTGTCGTGTGTATTGTATTTTTATAATAATCTAAAGTACCGCCATAGTTTTCTATTTATCATTAAAATAATGTACAAATATTGACTTCGGTGGTTTAATAAAGTATTGTTATAGATTTGAATAAATGATTTATTACGAGAGCGAAGGAAATATATACCTATATACTTTATGTTATATAAACAATAAACACACCTAAACGTTGATTATCATTAAGTCAACGGCTATGTATTAGAGAATTATACAGCTGCACTGCCCGCGATATCATAACGTTATAACTTATACACACATCAAGCTAGCTTGCTATAGGTAGTTTGATTGTACAATTGTAATTGTACACCCGATCTATAAAATGAATGCAGATAAGAATTTTTACGGCGATAGGTAGTAAAATGAAATAAGAAATATATCATAAATAAATTTAAAACAATAAATAATAATGGCCAGGACACTTCAGTAATTCAAAATTAATTATGACGAGCTCGTGTGATTTTACCGATGTCGGTCCTTATATCACTCGTCGTGTTAATGTCGAAAAAATACGTTTTTCACAAAAGCATTTTTTTTTTTATTTATAAAATTATTATATTTTATAATAATTATGCATTTATTGCAACATCACAAGTTCTTACATCAAATTTTACAATTATAAATATAATATTGTAGTACCTCCGGTAAGCAAAGCTTGTGCTGGGGGAGCAATTCTTAAAAATATAAAAGAGAACAATATTATATAATAAAATTTGGTATATGAATAAATAAATAGTATGTAGAGTCAAAAATATAGGAATACAGTGGATCATTCCATTATGTATATATAATATACATAAATCTTTTCGATTGTCGAATAAGTCCGCTTAATATGATATGCAAAGTGTTTATGGTTCGATTTGGTGATAATATGTACGAAATGAAACCTCGTGGGTCATACTGAGTGACACGTGGTTTCCCGAGGGAAATCCAGAAAAGTATATGCGTGTGCTTCTGCTGCGTATCATGTATATTATTTTAATGATATTATGTACGACATAGTAAACGTGTGTTTTTGTTCGTTACACAGGCTGTCTCAGACATGGGAAGCGAGCACTACTGTCTCCGGTGGAACAATCATCAGAACAACCTGCTGGGCGTATTCAGTCAACTGCTCCAAGAAGAGTCCCTCGTGGACGTGACGCTCGCCTGTTCGGAAGAAGGCCGACTGATCCGCGCCCATAAGGTAGTGTTATCCGCGTGCAGCGCGTACTTCAAGGCACTGTTCCTGGACCACCCGACCCGGCACCCGATCGTGGTGCTCAAAGACGTTCAATTCTCCGAACTCCGTGACCTGGTTGAGTTTATGTACCGGGGCGAAGTGAACGTGGACCACCGACAGCTGACCACCCTGCTGAAGACGGCCGAGAGTCTAAAGGTCAAGGGGCTGGCCGACATGGCTCGCCCCAGTGACGGCGACGACGACACCGTCGGCGACCGCGTCGAGCTGGTGCCCGCCGACAGGGATGACGAGCCTATGGAACCGGAAGACCTGCGACCGTTGAGCCGATGTCGGACGCCGGTGCCAGCCGAGAGTCGTACCCCGTCGCCACCGCCCACCGAGAGCGACGACAACCTGTCCATGCAAAGCGAACCCAGCGACATGACCACTGTCTGCAGGCACGACGACCAACCGTCCCCGTCCGGTTCCGGTCTGCCGCCAGTTCAGCAAGTACCTTTGGTAAGTGTTTTTTTTCTTTCACAACACATTTTTATACGATTCTCGCATATATACTAGTATGATATTATTATACAACATTATATAATATATTTAATATACCTATCTTTCGTTTGTTAATTTCATCTTTCAATTTTTTCGCCGTCAGTTCTGAATCTGATGTCGCGATATCGATGAGATTCCAATATATTGATTTTTACATGTATATTATACATACAATAAACGATATTTCTTTTTTTTTAAATGCGTAGTGAACACGACCGCAACTGCATCGCGGTCACAGACATAATATAATAATACCAACAAGGTGTCGAATGTAACACAATTTACGATGCTGATAATAATATTATTTTCATAAAAACTACGTGTAAGGAATTATTTTCTTTTTTATTCGGTCAACTTCTCTTAAAATTGATCGTTTCCCTGGAGTTACGTATTTGATATGTATATATGATAAATATGTGATGAGTATGAATCCCCGTCGCCGATCAAAGGAACTCATATCTATCAGCCCTTGTAATTGGATTACGTTGACAAATATATCAGATGATGATTTTATTCGTTCGAGATAGGCGACCCGTAAACTTCTCAGATTACGTTTAAGAACAACGCGTAAAGGTGAGAATATTCAAAAACAATACCGTTCGATCTCAGGTATAGGTAAACATTCAACGTATCGAGAAATCACAAACACCCGCGATTGTATTTTATTCGTTCGCGCCCTCCAAACGTCTATTTTACACTACTTCCGTTATTACATACCTGCGCGTGTCAATTTTAAATCTGTAACACGTCATGACTTTGCTGCTATACTATACCTATATTATTAATACAATGTGGCACTCCAGTAATTCTATGATGTGCGCGTTTGTGTGCTCCCGGGCGAGCGTACGCAATAATTTAGTTTATCTTAGTAAAATCATAATACAAATTACGTACTCATACTCAACATTACAAAAGTAATTTTAATTATAAAACGTAGTTAACATTTAATTATTTTTCTCCGAAATTCAATATTTTGTACCTACTCAAATATAACATAAATAACGGATCAATAACACTCAACAAATCAAATATAATGGTTTAATAATAATTGATTGCTGATTGCATTGACATGACATATATTTAATATTTTTCTGAGTTGACAGAATATTGAATAAAAAGTAATTAGTATTATTTTATTGGTTTAATTATTTTGATAATGAACAGACCTAAAAATTTGTATGCTATATTATATATGTATATTGAAATTATCAGTTAAAGGATTCCATTTCTTTAAAACATCGCTAACAATTTACCCAATGTTTATGTTTTCAATTTTGGATATATTTATTTTGTTTTTGTTTTTTACTGTTAAAATAACTGATTTTTTTAATTACATTTACTGAATTTGAATGTATGTTAATTTTTTTTTTTAACAATGACATTTTTATGAGGAATTTTAAATTAAATTCCTATTATGACTAAAGAGAAAGTATTTAAAGTACTTAAATTTCAGTAACAAAAGTAAAAAACTACCTTTTACTTATTATATTTAATTAATTACTTTAAATATTTAAATAACAAAATCATATTATATTAAACTTATTATGTATTATCTATCAATCTATCATAAATATCATCAAATGTTCAATAAAAATAAATAAAAAGTATCATTTTGAAATATAATATATCTAAAAATCATTAATATTTTCAAAATAGTTTTTGTAAGATTTCATTAAGATTAAGTAAATATAACAAGTATAAAATCGGCACTACATTTTAAAGAATTCAGTTCAACTTGTATAGCAATTTATATAATCGTTTTTATTCCAAGAAAATAATAACATACATAAATAATATCATACGTGTAAAGTTGTAAAATGTTTTTGATACAATCCCATCATTATAGTAATTTTAGATAATAACTGTGAACTCTTGATTTTAAGTTATCCTCTATACATTTTTATAATTTTATAATACGATCGGGTGTACACTATATTAGCATTTTCTATTGAAGCATATAGACACATATTCGTTTAATTGTATCATGTTAAATAATAATTTGTTAAGATTATCTTAAACTTACTGTTTAACGTGTTAAGTTAATTAGTAAGCGTATCTTGAAAGTAACTTATCTTATACATAGTGAACTATAATACCATGAAAGAATACATTTTAACTTGAGTTTCAAATCTAAAAATAATACATATTTTATCTGTATTTTATCTGTCATGTTAAATATTATGATAACATATTTACGTTTTTTTTTTCATTTAAATAAGATATTATATAGAATATATTATTTATTTAATTTGTTAAATGTAATTATTTATTTACGTGCAAAATCATTTAAATTATACTAAAGTTATAGACTTATATAAAAAGTACTTCAACTCGCAATTATTATATTATAATAATTTTAAATTCAAAATTAGTTTTCTTTTATAGTTACGTAGTTAACCCTAATATTATGTATGTATACCCTTGGATTGGAAACTTAATCATTTTTAGTACTTTTAAGAGCTAAATTTTCAATATTCCATAGTGTACATTGTATATTGAAGATAAACTAATGAAATTATGTCAATAACATGAAATTACCAGTAGGTATGCACCTTTTAAATAACATATATTTTTGTTATTTTGTCGTGATTCAAAGAATAATAACAATGTTATAGCCATTTAAGTATACCATGTATAATAACAGACATTAATTAATAATAATAAATACACCACGTATAATTTTATCAGTTTTTGGTAGTAAATAATATATTATTTTAAATAGTTTTCATTCTAAAGTGAGAAAAATAATATTGATTTAACTTACTAAGTTTTTACTTTTTTTTTCTTTTTAATATTATAAGTTCTGGCACAGAACGTTTCGTAAACATCATTATCACTACTGTCTAGAATTTGTATTGATTAGAATCGAATTCAGTTGGCACTTTGGTGAGTCTGATTTTCTCTGTATTTTCATGTTTAATATTTTCCCAACATAATTAAACATTTTTCGTAACCATTAAAAAATTTTGTTAATATTTCAGAAAAATAGTTTTAAGCTTAGAATCGTTTTTTAAATATGATGATTTATCATTACTTTTGACTTGTGCCGTTATCACTAATCACAATACCACCATTAAACAAACATATGCTGAAATGAGCGAAACAAAATAAGTTCTTAATATCCTTGGTCTTTATATTTTGGATATCTAGAGTAATTTATGAATTAATAGAATTTATAATTATAAGTATCAAATCTTGGCATTTTAATACAAGGCTACCTTATCGCATTCATTAAAATATTAATTAAAACACAGTAAATGTTGAAAAACTGTACTTACTAAGTATTTATTTTTAAAAGAAATTGAATATTGTATAAAGTTATTTATAATAATTATACAATAGGTACTATGATACATATAGAGTAGAGTAAACTTATATAAGATCCAATATCCTTTATTTGTATTTTATATGCTTAAATAAGTATTAACTAGTATGCTTTTATCATGAACCAATTTAACAAAATCGATAATTTTATTTGAATTTTTAATAAAACCATACGCGTATGACAATGTAATAAAAAAAGTATCTCTATATATTATATACATATCTTAAATCAACATAATTTTTTTTTATCATATTTTAATCATAAATAAAGGTTGCTGACGTTGCTATTAAAATTATTATTAGGTGCCTACCTACATGTTTTATTTACAACAAAATAAATAATTTGAATATCATAACTTTATAATTTTCGTAAATAAATAGATTTATATTAAATTGGTTTTAAATACTCTCAATAAAATAATTAAATATATCAATATTACGTAATAATCTATGTAGTATTACACTATTTACTATGCTTAATATAATATTTCGAAATGTTTAAAGTATATTATACTGTCACTGTGTGCATAACTGTTGGGTATAAAATGTTATTTATCTGTCAAGTATTTTATTTTTAACCAGTATAGACATATTTGAAGGTCTACATTAAAAATTATTAGTTTAAGCCTAAGATATGATGCAGTCTGTAAATTTATGGTATCTAAATTTAAAAAAAAAATCACAAAAGTATACAAAATATTAAGTAGGTATTCTAATTTAATTATATAATGTATAACACTATACGTATATAAAATATTAAGCCAATTAAAATAAGTTTGTTTAATAATAAGGTAATTACTTGGAATGGAAAGAAAATACCAATTAAATTTTAAATTTTGAACAGTTTATTAATTATACAATAATATGTTGGTTCTAAACATTAAGAAGTACCAATATGGCAATTTGTGAACATAATATATAATTAAATCGACCATCAAATTTCGTAAAAATATAAAATTATTCAATACAATTTCAGGTAATGTTGTATCTTAGAATATAATTAATAATTAAATTTCGCAAATAATAAAATAGCAAAATCATAAGTTCCGACTTTGAAATGACTAATGACTTATTTTTTGCATACTTTATAACCAGGAAATCCTTCACACATAGTTGATCATGAATATGCATTGATATTCAAAAATGTAATTCGTTAACTTTAAGTGCGTGTTTAATTAAGACATGAAATTCAGAGAGCAGAGATAAATAACATGACCTAAATGTATATTTGAACCCAAGTATATATTTCCCAATTTATTATTTTTATGATAATTTATAATTAAGACTTAAAAATATGGAGAAATAAGTTTTTTGAGTGAGTATTTCTTTATTGTAATAGGATATATTTTAAAAATTAACAAGTAATTGTATTATATATTTCATTTCAAAATATTTATTAATTTCCTCAACGAATAAAATTATATTTATACTAATAATTACTCAATTTTTTTAAACTATATAAATATATACGAGTATATTATAAATAAAATTATTATTTCAATAGAAAAATAATACATAAATTCATTACTTACCAAATAACTGTCCAACCTAATTTAAAAATTAATTAGGTTTAAATTAGTAGTCTTGTATATAGTCGTTTGTCTAATTTATTAAAGTTATCAATAAAATACTTAAAGTAAATAATTTTCCTTGATTAAATTTTTAATAATCAAGAACTTTTGATATTTTTATTCTTATCAAAATTAGAGTAACCTTTAATTAAATTTGTTAAAGTCTAATTTTTTTGAGAAATCAGCATAATAATAAAAATTTTAGTAATTATTATAAAATATTACTATAATTATTTTTAACATACATTCTTTAAGTATGTAGTTATTAATATATGTATATATTTATAAATTAAGTATTACGTTTATTTCGTCTAAAGTGTTATGCAATACAACCCCAACTTTGAACCAATAATATGTGTAAAAAATAAAATTTATAATCTCATTACTTTCCTCTGAAAAATTATTTCTAATGCAACAATGCAATTGCATTAAAATAAGAATTAAATTTCAAAATCCAGTAATTAAACTGTTATATTTGAGTTCATAATATGATATTTTTCAACCCTTAGTGTAGTACAAAATATAATAATTAATCTATACACGGACTACACATATATAATATATTTAATATATAATAGATGTTTTTAGTCATTACATAATTTACTCATGCATGATACATTACATAGTGCTACACTACATCTTTAACTGATTAAAGTATTCCAAAAATGGTTTTGGAATACTTTACAAAATGTTAATCTACTACTTCGATCATCTAAACATGAAATACTTAAAAATCTAACTACTCGTCAAAATGTCGACGTCTATGCAACAAAAAAATACAATACATGCATTTTATTTTGTTCACATAAATTAAATAAGAATAACACTTATAATTATATTTTAGCGTTTAACACCAGCTTTAAAAATCACACATTTGATATAATTGATATAAAGGTATCATACATAGAGTCGTCACGCGATTTTTACAATAATAATTGTCCTCAAATTCCACTTTTTTTTTACCGATTTGGCCTTGTCTTTTCTCGTCTTAACGAATATTTTCATATTGTACAATGTATTATGTAAACTCTGAACAAAGGTTTTATAGCCTTGAAACATGTTTTAGTACATTAAGAGCATTCGTATCACGTATTACATGAAATTATCTGGGGTAACTTCTTTTTAATTTAATTTTTGGCAATGTTGATACTCTCATGAAAATTAACTTTTTTTGGTATAGTTTCATCTTTTAGAATAATATATTTACTATCCTATGTAAATTTTAAAGTATTCTGCATTTAAATAATAATACTTTCGAATTTTCTATACTTATATTATAAACAGTTATTGACGGCTATATATATATTTTAATTAAAAACCTTCAACTAATGATTTTTGACATTTATTTTAGTCTCTAGTTTTATATAATATTTATTATTTATATTAATTGTTGGTGTACATACTAAATGTATAAGTTTGAAATAATTTATTAATTAGTTTTATTAATTGTATACAATTAATGATAAACAGTTTATTTTTTGCTGGTTTCAAAAAGAGAAAATGCTCGGAGTTTGATAATAACATATTGTAAGAAAAGAAACTTTAGTTTTTATTAAAGAGTGTTACCTCTTCAGTCTTCAATGAATAATAAGTTACGAGTATTTATATAGAATATAGATAGTAGTTTTATTCAAAACTGAAGTAAAAATAAATTGTTCTTTACATTTCAAAATTTCTATTATTTTTAATAATTATCAGAGAAAAAATATAAAAATATCTCTACCACTTGAATTTTTGTTAAAACGTGAATTATTACAAATACAATACATTGACACATTACCTCTAGAATACCTGTTAAAGTGGCTTACTCAAGATTAAAAGGAGATTATAGACATATATATTGCATTTTTATTCTCCATTTAATTATGTTTTTATAGTATTTATACTATTAGGCAGAAATGGTTATAAATACTAAAATAACTACTAAACATTAAATATTTTTTATATAAATTATTTTACTGTAATTATTATATTATAGTATTCACTTTTTTAAAACTGCACATAGTTATATATACCTGTTTTGTTTTACATATATATATCCTTCAAATTTTAGTTGATTAAAATTCAATTTAAATATTTTGTCTATAAAATTCAATTATATATTATGTCTAAAGTTAAAGGTAACAGTGTAACACTAAATATTTTGTAGAACGACCTTCAATTTGAATCGATATTTTTATAAGGTGGGGACATTTTGTTAAACAATTTAAGAAAAACTCGTATTTTTAGCACTGCATGCATACGCATTACACGCATTTAAATACAAATGCTAACTTTTTATTATTACATCTTTGTATTGATTTTTTTTCTTATAGTATTCGATCTAAATTCAAAATTTAGTAGTGAGAGTTAATTAAAAGTTTTAACATAATATGCATTATACGAAAATATTAATTTCAGGTTTTTTAAATTTAAAATCAAACTACCTATCAGAGAATTAGTATTTAATGTTATTGACGTGAAACTAAATGTTATTTATGCTCATATAGTCATATTATATTGAGAAATATATTATACATTTGTAAAAACTAAAACGACATTATTGAAACCCTAGAAAAATAATCGTAAGAAGTTGGTAAATTAGAGAATTTCAATTACAGTCTGACAAAAACGAATTATTTAAATTTAAATTTCAACTTTGGTTAATTTTAAATTCATATAAATAAAAAAAAATTAAATTAATTATTCATTATCCAATATATTTTTTTAAAGTTTTAGTTCCAACCAAATCAATAATAAACAAAACATGTTGTTATGCGCATATTTATTTTACGACAAGAATTTTTTATTTCAATTTAATTTTACATATCTTAAGTTCAGATGGTTAATAAATGTCAACCAAGCTAAATTATCTTATGTTCTTTTGTGAATAATACATAATTATAAAAACCGTTTTTATCATATCATAATTCGGTACCTACTAATGAATTATCTTATTGATTTTTTTTTTTTGTTATTTATTTTACACACTAATCTGTTATTTTACCTGTACAAACGTCAGGTACCTATAGAATACAAAATATGACAAATATTTTATTAGAGATTTGTAATTAGAATAACTCAAATAAAAATTTAGAATTTTTGTATTAAAATATATAAAATAACTAATCATATTTGTTTATAATTTACCATAAAACTATTTTTTAAATTAAAATTAAAATATGAAAAAATTTATTTTACTGATAGCGTTTTGGAAAACGTATATTTTTTTCCCCATTAAAACATGATATCCGATTATAGTTTTGGTATAAATATCTGGGTAAGAACTTTAAATTGTAATACACTTCTTAGTTCTTAATGATTTAATTTTTTAAATAATAAATATGCATAAACAATCACAGTAAATAATAACCCAATCGTAACTTATATTATAAAAATGTGAAGTTTTGTCTGTTTTTACTAAGGCAAAGTAAAAGAATTACGGTTAAATTTTTTAAATAGGTGAGTATCTCTTAATGAAGTCTACCTAACTTTATATAACCAAATAAAATCATGAATGAGAAAATTAGTCTTTATAAATCTAATAATAATCCATAAGTAATATTCCATATCAATAATAATTTGCATCTATTGGCAAATAAACAAATAATATGTGACGTGATTAACTATATAGTTCAATATAAATGATATTAGATATATTTATAAATACCAAATGATTCTCCTGTGCGTACTGCTAAAGACCATATTTTAAAATTTATTCATTTTTATAACATTTATGGAATGACCTAAGGTGTAAAAATTTCATTTTTTTTAAACGAAAAACACCATTTTTATTATAAATTTTAAAGCAGTTAATTTTTATAAATTTTTATTAATATTATTATTCGAGATTTGAAATCGTGGTTTCTGATTAATTAACATGTATCGGTCCTTAGTAAGACCCTAAGTCTTACATAAAATATAAAATTGTATGTGTATAATAATTAGACTAGTATTTATTATACATACTAAGTTAATTTATAGATTACTTAAAAACGCCTTGAAGGGATCGATAATAATAATGGTTATATTAAATTTAACTAATACTTTAGGTATGCCAATAGATATAATAGGTATATAATTTCATGTATACTTGTTTAATGTATTTTCAGCAATACAATCGTTTAATCGTTTTTAACTATATACAATACTAATCAAAATTTAAACTGCGTTTTTTTATTCAAGTTTTTATAAATCTTTAAATATACAGTATAATAATAACTAACATAAATTATATATATTATGTTTCTAACTGTTAAATTGGAGAAGCCACCCACTGGTAACACACCTACAAAATGTATAAAATGCATCACAAAGTCGTTTTCAATATTAAGAAATATTTGTGCATCGTAGAATTATAATATAATAAATTATACCTATATCAATATTAAAGTTTCACAATTTCCATCAGACTATATTGATTCCTTAATAACTTATCAGTTAACAATTTAAATTTTAGTTCTTCTATAAAGTACTTTTTCTATGTTGAAACTTCAAGTTAGGCAACGTTTATTATCTAAAATTTTATTTCAATAATCTCTTATCAATTTCTGAATATATTATTATTATTATTAAATGAGAAACCAACACCTCGAATGAATAGCATCCACGCTCAATATAATATTATACGTAATTAGTTAAAATTTATAATTTTTTTTAATGAACTCGTTTTAAACGAATTTTGGTATGACTAAAACCAATATTGTATTCTATAGTTCTTGAAGAAAGAAGCTGACTGTGACAAGACTGATGACCGAAGCATTCAAGGGGAAAGCTCTTCAGAATACCGGAGTATACCAGATCCGGTAAGCACAAAATATTGTCTATTTATTTAGTCATTTACATTGCATCCATTCCCGTTATTATTAAATATATTAATATATATAATAAAAATCTAACTCAGAGTAGAAAATGAAAAATATTCATTTTTTTATAACGAGACTGAACATAATTTAAAGGGAAAAAAACTAGAACGAATTGTACAATTTTTTTTTTGCCATTTACTGATTTTATGCGGCTAAGAAATATTTAAATGCATTTATACAAACAAGTGCAGTCTCAAGAAGTTGACTTCAAAACAATTAATTATTATTATTACTTAATATAACTATGTAGGTTCATTTTATTTACTCTCCAAATTCTATAATTATCATAGGTACTTTAAGCGATAAATGTTGTAAGCTGTAAAATTTTTATGTTAATCATAAAGTGGTGACAATTTCAGAATTGGATTGCTCCGAACTGCAACTTCCATGATGATTTGTATGATGTTATTATAAACCTATTTAAAAATAATATGAACCATGAAAGGTATAAAAAAAAAAGGCATAATGATACTGTGCAAAACTTAATTCTTTAAGCCACCGCAAATAAATGATAAATTTATTATAATTGTGATTAATTATTTTAGTTAATTGTATAATTGCAATAATTATATTTTATGAACACATAAACGACATTATAACTAAACTTTGGTTTTCACTCAATTTGATAAATTTTAATGTTAAACTTCGACATATAATTTGAGTATAACATACATACTTAGCCATTCAACATTAATATATTTTTTGGTTCTGTTTGATTTCATTAACTTTGATACTTTCCAAAAATCATTATATTTTGTACAGTTAAATAAAATTATTTGTAACAACCAACTACAGAATTATCTGTCATATTTAAGTCCATAAACCTGTTGATGTGTCTTAAATTGTACGAATATACCCATGAATTAAAATCTTTTTTTTAAAATACACAAAAGAATTTCATGTAACATTAATATTCTTAAGATTTTATAATTATTTTATAATTTGTATACCGCTTAATCCTATTTAATATTGTTGAAAAACTATAACAATTCCATTATTGTAAGTCGGTGAAATTCTTTACAGAGTAAGAATCTACTATTTGAACGTTTAATCGTTAGTTCATTTTTTGTTTTTTTTTTGTCATTTTAATTTTAAATTGGTTAAATATCTATTTACTAAATACATTATCGATTATTATGATATACACCAGAGAAAGATTGTTATAAATAAAATACAATGTGTACTTATCACAAGCGCAATTGAGATTAAAATTCAACGGGAAATCTACGGCCCAATTCGAAATTGTATGATTTTAGTTTTTATTATCTTCAGTATTTTTCGAATTTTTTAATGACACCATTTAACAAGACTTGACAAGTTCTAATGAATACGCGGTCTAAAGAGAGCTTTATATAGTAGTTAAGATGGTCTTAATTGGTCCTCGAAAAGTAGTAAGAAACAATTCTCCACGAAACCGTTGCGGTCAAATAAGGAAAATTGGAACCTAAATTACAAACTGCGGGGGTCAGGCACCATTACCAACCCTAGTTGTGCCGTACCACCGATTGTTATTATAATTATTATATACGCTGCGACGAATCGACCAAAAAATACCAACTACGCGCAGTGGTATAAAGATTGTCAAAAATGTAACTGCGAAAAACTCGCCAAACCAGAAACGACCTGCGTTACGATTATTTCATTTAAATTTCGCATTTGCATAATACCACTGCTCTACCAATGTTCGGTACGGAAATTATAATCGTTAACCCGTGTGATCATAAATTTAAAAATCCGTGCGTTTTGTACACGTGTATATTTTTTTTATAATAATATTATAATACACTTAAATATTATATTGTGCGTTTTCTTAAACGAACGGTGTGCGCGGATTGGAGTTTTCGATCGTAAAATATTATATTATATTTTACATATATATATATATATATATTATATGTATGTATATATATATGGCCTGGCCGCACCTGTAGCCAAAACAAAAACGACAAAAAAAAAAAAACAACGTCAACTTCTTGTGCTGACACTATTATTTTGTCCTCCATGAGTATTATTTACTTGACAGTATATCAATAATATTACACAATTTTTTTTTGTTTTTTTTTTTTTAACTTTTTATCTCCTCGGTTTTTTTCCACACACCCTTTTACGTAAACGATTATACTAAACGAAATTTACCAGCGAAAAGAAGTTGATGAGAGTTATTTTTTTTTTTGTTTTTTTTTGTTTCGGTTACAGGAACGCGACGGCAGGACGACGACGACGACACCTACGCCAACGCCAACGACGCCGACACCGGCTACGATGACGACGACGACGGCTGCGGCGGACGCTATTGTCGCTTTGACCACGACACCGACGCGGTCGTACACATGCTTGTACTGCAACCTAACGTTCCCGCATCAGAGCAAACTGACGCGACACATACTGTCGCACAGCCTGGACAACAACCAACCCGGCGGCACGTCGTTTACGGACCCCGGCGGTGGCGGCGGCGGCACGACCGTACCACCGCCTCTGTCGTCGTCGGCGGCGCTGTCGCTGTCGCTGTTGTCCGCGTCGTCGTCGGCCGCCGCTGCGGCGTCGCTGCAGCAGGCGTGCGGCATCGCTGGCGCAATGGACGACGGCGTGGGCGGTACGCTATGCAAGTTTTGCGGCAAAACGTTCCCGGACGTGGCCACGCTGGTCGGCCACCTGCCCGCGCACACCGGCGACCGGCCGTTCAAGTGCGAGTTCTGCGGCAAAGCGTTCAAGCTCCGGCACCACATGAAAGACCACTGTCGCGTGCACACCGGCGAACGGCCGTTCCGGTGCGCGCTGTGCGGCAAGACGTTCAGCCGGTCGACGATACTCAAAGCGCACGAGAAGACGCACTACCCGAAGTTCACGGGCCGACACCGGTTCGTGTCGTCGCCCAGTCCCGAAGAGGAGCCCGGAGGAGGCGGTGGCGGCGGTGGCGGAGGAGGGATGTTAGTTGGCGGCGGAGGGTTGGGGAATTTCGGAGGCGGAATGGCGCAGGCGGTCGCGACGATCGCGTCCGCCGCCGTCAGACCGTTCGACTTGACCGTCATCCAGCATCATCATCACCACAGGCACGGCAGCGGGTCACCGCCGGCCCCACCGCCGCCTCCGCCCACGCCACCATGACGACGATTGTTTCCTTATAGGGTGTAGTGGAAATGGGGTCGCGCCAGTGGCCGTTCTCTACGCTCAGAGTCATATACGATATACTATTATATATTTTGTTACGTTGTAATATCCGTCATATATTATTATTATTATTATTATTATTATATAGTTATTAACTTATTATTATTATTATTATTATTACGTCGTCTTATTCGCTACATTATATCCGAGATAAACTGAAGACATACACCGCCATGACGATTCGTATAGGTTTTCGTAGGTAATTGTTTTGAACGTAAAAAAAATTAAAAAATTAACAAATTAAAAAAGTTGAACTACCCGAATTCGAAAAATGCCGTCCGATTTGAATCTATTGAAATTCGTGTCCGGCGGCCGGTGCGCTTTCGCCCCCGTGCACACGATGACATAGTCCTATAATATACGGCTATACACTCACTACTATACGTATTTATGTCGTGTACGCGAACCGCATTTCGCATTTCGTGTATTTTTTTTTTTATTTTTTTTTACACGCTTTGTTGCGTGACGAAAAACAAAAACGATCGCCACCAGAACGTTTAACGGCTTCGCCTTCTCCTCCTCCTACCACCCCCCCCGCCCCATTTATTCACCCCACTCGCCGTCGTCGAATGTTAGGATCGTACGCGAAAACTGTTCAAATATTTTAGGTTAGAATCAATACCACGCGCCGCGCCGTCATTCATGCATGCCTCATATTATTATTATTATTATTATTACGTACACACGTATAGCGGTGCCCTCGTCGACTTTCGTTCTGTGTCGGCGGCAAAATTGGCCTCGGTCAACAAATTGTCGGGAAGACATGGCCAATAGGTATAATAACAATAATAGTAAGGTAGGTACGATATGCGCACCGTTAAATACCGACGGAATATGAAATATACCTATATTTCGTGCGCAGTGAAATAGTCGACTGGAACGCCTTCGCGCCGGTAGTCGGGGCGTCCTGCAGTACTTTTTACCGAAATCGGCCGCAAATAAATTGAATACGTGTAGCTCGTAAAATAACACAATAGATCATTCGTGGTTTTTTTTTTTTTCTCGTTCGATAGGTATACCCGTCATAATTAATACACGCGTTATTGAATTGTTTTTATGTCCCCCCCCCTTTTGCACCGATGTTTGATTTATTTCGGACATAAAGTACGACAAATACACGTGATACATTCAACTGATCATTTATCCCATTAGATATTATGTATTCTTATCTTTACCACGTTTGGCAACAAAACTAAACAGCCCGTGATTGCCGTTGTTGGATCCCGAACAGACGATTGAATCTGTACGTGTATTATTTAGTGCATATAGCTCATTGCACGTCCCGTCCTCTTTCGCCTCCGTGAGCAATAGCAGATCGCCGTAAAGTTCTCAATTAAAATGTTAACAATAATAAACAATAATCACTGTTTTTAAAATACATTTGATTTGTATTGAAAAGCGTTTTCATACACAAGCCAGATGTTCTCTTTTCACGCGGAATTGACAGAAGTTTAAAAGAGTTGGACGCGCATCATTTATTATTACGCCGACACGAGGACATTTTATTCATCCGTGCATTGTAATTATTTTAATACTCTCATGAAAAAAATACTCCTTTTTTACGTTCGAACTAATTACCTTTGAAAACATTACATTCAGCTAGAGCCCTTGAGTACTTCTAACATTAGTAACAATTAACGGTGTGTATAATTGGTTAAGGATTCAAAAATCAAGAGAACATTTTTTAACGTATTTAATTTCGTTCATCATTATTATAATGCTCTAGCGCCTATTCATAAGTCAGTAGATTTAATTTTCTGTGATATGCATGTATATAATAGAATTTATATATTTATATGAATAATTAAACAATATCTAATTTTAAATAACAGAAGTAGGCGTTAACATGGACCAGTACAGCTTATTAATATAACATTCAAATGTACTGACATTAAAATTTCGAATCTGTTTTATTATAATATTACTAGTTCCGCTAATGATGATAAAATATGGCGTTAATAACATTGTTATTGTTTATTTTATTTATTAGTTAACCAACCAAAAAACTACTTTACTCTCATTTGGTTTTTTTAGTTACTATCGAATATTTAATTATACGTATTCAATAAATATAAATACAATTTTGGTTTAATTCTCGGATTCAATTTTTTAAATCGTTTTTCAACGAATTCAGTTTAATTCGTTCGTCCATATTTTAAACTTTTAAATGATACTCAGAATGTTATAAAAATCCAGTTCATCGTTATAAATTCATCATACGTGTAATTTAAGAGTATCGCAAATATTAACCTCATAAATATTTACATATTTTCCCGAAGACACGTGTGCTCATAAAAGCTTGCGTAAGGATCAAAATATTATATTTTCTAAAAACATTTACTATGATAATATATTATATACGTTTTACCAGTCATGTCACCGTTTTTTGTTAATTATTGGCACTCAATCGCAAAATATAATATAAGTCATTTAAGCTTTTTATTTATTATTTGTTTGTTAAAATCTATGTAACACGTGTGATCAAATTTTCTCATTTTCATAAAATTATTATTATTATTATTATTATATAATTAAAACTATAAAGTAGATTAACACAAAATGTGCGTATTGTCGAATTCTATACCAGAATGAAAATAGCGAGATGTGAAGGAACAAGAATGTGATATTTTTTCGATAGTTGATTAGAATAATATATTGTATTATATTACTGAATAAGATTTCTTTTTAAAGATATTATTTGTACTGTACTTAGTCGTGGAATGTATCAATCTATACAAAAAGTATAGCATCAAATAATAGTTTTATGTTTTCGAATAATTAATATATTAATAAAAATGAATAATATAATATAGGTACCTACACCATAATTAAAATGATTAGAAATTAGGATTATATTTAGTGTTTTATTAGTTATTTGTACATAACAATACCAACTAACTTAAATTTTATATAATAAAAATATTTTTCTTTAAAATAAATGATAAACTTGTCAATAAGGATGTATCAAATCCGTCTCATATATATAATTTCATAATATGTAGTTAACAGTAAAGTTACTAAAAAAAAAATTGTACAATTTTAATGGCAAGTCTCAATTTATTGTTATGGTACAAAATACAAATGTCACTATGTGAGGAAATTATCTCAAACATTAATGTTTCATGATTTAATTCTATTCAGTTTGTTGATGGACCAAAACGAACGTAACATATGACCTGAACTCGAACTGAGCAGTGGTATTTTTAAACGATATATATATGGCCATATGGGCTTAATTTTAGGTTAGGCCATGGTCGTCTGCGATTACCGTGGGTTAGGATTAAGGTGTTCCGACTGTGATAGGCTACATATGTATGGTATTTAAAAGATTTGTTATAAAATATGTAAACAGGGGATTTGAAAGACATACTCTTGATGCTTTGTAATCTTCGTCATTGCGCGCTCCTAACCAAACAGCGCTCTAATTCTTATCACTACATTTTATAAAGTTAATATCTAAACATAATAATATAAGCTCAGAATTACTACCTACGTAAAGGAAGAACATTCGATAACGATAACCAAGTCATGTAATGCTCAACTCGTATATACTTTTTAGCTATAATGCGCGACCAAAGTCGGCTATTTAACTTTACGATATCATATATTATTATTATTATAGTATTATATGTTTCGGGTAAAACCTAAAGACATGTGGTATTTAAAAAATAGCGAAGTTTACAAACACGAAGGAGAGTCTTTAAAAATCTCCTGCGTTTATTAAGTATCTTTTTGTTGTTAAATCGATTAAGTTTTTTTTTAATTTTTGAAAGATCTTTTAATACATTTTAAGCATTTATATTTGTCACCAAAATCATTTATCATTTTCAGAAGCACTTATGCACACTATTTTATTTTTATCTAACAGCACAACCATAATGTTTCTTATAATGTTACCCAATTATTAACGTTGTGGCCCAATGCAAAACGTTTATGTATAAGATTAGGCAGTATTTGTATTATGTAATGAAAATTCATTTTTCAATAACGCGTTCGACGACGATGATGATGTGAACCCCGAGTAGCGTATAAGAAATAATTTTTAGTAAATGTGATAACGATATAAGTGAGAACATCGATTATTTTTTATTATTAGGTGCTAAAAACATTATAAGATTAGCTTTTTGTGTATTTTATTATAGTTTTTTTTTCTGTCAGTGCAATATACGTATATAAAAAAAATTGCTAATGTACGAAACAACAGAGTTTTTATTTTTTTTTTCACATCCTACATCATACACACACACATTATACATATTACAACATGCGTTGAACATCTAAACATTTTATATACTCCGCTATATTTATGCTCATCAATACTGCTACTATCGACTTGCAATATAAAATATAATGTGTGTAATAAAATTCGTCCATTGCGTATAATAATATTATGGTTTCCGGACAACTGGCCAATTGTATCCATTATATACGCCAGTCGTTTTACGTTAACATTGATTGATTCGTGTGTGTATTATGTGTGAAATAGGAAGTTTGCTTGGTGGAAGGGGTGTTCAACACGTTGGCCGCATACAGGTCGCAAGTTTCCGTTCTACAACAAGGATTTTCCGCTTTCAGTCGGTTCTCGACTCTGCCGCCCGTTTACAATACAGGTAAAAAAAAAGAATAATAATAATAACCCTATACACAGAAAAATACTCTAAACCTAAACGGTCGGTGGATTTAATCGCTGACCGCTGTCGTATATTATTATGTTATATGTACATGGTATTTTACCGGTATCGAGTTCATATAATATAATAATATATCTAATAAATCATACGGTTCTAATGTATTATAATAAACAAGTACTACAATAATAATTCTTAAAATTTCACTATTATAATATGATTGTCATTTCTAAGCAATTAAAATTCTATAATTATAAATTATAATATTATAATATAAATCTCAACTTAAAAGTCACATTTTAAATAGTAATAATACACCACCATACGTATATATTATGTCTGTAGTGTATTTTATTTTTCGCGTTTACGGTTATACGCGTATAAAACAAAAAACGTTTGAAACCCAAAACAAAATTTTAGTATAGTGAAATTTATTTTAACATGTAATATAGATAGTTAATATAATCTAGACGAGCTAGACAGTGTTAATCGTACATCTATTTAAATTAAAATTTCAGATAACAGTATATAGTTATTATAGGTAAATATAGATAGGCGTACGTTAAATATTCGCGTGCGACGCACTGACGCGTATTTGAGATAAGTGTTTTCAGATAAATTTGCGTATCATTAAAAGACGCGCGTCTGACGTCGAACGAATCGAGTCGAAATATACAGTAGCTCATCGTCTCTTGTGCGTAAACCTACGTTACTCTACATATACATAGGTACTACCTATATTCGTATATCTGTATGTATCCATGCAGTCTGATCAGATAGACTTTGACAAATATTCAAATTCCTATCTAGTGTTCAATATTATTTCAGTATCTCTAATATATATATATAAGCTAGATATACGTACCGCACTTCGACTTTTTAAATTTATATACAAAAAAAAAAATCGATAAAAGTCATTTTCTTTCCGATACACGAGTCATTTGTAAGCCATCGACGAGGTATATTTTCATCTATTACATTCAGACATGCAGTCACACAGATACTGTCATAACTTTATAAAACGTTATAACCAGTTGGATGTATTAATTTGATTTTATACGAAAATATAATATATAACACGTACATCTAATAATATACAATTACTGGCTAGTATAGGTAATTACTATAGTAACACAGACGCGCGCGTTATATTTTAGCTTCGCGTTGCAAAGGCGTACAATAAAATCCTACCGTGTATAAAATATAATATCGTTACGTAACGTTTGGAGTTTCGATGAGATCAATATATGTATATGCCATACTTATGTCTTAAATACAATAATAATAGTTGGGTGTATTTGTGCGCACAAAATTTTTGAAAACAATTTTCTATCCTTGCTTAAGACTTACACACTCTTCTTGATTTCTTAACAAGCAAATCGAGAAAATTATTACGTAACTGGCGTGTTATAAAGAAACAAGCGACAGAAAAAACAATAGCAGACGCGTTTTCAACAATACACAAGCTGTGTGTATTTTGATTTATAACAATAATCACCCTACTAACGAACACAGTTCCGACGAATATATATATATATATATAAAAAAAAAACCTGTCACGACACTTGTTACGCAACTTGTGGAGGGTGTTTAAATTGGCGCGGAATAGTGTAAAGTTTTATTTATTTAATATTTAGTTATTATTATATAATTTAAAGCTATGACGAATGAATCGTCACATTATAAAACTGAAACACTAAACCGAGCTTAGTTTACCACTTTAATGTTTATAAAAAAAACACTAACAATAATAAAAAGAAATGCAATTTTTAAATGTCTTACCATTTTTATTATAAGTATTTTTACTTTTAGTTTGATGACCCTAATTTTTTGTTTCGTGCTCTAGCAGAATATTTTCTTATTTTCAAAAACGTCACTGCATAAAATATATTAATATAATAAAATATTGAGTCAATAGAGAAGAATTAAGAATTTTTATTTTCAGTGAGCTAATAACAGTAGAGTAAAAACTCGTATCTTCCCTTTTTCAAATCACTATTCCTATTATGAGGGACCATCCACATAAATCATAGGTTGGAGCTAAGCAAGATAGGCAAAGAAGGCGTTCTAAGAAATTATTTCAATTTTAATTATTATTAATTTCTATAACAATTATTAAACCACATAACTACCTACCTACCGGCTACCTGAAATGCTTAAAAATTATATGTTTATTATATTATAAAATACGCTTTTTAATTTTTATATTTCAGGTGCTACATAAACATTTAAATTATTCAATATATACATTGAATAAACTAAATAACTAAGTACCAAAGTTATAAAATATTTTTAATGTTGATTGTTTGGTACTTACGTAGTTACACATCTTGTTTGTGTTCAGTACAATAAATTATATCTAAAACTATAACTAAACTTTTTTAGGTAAACATTTAAAACAGTTTGAAAACTCCATCAAATATTTCATTATTGTTAAATATAATAGTTTTATTTTCCTGATGGATTTTTGGTCATAAAATATACAATGAAACCGCGATCAGTCGAAATACAAGAAAAATGTAATCAAACTCAAATATTATAAATTTTAATATTGCGTCATTTAAAAATTTTAAATTCTATAAATAATTTCTTAATATTTAACAATATTATGAATATACCTATAAGGCTATAACGCTACTATAATGTCAATATAAAGAATTACAAGAAAGAAATAAAAGAAGACATTTTGTATATGAAAAAACTATAAAGGGTTGGCGTCCGTGATCACTTAACCTAACCATTGCATAGATAGAACATAAATTTGAATACCTACTATATGCTTTTACATAATACAGTATCTGCACAGAATCCATATATATATATTATACACGACATTTGGCGTGTAAAGTGCGTAAGCTATTTTGTTTAGATAATACATTTGCCTTTAGGGACAAATAATAGACGCATACACGAAACATTACGAATAATATTTTGAATAAACATTTTTCTTGGGATTACGGAATGTCTTTATGGATATACGTTTAAATTAAATTTAAAATAAAAATAAAGTTTTCATTTTTAATAATACCATAACATGTCTATATTGTATTCTTCCATCGTGTCACTTACCTACCTACTGGCTACTATACATAAATCGATTTGCTTTCAACCTAATTATACCGTTGTCGACAAAATAAAATATGAAAAAAAATCAACTATTTTTAGTCCATCAATTATCAACCCTCAACAATTATTATAAATAACTAGAGACTATAGATTAAAATAAATAAGTGTTTGACATTTTTTTATTGACGTTTTCAAACAAGTAACCTGCTTTAGAGCATAAAAACCAAAATATTAGAATGGCTGCTAAAAAAAAAAAAAAAAACGTTGACAACTCATGTACAATACACCTAAACTTAACTATTTTTCGATTTAAACGAGTACCATCAACTTAATCTTGACAAATAAACTTGATTAAAAAATACTCACCCTATTAGAAATCTTATTACTATATAGTTTAGTGCTCTCTGATGTATACAAGCGCTCAACCTTTGTGAATTACGTTGATAATGTATACGGAGTAGTTCATTTAAGATTTAACTATATACATTTATTTAACGCCAATTTTACGTAATTTTGAAAAAAAATGATAATAACACTAAATTTTAAGAAATATTTTCTTATTCTAGTAATTTAAAATTTTTTTTTTGCTTCACAATCGGATGCAGAACATTCTTTTAAAAAATCCGATGTATTAATATTGAATATATTTTAATCAATCATCTATGTTCTATTGCAGAAAAATCAAACACAATTATAATGATAAGAGTACAGTTACACAGCAATATAGGGATAGAAATCTTGCCTGCAAAAGTCACGATGCTCTAGAATAACTCGACTCATCTAAATTCTAAATGCTTATATTAATAAAAAAAAACCTGTTCAGTATCCGAAATACATCAACGTTTTTAGTAAAGTATTTTGCTTCCGGTTATGGTGTTGTTTGTTGGACATTAAAAAATAGATTGCTTTGTAAAAACTTCTACAGTACCACGTTTTTATAAATAAACAGTATCAAATCACGATGACGTTATGCAAAAGACTTATTTCATTTTTATTTTTTCAAAAACCACAAAAATCGGCTATAGGACCAAACTCCGTTTGGCGAGAGTGTAAATATAAAATATATCTGCCCGCAACCGTTTGTTTCGACAACGCGTAACAATGTGGCGTGCACGCGCTCGTGTGCATGTGTTTTGTGTGTGCAGAAACTTCCGTGTCGCTGTACTCGGTGCTCCAACAACAAGGGCTGATCGGGCCGTGCGTGAGCTCCAGCGACGAGGTGGCCAGCCGGTGCCTGATCCGGTGCGCCATTTGCCTGGCGGGTTTCCCGTCCACGTGGCTCCTCGAACAGCACACGGCCCTGCAGCACACCGGGCAACCGGTGCGCGGTCACGGCGGCGACGGCGGCGACGAGAAACCGTTCCAGTGCGACCAGTGCGGCCAGAGTTACCGTTACCGTTCGGCCTATCTCAAACACCGCGAACAAAACCACAGGGCCCGCTTGCCGGCCGACAAGCTGTTCACGTGTGACATATGCGGCATGCAGTTCAGGTGAGTCCAATGGGTTTTCGCTCGCCGTTATAATTATTATTATTATTATTACTTTTTTTCGCACGCCAAAAGACGCGCGTGACACCGTTTGACCGAACCAGTTTTCGCGTCGGAAACCGGTCCCCCGAGTCGTACGATATAATAATAATAATAAAAATAATTGCGATCCGTTTGGGTACCGCAAACGCACATGTCGGCGAATCGCACACCGGTTGGATAATATCGTACTCCGTCCGGTTTTTACCTCTCTCTCGCGTTCAACATTATAATCTATTATGCTGCAGGTATATACCTCTCTATTACCTGTATAATGCACCGCGCGGTTTTATTACTATCATACTATTTCGCTTAATCTCGTATACCGAACAATGTTGTCCGCGGTACTGGTTCGACTCCTATTCGTAGTCGTTCTGCAGAACACCGCCGCCACCGGTGCTCTATAATTTTCGTTCTCGAACTAACGTTCGTTCTTGTAACCATCGCACACTTGGAGCTCCTCCCCCCCCCCTCTGCAGATGTTTACGGCCGTGTGCCAACTCTAGATATTACGATAATAATATATAATATATAATATACAAATTAAACGCTAAAATATTATAATACGTAGCCTTTGACGGTAACGAAATAAAATATTCGTAAACGCGATAAAGTGTCCACGAGGATTATGCTAAGTTGATTTTTTATGATTACAAATGATATTATTCTCATTCGTTTAAACGATATTCGCGCACATAACACGTTTTATACAAATCATTGCATGTACATAAAATATGAATAATATAATATACAACTGTGATAAATTTTCGACATTATTATGGTACTTACGTACGATACTTTTTGAATGTGCGCGACACGTTTGATTCTGTATAGACATGTAAAATACCAAACTAAATTGTTCGGTATCATTTTAAATTTAAATGTTTAAATATGAATTAAATAAGTTTGTGGCGCGTTAGGGTTGACATTATATTATATCGCATAATAGCGCGGTTACTACAATGCAAGTGCCAAATGTAGCCGGTCAGAGTACAGATTTTAGTTACGTATGATTCTATTACTATATACGGTTACCGCGAATGCGGTATTCACCATTGTGTATATATAGGTATATAATATTGAATAGATTTACAACGATATCGGCGTTAGTATTGAATATCAAATGGTCCATGTCCAGTCATTTGTTATTGATCACAACTAGTGATATCGGAATAAAAAAAAACTTCATTAAACCGTTCAATCTTCTTTGAAGTCTCGATAAAGGCACCCATATGACAATAGATATAGAAACCATCATGATTATCGTGATAGTTTTTACTCTTATTACGGTTTTGCGCCTTGACATTTTTCTAATGGTTATTGTCAACCACGGGGACATAGGCGTTTCATTTTACGGATTGATCGATCGGGCCTCGTACATTTCACAAGTACAATAAATTCGAATATTCACCACACATTATATGTGTACGTACTACAACTACTGTAATACGACTATATGGACATAAGCGTGGAAAACGATTAGGTCTGGAGTAGACACTTTTCGAAAAAAAATCGTCTAAATGATAGTATATATAGCGATTGCGCACGGCCAAAATTTTCCAAACTAGGAATTCCAGTTGCTAAGTAACTGATATCAAAATTTATCAAAAAAAGATATCAAAATTATTTGACTGATAGCAAAACAACAAATGATCATGAACGTTTTTTACCATAGACAAATTACTTTTCTACTCGCGTTTGGTCGATCCATGACATCGACTTTTTATAAGACGTATGAGGCCATCAGTACAAACGGGAAATTTGCAATTTTTTCGAAATTCTGTCTTTTCTGTTTTTTTATTATTATATGATAATCTGACGATAAAAACAATCGTACTGCGCAATATTAAAACGATTACAAATTTAACGAGAACCTTAATATGTCACGAGCGTCGTAAGTGTGCGTACATGTTGTGTGTGTTTTTCGCAGGTATCTCAAGTCGTTCAAAAAGCATCGGCTCAACCACGCGCTGGAGAGGCTACAGCGAGACGTACCGGCGGCCGTGACGGCGGCGCACAGTGACGACAGCCGAGACGTGCCGGCGACACCGACCGCCGCTAAGTCATCGTCGTCCGACAGCCAGGTGACCAGCACGAACGAAGTGGTGTCCGCAGTGGCGTCGGCGGCCGGACAGCAGAAGGCGTCCGGTGACGCAGCCGCCACTTCGCCGCCGTCGCTGTTCAACATGCTCAGATCGAACGCTCAACGCACAGCCGCCGCTGCAGCCGCCGCCGTGGCTGGGTCCACTCCAGTGGCCGTTGTGGCCGCGGCGTCCGCTGCCGCAGCTGTGACGACGGCCGCCACCGCCAACAACAACAACGGTAATGGCATTAACAACAACAACAACAACAGCCGAGACGCCAAATCGTTTGCGTGCCCGTTCTGCGGCAAGTGCGTCCGATCTAAGGAAAACCTAAAGCTGCACGTGCGCAAGCACACGGGCGAGCGGCCGTTCGCGTGCCTGTTCTGCGGTCGCGCGTTCGGCGGCAAGAGCGATCTGACCCGACACCTGCGCATCCACACCGGCGAGCGGCCGTACCACTGCGAGATGTGCGGCAAGTGTTTCGCCAGGGCAGACTACCTGTCCAAACACCTGACCACGCACATACACAACAACCATCAGCGTTGAACGCCCTGCGACTATATATTATAAATATTATAGCTTCAATATTCATACCATCGTCGTGTATATGACGTGTTGTTGTTGTCATCGTCGTCGCCGTCGTCTTTATAATTAATTTTATTATTATTATTAAAATTATTATTATTATTATTATCATCATCATTATTATTATTATTATTATTATTATTATTATTATTATACTAATATTACTCGATCTAGAAATATACGACGCGTGGCCCGGCGCCATGGTTCAAAACGGATTTCCTCTTGGCAAATACGTCTTTTGATTTTCTACTCGTTTTCAACGCGTTGTTCGTTTCCGGTGGTCTGTTTGTAATCGAATGGTCTTTTTTTTTTTTTTTTTTTTGTAATTATTATTTTCTATCTATCAATACATTTTGCTATAAAATATTATACGCCCGACAGTTATTGTGTCGTCGACGTCGGTCGATTTGGTTTCTGAGCGCCGCTCGGAGAAAAGCTCAATTTTTTTAACGTGATTTTATATATACCTATATTAAACAGCACCGCCATAATATAATAAATAATATGTCCGGTGATTTTTATTATCATAAATTTTTTTTTAATTCGAAACGATTGATACCGACCGATAACGTATAACCGACGTGTAATGTCCGCGATCGTATATAATTATTATCTTTGCCATCCGTTTTGAACCATTGTCGTCGTAAGGAGGAAAAATCGAACGTCAAAGAACGACAGCGGCCTATAAATATTTTAATAACATTTTATTATAATAATAATACAAAATATTTTAATATTTTAATATATATATATATATAAATATAAAAATATATACGTGTATATATACACTACGTATATATCGAATCCAACTCAATTGTACACACGAAAGATAGCAACAACAAAAAAGAACTAAATTATATAAGTAAATATATAATTATAATTCTCTAGTCATATAAATTAACGTTTATATTTCCTTTGAAAAAATCAAAATTGTTTTTGTTTATGTGATCAGACGTACGGTTTGTTTTTTATTTCGTAAATCGTCGTGCTTTTCTCTTTAAAATGTTTGACATATTTATATTGTTTTAATTTTTGTTACTTTGTATATCTATAAATACGTTTACTCGCATATTCACGGTTAAATTCGTTCGCGATTTTCTATGTGATAATTTTTATTTTATTGTATTTTTTTTTTTTTTTTTTTCTATAAACCTGTATGTGATAAATGTGAAATTACATTACGATAGTGATTGGGGGCGTCACAAACGAAGTCGAGTGTCTCGCACAATCGTCGTACGTCCCGGAGTGATGTGTTATAGAACTCGACAATTCGACATTTATATTTTAACGGAAACATATTATTATTTAGATTAGGATTTATTCAATAGGGCTTTTATGTATTTGTATTTTTTTTTTGTCTCTCGTAATAAGCATATATTTATCTTGAGAAATTGTCAAGGAAATGTCATGTGATTGTATCTGTGATAGAAACGGTTAGGGAAGTGATATGTATTAAAACGTCGAACCATTAAAAAAAAAAAACAAAAAACAAAAAAACAAAAAAAAAAACAAAAATAGGGAATATTATTATAATAAAGTATATTATTGTGACTGCGATTGTGATAACATATATAGCAATTTGTTACCCATATTGTTACGTCGCGAGTACGGGTTATGACCAGATAGATAGGTGTTATAATTAATGATAAGCAGAGACGAGGACACGGGTGATAATAATGGTATGTGTAGATGTAAGTTTGTGAATTTTAATAGCGAACGAATTGTAATAGTGAATATATTATATGTAATATTACATATATTGTGATGTGTTATGTATAATAATACATACGATATTTCTATGAATGTATTATTATGAAGGTATTGTAGAGTGTTAGAGTGTTTTGTACTATCTGAAACAGTATAATATTACAAAATATTATGATGTTATAATAATTATTGCTATTTTACTATTATTGTCAATGATGTGCATTTATGATAATACGATACGGATAATAAATAGACTGAGATTTGGGTGGCCAGACCTGAGCCAGAGATAACATGACATATGTAAACATATAGGACATATTATATATTGTACAATTTAACTAAGAAGATAAATATTGCTCAAAAACAGTATTAAAACACATAACTCACAAATCTCAAACACACCGCGTATACATAATTAATTGATAATTATAAATAATAAATATATTAATTGTAATAGTCAAAACTCGTAACTGTAATAGTACAATTTTTTCGTAAAATGTTTAATTATTAAGCTTTTTTACAGCTCTACCTCATGTTTATATAATGTAATAATATATGTAAAACAGTACGATATTTCACAAATACTTGTAACAAAAGTACAAAATAGCCAATTTTTTTTGTTAATTAACTCACCTCTTTATATATTTTTATTTATACTTAACCTTAATAACTTATTATTATTTCTTTTTTAAATTTTTATTAAGTTTATATGTTTTCCATCAGTACCTCCGTTGTTTTTTTTTTTTTTTATTAACTATTATTTTAACGACGTATAAAAGTGTATTGATTCTGTACAATTCGATAAAAGGAAAATATATATATTAAATATAAAGAAATGTATTAAACAATTTTCGAAAATTTCCAAACATAAATAAATTTTGAAAAAATATAATATACTTAAGCTTTTTTTATACATATATAATAAAAATAGAATAATAAATAAATTTAGTCATTTTAAATGTTGTTTGTTGTTCGTTAAGCGTTTTCATGTTACTTTTATTCATCCGATTAGCGTGTTAGAAACATTATTATCATTATGCTAGCTGTAACCGAGTATATGTAATATTATTATTATTATTATTATTATTATTATTATGATTATATAGTCACATCTGTGTAATTTTTTTCAAAATCTTTTTTTTTTCATCGTTATTATTATTTATTAATTTGACACTGTACTTCTAAGGTACATATATTATTTTAGACGCATTGTTTTATACATAGATATATTATGTATAATATATATTGTATTATTCTAGGATAATAATGGTGTTAAGGGTGCAGGCTCAGGCGTACTTGGTACTTTGTATATGTATATATAATATACATATATATATATATATATACTCTTGCCACATTGGACAAATTATATAAGCGAGATTCCGGAACAATGGCTGTGTTTAATTATATATAATATATAATATACATTATTAAGTAATCCGATATGATAAATTAATACGAAATTGATATGCGAGGAAAATACATACATACACACACATTTACATACCTACATATACATACATGCATACATACATACATACATACATACATACATACATACAGTATATACTGCTTGGCGGTATCTGTGAGGAGGAGGGGATGAGAAGGGACAGTGTTTTTTTTTTTATTATTATTTCTTACTCATTATAATATATATAATACAGTCATATATAGGTAGGAACTATTTTTAATTATTTGTGATTTGATTTTTTTTTTTATTATTATTATTGTTTTTAACAAAAATAACGCAAACGCCCTTGTGATATAGGTACATTTATACATAAATCGGTTTTGCTCAATCTCGCATTGAGCCTATATACAATATATTTATTCATTTACAATTCGATATGCTATTTTACCGCATTAATGGTCGTTTATAATATTTTAATATAAAAAAAAAACTATTATGACATTAATAAAAATTTAACATATTCTACCTATTCTTTTTGATCTATACTGTTTTTTGGGGAAACCTAAAAAATTATTCCGCTCTTCTTGGTTGGTCTTCAATTAGGTATATATAAATGCCTGCCTTATCGATCGTACAATAAACGCGTTCGAGTATTTTCTTCTCTCTCTCTCTCTCTCTCTCTCTCTCTCTCTCTCTCTATCTATCTATCTTTCTATCTAACTAAACACATACACACACACACACACACACATACACACTTTCTCTCCTTATTTTTTACTTACTCGCGGAAAACAAACGAGAGAGACGTTTCGAGGGTACTAGTACAATTTGTAAAAATGGAACCGTCGTCAAGGTGTTTATAATATAACCATTCGTATATATACTTATATTTAATTAATTCGTTATACTCGTTGCTGCAGCGAAGTATATGACTTATAGGTATGCTCATAATATTTAGTCACGTATAATAATAAGATTTTTCTAAAAAATATATATTGAAATTCTGTAGATGTAAAAATATTTAATACGTTTACACTTGTTTGTTATAAAGCGATTATAGCGAAAACGATTCGTTTTTATTACTAATTGTGTACAAAAATGTTGTTTTTTTATTACTATTATTATTATTATTATTATTATTATTATTAATCATCTTAATATACCTTGATGACTTATAAATGTATATCGTATAAGTATGCACATATTGTTAAATTTCACGGAGACTGGAAAAATAATGCAATTCCACCCGTAAGCTAATTATTATTTGAACTAATACGCGAGTAGTTTGTTGTCGATTAGAATGTTATTGTAAAACACAAGATATTTATAATAGTATGTTTATAGTCCGATTCGCTTTACCCATAAAATAATAGTATCTACTTGTTATTGTAACACTGTTGTACAGTTGAATAATAATATTAAGTAATTATAAATGCACTGTTCAAATAAACTATACTATAAAAAACCTTATGTAGCGTACCGCCTCACCGTTTCCAATATAATATTATATATAATGTTCACTTCGGCGTCATATGGCCAAGGAATAAAAATCCAACTCGTCGAGTTTCTTGATTTTATTCTTTTTACCTATTAATAGATATCGGTAAAAATGTTTTTCTGTACAGTTTTAATTAAATCACTTTAAATACATTCATTACCATATAGTAAAAATACGCGACTTTCGTCAGAATTTCTAAGCTTTTTTTTAATAAATAATATATTATGAAATTCGTAATCTCCGTGTAAAAATACAAAATCCATCCACAATCATTCCGCAGTCTCAAGTTCGCTAATTTTAAGTTTTTAACAACAACAGCACCACAGTACCCATTTAATACAATGACGAGACGTGTACCTACGCTGTAAACATAATTACCACAATTATTATACGATTGCATAAAATAGATATACCTAAGTATATACCCACGCACTGCAATGGTGTACCCATACACGATAGATATATCGTTCGGAAAATTTGTCTCGTAAATAATCTACTAGACGTTATCGAGCTGTTCGAACAATTATAATATATCAATTTGTTTCGGTTCATTAACCGCGTAAAAAGTTTCAATTCATATTCTATCCATACCATGTAATTCATCAAGCGTGCTCACCCTTACCCTTTTTTACATTTAAAAATTAATTTTTACAATTTCTGATTTTTTGGAATTTATAAACACACTAGGTAATTAAACACCATATTTTAAAATTATTAAGATTTTTCGTACTATTAAAGACTAATAAAGTGTCTTGTGATGATAAAAATCTCTATTCTTTAGACCATTTTCACAAATTATAAATATTTAGTAAAATTTTCAAACTATCATAGCCTCCAAATCTCTAGATCTTCCAAATCTAAACTCATCTCGTGAATCCTTAATGCATGCAATAGTACCTACATACATTTAAAAAACTCTAAGACTGTTCTGTAAAAAAAATTATCCGGTAAATGATTTACCTCCAAAAGATACTTCTTAAGTATTAGTAATATTACAAACAATCTCAAGAATTTGAAAATATGGTCTTTAAGTGTATTTAAAATTGCCAAAAATCATAATTTACACAACTGCATAATTAAAAATGAATACATTTTCATACTGTATATTAAAATGGGTCTACCTAAACCATAAGAGTATTGTTCGAATAAACGCAGTGTATAAAATAAATAGTAATCGAGTAACTATATATTTACTTGATTAACTCTGGCGTTTAAAATCGTGTTCGTTATTTTCGTCGAAAAACAAACCTAAGTATTTCAAACAGATTCCATAATTATTGTGCGGTAATAATATCGTTCTAGATTGACGTTCCTCGATAGGTGTCTGATTATTGATAGAAAAGAGAAGTTAACTACAACGGATATTCATTGAAAATATCATAAAATTCAATGTTATGAAATACCTAATAGACCCAATAATACACAATGACATACTATGAAAACGGACCAGATAAACTATTGTATACCGTCTTGGATATACTTAGTGATCTTGTTAGGATACTCGTATATTAATGCACGGTTATTTTGAAGTTACATAGGACATGTTTCCTCGAATAATTAGTAATTATACTTATTAACGATATAACTCAAATTTTGTTCTTTAAATAAAACAGAATAACATAGTCTCTTTTATATAATAAATCACCTTTATTTTTAAGTTTTAACAATTTTTGATAATGTCTTCAACATCAATATTTTTCTTTACGTCCATAAACGGAAATGCCTCTAATAATTATATTTGTATAAACAGCCACAGCCCACCGGGAAAAGTCCTGATATCTCACAGGCATAGTTCGCCACTGCAGTAATATTATGCAATTTCCTAGCTATACCGGACTATCTACATATTGTGATATATCTTGTAACGACTTGTACACTCGATTATATAACAAAAAAAATGTATATATATATATTATATTATGTACATTTTTTACCTATAATATACCTACGAAAAAATATTACATTTATTTGACTATTATATTACATGTATGTAATGTACAATAAAATACGGGTATGGAAAAACGAAAGCGATCGTAGATCATCAAGCTTTGAAACGTGTATTAACTATTAGTCTACGCAGTATTTCCGTCTCCGTTCGTAATTTACGATAATAATATTATGTATGTGACATGTATGTAGGAAATGAATACGTTTTGTAGAATGTAATGCTTGTATATACGTTACAATTCTCCAATTCGAGCGTGTATAATTATATTATATACTATACTGTATTTCTTTGTAATTTGTATAACAATTGTTAAAATACGTCATCGATAAATGTTAACAAAATGTCTTATATAATGCATATTTTAATAAAATTATAAAACAATGATAAATGTTTTTGCTCTAAAAAGATGTTTGTTTTTTTTTTCATTTTTTAATTTCAATATTTCATTTTTAACTTAAAAGCCGTGGTAAAATCCAAAGATAAGCGTGTTTGACTATACCTAAACGATCTTGTGCACACTTGAATTAGTTAATTATTGACTTGCTCACCTTTACATTCTACCATATAAAGTATTAGTTGTTAAATCATTATTTTATAACTTCACTTCCGGAGGCCTGTCAAGCCTGAGATATAAATTTAGAATAAATTCTGGATCTTTCTTCACAATACGACATATATAAACCCTAAATTTTCAAACAAGACGATAAAGCTACAAAAATATATTATCGTAGTTATAGGTTACCTACCAAACAGCATTACTGGACAAACCGACTTGTCTCAGCTATGTATAAATAAGCGCACTGATAAAAATTATGAGGTCTATGTCATAATATGAAATTATGAACTAAGAGAGTAGATATTTTATTTTATTAATTGTTTTAAAATACGATCAATTTCTAAGTGTAAAAACCACTTACTTTTTATATTCTTGTTCGAGTCACAGATTGTTGACATATTTTATAAAATCAACGCGCCAAATCCGTAATGTGTTTCAATAATACAATAAATTACTGTTTTGATCGCCCGGCGATATGTATAGGCAAATCAAGTACACTATCGTGGATTTGTGTAGGATTTATCACTATTGAAACGCTTAAATGCCTAATCGCATAATAAAACATAATATTATTATATTAAAATCTAATTTCAAATAAGAAAATATTATTTATAACCATGATAACAATTTTATATGCAAAAAAACACGCAGATCTCATTCATCTATATCTTCATTATATTTGGTATGATGCTGATGAATTCCATGCATTTTGAGTTTAATTTAACACTAAACTCGATCAACGCCAAACCTCATAATCCATACCTAGTAAGTACCTTATTAATAGCATGTTTAATTTTATTGACATATCATTTTATGATTTTAAACATTATACATTTGTAAATTTTACAATAGAATCTTTTAATTATTATTTATGAAATATTCTACTGATTATTATTTATAAAAAAATATATAACAGTTGTTAAACTTGTTAAGTTTTATGATAATAAATAATAATCAATATAATAATGAATTGCCCACAAAATATCGCAAGATCAAAATATCATAATTAAAATATCGCAGAACCAATATATCGCATGTAATAAATATCGCCAGTATAAATAAACAAATAAAGCGGCAATTTAATTATAATATAGGTAATATATAAAACTCAAATAGACAATTTTATATATTTCAAAGCATATAATATTGTTTTATTAATATATATAATGGTGTATTGATAAAAAATGATAAAATATGTAAAATATAATAAAATTAATATAAGTAGTAAAACTAAAGATGTGTACCAATATTAGGTAATGAATGTAAGTAGATATTAAATGCAATACCTTGATCGAATGTATATGAGGCAATACATAAAGTGACACTGACTAGAAGATAAAAAAATCATATATGTGAAGGATTTACTCATTTACTTTCTGCTCAACATCCTTCAATCAATTAATTTATAAATGGTTGGAGACGTCAATTAAACCTAACTAAAATTAAAATAAGTCAAAATATAGTAGGAAATCCAAATATGCAAAGAAATAAAAATAACTAATCAGCCAGTTGGACTAAAAAAGAAAAAAAGTGGTTGGAGGTTATTCAAATCGAGAATTCAAAAATTATCTTCAAGGTATTACAATTGCATTTAATATTTACTTACATCAGTTTTATTATATTATACATATTTTATCAAAACTACGTACCTTATATTAATATAACAATATTATATGCTTTGAAATGTATAAAATTGTCTATTGGAATTTTACCTAGGTATATATATTATATTATAATTAAATTACTGCTAAATTTTATACTGACAATATTTATTCCATGCGATATATTAGTTCCGTGATGTTTTGGTTGCAATATTTTAGTCACAACATATTTTGTCGGCATACTTTTAATTATTTACATCAACTTTATACATCGCATGGAATTGGATAATATGTAATAGTAATGTTTTTAAATTTTAATACATGAGAAAAATGTTTTAGGAAGTCTGTGACTAAGGTTTTTATTACAATATAGTAACTATCATAAAGTCAAGGTTCTCATTATACGTACTTATTACGTTCAGTGGAATAGTCAACTTACCAGTGGCGTAGCCAGGAAGAGACCTGTGCCCCTCCCCCGAAAATGGTCTATGAAAATCATTACAGAAATTTTAAAATGTACCTTGCAAAAATTGATCAACCCTCCACGAAAAATATCCTGGCTACGCCACTGCAACTTATAAGTAACTTGTTACTAATATTTTCTTACCAATGTATTAAATGTACAGAATAAAGCATGACTTAAGATTTTATATATATATATATATGTATGTATATGTATAATGTAAACCTGACTACACTATATATATATATATATACATAGTGTAAACCTGGCTTTACACTAAATAAAGCCTCCTTCTTGTTACCATTATAATAATTATTATTCCAAAAATTTCATATCAAATAATGAAAATTATTTGTACACATTCAAAAAATTGTTCTATAAATCAATTAAATCCCAAGAAACAATTATTTAAACACCTAATACAATCAATACATACATACTCGTCACTTCACCACATTAACTTTTTATTATTACTCTAACGATAAAATCGTCTCAAAACCTTAAAAACTGTTAACTGTAAACTTGTAGATTATTAAGTTATAACCAAACAACTAAAATTAGCATTTTTTTTAAAAACAATTAGATTTTATGAAAATAACTGTGTTTTATCAAACAAATCTATACTTGATCAAAGGTAACTAAATTAACAAGAACTAATTTAGTCAGATTATGATACCAACTTTTAATGTAATAATTTACTTTTCTAGAAAATATAAATAAGTATTAATTTATTTAATATTATTACATTAAACTTATCAATATTTTATTAAAAATTCTAATAAGCACAACAATAATTTATTTCCAAATGACTAAATGTATTTGAATACCACAGCAGTTCGGTCTTCAACAGTCTGTAATTCTAACTTGATGGGACATTGCAGCCAATAGCTTAAAAGTTCTTCCGTATAACCAATTAGGAAATATATTTTGGTTACACTAATTTTCTGCACCGTTATAGCAGCTATTCTTATAATGTTATGCTGTCTTTTTATGATTATTTCACTAGCAATTAAATCATGCCAAGTGCCAGTCATGAAACGACGAATGAACTCGTCATCTATCGCAGTCTCAGCCGGTCTTAAGCCATCCAACATGTTGCCTAAATAAGAAAGATTGAATTAATATTTTACACACATACTAAACAGTGTTAAAAACTTTTAAATTTAAGTATTCATTTTTAATTATTTATCATACACGTGTTCCATGAGTTCCAACCCTTGATGTGAGCAATAGTGTGTGGTGGTCCAGCCATTTCGTAAGTAAGTGGTTTGTTACCCTTAATAGATCGTTTATAACGAGCCGCTTGTACATGCTTGCATCGAGAAAGGACCAAGTAATTACTCTTAACAGGAAGAAATCGGGACAATTTGTCAAACAACATCATCAATTCTTGAATTCTTCTGTAAACAAATTATAATATAAATTCAATGGCCTAACATATTAAACAATATTTATGTTGAATATTCATTATAAAGTACTTACTCAGAATTTTTTAATCACTAAATTGTTCAATTAAGTGAAATTTTGATTCAATAACTGATGCTAATTAATATTTGGTAATCCCAAATTTTTAATACTTTTATTTAAATTTTGATTTTTGAAAATACGGCTATATAATAATTTAATCTATTTAGCAATTTAGCTTAATCAATCCGTATTCCGTGATTATAATATAGTTTTGATGTATTTTGAACTATACAGTAATAATAGTTTTGAACACGACGTTTTAAGATAGTATTACTGGTATCACATAATAGATTGATAATCGGAATCACTATCAACTTCTTCTTTTTATATATAATATTTTTATCACATTCTGGGAGAACTAGTCGGAATGTAAACAGATTTCCCAGATAAAAAAAAATTGTTATAGTATTCACATGTTATTTGGCTACACTGTTTATCAAGAATCTTTTTAAGACACAATCCACAGACTTCTATATTCTGAAACTTTAAACAAAAAGTATCAATAACATAATATTATATTAATTGAATATATTATTATATATTTATTAAGTCTGTGTTGTATTTGTATACAGTCAACATTCAACGGAGTAAAGAGTAGGTGCAGACCATAAAAATTGACTTGAGTTCATGAGATGTTTATGTTGGGTAGGTACTCGTGTGAAGTACTTTGACGTCGTGAAATCTTAAATCTCAATTTCTATTAAAGAGACCGTTCTGGTAACAAAATTCGACCGTGAAAACATAGTTTCATATTCCCCATTTTCCCCCGCCCTCGTTATAAGTAGGCAGACAAATTTTCTAATAGGTACAAGAAAAAAATTTTTGAATAATACGTGTATAATTTTAATTTTTTTAAATATATTTTAAACCACGATTTCAACAAAGTATAATTAAATAATTAATTATTTTAATGGAAAAAAATGTCCCTATTTCACAACATACCACCGTGAAACAATATGCTGTACTGTCTGTACTAATTCATTTATTTTCATAATATTTAGCATAGGTAACATTTCTGCAGGTTAAGAATGAGACACTGCAATTTAAATAATTAAATACATACACATAGAATAGGTACATATCATTTTGTTACTTTTGATTTAGTATAAATCATAGTTATGTAGTTAACAATAATAATTTTATAATTAATTCACTTAGTTTTTTTATCATTTTATAAAACAACAATATTTTATTACAGAAAGTTACATAAACATATTGCACTAATTTACATCTAAATTTTTTTATATATATATATACATATCTTATGTATTGAAAACTTCATACACAAAAAATAAATACGTAAAAGAAAACTTACATATTTATAAAGATTAAATTCCTAAGGTAAAATAATATTTAAAAGGTTAAATAGTAAACACTGTTTTAGCTTTCAATTATCATTTCTAAGTCATCGTCAGAGTCAACATCTGTATTTCTAAATAACATATAATTATCCATATCTATTGTTCGGCAGTTATTAATAGCATACTTGAGCTTTTCTTCAAATACTGCACGACTACTGTAATCAGTTAATCGCAATTGAAAGAAGCATGTCTGAGCTGTGGGTAATCCATCTTTTTTATCTTCAACTTTGATAATCTAAAAATTAAATGTAATTGTAATAATTATAATTATAACATTTTGTTGGTAAGGTTAAATGATATACATTTATTAATTATCACTTCTAATAATATCTATTATTAAAACATTTGTCATGCCACTTTTGTACATAATTTTAACACTAAATAATAAACTTAAATTAAACATTTATATTATAGAATTGACTGCAATTTTCATAACTGAAATCACCATTTATTGCTCTAATTAAAAAGTAGTTTTATGTAAATTGTATACAAATACAAAACTATTAATACTTCAATATTTTGGTTGAAAATTAATATCTAGGTCGATATTAATAATGTCTTGGTAAATAAAATCATAGTCACAATAAGATTAAGAATTAATCAAATTTTAAAAAGCCTAAATTATTACATTTGTATTCCTTTATTATCATAAACTTGCCTCAAACTTAAACTTATATATATTATGTATACACAATAATAATGATTTAATTTTAAGTAATGGTCTATTAAAGATAATAGGTTTATAATGGGCTATGTTGATTCAAAATTTTCAATATATTCTATAAATCTATTAATATTTATAACTCATAATAATGTTATAATAAATAGTAGATTTAATATTACTATCAGTGGCGTAAACTGGGGGTCGCACGGGGTCGCACTTGCAACCCCTGAAAATATCAAAAGGTCGCAAGAGTATCTTTTTGCGACTCCAAAAAAATCACGATTTCAGTTTTCAAAAAATTGAAATATCAATATAATAATAAATTAACTAATTTATATTTTGAGAACCAATGTTTAACTTTGTTTTGAAGCACTGGAATTATTATTATATTTATATCCTTTCCACAATTATTTATAGTTTTGTTATTAATCATTTTCTATTATTATACCAATATGTATATTTATTGTGATCGGCCGACTCGAGTCTCAATGGTAGCTGATAATAATTACAGAGGCCGCCGATTACTACTGCAGTAAATGATATTATTCCTTCAGTAAAAAACCAAGGCTCGGCAAGTTAATGGTTTTTTTTAACTCAGTTAAGTTGATATGCGTCAATAAGAAAAAGTAAAAGTTAAAAGTTTAATACAATTTTTGGTTAACTCAGTTAAATATTTTTTTTTATTCGTTACCGTACTTTATTTCTTATCAACACACAACTAAATTATAGACTATAATGTTTATATTTCAAACAACATACAGTATTTCTATATAGTATGTGTTTTAATTAATAGTGTTTAATTGTGTTTTATCTAACAATAGTCATCTAAATAATAGTTAAGGTGCCTAAAAGCTGAAAATAATTAATTTACATTATTAAATAAAATCTTTCATACAGATATTATTTGTGTGTTTGTAATAGAGTATTAGTGTATTTTTTAATAAAGAACCACAAAATATTTTATTAAATTGATAACAAGGTATTTAATATACATATTAAAAACAGTTCAGTTGTTTATATCATTATATAAATTCACAATGAAAATATTTTTTGACAAAAAAACGACTGAAATAGTGAATGTAAAAAAAAATAAATTAACTTATTTCTTAAAATGAAAGATAAATTCGTTAACTAAAAAATAAATTTAGTAAGTTAATAGTTAAGTAGTTTAATATTTTAAATCTATACTTATAATATATATATATATATTATATTGTATTAGGTATTGTGTTATACAAAAAATATAAATGGCAGCTGATTTGAAGCCTGCCCAACCTAAAAACTGATTGCAACCCTAACAATTTAGCCCAATTTACGCCACTGATTACTATAATACCTAGACTATATCTATACTATATTTTTGTAAAACCGTTTTATTTTGGACTATTATTATTTGTATAAACTTTTTTATAACTGAGAAACTACTCATTCAAATTTTTTAATAAGATGCAAAAGTTCCAAAAAAAAAAATTATTCATTTAATTATTTATAGTAAAAAAGCGGAATTCTCATTTGAAAAACAGTAGTTTATAACCATACAGAACACTTCTTAAGTTTTTTTTATATACTATACTAGTCATTAAGGCTCTTTTGCATGCTTCTATCAAATTTATCCATCCATTCTGGTCTATTGCATTATCCAATTATTTTGGATTGAAATTGAAATTTTAAAATTAGTAAAGCTATTTGTTGAGATTTTAAGAAAATATATTGAATTTCATAATACTAAAGAGTATATACCATATAAATAATTAATATATAGCCGACATAATATTTAATAAATAAGATCTATTCAAAAAATTTACCTGAAAATGTTGAGAGAAATCTGATAAATTAGATGGAAGACGTGATCGCCCACAAACAAATCGTAAGAATAACACTTTTTCAGAATCCAAAAAACTATTTAAGATGTCCCATAACCATTGGACCACTTGAGAGTTTTCGTCCATTTCTCTATACCTGTAAAAAAAAAGTTAATGTTATTTACAATGATGGGTAACGGAAAAAGTTTTAAAAAAGTCTCAGGAGGGATGAGTTTGGAAAGCTTAAAATTCAGAACGTTTTAAATAAAACTATAATAATAAGCCAATACATAATCGCAATGATTCGATAACGCGAATCTTTTTAGATAACTGAGGCTTATTTTCTAGGACTTTACTCCTTGAAACTTTTCCTTATCATCATACTATAATAGATTTAAAAAAATATAAAATATACAAAATTACCTAACAATGGTTTTCAAAACTGGTATGGATATATTGGGTAGTCCGCAAATCATACGTTCTAGATTTTCAGCAGTTTGAAATGTAAGTAACGGTAAAGGTACTAATGCAGAAAGACCTCTTCTCACTGCTAATATTTGTTCATCCATTTCATGAAATCTTTGTTTTAGTGCTAATTCACAAAATTTTAATCTATTGGAATATGTAACTGATACATAATGGCCATTTGGAATTAATGGCACAGTGTTATCCATCCAATCAGTACCAGTCATATTTAGAAAAGGTATTGCCTGAAAAAAATCAATCATTATTAATTATCAGGGTTTAGGACTTAAAGCATTTGCATATCCTTCATAGATATAGTACAACTAAGCAGAGTGATAAAAATACTTTTTAAAGTACAGATAATTCAAATATAAAATTTGATTTGAACTATTTTAGCATATTTCCAATTTTTTTACTATATTGAAGTATACTCAACAATTTTTAAAAATTTAAAAATAATATAATTGTTTACAGTTTATTGAATGATTAATTACAAAAATTTGTTTTGAAAATAGTGATACTATTTGTGTAGCTATATTCAAAAAAATTTTGCACATTAACAAGATGTATAAATACTCAACAAAAACAATTTGAAATGATCAAAAACAATGTAGTTATCCAAATTGAATAATCCTAATAGGAGTGCTTTCCTGTTTGAAAACATCTAATAATTTAATACGATCACATAGGTAAATATTTTATTATTTTATTAAATCCAATAAATATTTAATAAATATTTAGCTATATTATATATACAAATATATTTTTTTCAGAAACCAATTTTTAAGAAATGTGTCTTATAAATTTATAATAATAGTATTAAAATATCTAATAAAAATAGTAAAAATCTTTTTCATATCTTTTATTCTTATACATTTTTTTTGTTAATTATTTTTTGAGTATTTTTTTAAATTTTAATGCATATTTTTAAGTTTTATGGGTCATATATAAGCGCATATTTTAGTGTTTTTTAGTGTTACAAACCCCAAACCCTGTTAATTACTTTTCAAGGCAAATATATTACTATATTTTTTACCTCTTCAAAATTCTCTTCAGTAACTCCAGTGTGATGTATATTTTGTATACTTGTCAAGTTTTGTGCATAGTAAGTATCATTTTCTTCCAAATCTGATATGTTTAATGGTTCTCCAATAATCATTTTCCAAATTAAAGGTGACAAAGGAAGAGCTAAGGGTTTCTTAGTTCTAATAGCAACGCCAAAAAGCATTCCTGATAAATAAAAGTTAAGTGAATTAAATAAATATAAATGAAATTAATTAATTAAAATCACATACCAAGGAATTGAAATTGTTGTAGCTGTTTAAAATGATTCATTTTTGAATTAAATACAAATCGATCTTGATTATAACCTGTTTCATTTCGGCCATTTGGTGTCAAAACAAGTAATTTAACAGTCTGTGTTTGAAGTTCTTCCATCATCTGTGCAATAGTATCATCAAATACACCTCCTGCATCATCAGCTCCTTCGCCCACTAGTTTTACCTATAGTAAATTAAGAAATTATATTTACTTGTAATAAATAAAAAAAAAAATCTAATTCTTTGATTTTTAAACTTGTCATTGTATAAAATATATTTCTAGTTTTGTCTGTATGTATGTATTGTCTAATAATTAAATATTTTTTAAATTGTCGATGAAAAATAAGATGTTTAATAATAAAGTAAAAGTAACTTTAAATTGTATTACCTTCCAAGCTCTAGATGGGAGTCTGAGTAATTCTGCATTAATATTGACAATTTGTTTTGCAACTTGTTCAAAAATACACATACTAGTACCATTACTACTCAAACGTTTAACAATTATTTGAGGACCATAATTTTGACCTTGATTCATTGTACGACTAATAACTTTCATTAATGGTAATTTTATAATTTTATTTGTATATAAACATTTAAGTCTTTTATCTGCTAACCAATGCCAACGTTTAATGTTACTCCAATCAAATTCCTATGCAAGGTAAATCAAACATTTCATTAACTTGATTAAAGCTAGATAAATATAATAAGTTCAATTACTCACAGTAGTATTAAATGGAATCATTTGCCAACATGTATATAAAATATTCGAGAACTGTTGTAAGCACTTCATTCTAGCAGCAATTGATACAATTTTATATTCTTGTAAATATCCATATTGATAAGGAATTGATGTTGGTAAATCATTATGGGAAATATTTGTAGAATCCCTTGAAAATGGTTCTGCTGTCCATGCAGCACAATGAGTACGACTAGTTGCAATCTTAAATAAAACATTTAATATCAATTAATAATTATTTACTAACTAGAATTAATATTTATTTTACTTGTTTAATATTTTTATCTGATAAAACTGGAATAATAGTAGGTTTTTGGACAGGTAAATTATGACCAAATCCAAGAATACCTTCACAGTTATTACCCCAAGCCCATACATCACCACGAGCAGTCAATACTAATACATGATCTGGACCAGTAGCTACATCAATTACATTTTGGCCTTGGAATTCAAATATCTATAAGTCAAAATAAATTTTAATAAAAATAATAACTTCTTTAGTATATTAGGTTATTAGATTGTTTACATTTTCTGGGTATAATCTTTCAGTATGTAAAACATCTGTTGTATCTTGTAAATTATCCGAACCACATGAATAGAGTTCACCATCTTCTGAAAGGAACATTGTAAACCCATTACCACAGTATGCTTTCTTAATATTTTTTCCAGTTAGTGTAGTGATTACCTAATAAAATAAATTTAAATATATTTAAAATAATTCTTTATTAATGAGTACCATAGTAATTACATATTTTTATGACATGCTTACTTGTGGAACATAGATATCTTTTGTGCTACCAATTCCTAATTTACCACCTTCTCCTTCCCCAAATGCCCAAACAACATTTTCACCAATACAAATAGTATGATTTTGTCCACATGCAATGTGTTTTATATTCAAGAAGCCTTTATGAACAATTTTTGTTGGACGTTTTTTGTTTATATGTCCACCTAAACCTAATTTACCATGTTCAGCACTTCCAAATACATAAACTTCACCATCTTGAGATAATACAGCACTGTGTTTATGTCCACAAGCTACTTGAATAACCACTACATCATATAGAGATTCAATAAGTTTTGGCTTTCTCTGTCGCTCATTGTTACCATGTCCTAGTTTGCCAAAATCACCATCTCCCCAAGAAAAGACTTCTCCAGTTTCTGTTAAAGCTAAGCTATGTCCATCAGAGCCAATAGAAGTGGATAGTTGAGTTATTACAAATCCTTGTAAAGCTGATATCATGGTTAGATTGGGTAGGCTATCAGAATGTCCATGACCTAGACGGCCATAATTGCCTTCGCCACATGATAACACTGTTCCTTGGCTAGTCAAAACAAAAGTGCAGTTTTGTCCACAAACAATACGTTGAGCAATTTTAAAGTTTGGAATTTTAATAGGTGACCATATATTAATACATTGACCAACAGCTATAAAACACAATATAAATAAATAAGAACATTTTTTTTATTATTATTATTCACAACTAATTAGAATTAAGGCCTTGTTAGTTATTGATGACTTTTGCTTTTTGTTTTTAATATTACACAATAACATAAAATATGTATAAATTAATTTGAATCAATAATACATTTAAAGTATATATTTGTATCTTTTGAAAAAAATGTAGAGCTAAGAATCTTTTAAATGAATTTTTTTAGTTTTTTTTAGGTCATCAACATCCAGACCCTTAGTTATTAATTAAAAATTATTACACAATATACCAGTATCTCCCAATTGTCCATTTCGACCATTGCCCCAAAGGTATGCATCACATTTAGTATATGGTTGCCAATCATGAGGAGTTGTATTAAACCATTGAATAATTTGCTGATCAGCTTCTATAGTCCACTTATTATTGCTAATAGCTTCAGACCATAAATAATGATCATCATTTTCTTCTAAATTATTTTTAAAACAAAAATATATATTTTTATGTATGTTAAGCATAAGATTTTAAAATGCATATTAAAATAAAACAATGGATTATACCATTTAAGCCAGATGAAAAGTAGCTAATAAAAGTCTCGGGAAAATTCTTTCTTGTTAGTAAGGCTTTAGCAGTATTCAAAACTGTGATTAATTTTTGTAGCCATTGCCATTCTTCGTCTGTTTTAAAAGTAAATACAATTAACCTCTAACTTCAAAATAATAATAATTAACATACAAAATTCAATGCTATGACTTGTATTTGGTGGTACAAATGGAATACAAAATGTTTGATCTGGCCAAATTTCTAGTGCGATCGCAATGAGTCCTTTTAAATAATCACTATATAAAAGGCGATCACCCATTAGCACTTTGTGTTTCTCATGATTCATTTGTAACTGCAGTAGGTCAGGTAATGAGTTAACAAATTTACAAAAATATTGAACATCGTTGAGTCCACGACGATACAAAGCACTTCGAGCATTTGATTCAAATCGATTATGTGTAAGATTATCAGCACGAAATTGTATCACTGTTACATCCTAAAATATATAGTATGAAACATGTATATAAATTATAAGTGTTGAGATGTAATAATAAGAAATATTTCTAATTGCCTTTGATCGAGCAAAACAAACAGCAAGTCCAAGTTGATCATCCATCCAGCATAAATCATCTACACCACCAGATCCAGTATGCGTATTCAACAAACTTCCATCAAACAACGACCAAATATTTACCACACCACTACTTCCTTTGCTACATCCTGTAGCTAGTACTAATCCACTATCATGGATACTCATTGAAGTAACAGAATTAAACATGTGTCCTTGAAATGAGTATAGTATTCTGGGTTTTAATTTAGAAAATGGAGTAGGTATTAACCAAACATTAATGGATCCAACTGTAGTGCCAACACAAAGTAACAGTCCTTTATTACCTATAAATACAAATACAAATTGTAAATAAAATAACATTATGTATAAAAAACATAATATTAATCACTTAATATTGTATAACTTACCCACAACAGGCGACCAAACCACACAAGAAGGCTCATTTGAATGATTTAGTTCATGAAATATTTCCCAAATATTTTGTTTTTTAATCCAGAGTCTAACAGTAAAATCTTCTACATTGCTTACAGATAGTATATCAAACATTTTAGACCATTGCAAAGTAGATATAGGGCTCTAAAACATATTTTTATAATATTAATAAGATTTTTAATTATTTTACATATTTGTATTTAATTACTTGACATATTGTTAATATTTCAGGTTCAGTTCTTGTTTGAATTTTACCCACTGAAATGGCACCAGAAGAAAACGCTATAGCAAATGGAGCCAAATTATCATGCCATGCTATATGAGAAACTGGAACTATAAATATACATATAAAAAAAGGTTTTTATTAAAAAATGAATAACAATTTATTTTGTATTCTAAATTGTACAAAAGCTTACATAACAATTCCTAAATTATATAGCATAGTCAAGCACAAGTTTTACTATTTATTGTATGTATTTGTCTATTACCATTAATAGTAAATAATAAATAAAAATAAAAAAAGTAAATAACAATTGAAAATTTGTAATTGATACATTTATGTGTAAATTAATCAAATATTTTGTGAGATAACATTTTAACATAGTAAACAAATAAATTAATTTGGTGGATTAATCTTAAAATGTAGTTTATACATAGTATAAACCAATTTATCTAAATTCAAATTAATTTATACCTGAAGTTAATGCACGTACATTTTAGTTTAATATCAATTCATCAGTTAACCAAAAACAGTTAAGTAAGTTAAGTTAGTTACTTTTGAAATGTGCATTAGAAATAATAGGGTGTACAAAATGCATTTAAATAAAACCTACTATTACAACCAATTAATAATAGTGAAAGCATTATAATAGATAATTCTATAACAATGGTGATAGCTACAAGATTATTAATTTGAATTAAGATAAATCTATTTAAACTGTACATTTAAATGTAGCAAAACATAAACTGGTCTAGTAGAAGTGTACTATATTAATACAATTTTAGTTGTGGATATAATATACTTGCATCCTTAATCATATTAATTCAATAAAAATCATGTTAATTTAAGACTTAAGTTAAACTTATACCCAAAAGTCTCCTAATTAAAACTTATGTGTATATTTATTTATACTACTAATTATTGTTATTATTGAGGAAAAGCATGATTGAATGGTTATATTAGTTACTGACTGGTATTTAATGTTAGAATATGTCCTGCATTCCTTATTTCTATTAATATGCCAAAGCTATTTTATAATTGTTTAGTAAAACATTTCATTGACATTTTTATTTTATTATATAATTTTCTAGTGTAATATTTTAATAACACATTATTGAATGAAGTACATTATTTGTGCACAAACCTCCAGGACGACAAAAATCATTAAGTTTCTCATATGTAATTTTATTGAGTGAATCAACAATAGCTATATTCACAGAACCATCAACACCTCCAATTAACAAATATTGTGAATAGAAATCGTAAGAATTTTTTATTAATGTTCCAGACCATGCTATAGCTGTTATCCAAGCATCTTGAGTATATGTCGATAAGCAAGTTTCATCTTCTTGAAATACATCTGTACATAATTAATATAATAAATAAAATAATTTAATAACAAATAAAAGTACTGACGTCTTTGAACTGTATAAATATTAAGAGTTCCTTCCATTGATGCAGCAATACATAACCCAGAAGGTGACCATGCAAGTTTTGATATCAATTCTCCATTTAGATCATTACCATACAATTGTGTGGATTTAAAAAATAATAGTGTTGACTCTAAACTTAATTCATTATTCCATAACCTCATTGTTCCATCAAATCCACTAAAAAAAATTAATTTCATTTAAAATATTTGGAAAAAATGTTTATGTTTTTAATCAAAAAGATTACGTACGAAGATGCAAGTGATTTTACTTTCCGTTGCCATATTACATGGTTTATACGGTTCTCGTGCCCTTCCAGTTTCACAATTGGACATCGTTTCAATGTACCAGGGAAATCAGATTCATTTGATAAAACTAATTGTTTTCTATTTAAAGATTTATTAACTAATATATTTACCTAAAATAAATCATTTAATACCAATTAATTCAATCATATAATATATCATTTTATCTTCAGCTACAAAAAATTTATATTTTAATATAAAAATTATAAAAAACAATGTATAATTTCTCAATAGACCTTTTAACTCTCACAAAAAAAATATCCTAAGAGTCTAGGACTTTCAATTGACTTACTAATTGCTTGCATGCCCAATGTTTAACATCATTACTCACAAAATGAGATAATAAACATGCAGATAATGCATTAATAAGCATTTTAACTGAAGGTTTATTATTGTTTTCAATTGGACTTAATGCTCCTGTTTCATCTGAAATTTTTTTTTTATTTTATTCAATATTTTTATTCATAGTAAAAAATTAATTTTTGTAACATACCGTGTTTTGAAAATATATTAAGTTTTTTAACAAATTCATCAACAACTAATTTAGTAACTTTCAAATTGTGTTGCATTTTTAAATTTCCTTCACTTGCCATGGTAAAAATGTCCTAAGGATAAAATAAAATTTTTATTATTTATTTATTTATTTTTATATTCTATATTATATAATAAATAATTATTTACTAAATCAGTAGAGAGCAGTTCTCAAATTGTAAGACGTTTAACAGGGGAAGTAAGAGCTAAATATTTATATTATAAACACTATACTAGTGTTTCCCAAATAGTGGGTCGCGACCAACTACCGGGCCACGAAAATATAATAATAGGTCGCAGAATTTAATAAAATTCTCATATTAAATTTTATTATTTATCATTTCGTTTGATAATTTGAACTTTTTAGTAAAAATAAATTCATTATTATATTTTTATTGCAAATTAACACTTCAATTTTATTATAAAATTCTATGTGGACATTTAAATGTATTTTATTTTGCCTTTTTACACAATGATAAATGTAAAATATTTTGATGGGTCATGAAGGGGAAAAATATTAAATACTGGGCCAGCTCAAACAAAAGTTTGGGAAACGCTACACTATACTACTTAAGTACTATAGAGTACTATAGTACTAATAAAAAAATGTTGTATTCAAGAGGGCGTGATTAAATTTTTTTATTTTTGGGGATGCGTGAACCTAACAGTTTGGGAACTGCTACACTAGATGTTTGAAATAAAGTAATTATGATTGAATATTTTTTATATATTTATTTATTGTTTTTATTAATATGGTAAAATATTACAAATTCTATGTATATAGGCAATCTGTCTAAGTGGGGATTTAAGGATCGTTTTTACAATCAACAGACAACTCATTCATATACTCATAATAACTACAAATAGTATTACAAATTAATAAGTACAATTATGAACTACTGTAAAATAATTCTTCTAATTTCTACCTAGCAACCATAGGAGTGAGCAGGGCGGATGCCGGGTATTCGGTTTTGAAGGGAGATAAAAATTGAGTTATTTTTAAATATATTGACATCCTTTAGCAACTAGTACCTATATAGCAAAAATGTTTATTAAATTCCATCAATAATAAGTATCAAAAATATTTTATCAAACTAAGAAATGATTATAATGTATGTTCAAATATTAGACAATATATGTAATATAGAAGTTAGAATAAGAGAAAAATGTGAAGCAATCTCCTCGTTTATGGTAAAATTAAATACCATAGCACAGTGGTTGTCAACCTTTTCGGTCCACGGCTCCTTTTGATTTTGAAATAAAATGTACGGCTCCCATACGAATATTTAAAAATAAACAAATTTAAATTATTTATAATAATTTTAATTTAACTTTATTTTTAATGGGACGGCTGTGCTTGTTTTTGTTGCATTATATCATCAAATAAATGTAAATAGTAATCGAAATATGCTATTACTCGATATCGCAAACACGGTTATCGACGGCCGATCTGTCTCACACACCCAAAATGTAATATGTATTGGTGCGCGGAAATTGTATTTTTAGTTTCTATTGCGAACGCGGCTCCCTTAATAATGACCGGCGACGCCTTTGGGAGCCGCGACGCACAGGTTGAAAAACACTGCCATAGCAAGTATTTACATGTAGATGAAACCATCTTTAAGAACTATTTATAAAACGCAATAATTCAATGAGATTTATAAAATATATCATATTGAAATTGTACATAATAAATTGATAACTCTAATATTTATTCCAAATTATTTTTTGCTTGTGATAATTTATGAATTTTATTAATGTTTTTTTATCAATATCTTAATATAATTATGTAAAAGTATATATATCCAACAACCCATTTTTTCATTAACAACTCTTTAAAATATTTGTATAATATAAAAAAAAACTTACTTGAACCGGTATAGATATCGCATAATTATAAGCTGGTCGATAATGTTCAGCTAATGAAATTATTATGTTTGATAAAAGTCCTAAAACATTTTTTTCTAATTTTTTTGGCAACATTTCATTCTCTTTGTATTCTCCATCAGTCCATACATTCATAATAAGTAGAAGTCGTATAAATTGCACTATTTTAGGTACATTTGTAAAACCAAGCTTATCTAATTTCCATACAACTATATCATCACTTTCAAATGTCCAATGAATAAGTGACATTAAAATATTTATGACAATATTTCTAGATGCTAAGTGTGACATGGTATGAAATACTCGATTAATAGCTTTTATACGCTCTTCTGCTGATGTCATTAAAGCCGCCTCCAAGGATAAAGATGAAAGATTAAGTATGGACGAATGTTGCGATATTTTTGAAGAACTGCCCTCATTGTTAGAGAGAGATGGAACAACCTCCATTCCGAGTTTGTCCATACTATTATCTTCGACACTTTCAGGCTTAAATGTACAGGAATTTAATTGTTCATATATCAAATTCATGTCAAATGGCTTATCAAGATAATTATAATGATCCATTAATTTAGAAACTGAAATAAAAAAATTCATTAATTATAAAATTAAAAATTGTATATTTTACATAGTTAATACATTATATAAGCATATATAATATATTATCATCATATAACCGTAACTAATAAATATTATTAAATTTAATAATTGAATAGTAATTTTTATCTTTAAATTTCTAATTTTCAAAAAAAAAGTCTTCTTTAACATTCAAAAATACAGTAGAACTCCGATTCTCCAGACTAATTAATGTCAAAGGTGGTCCGGATAAGCAAATATCCGGATGATTGACATATGATATATCAAAAGATATATAATTGTATGAATATATTGTATGTATGTATTTATTATTAATAAATATGTAATATAACTTAAAATAACCATAAACAAATAATTTTAATATATATTTAATTGAAACAAAATAAGCCTTAATTATAATATGTGACATAGCTTAAAATTTAAAAAAAAAGCTTTTTTTTCTCGTCCGGTTAATTGGACGTCCGGATGATTGGCGTTCGCATAATCGGAGTTCTACTGTACATTGTAAAAAATACATATAACCGCAAAATTACAGAAAAAAACCTGGTATGTATAAATTTTGGCTGGGAAAGGCAAAAATAACTGTAAGCATAATGCATATTAGTATTTATTCTCTAAATGTCACTTATTGGAACCCGTTTTTAATTTTTTTTTATTATTATTATCAATAAAAATAATAATGGATATAATACCGTGTAATTTTCTGTAACATATTTGTTTGATATTCATTATGTTATCTGTACTTACATTTATTATATTTTTTGTATATAGCACACATAATTACGTTATTTTAATTTTTAACTTTACTTTTTATAGGCCATTTGGGAATTAGCAACTAATGATAAAATACTATGTAAGCTAAGTCGATGATATAACAATGAGGAAATTGATATAAATCAATTTTTTTAAGGAATGTTATTATTATTAATACTCCTATTTATTTGTATTTGTTATTATTATTTTTACTCTTTTATAAAAATATTTATTTTTCAATATTTTATTTTATACATTCTTTTATCTTTGATATTGTTTGTAGACAAGCTTATATTCATTTTATAAACTATAATAAAATAAAAGTACCTTGAGTAAAATCAGAAGTTAGAGATTTTTTGGGTTTAACAAAATCAGAAGTTTTTAACTTTTCAATTTTTTCTTGGCAATTTACACAAGAAGCGTCAACAGCTGCAAATACATAAATATAAATAAGTATAATTTGTAAAATTATAATTATAAGTAATCTTATATTTTAAAGTTCTCACCGGGTCTAACAATTTGTGAACTTTCTGGTTCAGAATCAACTATCTCAGTCGGTACTCGAAGTTCTGTAACACTGTATCCTGAGTTACGGTTTACTGAAGGCAAAAATACACCATCAATAAGAGCTGTAAAAGGAATGGTTAATTCTGTCGTTTCTAAGTTTGGAGAATGTTCACGTGGTGGAGTTTCCTAAATAAATAAATAAATATAAATATTACATAACAATTAAACTTTTTCTTAAATTTAATTAAATTTTTTAATAAAAGATATAACATAAAGGAGGATATAGAAATTAAAAAAAAGAGTAGACTAAACACAAAATTAATACCAGAGTCCTATAAACTTAGTTGGATTTAATAGGGAAAAGAGCTCAATGCCCAGGACTACGGGCCATCACAAAACTACAAAAATATTTATTTCCATCACTAACATAATATATAACTGTACACTAGTATAAACTTAATATCTATAAATATCTATTGTAGCTTAAAAAAATTATCATTTGTTATATTCTTATATTTAATAAAAATATGATATTTTTACAACAATGGAATAAGGTCTTGTCATTTCAACCTCACAAAAAATGATATAAAAGCTCACCACAAAAAAGAATTAAGAAGCCTAATACAAAACTAAACTTAGTCCTACAGAAATTATAAATTAAATACTTGTAAGCAGTAACATCAAAAACTGATAAATAGTAAACATAAAGACATAAAGTACTGTTACAACCATAAAATAACACACAATTTTATAAATTAAAAAATACAAAACAAAAACAATCTTTAAAATAATATTGAAGAGGTAGGACTTAATCCACCTTTGTATTTGCCCTATTGGTATAATTCTTAAAAATATTTAATTACCAGTGGAGATTCAGGTTGTTCTACATCTGAAGCAATTGTCACCATACTTTCAATATCTCTATTCATAGAATCATCAATCAAATCATCATTGACTAATAAATTTGGAGCTCTATAGATTGTGTGATCGATAGAAAGTTCTCTAAAACGTCTTCTAGGAGCTATCAATCTTCGAGGAGCTAAATCTAAAGGGCTATCATCAATGGGATGCTCCGAATGAATGCTATAATATGGCATTCTCATAGCTGGAGGATGCATTAGCTAGAAAAATTCTTGGTTAAAATATATTAAAATATGCTATTGATTTAACTCACTCTAGTTTCTGTATTACTGTCTGCACCTTCAAAATTAGTTTCTTGTATGCATGGGTGTTCTATCATCCATGTAGCTAAACTATTAATAGCTACATTTCGTGGCATTGTTTCCCAAATGTTGCCTAAAAAAAAAAATAATTTTAAAATTTAAGTAAAAATATAAATATCAGGAAAACGTCATTTATACCTAAGGCAGCAATAGCTCTTTGAACCAGCCGTGTAGAAAATCCCATTTCAATTAGAGGAATTGCTATAGATGGAATTTGTTCTCTATTTTCACTAGGAACAATATTATTTGTATTATTAGTATTATTTGTACTATTAGGACATATATAAATGGTGTTTGATCGATGTAACATATTACGACGAGATCTTCCAATTCTTCTAGGAGAGTCATCAGTAGTTCTAGATGTTTCTCCAGAAATCTTAAAAAAAGTTTATTAAAGTAAATTTTAATTTTATAAGTAATTATTTTTATAATTATTTACAGATTCTCTTCGTTTTACATTAGTACTTTCTTGAAAACTTATTAAAGTTTTCAAGCGATTTTGTAAATCTGGTATTTTATATTTATTTTCAGCACATTCTTTCAAATAATTATTGTAAAGTATGTTTAATATTCTTTCAGATTCAATCATATCTGTTTCAATAACTAAATATTTTGAACATAGACTTTTTTCAAAAGCACATCTATAATATAAACCAAATCATAAATGACAATAATATAATATACGCATTTTAAAAATAATTATTATTATTAATTACAATAATTCAGATAAAAATTAAAATGACCTTTTACCTAAAAAGAAATATTAAAATATCATTCATAATATCATTTTCTTTTATATTATCACGTTTCTTTTTATTATCACCAATTGCATTTTTATTAGCATCAGTTGGTTGTTTTAATTTTAGAGAATTAGGATTGACTAATAAATCAACACACATAGAGCTAGTCATAATAACTTCTAGACTTTTTAATGCAGTAGTTTGTAATGCAGACAATTTAAATAGTTTAGTTTCATGAACTAGAGAAACATTATAAGCATCCCTGAAAATGTCATGAAAAACTAAAATGTAATTAAATTCTTAAAGAATCGATTAATATTTAATACATACTTAGTTGTTGTGTTTACTCCTAAATCTTTTGTATTACTTGAAGATGGTATAGTATTTATTTCTGATAATTGATCCATAATATTCATAACCATTTGACTAGAGAATAAATCCAATGATTTAATAGCATTTTCTTCATGAAATTTATCAGATGTTTTATTAGTTTGAGAATTATTTTGAGACACCAACTAAAATTAAATTTTTTTATTTAGTCTGAAAATTTAAAGAAATTTGTATAATGGTAATACTTCATTTGTAATGCCACTCAACCGCCCAATTGAATACAATAATAATGCTGGAATATGTTCCAATCGTGCAGGATTAAATTTAATATTATTACATGGTAATAACGATTGAAATAACACATCACTATAAAAGATAAAAAAATATATACTTTACCATATAAACTACACACATATCAATAAATGTATTAAGGGAAAAGTAAGGTACAGTCATAAACATACAATAACTAGAGAGCTGACTACTCAATATTATAAGAAGTTGCAGCCAAATGTCATTAGGTCAATGTTTACAATAATATAATAATATATATAAAATATCTAACATTTACCTACGAGTATCTTATCTATTAAGGTATTTTGTTACCATTGCTCTACTTGCATATTGGCTCACAACTTCAACACTCCTATGGGAATGTAATGAGCAGTAAACTATTTCGTTTTATATGTCTATGGGTACAGTATTTAACATTTAATATTTTATAATAACAATGTATACTTAATATTAAGTATGCATAATAATGTATATTATCTTAAAATGTAAATTAAACAATTTTCACAACCTGACAGTGTCATTTTTGTCTTCCCGCATTACTTTTGCTGTAGTAAAACCCTTTTTTAGAGTTCCCATTATGGTGCCAAATGATTTTTGATCTAAATCAAAACATTTTCCATCTACTCTTAGACCACGATCAAGACCTCCAATTACTGCTAACGCAGGCCATACTTTTTCACATAATAAATTTAAATCAACCTCTCCAATATGTTCACAAATTGGTTCTTTTTGAATAGATCCAGATATGTCTAATAGTCTTTCTTTGAAACGTACTTCAGGTAAAACTCCTTTTAAAAATGAAAGTTGTTCTAAGAGACACTCATTCACCTATTAAATTATATAAATTAGTTAATAAATAACTTTATGACATGATTGTAGTTTGAATTTTTAAATTATTATAACAAATAAAATATCAATTTAATAATTATTTATAAACAGTGGTGGAACTAGGGGGGTGAAACCAAAGATTGATCCCCGGGTGACGGACGTACAATTTTAGTGGGCGTAATTTTTTTGTAGGCCTTTATTTAATTTATGATGTTAGAAGATAAAAAAATATTTTTATTTCATATAATTTGTTTAAGATTTGGTGATGACCATATTAAAAGAAATGAAAAACAAGAAATAAAACCATATACGGTGTTTCTATTATTAATTATTATTAGGACGCGTAGCTGTGCAGTCGACGTACGTTGAGGATCGACAAATGACAGTGCATATTAGATATAGAAACAGACGAATTATAAAAATTAAAAAGAACATATATATTAAGAATAATAAATATAAATATAATAAAAAATATATTTTGTAATCGATGATAGTACAAAATTAATGTGGTTTATATTATTTAATACTTTGCGTTGTCATAACAAAATAAATTATTATTTTATTTTATCATGGTCGTTGTATTACGTTGTCATATTTTTGTAATAACATTTGAGATTTGCCATTTTGGTCATCGATCTAGACATCATTCTAGTTAATGGTAAGATTATGATTAGATTTGTTTAAGTATACGTATACTGAAATATACTATAATAATTAAGATTCTGAGTGAAATTAGGCATGTATTGATGCTCAGTGACGTAAATACCAGGTAGGCAATGTGGGCAACCACCACGGGCCCACAACTGACGAGGGGCCTAGTCTAAACAATAATACTCTATATTTTATATTAAATCCCAAATTTCACAATAGAATAAAAAATATAAAAATAATATTATTTTGGTACATATACATTTTTTTTTTAAGTGTGTACTATGTATACTGTACAACTATTGTGCATTTTTAAATATCAGGTTTCTACATAAATATTTTTTTTTTAATAAAAAGGTTCTTTCATATAACTAAATAAGTTTGTTATTACTAATTTTAATAATTAGCAAATAGCTGTGTAAGAATCAGAATAACTTTTATTGAGTTTGATTATTGTAACATAAGTAGGTAATACAATTCTATGAGAAAGAACTAGCTTGATATTTTGAACTTTATTAGTTAACCTTATTATGTATTTAAAAGTCAATAAGTATGTAGTATTTTTGTAATTTGAATTCCAATTATTAAAAACAATTTTAGGGAAAGATATTTTAGTCTTGGTCTATGTTTGGACATAATTTTAATATTTTCCTCAGGCGTTCTAAGTTAAAAAATAGTAAAAAAAATCTAAGTTCTGCCTCTGTTTATAAATACTTATTAAACTTTTAAAGCAAAAAAATAAAGATCAGAATGAGTAATGATGGTAATCAGATACTTAAATTATAAATTAACTAATTTTATCAATTAATAACAAATAATTACCTCAATTAACCACTGATCAGTGTTATGCAATATTCGTATTATTGAAATATAATTTTCAGTAATACAAGTAAACATGGGTGCTAAATAAGGTTCTCCAGCAAAAAGTTCAGTGTTTTTATTTCGCTCAGCTCTATAATCGCTTATTTTAATCTGAAATAATAAATTAATTCATATTATGATTTTTATAGAAACACATAAATATGGCTTATACCTTTTGTCCAGCAGCAGTACTGTAACATAATACACAAGGATAAAGCTTGGTTTTGGTATCTATGTTTTGAAAAGCTATGACTGGATAATCATTATTTCTAGCAAAACTAAGAGTTCTTGATTCAGTATCAAAAGTTGCTGTAATGTAGTCACCTTGAGTAAATGTTTTAAGTGCAAGAGGTAGCTGACCATTATGATATAAAATACCACTATAAACAAATTAAAACATATTTATTATAATACATACTGCCAAAATACAATTATATAAATAAATTTAAATTAACAAAATTTGAATAAATACTTATAAGCTCTATATAGCCACATATCGGAAGTGGTTCTATAGTTTTGATCTTTAATGGGATATCTTGATATACCAATGCATGAACCTTCATTTCCTTTATGTTCATTCAAAATAAAAAATTTCCATTGGTAGACACCTAATATAAAAATAAAATAATTTTAGTCTATAACTTATAGGTCAAATTGCACACAATTAATAAAAAAAATAAAAAAAATGTAATTTAATAAATAAATAGTACATGTGGAATAATGACACATAAATGCACGATTCACAATGTTTTTCTTTCATTTATGAACCATAGTGCAAGGCCATGAGCATCCTCAAACATTTTCTAGGCTGGGGGTAGAAAATTAATTTAAAAAATAAATGAAGATTTTTTTTATACAGTTTTTACTTATATTTTATTTATAGAACATTATTATGTTTTGTCATTATTACATTAAATTATTACAATGAGGTACAGATAATGGTTTGGAAATCAAAATTAAAATTCTAGGGGGAGGCAAGTGGCCCATCAAATAACCAAATTAGACATTAAATTGTAGTGATTTGTTGCATGAGTGTAATAGTTAGTAGCCATACAAAGATACAATAAATAAATAAATAAGGAACCTGTCGAACAGACAGTCTGCTTTATAGTTATTTTTTATAAAAGTTGGTAAATAATAAAATATTATACAATATAATATTTAATAAGAATTTTGCAATTTAATTAAATATTAAGATTTTTAAAATTACCACTTTCAAAAGGAGTAGAACCAAGAGCATAAGCTCTTCCACCATGAGCATGGATAACTGTATGACCATTTTCAATAATACAGTTGAAACTCTTTTCTTCGTGAAATGAAAATGGTAACTCGCCAATATCAATATTATGATTACTTATACTATCATTTGAATCTAAAAAAGATACAAATTTATAAAAAATTTATAATTCAGATCAAACTAAATAATTTCTCACCATTTAAACATATGTTACCCATTTGTTTATCTAAGTCTTCTTGTTTCAAATATGCAGTTATATTTTCAACTTGTTGTGGAATTAACCACATATTAGTGCCCAATTGTTCAAAAAGTGTCTTCACAATCTAAAATCAAATATATTCAAAATATCAATGATTCAAAAAATGTATACATCTGTACAATTTAATTTTGACAAAAGATTTTAGGAGAAAAATTACATTTGAAAATCTACATAATTATAGGTAATAGTACAAATTAAAACTATCAAAATAACATATTCGATATATTGCATTATAAAAGGTAAGATATAGAGAGTAATTTTTCAAAAAACACTTAATAAATATAATCCTCAAATCACAAGAATAACCATAAGTATAACAATTTACACGGATTTATCATAAAACTAAATATACATATTTACTAACAGACTTAAATAATTAATTACTGAAATCACAAACCAAAAATGCTGATTTGATAGTTATATACAAATTAAAAATATAACCTTTATCAGTAATTGTTCTTTTACAGAAAATAAAAAACACCAAAATGTTATAAAATAATGAAAACTATAAAATAAAAATTACATTATCTAAGATAAAATATTTAAATACATACTTTTTTGCGGCCACTATTGGATGATTTTAAATAGGGCAATATTTGACGTAATAATCTCAAAATTAAAAGTTTACAGCGAAAATGTTCTGCTAAAAACATAGTACTAGAACATTGAGCTAAGCGCAAAAGAGTTTCTGTCCATTGGTGAGAACTTATACACAAAGGAGAAAATGATGTGCATTGTAAAACAAATGATAATAAATCACAAATATAACTTTGTACTGGATATGATTCTGGAGAATTTACCCTTAAAATAACAAGGTTTATTAAATAAAAATATAATTTATATAATAAACTTATTGCTCTACTTACCCTTCAATTAGTAAATTATTTGGAGTTTCAGAAAAAGTTTGTTCCATTATAGAGCATTGTCTTGAATTTATTAGTATATCTAAAAGATTATGAACATTTACAAAAACTGCTCTGATACTTTCAAAACTAGAATTTGCATTACTAAATTTAAAAAAAAAATTGTATTAACTAAATAATTAAGTATAAATTCTAACAGGATTTAATTTAGATAACATACCATCCTGATACTGCCAAAATGTATAATATATTACTTGTCATTTTTACTACTACTAATGAGTATCGATCAGTAGACATAAATGGAACATGAAGCTTACATGTACTGACCAACATTTCAGGTAAATTGTTTGACAATAAATACTCAAAATCTGATGATGTAAAATGCATATTGAGTAATGAAAGTATACATATTTGAATAGAAAATAATTCTGATGTTGCAACATTCATTCTTAAATATATTTCAAAATGTTTGTAAATATTAAGAACAGCATTTTGAATCTGTCTTTTAATTGATCTTGGAACTGTATTAATAGCTGAATAATAATGATCAATAATATGATGTCCAATGAATTGTGACTGGTACAACTCCAAAAGACCACAAATGAATGCTTCAAATACCTATTATCAATCAATATAAAAAATATTATTATACCTTGGTAAATACCTAGTATAAACATTAATAAATATTATAAATAAAAGATCATTTTTATATTTACCTTACACATATGGCTCAATGAAATATGATTGGATGAGTCTTGTACAAAATCAATAATTTTTAACATTTTTGTAATACGATTAAAAGCTGCCAATCTATCCTATTATGTAAATAAAAAATATTTATGTAAAATAATAAAAATAGACAAATAAATTAAAATATTATACATTATAATACAATTATTAAAATGATTTAGGGTAATAAAGATTATTAAGAGGTAGTTTCAATTTTCAAATTAATTTTATTCGGTATTAATACACTATGCACTTTTTCTTTTTAGAAGAAATGAAAATTAATCTTCTATACTATTTGAGTTTAAATTGTATTTTTATTTACTTATTAGATATTATATTATTTTTAAATTTTAAAGAAACTTGAATACATCCTACTTATTTTGTATAATACTTTTATTTAAAATATTTATAAATTAAATAACTTTACATACATGTGCTCTAATTTCTTCTACTTCTGATGCTTGTATTAATGCATAAGGATTGGTACCTTGTTTAGAATCAAAAACAAACTCTAAAACTGATTCTAATACTGATTTATTAGCGGCAGTCAAATCACTAGAAAAATAAATAATATTTTTAAATTGATGATAATTTTCACAGTCTTATAAATAAATTATAAATATTATTCAAATTAAGTGATATATATATATATACATATATAATTTAAATATTTAATACTCATACTCTTTTAAAAGATGTTTATTAGGTAAAGATGGATCACTATGCATTCCACGAACTGCAGTCAACAAAAAACAGCATTTACTAGAAATATTTAAGCACAAGTAATCATCCATTACAGTACTTGGGGAACCTAGAAAGTATAATAAACCAAACATTAAAAATAAATATGTTCCTCATAAATTGATAAATACTCACCACTTTCAGAAAATGCAGCAGATTTTTCAGTATTATTATTAACAATAGCAAAAAACATCTTCATACATATATCATTAATAAAAGAAATAAGTTTCTTATTAAACACTAAGCTGAAAATGAAAATACAGTTTTATTTTTGATCATAGTTTATATTTATATATATATATCATATTATACTAACTCTTTAAGAGGTCTACCATCAATTTTTATCAATGTAATGTAAAATAATGGTAATGTTAAACGTGCTATCATATTATATTTATTGTCTTTTAAGAAACTTTCATATTTATCCTTAAAATTCTTGCAGATAGCTAATACAGCATTATCTTCATTTTGTTCACAACCACACAATATATATTTTAATAAGCTTAAATATGGTAAAGGTATAAAATGCAGTTCATTCTCCAATACAATGAATCCTTGAATAATAATACATTTCAATCTGTCTTCTATATCATCTGAAATACACAAAATCAATAGAAATATTATTTACTTTTTGTAAATTATACAATAATATTATTAAAAAATATATGAAGTAATAGAGTAATAGAATAATATATATTAAGCCGAGTGAAGTTTAATATATACATTTTTTTTTTATAGTAAATTCTTTTCTTATATTCAAAATAAAGGATAAAGATTAAATTTTATCTAGTTAGTAGATACAAAAGTTACAAGTCAAAAATAAAAATAAAAAAATCTACTACTTTTCTTTATATTTAGTTAAAACTAATTTGTATGCAATACCAGATTTTAACAAATCAATTTTCAATTTTTTGTTATTATTATTATAATGTCAGTAGATGAATCTATATTATAATAACCTTGTTAATATATATAATAATAAGATCAATATGAAAACATTTAATGTAAATATATTTTTGTACTCTTACCAAATATATTTTTATCTTCTAATTTTTCAATTCCTGAAGAAAACAATTTACTTTTTAACCAACGTTCATTATATATTTCTGATGGGCATAATGGTGAACTTATTATTCCATAGCTTATTAACTGGCCAATTAATAAACAAAATGCTGATTCTAGTTCAATAAACCATATAGATTCGTTCATCTTTTCAGGATCTAAATATCAATAATTAATAACAATTAATATTAGATTTAAAACACACATTACCATATTCATACCATTTGAACACATTTTTTGGTTTAATGTATGAAGTGATTGAACTGTATTTATTAAAGATGTTATTAGAGGTTGAATGTGTTCACTTTGTAAAAATGATAATGAATTTAATGTATTAATCATTGTTTCTCCAACTATTGATGAAGATAAGACAGCTGAAATACAAATTTATACTTAGTAAAAATATTTTTCTTTAAAGTGAATGTATAAATTTATTTAAGTTAATACCATTGTAGAAAATATGATATTCATCTTTATAAGAATCAATGGCCATTGTAAATATTTTATTAGCAAACATTAAGTATGCTTCCAAATGATTAACAAAAAGACGGTTCATACTAAGGCAAGACTGAAAAATAAAACAACATTCATCATAAATTAATTTTAATGTATTAATACATTTAATACATTTTTATCTAACACTAAAACACTACACTAACATGCTTTATAAAAAATAAAATATATATTCAAACATAAAGAAAATTTAAAAAAAAATTGATTTAAACAACTCATATTCATGAAAAATTAGATTCATATAAAAGGTGATTTTCTTATCGAGCATTACTCATTATTTCATCTATAAACAGTTTTAAAAATATTTTTGTTATAGAATTTTTAGTTTAAATAAAAATATTTTTTACTTTCTGAATGACAACATATATTTTTAATTTCATATTCTAAAGCCGAATATTTTTCAAAGTATTTTGATACATAAAAATCAAAATTTAAACGAGTAGTTTATAAGTTATAACTTTATTAGTATTTTAAGTTTAGATAAGCAAAGTAGTTGAACCAACATTTTGCAATGTATCCCATACCTCTCAGTAGTGGAGTGCTCAGCTAAATTTTAAATACTTATAACTTGTAAACTACTCAGCTGATTTTTGATTTTTATATATTAAAATACTCCAAAAATTATTCTGTTTTAGAAAATGAAATTAAAAATATATATTTTCATTTAAAAATTATAACAACAAAAACTATTAATATTTAAAAAATATTTGTTTTATTTTGACTAAAAATTATGTAACAAATATTTTCAAAAATGTTAATAGATTTTGAAATAATGAGTTTTGTTTGAAAAATGAATCGCTTAGTATAATATCATGCAATAAACAAACATTAATAGTTTATAAATAATTTTTAAATACTTACGTTACTAAAATGGTATGACTTTATATTATATGCCAATAAATGTGATAATAATAACTTATGAAGGGAAGTAAGTATTATATCCAATTTGTTCCCTTTTTTAAATGTAGTGTAATTATTTGACTCCAATAAAGTTACCTGAAAAATAAAACATAAACAAAGTTCATTTTAAAAACCATTATTAAATTATTAAATAAGTAAGTTAAAAACAAACAATTCATTTTTCTTATATAAAATATAATACCTAATTAATTTATATTTATATTAATAAAGTAGGATTTGATCTATAAAAAAATAAATAATTAAGTCGAATCTATAGTTCTGTTTGTAGTAACCGTTTTGACTCCTTAAAATTTGCAGCTATTTATTGTATATCTATACAAAAATCTAATTATAAATTAATATATTTTACTTACAGTACTGTTTGTCAAATGTTTTAATAGCAGCTTCATAACTTCTTCAATTGATGAATATCGATTTTCATAAAGGTCCATTGAGTTAACTCGAAACAATGAACTAATATGACTATTATCATTTAAACTTGAAACTGTGACATCTAAAAGCAGTTTCTAAAAAAAAAAATTATTATTATAAAAATTGATATTATATATACATTAATATTACCTGTCCTCTAGTTAAATTTGTATCTTGTGCAAGAAGAGATTTAAGAATATTTAGCCGTCCAGATAATGGAGGTAAAAGAAGTGATGCACCAGTAGATAGACAATCCATTAAACTTCTTTCTACTACTTCTTTTACTTGCAAATCTACAAGTCTAAATTAAATATTGATTATATTTTACTGATTTAAATATTGTAACAAATTTGATATTAATATTTACTTTAAAAGAAGTGTACGAAGTTGACTTGTTTCATTACCAAGAAGTTTTGAAAAATTGTGACCAGATACACGAGCAAAAAACAAATGATTATTCAGCATATTTAGACTCAAAATTAACATTTCTTCATTAATGCTAAATAAAAAAATAATTTGCTTATTAAATTATACATAACTAATATATAACATTAATTTTCAGCGATAAAAATAAATAATAAAAAAGATTTTTTTTCTAAAAATACATTCAGTCCTTATTTTCAACAATTAATAAATGTATTTTATAATTATACAAATAAAATTACTTTTTGTCAAAATAATAAATTGATCTAAAATGTTTTTTAAATTTTAAATTTTAAAGGTATATACAACTTCAACACATAAAAACACAATTTAAAAATGAGTGGGACATAATTATTTACAATATGCTGAAAGTAATAAAAAAAATGCATACTCATTTGGTGTAGATTGATGAGACTCAATTTGTTCGCAATATTTCTCAATGAACTGTCTTAACCATTTAAATGTACTTTCATGTAAATCAATACAGAAAGGACTATGCCATACATTAGTTTGCCTAATTATGAAAATAAAAATGTCATTAAAATAATTATAACTTAATCCATGATTTACAGTAATGTTAATTGATATTATTAAATAAAGTGGTTATTAGATGTTTTACATTTTTTATAAACAAAATTATTTTATCATATTACTTTATCTTAAAACAATTTGATCAAATTATAAAACACTTAATCAAAAAAGTATGTTCAAAACCAATACCGCCATAGTAAATTAATCAACCTAATCTAACTACATAATAAAATACAGCGTGGAAAATTTTGAATTATAACAAAATAATTGATATTGATATCATATAAATAAGGAATTTAAATAAATTTTAACTTAAAATATGTAAAAAAATTTCTTTACATATTTTTTAGTTTTTATGATTCAAATAATAATTATTTATAAAAAATATTGTATTCAATTTTTTAACTTAGATATAAAAGAAAAGTTATTATAAAATTCTAACAAAACTGTTTTCAGTTTTTTGAAATTTTGACAGTTTTCAAAAAAATTATTTTTTCCAATAAATATAAAAAAAATTGTGCATATATATTTTTTTATTTTTTATGCAAATGTAAAAACAAGTTATGTGGAATCTTATATTAAATCTTCAAGAATTTTTACATTTCTAAAAAAAAAAATAGAAAAATATAAAAATTTCTCATGTTTATGTTTTTAAAAATTATCACTTACTCAACTTTTAATATTCTTAGATGCTCTAAAATTCCTACTTATTAAGAATAATCTACTTGTAAATAACATCTTTCTATTATCTAATCAATAAGTATTTATTGTTTGTAACATATATATTATATATGTATACCTGTCTGGTGGTAATGTTGTCCAAGCAACACTATGTGAAGTTCCAGCAGAAATTTGATTTATTTGTTTACCTTCTAGATTAATAACTTTACTAGGACGACTTACAGGACTTGTTGAATGACCTTGCCCACACTGCCCTTTCCCATTAGAACCCCATGCATACACCTAATCAAAAAAACTTAATTATACATTTACACTTGTATTTCATAGACTTTTTAATAATGTATACACTACATTCATTCAGAAACATCATATTTTTCTTCTTAATTGTATAAATATTATTAAATTAAAATATTTTCTGTTTCAAAAAAAATATATAATAATTTGGATTTATTATAAGAATGATCTACTGAGGTATTGAAAAAACAACATGCAATATCTATTCTCTCAAGATATGTAATTAATGATTATAAATTGATTTTACTTACTGCACAATTCCTTGTTAATGCCAAACAATGAGAATCTCCTACAGATATATCAATAATAATTTGTTGCATTAAATCTTCAACCACTGCTGGTGAGAAGAGAGTAATTTCTGATGAGCCACATCCAAGATTAGATCCTTGACCCCAAGTAAATACCTAAATCATTGTATACAAATACATAAACAATACAATTTCAAATGGTCCAACAATTTATTATATATGTTTTCATATTTTTCAAAGATGCATTTATTATTTATATTGTTAACTTAGATTTACTTATTAGCCGATTCTCAATTGTCAATGAAATACTAATACAATATTAAATATCATATTTACTATGGATATTATTTTATATCAGTAGCACCAATATAATTTAAATTTATCATAGTAATTATATGTTTTGAAATTATATTAATTAATTATTAAAAACTCTAGAGAAATAAGACTTTTATACATACTTCACCAGTACAAGTTAATGCAACAGAAAAATGTATTCCAGCGGCAACTTTTTTAATTTTGTAATGTCGCAATCCTTCAATTTTTTGTGGCTTATACAATCTTAATGTATTACCATGACCAAGTTTTCCATTATCTCCAGAACCAAAAGACCAAACTGTATTTCCATCACGTGAACAAGCTAATGTATGAGTTGAACCACAAGCTACATAACCAACTGGCATATCACTTAAGCTTTTAACAAGTGTAGGTATAAACCTAGGGTTACAATCACCATGCCCTACAAAAATGATATGATATTATATGTATAAGACATCATATAATGCACATTCTTTATTTAATACCTAATCGACCGTGATCTCCTTCACCCCAAGTGTATAGTTGTCCATCGCTAGTAACTGCAGCACTATGTCTATAACCAGCACTTACTAATTCTATTACTTTACCAATAAACGGCCCTTGGATTAGTTTTGGTTCTTTATGTGTAGCTACATCTCCATGCCCTAATTTTCCATAATCACCTACATCAAATTTATACTTTAATAAAAATTGAATACATATAAGATTATTTGTATCAAACCTACCATCTCCCCAACTATATACTTCTCCTGTATCACTTAAGGCTAATGAATGACCATCACAGCCTTTTGATGACGATACTTGTTTAATCTTGCAATTTATGTTAATACGTTTAGGAACGGCTTGATTAGATGAGTTACCTAATCCCAAGCGACCATAACTATTTTTTCCACAAGCACTTACACAACCTTTTGTGTCTATAATAAATGTACAATATTGTCCTGCCTCTACTTTTTGTACATCTGACAGAGATCTAACGAGTCTTGGAACATCTGTTACTTCTGTTGCTCCCTCAGCATGTTGATTTGAAGAATTACTCCCCCACATAAATACTTCACTTAAAGGTTGTGGTAATTCTGCAGAATTCTGATTTAATGGAGTACGGACAACAGAAGTTTCTCCAAAACTAACAAGCTAAAATTATTGTTAAATAACTTTTAATAAAAAATACATTATTAATAAGCCTAATAAGTTACTTTTTTCATTAATAATAAAGCAACATCTTTCAGTGGTATACAACTTCTAGATTTATAACTTTCAAATTCTTCTGATCCAAATGCAAAAGTCAATATAGATGACATTTCTTCCAAAACTCGATAGAGTTTTTCAAATGGTAAACAAACATCATTAATATTTAAAGCCATATCAATCCATTCTAGTAAATAAATAAGAGATTCTCGCTGATATGCTAATAATAATGATAATTCTGCAAGTTGTTCTTTAACTGTACAAATTAAAAGTTTTCATTATTATAAAAAGTTAAAAATTATGGTAGTTTAATAAAATATAATTTCACCATTCATATTTTGTATAAAATCAGCATTTAAACATTCTTTTACAAAATGCATTACATTATCTAAACAATCCAAACCAAGTTGAGGCAGTTCAGCTTTACTACCCAAAGAAAGTGGATTTAATTCTCTCATAAGAGTTAATGCTGTATTAAGAACTTCTAGACCCATATTAATGTCTATGAACATATTATATGAAGAATAATTAATATTTTAACAATAAAACAATAATAATATTATATTAATAATTAACCATTTGAATTTTTGTTTTCCCAACTTTGTTTTAACAGAGTGAAAAACATTGTAAGTCCGGTTTTCACAGTTAATTGTATAAGTACTTGTTGTCCAGTTAATTTTACTACTGGTTTTATGGTTTCTTCAATAGAATTTTGTGGTGTCATTGATATTTGAACACTTTTATCTTCCTATAGAAAGAAAAAACAATGATATCTGTTTAAATGAAAAGTATTTTAAAAAAATATTATTTTTAATATTACCTTAGACGAATAATATTTCATGTGTAGTATATCATATAAGTTATTTAATAAAGCTAATTTTTTTTGCAGTCTTTTAGAAAATGTCAGACTATCATAATATCTACGAGCAAGTTCATGATGGCTTGTAATTATTTGTTTTTTTCGCTCATTTAATTTATTTACAGACATGCTCGGTAAAGAATAAACATTTTCTTCAATCTCATATCCAATTCCATTTATACTATGTAATATTTCCATTACATTATCATCTGTACTATTATAATCAAAGTTGGCCAACTTTGAAACAATTTCTGCATCTGCATCCATATTGAATGATGAAAGGATCTTAGGTATATTTATGTCAACTTCTTCCATTACACACTAAACATAAATAAAATTTATAAGTGTAATTTATGAAAATAACTAGCAATCAAATTTTAATAGATGAAATTGATGGAATTGTTTAACTTATGAAATCAAACATAGGTATAAATTGTGAATAATATTATTTAGTTATGTTAGTAAAAAAAACTATATTTCATAATTATAATACATAAAATTATAAATATTTTATCTATACAATTATAAACATATTTATGTAAAATACAGAATTATTGCTTTTTATATTAATAACTGTTTAATGAATTTATTTGTTGAGTTGTTTTAGAAATTTATTAATTTAATGGACCTATTGTAAGCCACTATATCATGTTTTAGGAAAACAATTATCAAAATTTTGATTCATTAAAAAATTAAATGTTTCTTTATGCAACTCAGTATAGGTAACATAAAAATATAATTGAATTTAAATGAATTGTAAATTTGTAATAACCAATTATAATTTACTGTATTTAATAAATACTTTTTATTATACATTTATTATATACATTGAGTATAATACGTTTAATACATAAAAACACAGTAAAAAATATTATTCAAATTTTATTAAAATTAAATAGCAAAAGAGTATCCAAATGAATAAATTCTAAGCAAAAAATTTTAATGTAGGTTCAAAAAAATCAAAACTAAAAAAATTTAAAAGTAAAAATCAAATTTATTTTGATAAATTTAACTCTTAAATTTGATTTTTAGTGAATATTAATGGTCAAATTTATATATAAATAAAGGCAAGTAAGTACATCAGTTAAAAGTATTTGTCAATTTACCTTTACATTAATTCCAATCAATAGTATTTTTTAATTACGTACACCTTCGTTTTACACATTTCAAATAGGCACAAATATCACATAGTATTTATTGTTTTATACATGAAATTATTTTACATATTTTCACAAATTTGAGAATAAAAATTTGAAGTTACAATTTTCTTTCGAAAGAATATTATTTAGCAAAAAGGCAACAACCATTAAGTCTATTATCAACTATCGACAATAAAATCACAGTATAGAATGATATAATCATCCCTTAAAGAATAAACAGGGAGAACTGATAATTTCATTATCAGTAAAATTATTTTCTTTTTAATAATAAGTTGGCAATACTTTTTTAGTTTCCTTACTTGGATAAATGATAATGAGATAATATATAATAATAATATTATGTTAAACATTAAACTCAATTACTCAAATCTCTTTATCTCGGAGAAGTGAAAACTGTGAATATTTAATAATTATCATACTATATTTGTTATTTATTACTTATGGTTAATAGTCTTTTTATCCAACTTCAAATTTGTTAATAAACGATTGTTTGTAAACGATTTTTAAATTTGTGATTTTGTGAAAAATAATGGAAAAACTGATTAAATTAAAAACTCTTAATTGTCATATAACGTGTAAAATATGTAGAGGATATTTAGTGGATGCAACAACAGTAACAGAATGCTTACATACATGTTTGTACCTTCGTTTCATATTTAACATTTATTCTTCAAACATTAAAATTATGTTTCATTTGTTTTTTATTTAGTTTGCAAAAGCTGTCTTGTGAAACATTTAGAAGAAAACAACAGTTGTCCTACTTGTCAAATTGTTATACACCAATCACATCCATTGCAGTATATAAGTTTTGATCGTACAATGCAGGATATTGTATTTAAATTAGTGCCTGGGCTTCAGTTAGGTATCTATACATAAATCCAAATAACCTAAACATTTACAAATAATAATATATTATAATTCTCTATTAGATGAAATTAAGCGTGAAAGAGAATTCTATAGAATCAGAGGTCTACCATACCCTAAAGAAGTCCCGGCTGGTACTGAAATTGATGATGATAAGACAGCACAAGATCAAGCTGCAGCAGATTCTGATTACCATAGAACAGATGAACAAGTAATATCCTATTGTTTTACATATGCTTACCTAAAAACAATAATATCCCATAATATTTTGTAAACTTTAACTATATCATAAAGGTAAATATCGGATTGGAATGTGTTGCATCTCACTTGAAATCGTTAAAGAAAAAGTTCCTAAGAGTGTCATCTCAGGCCACTATTACACATCTTAAGAAATTCATTGCTGTGAAAGTACTTGATGGATCAGATAAATACAGAGACGTGAGTAACAATTACTGTATTTCAAACAATATTTTATTAAATATATTTCATATTTATATACTTAATTTGTTTTATTTAGATTGATATATTGTGTAATGATGAATTATTGGGAAAAGATCATACTCTTAAATTTGTATATGTAACAAGATGGCGATTCAGAGAACCTCCTTTAAAACTTCAGTATAGGCCAAAATTAGATTTGTAATTTATTTTTTTGATCTGTTATATTCAGTATTGTATCTTTTATTTATCGTATGTACAACTTTTTTTTAAACTTATGTCTGTTCATTTTAATTAAAAATTATAATGTATTAAAATACATTTTAAATATTACTGTTAAATGAAATACATTTAACTTTTTTTAATACTTTTACAATCTTAAAAATATGTATTTTGTAAAACATACATATTATTTATATCAATCTTAGATTAATATATTTGTATATAATATAAAATAAATTAAATGGGTTTTGTATTTTTTTAAAAGCATGATTTTTAATTAAATGTTAGTAAAATTATAAAAAATCATATCAATATTGTCTAGTTACTAATTATTTATAAATAATTTTACTTTTTATGATTAAAATATTTTTTATTAATATGTGTTAATGCATGTTTTGCATTTAATTAGCCTTATTGTATTGTTTGTACTGATATAGAGTGATTACAATTATTTTAAATAATTATTTGTGTTTATGTCCCTTGTATTTATTTATTTTTGTATTATTATTCATAAACTATATATAATCTATTTGCTATAATATATAATGTAAAATTTTTATGTTTAATGTAAGTAATGTTGCTAATTATTTATTTAATTATTTTATTATTACTGAAGACTAGAAATATATTCAACGAATTAAAAATGTAGACTAAAATTTAAATTTATCAGACTGGTGAGTACTGAGTGGTAAGACCCACCCACAATATTGTATCTACATTCGTTTTCTATCATATAAACACATAATGATACTAATCACTAAATCTAAGTAATGCAGATACAATACCTAATTTAGGGGGTTGGTGCTGTAGCGGGCAATGGTAGAATTTTGTAAGTTATTGGTATACAAATTATAAATACTTAAATATGAGTACATGAAAATTATCCTATAAGCGCAACAAATTCACTGTTTACTTGTTTCATATCTAAGATTTTATTTTTCATTATATTGTCTGAAACTGACATCAGCGCGATTGCTAACACATAAACAATGCCAATTTTACATTCAAAAATACTCATATCTTGTTTCAAAATAAGAATATCATAAAAAGCTTACAATATTCTAAGCATTAAATTTAATCAATTCACAAAGAATATAAATAAAACACTAATAATAGTATGTCACAAATTTAATTCATGCAGTAGTTAGATCAATAATCAGTATGAGTGTATGACAAGACATAAAAAATATATGGAGGTGATCCATAAAAGACACTTATTATTTCAGAAAACCACAACGTAAATATTACTTTTGCATAATTATGTCATTTCAAAACTAAATTTATAGAAACAAATTACATTTTTATAGATTTTTATATACAGTAAAAACACTTTATAAAGAAATTTGTTACAATGGAAAACTCTACTTAACGTAAATATTACATTATAATGGTTTGATTTATAACCTATTATATAATTCTTATATGCTCTCTTTTACGAAAACAGTATAACATAAAAAATCCTTGGTCTCTTCAAATTTGTTATAGAGAGTTTTCACTGGATTAAAGAACTTTAAAAAATCTTCGATAGAATAAGAAATAAAAAATTAGTGTTATAATGGTAATATAATTTTTTTTTGGTTTATGTTGTAAGACTTAAAATTATAAAAAAAATATATATTTTTACAAACATTAATGGTTTTTGAAATAATGAGTGTCATAAATTAAATGGTACACATTATATTTTGATATTCACTAAATACTTGAATATTTTTTTTGGTATACAAATCCTTTATATGCATATCATTTTGCATTGCCTAAAATAATATATGCTACTTAAATACTTCTATTCTGCATTTAATTAAGTTTAGTTAGTCAAATTATATTTAGCTGTATAACGTTGCAATCAGATTCACAATTTAAAAAATATATTATTTAACAGATCCTTTAAACTTTTATTACATATTACAATACTTTTTATACATATTAGGGTAGTGTGGCAGCTAAAACATTTTTTTCCTCAAATTACATTTAATACTTTTACACCATCCACACTAAAATTGGATAATGTGGTTTATTTTCAATTATTATTTTAATCTTAGGATTTTTTTTTGTTTTTGTTCATGAAATCTCTTCCTAAGACCTAAAATCTCCCATGAATATAATATTAATAAATTCAATATTTCTATTTAATACTTTACCATGCCTAAGGTACTGTTGTCTATTTGTCTATTACTATCAGTTATTACTGTACAACTTCCACCAAGTACACATAAACACCAATATATATTATATTTATTATTAATAGTTTAATTATCAACCTTTAAGAATTTCCTGTCTACCTTTCCTAACCATAAGACACCTATTTTTATGAATCACATGGTTCTAATATACCACCTTCGGGCTTCGAGCCACCACTGTGTAAGTGTATATTTTTTAAAAAGCAATAGAACTCTCAAAGTTATATAGTACTAAATTGATAAATACAATTAAAATAGTTTAGTATGTCAAAGTAATTTTCCAGGTAATTCGATAATCAATCCAAAAAAATACTAGTGTCTTACAGTATAATATGTTATCTTTTCATTGCAAGATAATATTGAGATTTTAACCTCGATAGTAAGAATTAATAATCATTTACTGTATTTAAAATTTGTTAACAGATATGTTTTCAATATTATTTGACCAATAACAAAATTTGTCTTTGTAATGTACCTAATTTAATTGATATAGAGAAATACAAAGTTTTATAGCAATCCTCAGTACAAATGGAATAAAAAAAGAAGGTAAAATTACATAATTATATTAAATACAAAATATAACAAGTCCTTAAGTAATGAAAAATTTAATGTATGTCAAACAGTTAATAAGGACTAATATATTTTTCTTTAAGTACTATGCAACACTATAGTACATATTTTCAAACTTACATTTCCAAGAACTAATTTAAATTTACTATTCACTAAAAATATTTATTTTATTTACTTATAAACAATAAAACTTGAAACTTCAGTTCTTTTTTTAAAAAAAAAAAAAATGTTATTATCAGTTATCTATTATTACAATACAATTTATAAATTAATTTTGAATATACAAAGATATATCATATATTTACACCAAACATTTAATGATAAAAAAAAAAATAGTAAATTTAATCATGATAAATTAAGAAATTCACAAAACTACTGTTTATAATAAAAATGTATTTATGTAATAAAACTATTTAGGTTTGGTTTCTTGATCAGTAACATATCTAATATAAACATTATTTTCTGGTATTGGATCTGGATGTACGTCTTGTTCATACATATAAGAACTACCAATGGCCAAAGATGAACCTTAAACGAAAATACTATTTAGTTATTACTGTAAGCTAATAAATGCAATTTAAAATACAATTCTTTTAAAATAAGTCGTATCATAAAACTATTATAAAAAATAATCAAAGGATTATAATAAAGTAATAAACCTACTATATTACAACATTATAGTCATGTTTGACATAAAATAAAAATATCTAACAATTAGTATAAAATGTATAAATAAAATTTTACTCACCATCATGACTAAAGCATAGAGATGTAATTCCTGTATTGTAACGATGAAATTGACATAATCTTTTTTTATTAAAACCATCCCAAATATTTACATATCCATCAGAACCACCAGTGGCAAATGTATTAAATACTTGATGAAAACTAATGACATATCAAATTTAAAAATATTAGAAAAAGAAAAACACAAATAAAATACATAAATACATTTTTTTTCTCTACTTGAAACTTATATAATTTATTGAAAAATCAAATTACATTTTCATATCATAATCTAGTTTTAAAATATATTATTAAATGTATTTAATGTTTATATGCAATAACAGTATAATACATCTGTTAATAAATGTTTAGTTTATTGAAAATGTTAAATTAACATTTAGTTCAATTTTTGAAATATATATTAAACTATCTATTGTCAAGGGCATCTTTACTAAATAAAACTTAATTATTATTTCATAGTATTTCTTATTTTATTTTATAGATTTATTTGTAACTTTATCTGGATATGTTGTTAACAAAGGTTAAGCAATAAAACAATTTAAATTAGAAAAATACAAAATTATTACCTGATAGCATTTACAGGGTAAATGCATTCAATATCATTATCTTTTATTCTATGACATTTAAAAGCATACTTTTTCTTCTGAATTTCTGGAGCTGTATCAAAATATTCAACAGCTACCCTTCCTTCAATACTACTTAACACATAACCTTGTTTATTTGGTGAACAACGTATACATCTTGTTTGAAACTTTAAATTTGATTCTCTCCTTTGCATTATATATGCCGTGTTTCTTAAATCCCAAACAAATACTTTTCTTCCAGCAGTACCAACAACAAGTTTTTCACCTACATTACTCATAGTAAAAACCTAAATAAAACAAAAGATAGGTTAACTATTGACATGATGTTAAATAATAATAACACATTTAAATGAAAATATGTAACACATACTTTGTCTGGTTGAGGGAGAGTTCCAACACATTGAGATGTTCTTGTGTCCCACATTTTAACATTACCATCCCAACCACCAGATAAAACTACATTTACTTCATTTGAATACTCAACACAGCGTACCGCATTATCATGTGAGCCTAGGACACTTTCTGAAATATAATATAAGTTAAATTATGTATGAAATATTTAAATTTAGTTACTATAAATATTTACCTGAGTTACTATTTAAATCATACATTTTTAACTTGTTATCCAGACCACCACTAAATGAATGAACTGCATCCTATTAAATATTTGTATATATTTATACATACAATTTGTTGTTAAATTTTACTATTACATATAAATTTATCATAGATGCATAACTTAATTGTACTTGTCTAATAGATAATTAATTTAATAATCAATATTATTAATTATAGTAACTATACCTGAAAGCTAACATCCAATACTGGCCGATCATGTGTATACTTTGTACGCATGCTATTCGCCTGGACATCATAAAGTCGAACTGAACAGTCCCAAGATGATACTAATAAAAACTGAGATGAATTAGGTCCAAACTTTACAGATGATATTCCATCTTCTGGCGGGTTTTTAAGTCTAAACTCTGATCTGGACTCGCCTATCATATTTAACTAGGTATAAAGTATGAAATTTACTTGAATAAGAAAATACTCATGTGTTTACAATAATAAATTATTGAATTATAAAAACGATTACAAAAATATTGTTTCTGTTATTTAAAAATTTTTACTAATATGATTTTTGTATTTATCGCTGCTAATCAAATAATCAAATTATTAATAATCAATTGAATAATGTTAACGAAAATATTTATATATATATATATAATCAAATTTCAAAAAAAGAATAAGTTATTCATAATAAACATAATTTAGGTGTAAGTAAATCGAAAATCGTAACCGTCAGGATACATAACATATTACACTAAGCGTCTAAGCAGAAGCTGAAGCCAGAAATCAAATTTAATCAACAAATGAACAACTAACAACACGAACAAACTATAGCGTTTAAATTTGAATTATACGTTTTTGAGGTTATATTGTTATAAAGCCGAATAACGATTTATCAATACGACAAGGATAACCGAGAAAATACATAAGTTCCAAACGACAAAAGTACCGACAAAACTATTTTTTTATATATAGGTAGTATAATATTATACCTTGAGTCTTGCGCAAAAATAGCATAGTGCTTAGAACTATACAAAAATTACTAGTATTTTCTAATTCTTTTATATGTCGATGGAAAATAGATTGCACTACGTCACTACCATACCTACTCATATTTTCAATTTTGTTTACGACCTATTACGGGACTTCAAACAAAACTATTATAGACTAAATTGGATCATAAATGTCACTTACTTACAATTTTTTGAACTCATGTGTATGCGCAACACAACTTAATTTATTTTTATTGCAACTGCCAACTCCCATTTTAATGGTAGTTCACGGATTAATCGATTATTTCCAAATCATTTTAATTTACCGACTATTTGTCTTATAAATCCAATTAGCTAAATGAGTTAGAATTTAAAAAAATATATTTAAATTGAATTTGAACATTTTTACCTATGTATTTTTTCTTCTACATATGATACAATCAAAATTAAATATCTGTTATTGACGTCATTGTTATTGAAGAAGCATTCCTGTAATCGACGTAAACAATCGTAGTAAATAGTATTGCTACTTACTAATATAATATTTTGATTTTCATTCTATGGTGTAGGGTTCTGGGTCACCAACTAAATCCTATGAAGGTCCGGTTTGAAAATATTTAACTGGTTGCGGTCTCTAACAGTTAATGGTTATAGAAATACAGATTATTTTCCATTACTTAGACATTTTTTTGTCGTAATATAATTTTTTAATTTTATATGACACACTACTCACATATATAGTTTTTATTTATTTATATTATAAAAAATTTAAAATCTACTCCACGGATAAGGGTCCTTAAAGAAACTAAAAAACTGTACGCAGTCCGCGAGTTGGTAACCCAAGTAGTATATATATTAGTAGGCTATATAGAATGGGTATAAAACATGTGAGTACATATGCTTTACTTTTATTTTATTCGGCAAATTACCTTTATTACCGAGTGCAGGATAAGATGTATGTTACGTTGCTTATGAAAAAAAATTAGTATTATGAAAAAAGTATTATATTTATATTAACTTTTAAGTATATGATTAGTGTTTATACATAATTAAATTATTAATATTATAATTTTTCGACCATTTATATTATAGTTCAAGGTTCTTGCCGTTCTTTCAGAAGTATACATTTTTTTTTAATTCGATAAAACCTGCTACCTATTGTTGTGCTCAAATCAAATTTAGGGCGAGTAGTTTATGAGTTATAAGTATTTAAAGTTTTGAAGCGCGGAGTCGAGTAGTACGGGGTTATACCGCAAAATGTTTGTCCACTACTCCGCTTGTCTAAACTTTAAATACGTATAAATCATAAGCTATTCGCCCTAAATTCGAATTTTATGTATCAAAATACTCGGAAAATTATTCTGTTTTGGAATATGAAATTAAAGTTCTATGTTGTCATTTAAAAAAATAAAAAACTTAAAAAAATATAAGGATAAAAAATGTTTAAAAATATAATTTTTTAATAAAAACGTTGTTTTTTTAACAACTTGAAACTATGTAAACAAATATTTTCAATTCAAAAACATGAATACTTTTTGAAATAATGAATGTTTTATGATAAAAGAATCACTCTGTATATTGTTATCCATAAATATATTCTTACTTAAAAGTTTGATAATAGGTGACTCTAATATCAAAACTAAAAGCACGCTTTTGAAACTAGTAAACGATGAACGAAAATTTACTAAGTCGTACGTATAACGTGTGCAAGGTTATATTCAGTGGTGAGGCAGAGTCAACACATGCGGGTGCGACGTCCTCTTAAGATATGATATATCTTAGTATCTATAGACTATATGTCCTATATTTATATTTATTATACAATTGTTATCATTAAGATAAACAGTAGCAAGTGGAATCGATATATAGATATTATAAATTTATAAATTGCAGTATCCGAAGGAGTCAATAACCAGCCGAATCAATATACACACATTCATGACAAATTATATCTATTGTTATTTATTAGAATCTATTTTGTCATGTGCACATTGTTGATAATCGTCATTCGTCGATAACGGAAGGAAGCGTGCTGCATAATATAGTATAATAATAATATAATATGTGTACAAAACTAAAAACATTTTTAAATATTAATTATATAAAATATTTTGTATTTATAGTTATAAATGAAAATAAGAAAATAGATAAAAAATATAATAATATAATATGTGTATAATTATAATGTGTACAAACATTTTAAATTTTTTTAAATAAATATGGTTATATAAAATATTTTGCATTTTTGGATACAAAATAACCTTGACCGATTACCACCTATAGGCTATAATATAATAGATAAAACTATTATTAGGGAATAGATGCAAAAAAAAAAATGTAATGGGAAGCGGGGGTTTTACAATCCTTTGTAAAGGCGCTTAGGTTAGTTAAGTAACTATAAAAAATGTGTATTAAATTTGAATAAATAAATCATCATACTTATATAAATAAGGTATTTGGTATATACGGTGAAAACTATTGTGGGTGGAGAGTGTACTGCAGTAGTGCAGTCCCGCAACATTTTTGGGATTATTTTATATTATAGGTATTAGATACATAATCAGTGGCGTACTTAGACCTGAAGTTTAGGACTAGGAATTATAACAGGGGTACTAAATTCAAAGTTGGGGGCTTAGTCTTCCTAAGTTACGCCTATGCTCAGACATATTAAATTGATTTCAAGATGGAATATTGTTTTGTTTAACTACAAAGTGTCATATTTTTATTAAATTTATGAAATTTATAACTAGATAATACCTAGGCCTAACCTAGTATGTACTAGATATACATAATACATTTGTATTGATAAATATTTTGTTAAAGAAATCTTCGAATGTTTTGGTTTCTAAATGTAATGTTTGGAACAAATGTCTATTCGAACAAAAACATTGCCGAACAAGCGCTGTAGAGCTTTTATAATAATTTTTGTTGTCAAGGACTCTATGGTCCCGTCCGTGATCAAGGAGTATATTATTGTGGGATTGATAATAATAATAATGATAATAATTTTATATAATGTCACAATCTTAGAATTCTGATATAAAAAAAAGTGTAAAATACAATGTTCAATGTTTATAAATTCACAATAAAAAAATTTCGGTCAGAAATATAGATGTGATTTAGACGAATTAATGAAAATCACTAATCTATGATAATATGATATAAAATTAAGATGTTTAGTGTAATGCGTTAATTTCGTTGCGTTTTTGTAGTTTCAAGTTTACGCATTTACAAATTTCATATTATGTAGATAATTATAATAATTTATGAGTTATGATCTAAACTTCTTATATATTCTAATGCTTTTTATTTCATTTTTATTTTATTATTAGTTGTTAACTTTTTAAATTACTTAGTTAAGTTTTATTAACATAAGTTGTATTTTAATAATTTATTAATTTAATCATGGCTGATTCGGGACAATTTAAAAAGGTAAGATACAATATGTAGTTAATGATTACTAATCATACTAATGTTATATAACATAACAAAATTGTATACATCAATTAAAATCAAAATTCTTAATTTAAATATTATTTACCTCCTTTGTGTAATGACCTTACCTATAGAAGTTTTAAAAAAAAATTACTCAAATTTCTACTTTTTTGCAACAAATTAGATTTCACCAAATTTTTTTCTTATCATTTTTTGTGCAACATCTAATATTGTTTTAAATAATTTGTAATATGTGTATATACTTAAATGTGAAAAAATATAGTATACTGGGAGAATTTAGATTATTTATGAATATGCTTATGACATTTAAACTGTTTAAAGAATATTTATTTGAGAATTGAAGATCTAATAAGTATTACAATTGTATAATCTCATAATCTAAAAAATAATTATGGTAAATCATAAGCAAAGAAAATGTGCTTAAAGGCAGTTATATTGATTTTACAGACAGATATTATGATGTCCAATATACCTACATTACTTCATTTTGTATACTATTACTAGTATACAATTAAATAAATTATAATCGAATATTACTAAATACTTATAAAAATCTTAAATCTACATTTATATAACTACAGATTGAAATAAAATGCAAATTAAACAAAATAATGCATTTTAAGATACATCTTTTTGAATATTCAGTTCAAATTTTAAAGTAAATTACAGTGCTTGAATTAGGAAAAATTAAGTTGAATTCAATCCAATGATTTAAAAACTGCATTCCAAATGTACAATAACAACATAGAGTCTTAGGAGGTTTTGCCTCCTTTAGCCAACTTTACTTATATTTTAAATACCATTTTACGGCTATACACATATTTCAATTCCAAATATAATATATTTTGATAGTAATACCTAAGTCCTACATATTACAGTCGAAAATAAAAAAAATAATAATAATCAACATACATAATTTATTCAATAACTTAATAGATAACAAAATTAATAATTGTTTTTGATATTAAAAATCATAAAATTTGTTGTATAATTGATATAAATTGAAATCCGCATTTTAATAAAGAATATTTTGGACATAAGTTTGTGCTGTCCCCACATTCCAGTGAAAAAATGTAGTTGTGGTATACACAAAAAATAGAGGAGTTTCTCTGCGCACCCCTCCCCACCTATTCGAACACTGGTGAATTATAAAAAAACCATCTAATATTTTTTCAATATTTATTTATCAATTTGACACTATATGGCATTTTATGAGATGAACATTTATAACAATTAGTATTTTAATGTGAAAATTTTAATTTCTAGCTGAAAGTTGAGGTATGTTAGAAAAAATTTTTTTTGGATATCATTTGATACAACTTCATAAATAAATAAATAAATTCATATTCTATTTTCGGATAGAATTAAAAACAAACTAAAAAAAAATATGAACTAGTATTTATTTTTAAATAGTACATAGCAGAACAAAAGCTCAAAGCATTTTCTATTGGAGCAATGGGAAAAACTCAACCTTCAAAAAAAGAATTAAATGAACAAAAAAAAAAAGAAGAAGAACATGCTGCTGCTCAAGTAATTAATCATTTATTTTATGATACTATTTAGATTCTTGGATTTTTTATAAATAAAAGTGATGGTTTTAATGTAATTTAATTTCACAGGCCTTTGAAGAGTTTGTAGCAACTTTTCAAAATGAAGGGAAAAAAAATAGTAAAGTTTGGGTTAAAGCTGGTACATATGATGCTGGAAAGAGACGTAAGATTTAATACATATTAAAATTAGGTCAATAGATACTAATCGAATTATATCGCATATTTAGAGGAGGATACTCGTGAAAAAGGTAAATTATATAAGCCTCAAGCAAGAGGAAATGCAGACTCAGATAAAACAGATGACCTTTCTCGTTTTATGGGTGAACGTAAAAATGAAAGAATGCTTACAAAGAAAAAGAAAGAAGGTGAAAAGAAAAAAAGTAATCTAGAATTATTCAAAGAAGAACTAAAAATGTAACTATAAAACTTATCATTCTTATATTTTTGTATTTGGTTTCTGAATAATCAAATACAGTTTAACAAATTATTAATTTATTTTTGTGGAATTATTAGGATTCAAGAAGAAAGAGAAGAAAGACATAAATTCAAAGGGGTTTTACAAAAAACTATTGAGGATCCTGAAATTAAGAGTAGTACATAATATACCTAAATATGTTAAAAAATTAAATAATATCTTTAAATATTTCTTTAGATTTGATAATGGTCGAACCTGATGAAATTAAAGGTTCATTTGATTCTGGCGATCCAAATACTACAAATTTGTACTTAGGGAACCTTAATCCTAAAGTAAAGTATAAAATATATTTAATTATTATAATATGAATAAATGTTATTATTGTAGATTTATTATTTATAGATTACTGAAGCTCAGTTAATGGAAGTTTTTGGAAAATATGGACCTTTGGCAAGTATTAAAATAATGTGGCCTAGATCTGACGAAGAAAAAGCAAGAGGGCGTAACTGCGGTTTTGTAGCTTATATGAGTCGTAAAGATGGCGAAAGAGCATTAAAAAATTTAAATGGTATGTTATTATTTTTATAATTTTATATAAATTCAAATATTTTATCATTTTCAGGGAAAGATGTTATGTCTTATGAGATGAAAATGGGTTGGGGTAAAAGTGTGCCCATACCTCCTCACCCAATTTTTATTCCACCCGCTTTATTAGCTATAACATTGCCACCTCCACTTTCTGGATTACCTTTCAATGCTCAGCCTATTTTGCCACAAAAAGAAAAAAAGGTAAAATTTATGTTTTATAAATTATATATATAGGTATTATAATTTTTAAAATGAATTAAACATAAGATAGTTATTTTATATTCAAAATTTTAAAACAAATTTAATTCATATCATTGGATACAACAAATAAAACTGCTTATTAAACTAAAAACTTTCTGTATTTATTTTTCAATACTTATTATTTATTTACTTAAATTATTGATAATTGTTTTGGAAAATATCCACCTTATATGCAAATAAAATTTGTAATTTAAATAAAATATTAAAAATAGTTATTGTTGTACAACTGAATGATTTTTGTTGTAGAATCATGGACGAACACGACAAGATGGAGGATATTTTGATAGAAATCAACCAGTTGAAAAGGTATTGTACTTTTTTAATAAATTTTACTGTTTTTGTTATATAATTTACTCGATCCGACTTTCTTCAATACTGCCCAAATATCTATGCAGCTGGCAGACATGGGATCATAGATTTTGAAATGTATTAATAAATAATTTTGTCGGATCGAGATATTGTGATAGAAATGTTCAATTATTGATAATTGATAATAATCATTCTATAAAAAAAAAAGTAAAATATGTATTTATTAAATAATTTATTTTAATTTACCTAAATGATACATCAACCACTTTGTTTTAAATCAATTTGCTTTTTTGTGACAGATTTTACCGCAGACTATCATTAAAGTGGTTATACCCACAGAAAGGTAACATTTTCATTTTTCTGATGTAAATTAATTAATAATCCTAAAGTATAAAAAAAAGATTTACAAATTATCAGAAGATGGCCCCTAAGTTATCGATGTCAGCCTGTTGAAGCAAAGTGAAAAACTAAAAATGAAAAGCATAAAACTATAAACTAAAAATGTATATATTATATTAATACTTAAAACAATTTTTTTTAGAAATTTGTTAATGCTTATACATCACATGATTGAATTTGTAATACGAGAAGGACCATTATTTGAAGCTATGATAATGAATAAAGAGTTGAATAATCCAATGTTTCAGTGAGTATCTTATTTAGATTTTTTACATTATGAAGATTATTTTATACACTATAATAACTACGACATGATACTACTTGATTTTATTGTTATCAGATTTTTGTTTGACAATTGTTCGCCAACTCATATATACTATAGATGGAAGCTATTTTCTATGTTACAAGGTGATTCAACTAAAGAGTGGCGCATTGATGAATTCCGTATGTTTAAGAATGGATCAATTTGGAGACCACCACCAATGAATCCATATACTGTTGGTATGCCAGAAGAACTTGTACCAGAAGAAGATTTAGTTACAAGGACTAAAGGAACTTTAAGCGTATCTCAAAGAGAGCGATTTGAAGAACTTATAAGAAATATGACTCCTGAGCGGTTAAAAGTAGCCGAAGTCATGGTATTTTGTGTAGAACATAGTGATGCAGTAGAAGAAATTTGTGATTGCATTCAAGAATCATTATCTAATGCTACAACCGCATTACATAAAAAAGTGAAAATATAAAATAATCAAACTATAATATTAAAATATTATTAAATATATTTAAATATATGTATGTATGTATTATAATTTAGATTGCACGGCTTTATTTGATATCAGATGTTCTACATAATTGCAGTTTAAAGGTTATAAATGCAACACAATTCAGAAGAGGGTATAGTTTTTTTGTCTTAGTAAATATTTTAAAGTATTTAAATTGCATTCATACTTTTACAATAGGTTTGAAACAAGATTAATTCCAATAATGGAAGAAGCTCTTAAGACTTATAAGAGTTTAGATTCTCAAAGTCAAGCTGATGGTTTTAAACACCGTATTATGCAAATTTTCCGTGCTTGGGAAGACTGGGATATTTATCCAAAAGAATTTTTGTTCAGATGTCAAAATACTTTTCTTGGGCTATCAATAAATGAGGTAAATCTTTGTATAAGATGTAAGTTGTGACCATAGTTTACTATTTTAAGTTTTTAGATACCCCAAGAAATAATTAATTCTCGTGAAGAACTACAATATAATACAAATTCAAAATCTATCGATGATTCTGAAAACATTGACGGAGCACCTTTATCTGATACCGAAAATCTAGATAATGAGGATTTAGATGGTATACCTTTAGATGGTGCTACATTGTTGAAACATGCATATGATGATACACCTCCTGGTGATACAGATATTGATGGTATACCATGTAAGTTATCTATTAGATTGAATATAAATTTATTTTATTTTTAAAAGACAAAATTATAAATACTTATGTTTTTTGTATTGTATATATTACACAGAAAAAAAACTTAGGTTTCATTATTATATTTTAAAACATATTATATAAAAATTATCCATGTTGTATAGTATTGGATGATGATATTGGAGGTGCACCATTAGCAGGAGACTCAATAGGAAAAAATATCAAAGCAGCTGCATTTGTTCCATCTAGATGGGAAACTGTAGATCCTCATGAAGCTGAAGAACAAGCAATGACTACTAGCAAATGGGAAATGTTAGAAAGAGAAAATAAAAATTATAATAGTGAGTCCATCGATCAAGATTCCCCAGACGATGACTTTAATGAAACAAGGTATTTTAAAACCATTAGTGTTATTGATTGTTATAATCATAGGTTCATAAACTGTACTCTTAACTACATAATATGGATTATATATTTGATGGGTCGCATTATATTATTAACATGAACTTTTTATAAAAAAAAAAATTAATTTAATTACAATTATAATAGTAAATAGATATGTATTTTATACGTAAATATAGTAGAGTCTTGATAATCTAAACACAGGCTAATCCGAAAGACTCAGTAATTCGAACGTCTTTGAGTGTACATCCCCACCATTCCATTATTGTACTTATGTAGACAAATAAAATAATAATCATAACAATTATTACGACTGCATATCACACATGTGCTTTGTCAGATTCCTTAGGTTGATAATGATTATTAGTCATGTGTCATACTTTATAGTGATTTCATTTTTGTCGAAAAAAAGTACATGAAAATGGCCCAATGTAAGCAATTCATAGGTAATCCGGACTACTCTTTTCCCCAATCTCGTTTGGATTATTGAGACTCTACTGTATGTAATTTCTATGTTATACTATAACTATTATTGTTCAAATTATAAAAATATATGCCAGTTTAAATATAAAATAATATGTCTCAAAAAGCAAACTTGAGTAGGTGACAACTATACACTTATAATATAGTTATACAAATTATCAAAAATTAGCAGTTATTCATATTAAAATAAATAATAAATCACTTTTTTTAACATGTTTTTATTTAACTAAATGCATTTTATTGTATGCTAAAATATTGATAATTGATATTATTTAATTTTAATTAATCACAAACTGGTAATTGAAGAGCAAAAGAAAAAATAGCTTACTTTTAGTAATGTGTTATCAAAAATTTCATACTTTTTGAGCTGTATCTATGAAAATATTGGAAACGGTTACTTTAAATATTATTTTATATATATTAGTTTTATTTTGTGCATGGTTAAATTTTAATTGATTTAGAAATGTAAATCTTAGAATTATGTATATTTATATTTGATTTTTAGAGAAAATACTGATGATCGAAGAGCTAAATTAAGAGAAGTAGAAGTAAAAGTCATGCAATATCAAGATGAATTAGAATCTGGCAAAAGAGCATTAAAAGGTGGATGGAATATATATCAACAAGTGGAACATTATAGACGTAAACTACTCAAAAAAGTTCAAAAGTCCCCAGTAAGTTAATTGATTTATGCTAATTTTTTTTAATTTCACTAAAATTTTTAGTATAAGCATATTTTCTAATCTAATTAAATTTTACTGATAAACAATTGTAATTATTATATTTATATAATTTACATCTTAGCTTTATATTCGAAGTAATATAAATAAATAAATAAATAAATAAATCATACTATGGGTGCACCCTTACTGTTTGTTTACATTTACTAAAGCGGCATAGTAGGTTAGGATACATTGTAATATATTTTTGTATAAACCAAAATAAATGTATATTATTTTATTATATTTTACTTTGGACATTTTGAATAAAATACATCCCAGTATTTTATAATACAGATTTGTCCGAATGATTGAAATCATAATATATTTTTTTGTAATATTAGGAAAAGGAATTGAAATTGGAAAAAGATAAAAAAGATAAAGATAAAATCAATAAAAGATTAAGTCCCGATGAAGACTATCGTGATGGTAAGAAAAAGAAACGATCAAGAAGTCCTTCAAATAGCCCAGCATATAGTAAATGGTCATCTCATAGCATAAGGTAATACATTTTAATAAATTGTGTATTCAATACTTAGTATATAATGTATTTCAGAAGTGATAGTTCAAGTCCTCCTTCAAGAAAAAGGCCAAATTCACCTCAACGTAATAATAAAAAAACAAGAATATCACCAATTGATTCTCCTCGTTCATTATCAAGAAGAAGGGACCGTGAACGCGATGAAAGGCATAACTATCGACATAAAAGATCACATTCACGTTCACCTCATCGGCATCATGTACATACACCTCCAACATCTATGTCACATACATCACGAAAGCACAAACACAAATATTGATTAAGAATACCTTGCGTACTGAATAATATTATTTTGTCATAATGTTTTTCCTATATTTATATATATATAGTTCTTATAAATAATTTGACTAATAAGTTTGTCAATTCATAGAATTATTATTAAATTTTAAAAATAAAATAGATTTTAACAATCAAATATGTTTCCTTATAAATATTACAAGTTGAACTTTACTGTCAATTTGTTTCCTAATTTTATAATGATTTTTACTAAAAATATTTCTATAATTATGAATAGTAACGTCTCCATTTTTTAATTTTTTTACCTTAGAAACGTTAATTTAAGACCATTTTATTTTATTATTAATGCATTTAATTAAAATAAAGTATTACATCTGTTTACACATTTTAAAACATTATAAAAAATGTTAACTGTTATATATTTAGGTTTAAACAACTGTTCTTGAATAATGGATGCATTTTTGATTTGCATATTTATTTTTGTATATCTTTGCTTAAACATGGCTAAGAGGACGTCACACCCACAGGTGTCGTCTCCATCTTACACACGTATGACATAGTAAGTTTTCAGTTCACCAGTTTCAATAGAGTGCTTTTAGTTTTAATATTAGAGTGAATTGACTTATTATCAAATTTTTAGGTAAGAAAATTATCTGTGTTCTCTCATTGGCTTTTTACGATATTTTAATTTTTATGAGTATTATGAGCATTTTTAAATATTTAAGAATTTCAAATTTAATAAAAATTCTTGCTTAAGCTTAAGTAGACCCTCATATAAAATTTTCAAAATCGTTTTCTATCAGAAATTAATCATAACACTTTCAGAATCACATGTTGAAACTTAAAAAAATCGTCCAACTTTGCTTCATTACAAACAATTTAAACATCATGCACCATCTAAGTTTCTAACGACTGCCACCGCCGACCGGTTAGAGCCGTTAGAATTATAGGGTTAGAGTAACATGTAATAGTTCGTGGTCAAGAAAAGCCAGGCAAGGAGTTCTGGACGTCTGTCTTCTGGTAATCTCAAATCTGATATTGGAAATTGTAATAGCAAAATCATGATAAATTAGATCTAACTTATCATGAGCAAAATATGTATTTTGTCATGAGTAATTAGTATATTACTGGCTACTGCAACTGCAGTATTTACTGCGCATGCTCCCGCCACTAAGTTCTGTGGTAGTTTGACCGCGTGTGGAATAAACCTAAGGTAAGACGTTATTTAGCCATGCGATTTATAACATTGCCTTATTTGTTGATGTTGGTATACTTTGTTTATATTTCTTCCATGGCAACACCCTTGACTTATCATGATAAAAAATAAATAACAGGGACTAAGGTTTAATATATATATATATATATATATGTATAATACAAGTCTGTGATAAATAGTAATAATAGTATACGAAAGTTTAAAATTATTATTGTATTTAATATAATATTTCTTATAATACTAATTTAATGAATGACATAAGCTACTAGTTTGATTCATATTTATTTAATTCAATGGACTGTATAATAGTTGAGAGAAGTTATTAAATTTAAAAAACAAATGGGCCAAAAATCTAGTCAATTCTCTGCTGAAGAGTTAAATGACTATCAGGTAACTTAAACATCAATTTATTTTACATACATACTATAAAGTTTCAATTCAGGCTATTAAATATATACGACTTGTGGGTATAGATTTATGTAATATATGTATATATACAATTTGTAATGTTCATTTTTAATAACAAAGCGTCAGAGTTATAATTTTAATGAATTGTGTAGCTCTGAATATTTTTCTATTACATTTGAAGCATGTTTTTAAAGTATTGTACATAAATACAAAGTTTGATAAAAATAATACAAGAATAAATTATGTAATACACCTGTATAACCTATTGGTTAATATTTAAAATAACATTAGTTTTTAATTTTTTAATATTAAATCTAAAATATTTTTATTTAAAATCCTTAGTATGGATATTATTTAAAGTTATATAGTATATGTGTAACTAACTTCTAAACTTATATTAAATTAATATTTACTTTATATGTTTATTTAATACCAATTTGTATCTCACTATAAACCTACTATTAAATTTTTGAATACATTTTTTTTATTGATATACGATTTATAAAGTAAAAACCAATCGATAGTTTCATTTTTTATCCCATGAATATTTGTATAGAGGTTGGTACTCGTGTGACAACACGTAACTCCGAGAAGAAAGCGACCGTGTTTTTTTCTCATTATTATTATGCGTCTGTCTCCTTTTAACGCAAATAAACGAAACCGTATCGAAATAACGCGCGTTTATGAACAAAATTTTGACGAACCTATTTTACTGTAATCACATTTTAGTATTTTACATTCAATTTTAATTTTATATACAACGTGTGTTATATTTAAATTAGTGACGATAAGTATCGTATTCTTCGTCCGTGGGCCCTCATGGTATTACTGTATTGCATATTTCTACAGCCATCGGGATGGGTGGCGGGTGACTATGTTTACATCAGTGCCCAACTAATATAACGTTTGTAAGTACTGTTTTCAAAAAATATCTTCCATCCCACATTTACTTGGAGATGGTCCTTTTGCGCAAATGAGACTAAAATACCATCATTACGGATGAACGGCCTCCGATTGAGCCTCTCCGGTGTTTGGTCATGGCATCAATATTTGTTCATGTAACACTGCAGAAATTTATAATAAAAATCAAAATTTCGTCTATGAAAACGTCTTCCCAAGAGTTATCTTTATTGGCGGTTGCTGTAAAAAACGTTTGTATGTACGAGGAACCAGCCATGGACGAGAATCCACCTGTAAAGAATGGGGATCCCATGGAATTTTCCTCCGATGACATACTTGGTGTAATGAAAAATATTTCAATGGTCAAAAATGGCCTAATGTCTTATGAAAATGATACCGAACAAATTGAAATTGGTAATAGTGATGCAGATGCAATGTTTACAATTGGGGATAATGACTTGAGTTCTTTTGAAAGAGATCTATTAGATAATGTAATTGGAATGGCTGAAGAAGAAGTTGTTACTCAATATGATGAAACACCTACTGTAAAAGAAAATTTCAACAAATTTGTAAACAAAGGTAAAATGTTAAGTGAGCGACTTCAAAAAATATTATCAAAGTTACAAAATATACAACTAAAAACTATGAGCAAGTGTTCCACTCAAGAAATCTATAATGTGTTACAATCACAAAAAAGTAATGCTATTAAAAATATCAAATCAACATTGCTCAAAGTTCAAAAAAGGCAATCCAATCCATTTTTGAAAAGTTTACTTTGTGATGAAATTAAAGATGGTGAAAAAGTCTTTGGAATGCTAGAGTCACAAATTAAAACAGTAAATGAAGATTACGACTCGGAAGCAACAGCTAGTGATTCAGAAAGTGATACATTAGGAGAAACTAGTGAAGAAGAATTACAAGCATCTACTTGTCCTATAGAAAAAAGAAATTCTTGGAAATGGCTTCATGAACGGGCAAGTATTGCGTACAGATTAACTTGGTTGGTTAATGTTATGTCCTGATATAGAGTTCAAAATCAATTTTTATAATGAAGCATTAAATCGATATTCTTCTCATCCATATATACAAGACCAGGAAGAAGAATCTGGTAGAAGATGTTTTCCATATGAACCAAAAACTCAGCATAGAATGTTAATGCAACCTCCACTCATAAACCTGGCTGCAGCTTTAAAAAAGGGAGACAAAGCCAAATTAAATCGTATTAATCCATGTGATTGCTATGGGATTGATTCTTGTCCTACTTGTGTAAGTCTTCAGCGCCATTCAAATGATTCTGGTCATTTTTTGAGTGATACTTTTCACCCAGTCCTATCATATTCTAAAGATATTTCTTTGAATGTTGCGTTATCTAATGAGTTAGGAAAATCATCGTTTCATCAAAAACAAAAAAATAAGTCTTCATCTGATACAGATTTTAATAAATATTTTGTGGATCGGACTCCTGAACAAAGTCCTACTATTAGGCAAGTTCCACCTGTTAAATTACAAAACGCTTGGCCTACCCGCAATGATCCAATTACTAAATACAATCGAAATCAAAGACAAGCAAGAAAAAGGAGACGTATACGTTATAGTAAACATAAAAGAAGTAGAATGGATGAAGATTATAAATATAACAGTCGAAGAAGTAGTGAAAGTATTTGTGACGATGATGATCTTGATGAGGCTTATGATGAAGACAATTATGATTCTGATCCAGATTATAGCCCTTGGTTTCCAAGAACAGGAGATAAAACTTACAATGCTAAGCGTGAGTATGATATTGACAACATTGTAATACCCTACAGTATTGCTGCTGCATCAAGAGTTGAAATGGTCAAGTATAAAGAAATAGTAACCCCTAAATGGCGAATTGTAAAAGAATTAGATGTAGATCCAGTTGAATTTGCTGCAACAGTTCCAGAACCAGAAGTTGTTGAAGATCTTGATGATGGTAAACGTAGTGCTCATCATGAAGCATGTGAAATGGAAGAACGAATGAGATTTAGAACTATAAAGAAACAAACAGAACGCACACATAAGAATAGTGGTCATTGTAGTAGTGGTGAAAATACATCTGAAGCAATGTCGCCACTATTTGAAAGTCGATCCCCAATGCCTACTGTTGAAGAGGAACCCGATGCAGGACCTAGTACTCAAGATTGGAACCAATAAAATATTTTTATTATTGATAAACAAATATTGTATATTATAATCTGTAAAAACCAAAGTTAATGCTATAGGTTAGTTACACATATAATTAATTGTCATATTTAGGTATATTATTTTTATATAAAAATTAGAACTAATGTAAAATATGTTTTCTTTACTTGTTGTATTATACAAGTTGTATAGTAAAATATAGCCTGATAAACATTTACTTTTATTTTTAAAGTGGACAGTTATATTTCAATAAGAAAAATCATATTTTCCCATTTATTTTATTTTTAGGATCTCACTTATTTTACAAAAAAAGAAGTTTTGATGTAAGTATATTATGAATTATTTGATAAAATAATAAAATAAAAATCAATTATATATATTATATATTGGGAATTTATATCATAAATCTATAAATAAAATGTTTAGTGCGCATGAAAAGTTCAAGTCTTTAGCCCCTGAAAAAGTGGGACATAATAAAAATGCCAAATTAGCACTAAACAAGGTCCTTAAGCTTCCTGAATTAGCTGCTAATCCTTTTGGTGAACGTATGTGTCAAGTATTCAGTTCTAGTCAAGATGGGGATTGCACATTCGAAGACTTTCTAGATATGATGTCAGTATTTAGTACTATGGCACCTGCAGATGTAAAGGCTGAACATGTCTTTAGAATTTTTGGTAAGAAATAATATAATGTAATTATTGAAAAAAAAAAAGATTTATACAATAATTAATAGGGTTAATAAAATTCTAAAATATAAAAGTAGAATAACATTGAAGTATTAAATATATTTAAACTACAAAAAAAAGGAATAATCATTATGGGGATCCTGATCTCTGATACTGTATGTCTGTATACTAGAGGCATTGTTTTGCTTCCATTATGTCGAAGTTATTCACTTAATTATTTATTAGGCATGATAATGCTCAATTAAACAATAAGACAGTATGTAAAATTTACAATGGATCAATAAATATCTGGCTAAATAAAACACGTACTATATTGTATTTTAAAATGTTTATTAATGATTGATCAGATTTTAAAACTGTTGTCACCCATCAGTTGTTCGAAATTCCTAATATTGAAAAATAGTAAAATCATCAAATAATTTAAATGGATTTTATACATATCCTAATTTTAATGTTTAGATTTTGATGGTGATGACATGTTGGGTGTTGGAGACATAAAAAAAGTAATTCAATGTTTAATTGGAGAACAAAATATATTTAATGATAATGATCTTAAACGTTTGGTACAAAAAATATTTGAAGAAGTAGATTTTGATGATGATGGCGCTCTTTCGTTTTCCGAATTTGAACATGTAACTGACATGTGTCCAGATTTTGTGAAGTTAGTATATATTTCTTTTTATATTATTACTACTTGTTTATTTTTCACAATCATTGGTTATAAAATGTTAATTAATTTATAGTAGGTTGTTTTCAGTAATAATTGTCTGCTTTTATGTTCTATTTATTTTTATATTTAATATACTGCATGAATTGCATGGTTGTTACTTATTGTTAATTAAAACCCTTCATAAGTCTACATATTTTTTTATGAAATTTAAACATTTATAGCATTATTAATAACCTGCCTACTCAGTTGATGACCTTTTACACTATTAGAAGATTGTTACTGTATTTCTTGTCATATTACTTCTCTTATTACAATAATTCAATGTAACATATTAACGTATGTGTATTTAATGTAATAATATATTTATTCAAATTTCAATTTTTTGAGATTTTTTTGCTACACTTAAAGTGTCTTATGTGCGATACAATCTTCCATTTTTTAAATGAGAACTTCCCTATTTTATTAAATTTTTGGTGTACTTAACCTAAAATTTAAGCAAGTAGTTTTTCCAGTTAAAATGCTTGTATTTATTATATTTAATAGTAGCCTTTATAAATAGTTAACAAAAATATTTAATATATTAAATTTTGAATTTTATGTTTTTTATACTCGTCAAAATTTTAAATGCTCAAATAGCCCATGTTTCTAACAAGTCCATATTATAGATCTATTATCTTTAATACGAATTTTTTATAAAAAAACATGTTCGAATTTTTATTTTAATACCTCAATATTTTCAGAAAAATTATATGCTAAATACATTAAGAAGTAGGGGGCTCTCATTTGAAAATTAGTATTTTACATTTTTGAAATATGGTCTTTAAAAAAACCTTATTTGGATAAGAAAGTTATAACAGGACCTGAATTGGTCTGGCGAGCTACTGAGTAAAACTTGGTGGGCTGCTCAAAATATTGGCTGGTTTTGAGTGTTTGGTTGTATTTTTTTTTTTTTTTTGTGATAAATTAGTACAAACATTAGAAAATACAAACATTATTAGAAAATATAATTTATTTGAATTATTTAAATCGTACAGTAGCTGTAGTTGTAATCAACTGTTAGAAATTCTAAAACTCGATGGGCTGAGCCATAGATAAAAAGGACTCTGACAAAAAATCTACGGATAAAAATGACACTAAATAAGCTATATAAAATATCAGCTTGTCGCATGTTTCCCACTTTCAACTTTTTTTTATCATCATTCTATCCACCATTAACGTGAAATGTCCATCAAACCATCTTCGATATTGGATATCAAACCAACAACCATTATAAAGGTAGAACCATTGTTTTCAAAATTAGTAGGTTATAATCACACCCTCCTGTTTGAACAATAATTAAGTAAATTAGATTATAATTGTCTTGTGACTAAATACAATTAGCTCAATTTCCAATAGACATAATCCAAAAAAAATCTTATGAAAACATACAAGAAAAATAATATAAAATATGTAGTGATGGTTTAATGTAACAGAAAATTAATGAATATTTGACAGCAGATGCTGTTATAATATGATCATTCATTTTTATTAATTATCATTATTTTAGCACAAAAATAAATCCGTCTTTATTTGTTGGTGGCATTTTTTATCCTAGATTTTTAAGAGTATAACTGAATTTTTAAAGAAAGTAATGTGATGAGCATAGATCGATAACTCACACTACAATTCATATAATAATATTGATCATAGTCTGTATTCTGATTTATAATCCATAATTATTAATTAATATAGAACTGTTGAAGTATTAATAGTCTATAGTATATATTTGCATAGACTACCAAACAGAATGTGTTGAAGGTTGAACCTATTTGTCATTAATAAACCGACAAAATATTGTTAGAAAATATTAACTATTTTCCAATCGACCATCTAGTGATAATCTACTTAAATATTTCTAAGTACCTATCTGCTAGAACCACAAATGATTATATCATAGAAAGAATAATATGAAAGACTAGATTTTAATGGATTTGATGATTACTATTGTGAAAAATACTCTTACAAAAATAAAATCGGAGGTAAAGGTTTATTTTTAATGCATCATATCAAGATCTATAATGCCAGCCAGATCTTCTAGTTTAAAGAAAATAGTAAACAATTATTTTTCAAAATATAAGTTTATTAGTTTCTGAATGAATTGCAGCTTAAGGTGATTATGGCTATGTATATGAGTTATTGAATTATCAAAAGATGGGACAATAGATTTTTGTAATTTCACATATTGTAGTATGCTTTTTGAGAATGATAATAGTAATTAGCAGGATACCGCTGTAGATTATTAAAAAGTCATGAATTATTTTCCAACATGGACAAAGGTAGCAAAAGATTCCAGAAAAAACTAAGTTGAATCTAGAGTAAATTATTAACTAATAAAAATATTCATAGTAAGTTTCCAAAATGTATTTTTTATATTTAATTTATTTTAAGAATAAATTATGAAAAACAAGCCATATTTTAGAAAATAACTTTAATGCTACAAAATATACATAGTTATTTTATTTAATTTATTTGGAAATGACGTGTCATTTGTATTTTAATTTAATTAGTGTTACTAAATAAAATATATTTTTACAGGATGTTCAATATTAAACTTTGAAAATATAAGTTTAAAAAGAAGAATATAAGTTTGGATATAGTACATAAAACAAAAATAATTTTGTGGATAAATTATATTTTATTTTATTTTTAAATTATTATTTATTATAACTCAATACATATAAATTGAGAATATCGATTGACTTATGAAAACATGTAAAATAAAAAAAAAAAATATGTTTGTTCAATGTTTTATTTCTTATGACTTCAAGTATCCCCTGCAAAAATAGAAATAATCATTTATTTAAAAAATTAATATATAAATTAGTATATTTATAATATGATGTTAAAATGATTTTAGATTCTTAAATACTTTTTATTAATTATTAGTTAATAAAATGGTATACACAAATACCAGTGAGAAGATATGTTTTGTAGAAATAACATTTTTTTATTTATTAATACATAACCACACAACGCAATATTATAAGGACAAAATATTACATTAATTTTTCAAAGAACTTGGACAAATGGTATGACAGAATGGCAGAGAATTACTTCCAAAATTTTAGATTTTTAAGATCTTTTAAAAATTGAGTTTACAATTTTACATGGATATTTTCTATCATACTTACATAATTTCGAAATTACAAAGAAGAAATTCAAGAAATTCAGTTTTTAATAACTATAAAAGGTAAGTGTTTTTAAAAATAACATTTTTTTTTTTATAAAATAATCTGATGACAAATATGTACAGAATTTTTTTCACATGAATGGATTGATATGGGAGATTATTTGGCTATAAAACACAATGAGTTATTATGTGTATTATAACGTTATAATACATTTTAAAAGTCATTTACTTAGAATAAAAACAAAATTTTATGCATAGAAAATATTTTCACAGCACTTCTGTACATATTTTTAAAGACATTTCACATAATAATATGAAAAGTTACTCAAATACTATTTACAAATTATACAGTGTCCCGTGAGGATTTACCCATAGTGATATGCAGATATCTTTTGAAATAATATACTCAAAACTAAAAAAAAATATTAAAAACCATGAGATTAAAAATTATTTCCTCAACTTTTTTACCAAAACATTCAAATAAATTAAAATATGAAATACTTTTAGTCATTAATACTTTTAGTCATTATGGCTGTGAGTCTTATAAAAAACAGTATTATGATATCTCATTATTTCAGGAGATATCGCAATGGGTAAATCCTTACGTGATATACTGTATAACCAACAAACAATATTTATCTTGAAAAAAAAATAATTTATACATACGGAAGTTTCATTCTCATAAATGTCCAACATGTAAAATATGATACAATGATGCATGCAAATCCAACACCTGTCAGAAGAGTACGGTTCAATTTTGGAGTTGACTTATTATTAGTTAAATCCAATATAACAAATCCTAAGCCCCCGATGTTGAATAGAAAACTTGACGCTAAACCTTCCATAATGTATTGTCCATTAACTCTGTAAGGCATAAATGCCACCTATTCAATACAATTAATTATTTAGACAAAATTTTTAATAACCAAATTAAAAAATTAGAATAAAAAATAATTAACTGGTTTCGAATGTCCTTTTTCATCTGTAGTTGAACCTACACTAGGTGGTTCTATGATGACATCATATATGATCCCTAAACAACATTTAACAAAAATCATATTAAAGAAATTAGTAACTGAATTATCAATCAATATATTAGTTATTCATAATTATGCATTTACCTCCAGTCACCAAAAAATAGGAGATTGTAACGATCACATACATGAACATGGCAGACGGTTTCTTTAACCATGACGGTCGCTTTAAACGTAAATTTGGGACTTCGAGAACTTTAAAAGGTAAACCATATAATGATTCCATTTCAAAGCATACAATTTAATGCGATTATGTTAGTCGTGTAAATGACGATTCTGAATACAAAGTTTTAATTTTAATTATTTCTTAAATATTAAATAATAATTTCTCTGTTATATACCTGTTATAAACATAACAGTTATTTATAAATCACAACTCTTACTTAGTTACTTCTTCGTCCGGAAATTGCAAATTGGTAAACAAAATTAAAACGAATACTAATTATATAGTTAAACACTTAAATAATATATACCTTATAGTCAATACTTAAGCTCATTTTTTACCTTAGAGTATTCCGTTCCAGTATTTGTTAGTTAATTTTTACTTTAACATAGTGAAGATATGATACTATTCTATAAATTATAATCTTTATTATTTATAACAAACAAATTAGTAAATAAATAGTTTTTCTTTAAAGAACAATATTCATGTTATGCGGTCAGTACCACAGATAGTACAATCTTTAATCGTGCTTTTATCTGCGATTGTCAGTATTAAACACAGATATCTGTGGTATCACACGAATAAAAATGATAACAATTAATTATGTTAAATTAAGTAAGTTAAGATAATATTCAAATTCGGAGACCGATGAGTTTCTGAGTCCAATTATGATTTATGAATTTTCGAAATTCAAGTCAATAAATCTAATAAACAAATCTCGATAACAGTGGCTATTACAGGAATATAGTTCTGCATCAATTTATAATTTGTGTAAAATATATGTCAAACAGTCATAAATTATGTCTATTAAATTGTCATCAAAATTATTTAATTTATTAAAGAAGACAAGTTGTGCATTATGTTCAAAACGATATTTCGATGTCAATGTTAAACCTGACAATGTTGATCCTTTTAGTAAGATGCATATGAAGTTCATTAATATATGGTAGAATTATTATATTTTAGACACTTTTTTTTTCTTTAGTGGCACCATATAGTGAATCACCTAAAGATCAGCAGCGATTATATGTGTGGGGTATGGCTGAACATGGTGCTCTTGGTGATTTAAAAATCAGATCCAGAGAACGTCAAATACAGTTCATATACAGACCTGTGAGATTGAGATTTTCATATTCTCATAAAGTATGGTTAATTATATTTGTATATAAAAAGTTACATACTTACAAATACATCATTCTAGATCAAGGATATAGCATGTGGTTATGGATTTACAGTTTATTCTGTTGATAGTAATCAATATAAACTTTTTGGAAGTGGTTTAAATACAGATTCACAAATAGGTAAAATGTAAAACCTATTTTTACTATTTATTTCTGTTATGCAAAATTAATAACTGAATATTTAAACATTTAAAGTTTTTTCAAACTTAAATTTTAATTAGTAGGTATTGCAATGCAACACAATTTTTATTATATTTTAATATTGAAATTATCCTCCTTATTTATTCAAATCCAAAGTGTAAGAATAAAAATAATGGATGTGCTAGACACATCCCCTGATATAATAAATTTCTTAAATAGTTTTCTAAAATGATATACAACTATTAAACTTTATCTAAGGTTCCATGAACTTTTAGTTACCTAATTTTTGTGTACAAAAATATCATTTGAATATTTTTTGAATTGTAAATGAACAGTACTATTTTTCAGAATTAAAAAAAAATTTAATAAAAAATGAACAAAAGAATATTTATAAATTATGCTAATATTTATTTCTACCATTCTATGTAGGGTACCATGATCCAAGAAAAGGGTATCCATTAGGATTGATATTAGCTACTGTTCCAATTCAACTTCCTTTGAAAGAACCAAATACTAAAATAAAAGCTGTGGCTGCTGGTCGGGCACATACACTTGTATTAACAAACACAGATGGTGTATATGCTTTGGGTAGTAATTGTTATGGACAATGTGGACGAAAAATAATTGAAAATGAAGACTTCAGTAAGCTACGAAATGTGAATAATATTAAATTAGATGATGGTATTTCAAAAATAATTTGTGGCCAAGATCATAGGTAAATTGTTTTTTTTTTTTTTTACTGTATCGTCTTGTTATTATTAATTATACAAATAATTTAATTGTTTAGTTTATTTATAACTAAAACTGGTAAAGTATATTCATGCGGATGGGGTGCTGATGGTCAAACTGGATTAGGACATTATAATAATGAATCACAGCCTACTATTGTTGAAGGAGATATTAAAGATGAAAAAATTGTAAAAGTAGTATCTTCAGCTGATTGTGTTTTAGCCTTAAATGGTATGTTATTTACCAATATTGTTTTGTGCCTTTTAGTATTTTAAAATTGTGTTTTAGTAAAATAAATTATTAGATTATAGTTTAAAAAAAAAAAGAAAAACTGACAAGCATAGGTTCTATTTTGTCGTGTCTTTAATAAAATGTTATATTTCTAATTGATTTTATTTTTTTTAGATCAGGGAGATGTTTTTGGTTGGGGAAATTCAGAGTATGGTCAATTATTATTAGACAGTGATAAATATCAAGTAAATACACCAAGAAAATTACTTTTGAATAAAACTATAGGTAAAATTATTGATATTGGTTCTACTGGGTCATCTTGTATAGCATTAAATGGTAAAAAATATAATTATATTAAGAAATAATTAATATCTAATAATTTTTTTTACTGTATAGATGAAGGTATAGTTTTTGTTTGGGGTTTTGGTATTTTGGGCAAAGGCCCTGATATGAACCGAAGCCGAGAACCAACTCCAATACCACCAATTTTATTTGGTAGAAATCAGTATAATCCTGAAACACGAGTGAAATCTGTGTATAGTGGTGTTTTTCATATGGCGGCGATTACATCTGAAGGAAATCTATACACATGGGGAAAGAATAAATGGGGACAATTAGGTCTTGGCCATACAAAAGATCAATATTTTCCTTTTCAAGTAAATTGTTTTTTATTCAAAATATAAATAAAATAAAAATTAGGTTGATATTTAATTTTAAAATCATTTTTAAGGTTTCAGTTGGTGCTGCTGTTAAACGTGTGAGTTGTGGAGTTGATCATATGGTTGCATTATGTACACCTTACCAATAAATAATAGTTATTTACAAACATTAATTTCTATACCAACTAGTTAATAAATATATTATTTATTCTATTCATTTCTTTATTTCATAATATGAGTTGCAGTGATTTTTCTATTGATTCTTTGGAAAAGTCAGAATTTCTAAACTCTAATAATAATGTTAAGTATGTCAAACAAAATACAACACCAGAAAATAATGAGTGGCAATTGATTGACTTAATGTCTGTTCCTTTGTATTCTGGACCTGTTTCTTTGCAAGAACTTAAAAGAATAGAAGTAAATGGTGATAAAATATTAGAACTAGAAACTAAAGAATTTTCAAATATAAACAAGAAGAAATATTTATCGAGTACTGAAAATAAATCTAAGATAAATGTAAACAATTCATTATCAAATTTATTAGTTTATAAAAATTATAATTATATAATATTATTTTTATATAGTTAAAGAATTTTAAACATTCTAAAAGGCAAGAAAAAAAATATAATTCAAGGTACCATTTAAAATTATTAATTAGAAAACAAAATCTATAAGTGTTATTCCTAATATTTTAGTATATTGTAATAATTTTAATGTTTAGCGTATTTATGAACATTAAAAAGATGAAATAAATGAAAAAATATCACCAAAAGACATAGTAGAACTCATATACAACATTAATGTTAAAAAAATAATATTGCAAATGTTTAAAATAATATAAAATGAAAAACAAAATACATAATGTTTAGTTTCTTAAATAAAGTATGTTATTTTTAGAAAAGTTGAGATTAGTTTAAATGTTTATAATTTATTATATGTCTAATATTGCCTTTGAAGTTTGAAGCATTAAACATACTTAAATCTTTAATAGAGTGGTTTCTGGTAGTTAAATGCTAAATGGCAATTTTTGTATAAATTGTCAGTGCAGTTCAAAATAATTGGAAATTTATTTATAGAAAGATAAAAAGATTAGTCATAAAATAGGTATCTTAACATTTATTAAATGTAAAATAATTAGACATTCACTTATTTGTATTAATACTTTATATAATACGATTTATACAATATTAAATTATACTATATAAATATATCATTTAATTTAAAATTATTTATAATAAATAATACATTTATTCATTAAAATTCTTGATTACCATATGCAGAAATCATAATTGAAGTTATACCTTCAGGTGTCTCATTTTTGGTTTTGAAGCTTCCTAAAATTAACGCTACTTTAGCAGCTAAAAAATGTTTGCAACACAATGCTTTATCTTTCAATACTTGGTGTTTAAAAAAGTTACATGTGCAAAAATTAGCTGTTTCCATTATTGTATAAATATCACCTCTTGAACCAACTATTTGAAATATACTTCGCTGATGACTTATAATTAAAAATACGCTACCATCATCAATTAGTTCAAGAGCATGTTCAGTTAATGTCGAACCAAAAACTGAGTTCAAGCTTAATAATAATTCTTCAATACAAGATCGTTGTTCATAATCCTTTCTTATATTATCCAATACTTCATGGACTATTGCAGGTAGTAACCTACTAGTCATTTAAATTTATTCTGTAATGATATTTCCAATGTAATTATAATAAGTTAATTAAATAAAGTTTTCGCAAGACTGAGTAAGCACATAATAAAAAAAAATATTATCTAATGTATAAAATAAGTATAAACAATTGTTCTATACAAAACCAGGCGTATTTTTTAAAGTTTTCAAACATTTATAGTTCAGGTGGACAACAATATCACAAAAATTAAATCCATTTGTGTTAATAAAGTCTGCAATTATGACGTTTACACCATGCTCATAACCTGTTTTTTGATTATTTATCCATTTAGGTATTGCAACATTTAATGGACGACAACAACTTTGAAGATTTAAATAAAAATATCTCATTATAAACTTTACATCTGGAGTAAATAGACACTGAGTTACATATCCTGCATTTTGTTTTCTTTCTTTGAGACCACATTCTAAGAATCCTATTAATTTTTTATAAGATGTGGTTTGTGGCCATGGTGTTGGCCAATGTGAAGATGGCCAAAATATGTCATTTTGAGAATGTCTATAAATAATAATCACCTACAAACAATAATACAAATTATGTTTAAAAATTTCAATTTCATAATTGTTCTATTTACTCTTTTTAATTTAAACTTGTATTTAATTCAAGAAAGACTAAAAAGTAAAAATATATAATATATAGAGGACTAAAAATATCTTTATGACTAAACAGTTCTTCTCTAATTTTGCCAATGGTGCACATAGCTTTATAGATATTTTATATTATATTATTATGTGTTATTAAATGTATGTATTTTAAATTGGTATTATCAATTTTATTACCTGCCAATTATTTGCTCTCATTGTATCCAAGTCAAGCTTTTCAATTGGATAATAATAAGGACAAATCATACTATGAAATAGTAATTTCAAAACGGAGGATAATCGTTTGTGATCAGCTTCTGAGAAATTATAAAAGTGTTGAAAATCCAATACAAGAATTTCTTTATTATGTGTCACCAAAAACTCCTTAATATTCACCAACTCTTTCATAACTGGATCACCATAAAGTGCATGAACTGTGTAAAAATTGCTATCATTTGGTTTAGTTGCCATCCTTAAATCGAAATACCTGATGAACAAACACGTAAATATTTTTAAAACAATTTTTGAGTACAAAAAATATTTTGTTGGTGTATATATATATATTTTTTTTTATATTCAATTTAACTCAACATTGTATTCATGAGGATATCTTGAAATATTATATGGCTAACATATTAACATATATTAATAAAATAAATTGATAAATCTAAAATGACTTAAATTAAAATGTAAGATAATGTTATATTAGTAATTAGACATTGTTTTTGTTGTTATTATCCTATGCTTAATATTATTTATAGAATGTTTTTTATAACTTAAAAAATGTAATAACAATTTTTTCAAAGACCACTTTTAATATTTATAACTAAAAAGTAATATTTTGATACACAAAATATTATTATATTTTATTTTATGTAATAGGAATTTATTTTTATGAATAAATATATAATTATTATTATAAGATTAAACAAATAATCAACGGTCAACAGATTAATTAATTAATCATACAATTTAAAATTGTAGTAATAACTAACTAATTAAAAACCAAAATGAAATAAATATTTTAAATTACCTTATTCCAAGATGTAGTTGAGTTTGAATATTACATGTTTGAGTAATAGACCATTTATAGACAAATCGTCGCATGGCAGGTCCTAATAGGCAGTTTAAATATTTTACAAGTCTTGATGCATCTGGCCCTAATTTGCTATGCGGTGTGATGGTGTACGAAAATGAATCATGAGATCCTAAGACGTAGTTTATCAATATATGTAAAATATAATATATATACATATATGTATCAATTTTATTAACATAAAAAATATCTTAACAAATTAATTGTTAAACTTATAAGATACTATCATGGCTTACTCAGTCTTTTAACTTAATGTATATTAATTACTACAAAAAGTTATTAATTTAATCGTACCTGGAATTGCTAATTCTGTAATAGGAATACGAGTAAGTGGTTTGGGTAGTTCTGATACCCAATACTCTTGATTTAACTTCATTTCTGCAATAAAATATAAAATAAATTTAACTTGAAACAATCTAGGAAATAAATTATAGATTAAAAAATAATTATGATTGATTAATGGGACAGGATTTATGATTACAGAAAGAACTTAAAACGCTTTTTTTCAAAAGTATGCAGATTACAGATGCCAATTAAGTAAATAATTATAATAGAATATGCCTTAAATAGTTTAAATACTTACAAAATGTAATCAAATTGACAGCAAATTTTTATAAATATATAAATGTTTAGCCTATTTCTGATAAAAATTATTGTTAAACATCTACCTAATTTTCAAATAACAATTACATTATATATTAATTATATTCAAATAAATAATTAAATAGTATCTAAGCTAGTATTGATTATACAATGGTGCAATTCATACAAATACTGTGAATTCAATGAAAATAAACTCTTGAATAAATGACAATGGAATATGACAATAAACATTACTTTTTAAGTAAAAAATAATAAAAACAGGATGTGACATATACATTGATATGTATTGTATAATTGACAATTGTACACCATATTAAACACAACAATACCACGCATAAAAGGACATATTGGTAATAAGTCGTAGAAGGGGTAAATGTCAAGAGTCACAATTATACAATATAAATTATCAACATGATTTACAAACCATAGTATTCACGAGATTTCAGTGATTTCACTGTTTACTTACTACATTTTGTGTAAAATCACAATCACGATTGAATTCAAGTATTTATATATACATTATTATGATTTACAAGACGTACTCAGTCGTCGCGTTCAACCCACTGAGCACAGTGATTTTAAATTTGAATTTACGAAAATAAACAATAACTAGAAAACTAAAGAGACGTTCATAGTCGACATCCGACGGGAAATAAAAAAAAATAAAACTTAAGACTAAATTGAACCAGAGAATAATTATTTTATGCTAATACCCATTACCCACTGAACTGTATTAATACTATGCTAACTATACTATACTGCTAAGTGCTAATGCTAATACCACGAATTAAGATTTATAATATATCCACGATTAAAGATACCTATTGATAATTGATAAACAAGATTAAGATAACAAATCAAAATCCCGCCAATTCAACATTATCACGGTTTGTATCATAATATTAAATCACAGTAATATAAAATAAATTTTTATGTGATTTGATATTCACTAATCACTGTATGTACTCTGTATAGTGTATACTAGAAAAAAGATAAAACCATTTACTTACAAACACAAGTACACAATACTCGTTCAAAACGTACTACTGTATTATACACTGTACAGTAATTGTACCGTATACACGTGGAAGTGGAATTTATTTCATCTGTAGAGTATCTGATCATCTATGTTATCTATGATTTACATCAGTGGTTTGTCTGTCATATTATAGTTATTTGATATTCCATCGATGAATTGCAGTCGCGTTCAACCATTTTTTAATCAAATTAGAAAAAAAATCGACCAAGGTCCAAGATATTCCATATTCACGCACATTGGACTTCGACGACGAATTTTGAACCAACATAATTTAGATCCGTCGCGAATCTTGAAAAATTACGGATAGGACCCGGTCGGGATGTCACCATATCGGAAAAAAATCACAAAATGTAATGGTAGGCTTTAAAATCTTGTACCGTCTCCTAGACTTGAGGACGTTAAATATTAATTTTGATTCTTACACTGACCTTTTGTAATAAAGTTAGTGCCTATGATGGCTGTCACTCGTTTGCTCGAAACTTACAGGTCGCTTGCTATGTTTTTACAATTAATTATAGAATAGACTATTCTATAATCAATGGTTTTTACTTTTTAGAACGAGTGACAAAATTAATAATAGCATTGATTATAAAAATATTGTGAGTGAATTTTTTATTGTATAATGTAAATACTATAAATATTTCGAGAAAAGTTTTTAAAAGTATTATTTTATTATAATTTTTAGTCATAATAATAAAAAAAAAATTTTTTTTTACTATTTTGCTAATGTTACAAATCGAATTTCAAACAAGTAATGTGTAGGTACCTAGTTTATTATAACTTTTTAAAGTATTGTCAGTAGGTATTGATAGATAGGATAATTCGATTTTTATATTCTTAAATTCTCAGAAAATACTTCGATTTGTATATAAAACTAAAATACAATTTAGGATGGCGTTTATATTTTTCTCATATTTTACTGCTATTAAAATATTAACAATATTACAATAGTAAATTTAAAAAATTAATAATTAATAACATTTCAAACTAAATTATACATTAAGTGGGTATTTGGTATTTGGTATTAGTATTTCTGCGTAACCGTTACAATTAGTAGTTACCTACCTATAATTTTTTCATGAAAATACTGATTTAATAATATTAATTTTAAATAAAAACATTTTATTTTATTTTATTTGATAGTTGGATATTTAAAAATTAAAACTGTAATTAATAATCTAAAACAAATCTGTTTAAATTAATTTCGTTAACTTGTAGGTCAAATCTAGAGAGAGATAGTTATCCAGTATATAGGGATATCTATATCTCTTTGTTCAATTTAAAACAATTAAAATTTTTGAAACTATATATTCCCAAAATAATTGAATTTTAATAATAAAATATTATTTTTGACAATACATTCTACTTAATACTTATCTAATAAAACAAACTAGTAACTTTGTAACATTTTAATAACTTTTTGAAAAAATAAAAATATTGTTATTCAGAAAATTACTTTTATAAATTGCATAAAATTTAATTTCGAACGAAATTGGTGTTATAAAATAGGAATTTTTCTGACTATAACTGTTGAAACAACAGCATTTAAATTAATTAATATGCAACAACATTACTGTTATGAATTTGTGCGTCTATAATGTATTGACGTAAAGTCTGTATTATTTGATCATGCAAACGTAAAATACGATAAACTGGAAGATAGTAAGAGACCATTTGCCTATTATACTGTAATTGGGGTATAATAATTTGTGGTCCACTTGCTAATCCCTAGACCCTATAGTAGTATAGTCTGTCCAGCGAGAGAACGCGAACCCCCTCCCCCCGCGTCACCATGCTATCAAAACTGGTTCGCTTATTGCTGAGTATCATTGGGGAATGCGCAGAAAAACTGATTTTGGTCGGTCTATGACGTGTGGCGTATCTCTCGCTAGGACAGAGTATACCTAGTTTGCTAGTCACTACAACAGTTACTGATATAGACATTAGGCAATGCAATTTATTACGCAACGGCTTAAAATTAGGTGTTATTGTGTTATCCATATTGAATTATAAATTTTTTATTCATAATTGCTATTTTGCTGATAAAAATATTTTTGAATTTTTTATTGATAACAATAATCGATATTACGTATCCTGTTATTGTTTACACTAACAATCGCATGGTTATGGGATACGAAAATATGTGAATATTGACACCGCTGAATTATAGTAATATTTACATAATACTTCAAACTAATTAAAAATGTGTTTTTAAAATTTTTAATATAATATATTTGATTAAATTTTTAATTATAGTAATTATTTTCTTACTTTTTCAGTGTTTATCGTTTATCATGTGTTATAAATTAAATTGTTTTATGGTTAATTATCGATTGTTGTATGTAGTATTTTACTATCGAATAGAAAATAGAAACAATTCAGAATTCTGATTTATGAGTTTGTGTCGTTTATGACAACAATACAGTATTTTTTGTAAACACTAAATCTAAATATTATAGTACTATAGTCTAAGCACCAAAAATGGTTGTTGGTTATTCTTTTGATCATTATAATATAATTAAGCTTAATGTTTAGTTAAATTAATTTATATATTATTGTTGTTGTTATTATTATTATTATTATTATTATTATTACTGTGTATTTATATTATTCATTTTTTGTAATATTCATACTTAAATTATTTTAACCGGATTTTAATAAATTTTACTTACTTGCCATGGCTTCAGCAGATCCAATGGGTCTTACCAAAACTTGGGAACTTTCACTATATGAATTGCACAGATCTCCTCAAGAAGCTATTACTGACAATACCGAAATTGCTGTATCACCACGAAGTCTACATAGTGAACTAATGTGTCCAATATGTTTGGATATGTTGAAAAAAACAATGACTACTAAAGAGTGTCTTCACAGGTAATTATAATACATTTAAATATACTGTATGTAACTATAATTATTTTTTTTTAGATTCTGTTCAGACTGTATTGTGACAGCTCTTCGTTCAGGTAATAAAGAATGTCCTACTTGTCGTAAGAAACTAGTGTCTAAAAGGTCTCTTCGTCCTGATCCAAACTTTGACCTTCTTATATCTAAGATCTATCCTAGCCGTGATGAATATGAAGCACATCAAACTAGAGTATTGGAAAAGTTAAATAAAAGTCACAGTCAGGCCAATTTAGTTCAATCAATAAATGAAGGTATTAAATTACAAACACAAAATCGACTACAACGAACCAAAAAGAACCAACATGAAGAACTAAATGAAAGTAGCTCATCAACTACTTCAAAACCTTCAAATAGTTCGAGTCGAGATAATGTAACAAGAACAATGGTACAAACAAAAGTGGCAAAGAAAATGAAGTCTGTTATGATCTCAGAAAAAGAAGGACCCGCTTCAACTGTTGACACCTCAGATATAACAGAATGTGATGGTACATCAAAAGGTGTGTCAGTAGATGAAATAGAGCTAGTGTTCAAACCTCATCCTACCGAAATGGCCAGTGATAATCAATTGATCAGAGTTTTAAAAGAAAACTCTGTACGGTATATAAAAACAACAGCTAATGCAACTGGTAAGCCTTTTAAATTAAATTACTTTATCACAATGAAACATTTTAGAATGAAATGTCCTCTAAAATTCAATGTAAGTTATTATTCAGATTTTTCATATTTGCTTTTTTTTTATGTATAACCCAAACATTGGTAGGTATTACTGCAATAATATATAGCTAAATTATTATAATTAGAAGAATATGTTATCATATCTACATTTTTAAGTGTAATCAATTACTACATATACAAACTCGTATAAAAATACCTATCAGTGTTTATAGATTCACAATATTTTCATTTATTTATTTTTAGTACAGGATATGTCCAAGCTTAGAAAAGAAAAAATATTAATTATACTTGAATAACATTTTAATTTAAATATAATTAAAATATTGTTATTCGATAGCTCTGAATTTTAAATGGGTTGAAATAAACCTTTGAATAATTTCAACAATAATTCTAAGTAGAACAAAGAAGCACAATTTTAATTTTCAAAATAGTCATTACATATATAATATACATGATATTTTTTTTCTAGTTGATCATTTGAGTAAGTATTTAGCCATGCGATTGACGTTAGATCTTGGCCCTGAACTTCCGGAACGAGCTCTCAATTTTTTGATCTATGTTGCGCCAACCGCAGATCAATTTGTTCCTCTTAATGGCAATCAAACACTTCGAATTGTACACGATAAGTATTGGAAAGTTAACAAGCCGCTGGAAATGTTTTACTCTTTTACTTGAATTATTTATTTTTTGTTTCTTGTAACTAGTTATAAGTTTATTTACAAATTTGTGTTTGTTAACAAATATCAATAAAACTAAAAATTTCATACTTTATATAATATAATTTACTTGGTAAATTTAAATCATTCTTTTCAATAAGTAAAATAATTTTAGTCATGTAGTTAATAGTTTAAATATCAAAGCATTATTTAAAAATAATAAATTAAGTTATTTTTAAAAATATATTTCTACTTTTTATATCATAAATGTATACATTCATTGGTTTTTATTATTGTTTATGTATCTCAGTATTTTTCTTTTTGTCAAATATTAATATTAAATAATTAAGAGTGAATATTTGTATTATCACTTAATTGTATTTAAATTAAGGTGTAGAAATTAATTAAGAAATAGTAAGAGATGTGTTTTATTATTTAAAAAAAAAATCATTGATTCAGTAATTGATAATGTTGTATAACTCATAAGATATTTTATATTTATTGATTTGAAATCAAATAGTAGCTACTTTATTAAATTAAACTGATTTACACAAATGCATGTTATATATACATATGTTTAATTAAATTAATAAGCTATACATTTAGTAAACTAATTGTTGGTGTGCTTTAGATTTGATAGCTAATAAAAAAATTTTTTAATTATATTATTATTATTATTATTCAATTATATGCAATTGATACTTATTTTGTCAACACAGTTATTAATACCTGTAAAAGAATAATTTGGAATAATTATTCCTTGAACCTAACCACGATACAATTACACTGGAATTACTCATTAACACTAACAACATTGTATAATAAAGGGTGCGCAGGGGCCGTCTGACGAGTTTTAAAGGGCTATACAAAACGGACAGTAAAAGTAAAACAAGTTTTTTTAATTAATATTAGTAGGAAATTCCATATTTAAATTTTTTTAGAACAACTTCTAGGCGGCCCTCTGCATCAATACATTGTTATGGACTATTTTTATAAAGTTCACAAATGATTTAAGAAACGTTTCGATTGATAACTGATTTGAGGGCGATGTCTAAGAACCGTATCCTTAAGGTAGTCCAGAGGAAAAAATCACATAATTTACCATATGTTTAAATCAGTGGAGAGTGCTGGCCAGCGTATGTCACCCTTTGGTGAGATCAACCGACCAGTTATTTTCGTAATACATGCGTACGGCATAACCGTGGAAATGTGTAATTCAAAATAGAACACTAATAAAGGCCTGCGCTTATCTCAGACTAATGACCCTATTTAACTAGTCAATTGACTACGCTACACTGAATAGCCTATCCAGTGGTGTATGTGTGTGTGTGATGAAAGGGGGGTATTTTGGTGTAATAACACCCTCTTTGCCATATTTATATTATATAGTTAGCAATAATAATTGGTTCAGATTCTGAACCAATTAAAATATCATTCTTAACTTCAGAATGAGTGAAATGATGAAAAACATGAAGTCTGCCTCTCTCATAGACATACATATCATGCAATTGCATATTGTATATTTGTATATAGATATGATGGTCGATGGACAATACTCTAAACATTAATAAAAAACCAAATTATAAAACGTTCCAGTAAGTGTGAAATCTATTGATATATCAATATCAATTTAATTAAAAATTATAAGATAATTTAATATTATTAAAAGACTAATATTAAAAAATATTTTACATTTTTGAAATTGTTTATGTTAATCTATAAATGTAGTATAACTGTTTATTGTAGACTATAGCCAAAATTGAATGAATATATACCCTTTTAAGTTCTCTATAAAAATAAAGTATTTTTATTTGTAGATTAAACTTTTAAAGAAATATTAGCTAAGATTTACAATTACAATTGTTATTGCTTGTATACATAGTACAATTTTATGTTGATGCATCATTGGTACTTGGTAGTGAATGTAAAAAAAAATTATTTGTTTACATGACACAATTTAAATTTATTTTTCAAATAATATTACTACCAAACACTTTTCTAAATTTAGCATTATTAAAAATGGTTGAGTTGCGTGTAATAATTTTAAGTGTGATTGAATTTCCTTTCAATTTAATTTTATGATTTAATAAACTTAATTTGGATAATTCAATAGGTGTTATATCTTCAACGTTGCAATATAATTCCTTTCGATTTCCCCAGTAAGATATATAGGATATTCGACATTTTTGATCATCTTTATTTGTATAAACAAAAACAACAAGATTATTTGATACTATCCAAGAGGCAAAATGTAAGCCAGCTGTTAAACCTAAACCTGAAAATCAATAAGATAAATTAAATGTTTTGAAACAAAAAGATTTTTAACAATTCTTACCTATTAATGATGCACAAATAACTTCGTCAGTATTTAAATAGTTAAGCATGTTCAAACTAAGACACATAGGAATCCAACAAGATAATCCTACTATTTGATATATTTTTACTCTATTTAAACCAATGAAAAATTTCATGTGTGGTGTTCTGAAATAATACATAAAACGTAATAATAAAAAAAAAAAATATTGAAAACTTAATGGAAATGGTTTTTATTAATTTTAATCATTAATGAAAATGAATACAATACAAATAAATAATAATCATAATGTAAAAAAAATAACTTTTATAATAGTAACTAATTAATCTATAGATACAAGTTATAATTGTATGGTTAATATTAATTTAAGACTTGTACAAATAAAATAATTAAGTAAGGAACTATAGAAGATAATCATTCTTACTTATAAATAGGAACAAATTTATCATCTTTAGCATCTTTAATAGTAACTTGATTAACATTAGAATGCATTAAGCCACAGGACTTAGTCATAAAACTTCGCTTTATATTGTGTAATACAATTGTATTTATACATCTTGGTAACAGTATCATTTTGTCTGTTAGCTCAATGATCAATTTTAAATATTTATTTAATATTTTCAAGCAGAAATAATAAATTATACAGTTGCCGTATTCAATTTAATCGATATCATGTGTATCGTATTGAGATATTATAAAAATATCATTACTTCTATAGATTGAAAAATAACTAAACAAATAAATACAAAATTTCATTAATAGTTCTTACCAGTTTTATTGATAAGTTTTTAATTTTTATCATATCATTTGAATATTGTGATTATATTTAATCTATTCTATGATTATATGACTGTGATAATTTAATATAATTTTAAAACATCAGCTGTAATAATATATATTCTGTATCCACCCCAATGGTCAATCACAGTTTAATATATTAATTTAAATCACAGATATGTGTAATATTATTATATAGATCTGTGATTTAATTTAAATTTTTATACTAACTGATAAGAAATTAAAAAAACAACAACAGAACGTAGCTTGACAAAATATTTTGTTATGGACATGGCAAGTACGTCTTACCATAGAAAATACTATTTTATATTATACCTATGAATTATAAATTAGAATAGTTTATAATGTGTCAATGTGTTAACTACAATTACAATTACACGATAGAGAAGATAACCATATACTATGACAATTATTGAATTATAAATAGTTTATATACTAAAAAATATTGTTCCATACAAACTATGATATTAGCAAATACTAAATACTGTAATAATATACGACAATATGAATACACTACCGTTGACTATAATATAAAATGGACTGGAAACTGTAAACACGCTTGTTAAACGATATTATAGTTCTCATTCATTGGTCATTCTATTCATAAAAAATAATCATCTCGAATATATCTTAAATTGAACTATCCATTCAGTCCACACAGACACAAAGTTATGAGGCATGCGTTTTTACAAATTGCCTATATTTTATTTTTTAAAAACCTGATAATATTTAAATAACAAACTCTAAAAAATTGTTAAAGTACACCAGATATACAGAAGCTAAAGGTAAATAATAATAAGATCGGATATATGTAATAATATAATAATATGTATAATTGAAACGAATAACTATAGTGCTCCGAGGCGTAATATAAAACAACGACTGATTGTCCTACAGACTACTACATAGAGAGAATATGCTAGTTATACAAAATGCTTATTCAGCGTCTGCCGAACTACAGTGTGAATAATTTTACTTATAATCTACATACTATAGGGTGTGTTGTTTACATTCAACAAAAATAATTAAAAGTTATAATTATTTACATACATCATACTCGTTTTAGTTAAGTATATAATCATAGACCACGGACTAAGACCTATCTTAGTATATGCCATTGATTTTTAATCCTACTTACTTTTTACTTACTAACTTTATAAGTTAGTTGTAATAGTTTAAAAATGGTATCTAAAATAGTAAACGCTGTAAAAATTTATTAAAATGAACTTAGTGGTCTATAGAGGCTGTATTTTCATTAATTTCCAAAAGACTTCACTATATAACATTAACAATAACAGTTATTGTTTATATTTTTATTTACAGTTATCTAAATAAACTTTTAGTGAAATCCTATTATATGTGCTATTACTGAATAGTTTCTTCAATAAGTCAATCATGCCCACTTATTTATCCTTCCATCTATTTTGCTTGTAAAAATAATTATACAAATTGTACAAATTAAAAAATACATATGATAAAATTAACTTATACGAATTTCTGTAGTTCAGTTTTTTGTACTTAACATGTAGCATATATATTTATAAAAATTCTAATGACCACCAAATAATAACAAGTAATTAACAACAACAATAAATTTTTAATTTACAGAAACTTTAATATTACAAAGTTTCACGAGGAAAAAATAAAAATAAAATAGAATTATATAAATGTGGTTCCAATTTGGCTATGGTTCTAAAAAATAATTTGTTAAAAGGAAATTTCACTTCATTTTTATTTTGACCAATTCGGTTTTCTTTTCTCAACAAATGAGAGTAAACCTTCTTTGCAATCATTTAGTTTTAAATTATCTAGCATAATTTGTTCTCCATTTCTGTAAATAATTTTTAAGTATAATTTTAGATAAACACATCTCAGTAATTATTTTTATAATGTTTTTAATTATAAAAAATACATAATTACTCATAAGCCAATTTAATATTTTCATCAATTTGTTTGTAAAAAAACGTCTTCCCCAAAGAAATTACTGAACGGCTTTTTTGACCAATTAATGTTGTCAACTTAATAATTTCATTATCTAAAAGTAATAATAGTAATATTAATGAGTATACCAGTCACATCTTAAGTATTTTTTAAATAATTAACCTAATTCTTCTGGTTCAACAACCTTACTAACAAGACCAGTTCTAAGAGCTTCTTCAGCGTTGATTGATGTACCAGTGAATAACATATAAGCAGCAGTTTTTTTTGACACAACTCTACTCAATGGAATTCCTGGAGTAGAACAAAACAAACCAAGGTTTACACTAAAAGTAAAATATTTTAAATTATTTATTTTTTTAATTATTTTTTACATATTATATTGTGTTACATAGTATTAATGCTATTATATTAGACTGTGGTAGATAAAAATATAAAATTTAATATATTCCGTACCCAGGAGTTGAAAAAGAACTACGGTTTGAACAAATTGCCATATCTGAAGCTGCTACTAATTGACAACCTGATGCAGCAGCTACACCATCAACACATGCTATTATAGGTATAGGACATTCTATCATTGTATTCATAAGTTTCGTAGCTAATGAGAATATAATTTTTTGGTTTTCTGGTATACTCTATAATATTAAACAAATAATTTATTGATCATTGATAAAATATGATAAACTAACTGTATTTAGAATTTTATATATTTCTGACAAAAGAAATTTTCCAAAAGTAACTTTTTCATTTTATTCTATTAACAAGTTGTTAGTATTAGATTAAAACAAATAACATTAATTCGGTTTTTATTTTAAGTTTTTTAACCTAAGCCTTAAATGTATATATATATTTTTTAAATACATTATCTACATTTAAGCTAAAACTTAACAAGGACAAAACAATTATTGAGAATCAAATCAACAAAAATTCAACTAGTTCAGCTATTTAACACAAACTAATAAAAATCCATTATATAAAACAAAATTGTTTGCAATAGAAGAAAATGTATAACTATAAATTTTCCATACTTATATTATATTTAATTGAAATTCATTATAATTATCATGCCATTAAACAAAGTAATTTTATTTTATATAAATAAACGTGTTTCAACGATTTGTTAGTTTTGTTTAACTCTAACACTATCATAAACATTGATTATAGATTGATTTTTATGTTAACATCAATGTATAATTGATAAAAGTACCTGCATGGATTAATGAATACATTTTTTATAAATAGGTTTAATGATTTTGCAGAAATGTAAACTTCTGTGTAGGGAAATAGGTATTTAATTTGCAAAAACATCAATTGGTTTATAGTAAGTAGCTTATAAGAGATATTATGCAGATTGCAAGGAGTAGAACAAACATTATCTTAGAGAAACAAATATACAAGAAAATCGAAAATTATACGATGAAATAAGACTGTGATTGGTTACTACAAATTTAAGTTATCAAACTTATCATGCAATTGGCAAAATGTTTAGTTATCAACTTTTTTTTAATCAAACTAAAATGGAAATTTAATAAATTATATATAATTTATTAACATCATAATATAACCGTATATAGCTAAGAAATGTGATTAACAACCAAAGGTGATGAAGCTAATTTTTAAAAAAGTAAAAGAAATGTTCTTAGAAAATGTATGATACTATGTTAAACATAAACATTAGATATGAATGGAAAGCTAATTTCAAATATTGAAAAGTATCAATGCATCAAGCATTCAAAAATAACACTAAGCCTGTATAAAAAAAAAAGATTAAAAATTAAAATTAATTTAGTAAAATAAAGAGTATATTATAACTTACAAGCTCGTTGAGGTTATGCCCAGCAGAAAAAACTGGTCCATTTCCACATAGTACTATACTTTTTAATGATAAATCATCCCCCGCAATTTTTATTTCTTCAATTAAACGTTGAAGTGCAATAATAGATAGAGTATTTCTATAATCAACAATAAAAAATAATTATGCTTAAAATATAAAATATTTCATTTCTGTGATACTTAATTAGGATAATACTATAAGAAAAAAAAAATTTTGTGAGAAAAATTAATGAAGGCAAATTTTGTAAGAAATATTCTTCCTACTGCCTAACTAACCTTAATATACATAATATATATATATATATATTTCACTTATTAGTGTCAATAACATTTATTAAGTCTACAATGTGTAAACCTGAAAATAAACCATATTCAGTAATTAAGCCAGGAAAAGGTTTTGAGTGTTGTTTACTGATCTAAATGTGATGCCTTCAACATTGAAATATCTATTCCTCATACAGCTATCAAGCAAAAAAAACAGATTCAATGTCCGGGTTAATTTGCCCGAGGATTATTATAGAATATCTTTATTCATTCTATTTGTAGATCATTTTTTAAATCAATTTGATCGATTTTTATCTCATAGATCTATAATTGAAAAATTTTATTTTATTTTATTTTAACATCATCCAATAGTACACATAATGAAGAAAAAATTAAGCAGCTAGTTGAAACGTATCAAGGCGATTTAGACTGTAGTATGTTAACCAGCCGTGAGAAAAATAAAAAATACGTAAATATTGAATGAGATTTAATAGAAAATGTTTATTTTGCTGTAAGTAAAAAGTAAGGAAATTACCCAGTGGCGACAAAGATATACTTATGTAGTAATAATTAATTAAAATTATAGCTAATAAATTTACTTACCTAGTTTTAGGATCTGAAAGAGTTATTCGGTATGAATTAACTGACTTGATAGTTGTTATAATATTTTCAGAGGCTAATGAAGACTTATGTCTATATAGTCCACTAAAGAATGATTTCAACATTTTTTTTTTTAGTATGGTTATTTGTAAATTAACTTTGATATTTCTGAAATATAAATAATTATTATTATTATTATTATTATTATTATTATCATATATTTATGAATTTATGATATGATAGTAATATCTGGTTTTTTGTAAGGTAAATATCTAGTCTACTTAAAGATAAATAATATACATCAACATGCTCAAAATGAAAAATCTTACAATAAATAATAATAATATTAATAATAGTTGACCTATAGTAACTACTTACTTATTGTAAAACAAGTAAAACTTAGTTATCTCTGTTTGAAATAGTCAATAACTTTAATAACTTTACCTATATTACAAGTAGATAGTACTAATATTTTAATTATTTTAAAATCATATATTAATTTTTCTATCAGCTATGCAACATAAAATATACTTCTTAATTTTTTCATTAAATCAGCTGTGCTACAAACAGTACAAACTACATAAATTACAGATGATATGATACATAACACATATTATAAAAAATGAATTATAAATATTTGTTAGATATACATTGTACTGTGAGACAGTGGCATAACAAGATGGGAAAGGGCCCCGGGGCAGTAACTAAATTAGGTTCCTTAATTCTATCGATAAGAAAAATCACATTATACGTTATATTGTTGTATACTCTAGGTATACTCTATAAAACTATTAATGAAAATAATCAACAGATAATTAATTGATATTCAAAATAAAAAGGAAATCCATTTAATAACTAAAAAATTTTTTAAATATTATCATTTTTTCATTATTAATTTATTAATTCTATCTAATCAAATTTACAATCTTTTATGAGCTTTTATTTATTTTAGCTTATTTACCATCGATTGTTCTTATTGTTCTTTTTGTTACAGATTAAATAAAAAAAAACTTATGAACCAAAAAAAAAATATTAGCAAAGTGATCTATCACTTAATTTTAATCCAATTTTGAAGCTGCCTTGTTTTCAACTGCAATCAATGATAGATATTTAAGTAGATATTGTCCGGTACTATTTCTAAAATAATTTTTGATTATTTTTAATTTGCTGAAGTGAAGGATCTCTCAGCTTTTGCAGAAGTTATAGAAATGGTATAAAATAGTAAAATTGTCATGAACACTTCTGTTATATCACTTAGGTATATCACATTCCATCGCTCTTCACTCCAAATTTGGTTATAATATCCTTGCATAACTAGTAAACAGTAAACACTGCACATTTCAATTAATTCAGGTGAAATGAGATGGTAAACATTGAGAAACTGTAGCAAACAATTTGGTCCTATTACATCCGAATACTTGCTATGAAACTGATCACATTTTTGCAACCGAGTTTTTCGTCAATGCTACGTAATTTTTTTAGAGTTCAAAAATAAAATATTTTGCTGAATTTATTCATATCAATCATATGCGTATTTAATTCAGTGATAATTATAATTAATTATGTCCAATATATTATTAAAAATGTTTATTTTAAAATCTCTTTTCTGTTATCAAATCGGCGCAATTAGAAGCGACAGAAGCTAATTAGTCAAAATGTTTTTTAATTTTACTTTGCCGTTTTACTTGAAAATGAAAATTAATATCACATTTTCTTGCAGTTTCTGTGGCTTAAGGTTTTATTGTAAAATGATTTAGTCTCTTTTAAAGCGTTACTTGCTGGAACAAATGCACTTTACCATCCCATGCAAATTTTTCGATTTTTTTTTTTTATATTCTTATAATAACTATTTAAAAACAATGGTTCAATCAGAATTTGTCGGTTGGATTTAGTTTCGAAGTTATGGCATTTGGAAGTTAGTAATTTTGCGTTATTTATACATACGCGCTCACTCTAGTTTACTGCGCCTATTACGAATATTGATGTTCTTTTTTTTTGGTAACTTATGAAATTCAACGAGTTAAGAATGGTGATGCAATCAGAATTTATTGGTCAGAAGAATAGTCTTAACTTAATTAAGTTATACACTTAAATTTCATTATGAAATATGAATAATATAAGTATTTATTTTAGTGACTCCCTTCGCCTACCGGCTCCGGTCGCCCAACTCGAGGTCCTCCGGACCTCTCGTTAGATAGGAACTCTACCCCCAAACCCCCGGGACTAAAATAGTCAACCTGATGGGAGGGGGAGTGGAAGGGACAACATACCTGCCCTTCAGGCACCAAGTGACCTGATAAGATAACCTAACTAAAACAAGTATAGTAGCTACCTTTGCCTATAGACTCCGATCACCAAACTTAAGGGACCTCCTTTTACCTACCGGGTACGGACGCCAGACTAGGTGGTCAATTAAAAAGTAACATAAGTGTATAGTGGCTTTGGTCGCACAAGGCACAACTCGAGGTCCTCTGGACCTCTCATAACATTGCCATTTAAATTAGTACAAGTTGTCACTTCCTTCGTCTACATAAGTATAAATAGCTAACTTGGTGTATCCAAATACTCACATTATACATAATAATAATTTAATTAGAATAATCATTTAATTATAATTACGATTTTAGACCTATATGTTTTCAACAATATAATATAATTATTTAAATTGAAAACGTGTAGAATTGTATTCAAATATTTAATATATATATAAAAACAATTGAGGCAATAAATTAAAATTTAATAATGATTATTAATTTTATTATTTCTATTAATTATTATATAATTTATTTAATCTTGAGCAAAATGTAACAAATATGTGGTAACTAATGAATATACCATTGTTTAATACTGCATATTATTAACACAAATACATTATAACGTTTATAATATATTAATTTTATTAGTTGAGTGTTGGATAACTATACACCCCACAGAAGCCTAATTAATTTACATAAATATAATATAAATTTTACCACAGAAAAATGTTACATATTATTTAATGTATTTGTCTATTGTCTGCACTTATTGTCTATATTTTAATACTATGAGTGAAATATACAATACTTGAAATTACCAAATTTAAGAATTTATCTCCTCCCATGATGTTAAATGTTGTAAAAAGAAAAATATCCCAATGTTCACAGCAGTATCAATGGTTTAATAACATTTGCATTAATTGGTGTACAAAAACATAAACTATTATTGTCATACATATGTATTATAGCAGTGAGAGCAGATTTTTTTTAAATATTTATTTTATCATTAATTAAGTACAGGTCAATCTTTTATTTAATATAAATTATATAAAATACACTGTATACGTTTCTCAAACGTACATTTGAATGTAATAAATGTTAAATTAAATGTTTTTAATTCGTCAATTCATCTACAGAAAACATCATGTATTATTAAATATACACTCAAATACATGAATACAGTACTGTGAGACATAGACATCGTTGAGAAATACTTTTATTATATACAGCACAACCCGTTAAAGCTACCGAGAACAACAAAACAATATAAATACGATAAAATACAATTTATGGAATCAAACAAACAGTATTGTACATCCATAAATATTAAATGTGCTTCGAATCAAACATCAGTGCTCTACGTAATATAATATAGTAAATATGTGTAAATTTAATAAAAAAAAAAATAGAATAAATATCTATAAAATATACGTACGGCTTTCATTACGCGAATATGAAAAGAACGGGTTGGAAAAACTCTGGAAAACTTTTAAAATCCTGTAAAAAGTGGAAAATCTTCTAAAAATCACGTCAGTAGAAATAATAATATAACAATAATAATTATCAATATAATCGACCGCAGTACCGCACAATTATAGACCATAGAGTAATATAACTCTATGAAATAGAGCTTTTTCCTATGCGACCGCTGCGATCCTGGTTATAGTGAATGTGACTATTATTAACGTTTTATTAGAAGAAGAAGAAGAAAAAGAAGAAGAAAGAGAAGATATATGTTATACTCTATAATAAGGAGGGTCTTCTATTTTCATGTAGGTATATCGTGTATTCATGTGATATTATTTTTATTCTAATTCTATATCATTCAATTATAATCAGAATATTAAGTTTAGTATTCAAATAGGTACATAATTACCATTGATTAAATCAATTTAATCAACGTTAATACATATATAGTTTTAATAAAAAATATTATTATTTTTTTAATGGATTTACCTACGGTTGTTTCAAATTCCCTTAATTATTCACTCTCAATTTTTCTTAATATTACAATGTACAGTGGATGCCGCTTAAAAGACTCACTTTGGGACCAGCACAATGTGAGTCTTATATAACCGAATGAATCTTATAGATGAAGTGAGAGAAAAAAAATTTTAATTACATATTTATGAATTTTATTTTACTACATATTTTGCTTTAATTTTAATCTACTTTATAATATATATTACATATACCATGCAGGTATATGACTATGACATACCTATTACATACGATAATTGCAAAAAATGTGAAATGCGATAAAATTTGTTGTTGTTTTTTTTAACAAAATTCTATATTTATCCATATGTTACAATATAGAACAATACGCTTAAGTAATAACATAACAAATAAAATAAAATAATTAAATAAAATAAAACAGGCAGAAGAGATAGAGGGAAGAGGCCTCCTATTGAAGGTACTTCGACTTGTTATAAAATTTGTTCTACATACAGCATACACACATAATAAAGCATAAGCATGAATCAAAACCCAAATAACCAAAAATATGCAAATTTGAAAGTCAATTTATCTCTAAATTTTAACCAAAAATGTTTATTTTTACGAAATTTGAGAATTATAACCGAATTTTTTATAATGTATATACTTTGGACCGTTCCAGACGATTTTGCGTCTAATAAGTGATTGAACCTTATATTCGTGAGTCCACTGTAATATATATACTCAATAAACTAATTAAATTTTTTTAAGCAATATTTTATATTTTTGTTAGCTTTATTCATTTCATTTCTAAATAACGATTGCCGTCTACATAGATTACTCCTTAAGTAGAGCACACACAGTTAATATGCTGAGTGTGAGGAATGGCGAGCGAGGTTGACTATATTGACTTTAGGACTAAGGTTTTCCGGCACGCGTCAGGATTTATAATAATGATCAATGCGTTTAGTCATATTTGCCAGTGGCTTTTAGAAAAAAAATGATTATATATTGTAGGCTAAAAAGAGTGAGTGGAGTAAAAAGTTTCCAAAGTGGCTTATTACAAAAAACAAAATAGATAGGTATATAAATCAGTAAAAATGTTGTCAAAGTATAGCTTTAAGAAAAAAAAAAGAAAAAACATCAAACAGGACGACACAGTAAACGGTGAGTGGGCGGGGGGATACGAGATGGCGTAGTCGATGAAAGATATCGCGAGTTTAAGGCCTGCACCGGTGACTAGTCACCCCTGCAACATTCTCGTGACTGGTCCTGCGAGCAAATGACGAGTATCGTGGACTCGGCTGCCTCGGTCACGTGGAAGCGACGGCTGACGGCGATTATGGAGCTATGACACCGGAGATGACGATTTTGGCAACGAGCGGCGGTGACCGAAATACGAGACAAACTTATAAATCGGTGCTACGAAACCGGCGGTCGTATCGGTGACGAGACTTGGCCGGCGGGATTGCCCCGCAGGACAAAAAAGATAGTTAGCAGCACTGCAGCAGTTTTGGTACTCTCCGTGGATTTCCTTTTATCCAATGATGGCCGCCGCAGTGTGGTTCATTGTAGTTTTTTCTTATTTTATCATTTAATTGTTTTAGAATATTTTAATTATTACTTGTAATGTAACCATTACTGTTGAGATACCAGACCGTATTTTTAATAAATAAATAAATAAATATAGTTCGATATATATGTTATGAATACATTTTTTGTTGTGCTTGGTCAAAAAAATTGACAATTATTCCACACAAGATTTTCTATGCGTTTTTTTTACAATCCAAAAATACAGTCAGAATTATTTTCATATTGTATAAATTAATTTTACAATATCATTTTGTAATTTTTTAATAATATATGAAGTAAAAACCAATATGAAATAAGTTAACAAAAACATTTATTCAGTATAGGTAATCATAAACATTATAAATATAAACATAAACAAATATAAACAAACAAACATGAACATAAACAAACATAAATATATTATTATATATATAATATTTATAAGTATTACAGCGACCGAAACTGCTTAAACTATGCGCAGCAGCACATACGTCTCATAAACTTTTTGGTTCCACTCCATAAAGATTTACCTTTACGGTGTGTCGTATCACTTTGCTCTTCTTGTCCATCGGCTACTATTGAATATAAATTTGGCATTGAGAATGGGGTACGGCGTAGACATTTGATTTCTTTTAGTTTTGATAACTGTTCAGACTTTAATGATGAAAAAATGTTGGGCATAGACTTACATTTGATCAAGTTCATGCCGTCCGTGATTGTTTTTGGCTGATCCGACTCATTCGATAGAATAGTTGTAACGATCACGTCCTTCAACAAACTGCTAGAATTTTCCGTAATAGATATATTCGGCATGGAAATTGCGTTGCGGCGTAGGTAATTCAAATTGTTTATTCCTGATAGGTGCAGGTTAGACTCCGATGAGATGTTAGGTAAACTTCCAAAGTTAATTTTATTCATTGTGACCACAAAATGTTAATATAATTTTAGATAGATACAAGATAGAAAAATAAAAAAATGAAAATAAACTAAGATGATGATTCAAAAATATTCGATTTGGCAGGTTAGTAGTTATCCAGCACACTTCTGAATTGGTAATGAGACATAATTTATAAATGTTTGTATTTCATACTCATGAAATAAACAATAAAGCTAATATTTTCCTTGACGACAGCAATTTTATTATTTTTGATAAAAAATGGCCAGTATAAAAAAATACGAAAAATAGCATCATAATAGTATAACATATATTATTACTTTGTGTTCATTTTTCTCATAAAAATCATTTTATAATATATATGATTCATTTATAGTTTTTGGAGTATGTTTTAAGACTATATTTTTATTAAATATATATAAACAGTGGCGGACTGGGAGAAAAAAATAGCCCAGGAGGCCAGGAAAATTATAATTTTAGAGACCCTCAGTATACTACGGCCTTATATATATGTATAATATATATTTGTAAGCACAATTTAGCTTTTAAATTTTTAAGTATTTTAATAAATTGATATAAAACAAAATAAAATAACTATTGTATATTTGTATATTATACTCTAGTAATTGTTGTGTATATATAATTTAAATTACAATCAATTTGATTTTAATGAGAAAGTTTATTATTTGCATTGTACTTTTAGCCTTTGGGTGTTTTATTTTTAACTATAATATTTTACTTTTTTCGATTGAACTATACGTGAAAACATTTTAAACACTAATAATACCAAAATTAACTTAACAATCTAACTTCTATATATTATTATATAAGTTCAGTACAATATCACTGCAATAGGCACCAAAATCAGTTACGTACAAATATTATGCACGCTCGTAGATTTGTACGTTATCGAAATTCGCGGTCAGCGTCAAGTCGATCATATAACACATGAATAATTACGAATGTTGAAGACGTTTGTGGGTATCCTGGTATCCAGTCCCGGATTCAGTTTGGTTGATCACGGTGTAGTAGGTATAAGGTACCGGTTGATGAGAACTCAGCGCTTTGACGTACCTAATCCAGCTATACCCGCCGGAGTTTACGACAAATAGTATCCGGGAACGATGTACATGAATTATATCTCCGAAGACTTCGAGGAGTCTTTCACAGTCATCTTTGGCCATCTTTGTGCCGAATGGAATCTATGAAACGACCGGAACCCCCAAACAATACGGTAATAAGTTTACGGACATAAAATTGCCGGGCAGAATTCCTGCTTTACCTTTCTGACGCCCTGACGGGGAACTATAATACATTATAACCAGTACCGAAGAAATGCTCCGTTCTGCAGCATTAATTGATACCGTGATTATGGTATGAGCATGAAGCCGTCGGGGACTATTCTATATATTTGGCGAACGGCTCGAGAACAGCAATATAAAAGTGACAGGATTAGTTTGTGCACTACCGAATAACTGTGTGTAAAATTTGAAATTAATTATAAAACGTTACTATTTTTAAGATATCTACATATTATTTAATAAAACGTATACAATGTCATTTTTTACGTTTACAGTGGCGATTCACTTTATACTCATGTAGGTATAATGTGTTCGGGATTATTGGATTTCTATGTTTCTAATAAATAGAAAACATTAGGGAAGTAAAAAAATCGTTGAAATATTAATCTCACTTTATGTATCAAGACTATAAGCTGATTTTAATTTTTACATAACTTTGTCAAAGTTGTAGAAGATTGTTAGAAAGGCGCCATAATGGTTTATAAAATATATTATTGAAAAAAGTCGTAAAAAAAAATATCTTTGTTCAAAAATGTTGTTAAATTAACAATAATTAAGTATAGAAACGAAATGAATATTTATTAACCGATTTTTCATTATTTTGATTAACATGACAACGAGTTTACCCGTGGTCCTCGAGGATGGCTGGACGGTCCGAAAGAAAGTACAACAGGCATACATTATAAGAATTTTTTATAGAATTTAATTTGAAATTTTAAAAATAGTGGTATGAATGTGAAAAGTTTGTGGCGAGTCGTGAGATATTACCTATATAATAATCAAATGTATTCCATTATAATTGTACAAATGTGCAATGTTATACAAAGCATACAGTTTGGAACTATCACTTTAATTGTTTCGTTAATGTAGAACGAATATTAATATAGTTGCTTATTTAAAATTAATAAATTAATATGAACACTTCAAAGTTCAAAGTTATAGAGGTTTTATTTCAAAAATCAATGATATGTGAAGAGCTAGTATATACCTATTAAATTAATTATTCTACATTTTCAAATCTAGATACATGATTGATAAAATATAGATCAATCACTGCTTAACGTGACAAAATAATATGTTGAAAATCATACAAATATTCAATCGTTTTAAGAATAGCATACATGTTAAATTATAATTTAATTTATTTGATGAAATACTTTTTGCAAATATTGTATACAGACTAATCAATAGGTGATTTTAGCACTATCTATATAACTACAAAACAATTCAATTTTTAATTACTGTTTTATTTAAATATTGCATATACACTGTACATGATGACTTTGTGACGGATGGTACAATGGGCTATCACTGGGCACTAATCTAATCACTTCAATCAAACAGAGATTCATTAACTCCCTTTTAAACTCTAATTATAAGCAAATTGTTTAGTTTCTCTTGATATGTATTATGTGGTAGTTTGAAGCCTGATACTTACACAATGATCATTGTATATATACAATATGGTACCTATAGGTACCATTTTTATTTACATTACTTCTAGACAAAAAATTTTAACCTGCGTTAATTTATTTCAAATTATTATAAAATTGCAGTGTAATGCACGTGAACTCTATCTAAAACCAAATTTATTTATATGCAGTGGCGTTCAAACCCCCCCCCCCCCTGAAATGTATGGTTGGTACTTGGTACTAACATTGATTTTGATTGTATATATACAATTAATTATAATTAATTGGAATTTAAGAATGGAACATTTTTTTTAACCCTTCTTGAAATTAATTTCTTTATACGCCACTGTTTATACGTAATTTCAAAGATGTAATTTATGTAACATTGAGACAAGTGTGGGAAGACACAAAATATTTGGTTGTACTGGTTGTAAGCTTGTAGTCGTCATATTGGGTGTAAAACAGAGAATTTTTTATAATGTAGTATATGTACCTATATTATATGAAATTAACTATAACAATATATTAATAAAAAATACAAGGGCGGATCCAGGGGGCGCACTGGGGGCAAGTGTCACTCCTGTTGGAAAAAATAATATTAAAAAACATAAATTTTTATCAATTTTTTTTTTGTGGGGGCTATATTTATATTATAATATTTTTTTCTATATAGTGCCCCGACTAATTAATTTATGCTGGATTAACGTGTAGGCCAAGTAGGCCTGGGCCTAGGGGCGCCTTAATTTTAAATCATATAAAGGGCACTGTCTATTGTCTATGACAGTATGACGTCCAGTACAAGTGGCAAAAATACGAAATTGACGTGATAGTTCTGACTAGAGTAAATAGTAATTATATTTTAAATATGAGTATTGTAGTAATTCAATTTTAAATATTATGCCATTCTTATACTAAAATATGTATTTATAAAAATAAAAATATCATAATAAGCATAGATAGTAAATCAAAGAAATAATAAATTTACCATTATTTTAATTAATATTTAATATTACAATAGTTACAATAATTTATAATTTTTAATTAAAACACAAATAGGCAGCATGTTATATCTGCTCCACAAATCATTATTCCCTCAAAAATGTGGGTAATTATCAACAATTATATTATTGAAAATAGATTCAATTCATCTAAGTTATTCATTATTTAATTTTAATTGATATATTATATTTTTATAGCTTTGCAAGCATTGTGCATCGTATTCTGAGTTTTAAAATTCTAAGCATCTAATTACAATTGTTTTTCTGAATTTTATATAATTTTTAATTTAACTAAATCATGTTAAAAAATAAATTTTTCAAACAAGTTGTAAAAGAAGTTTTTTATAAGTTTATTAGGATAAAATGTCCTTATTACTTGTTGATAAACAAGTGTTTAATGTTTTTTAAGGACGCCATGTTATACGGACCTAGGTGCGCAAATTTCTTTATCCGGCACTGACCCCGACCGTAAATACATGCTGGATCTGCCCTTGCTATGGTATATTATTTTATTGTGTTTAAAAGATTAATTGTGCAGTACACATTTCTGTATGGATTTACTGATATACCACAAAGAATAAGAAAAATTAAAAGTAAGGCACCCCCCAACGGCCCCAACCAAGTCTCTGGAGTCGCCCCTAAGTCACATTACATTTGTTTAACTTGTGTATTATAATTATGATAATTCGATAATTTATATTTAAAATGTAGTGTATTATAATAATACATAATAAACAGTAAATTGTCTAGTGATTTTAATAAAATAACAAATAATGCGGGTAAACTTGATATTTTTTTATACGTGCACCGCAGCAGTGCAACGGTTTCCACTACCATGGAACCGATATCGTCCATAGAGGCATAATAATAATAATAATATGTAATAATACAAACTCGTGCGGATCAGCGGTGGCAGCAAGACGCCGAGACCACACACGTGGTCACCTCTCTACCCGTCTCGCCAACACCTCCACTACACCACCGCAGTACCACGCCAACAAGCCGCTTGCCAGTTGCCAGTAGTTGCCGGCCCGCCATTATCGTCTACTCCTTTTAATATTATATTCTCACTTGGCGCGTATTCCAAACATTGTTTTATTTTGTAATATCATTATATTATTTTACGTGCTTGTCATCGTCCGTCAGTCGGTCGCGACGACTGCCGGAAGAGTAGTCGTTCTGGAATCTCTTGTAATCGGCGCTCATGCGGAGATGACGGTTATCGAATAATAAATCATGACCGTGATCGTGATGAAATTCGCCGCGCGTCATCATTACCGTCGTTTGAAAACGTTAAGATTTTGACGGCGCGCGTCGTCCGTTATTGTTTTTACTCGTCTAGAAAAATCGGACATAATGCAGTTGTAGCGGCAGAAAACGCGTTGCGCTTAATAGTGGCTCTATCTCATTTCAAATGCACCCGTTCCATTCTCACGTGTCATTATTGTTGTATCCGGACGACAACCACGTCGAGACGCTATGAAACGCGACCGTGTGCGGAGTGCTGCCGTCGCTACCGTGTTTCTCCAACTGTTGCTACTTTTAAGTACGCCACAGGTGTTGGGCTTGTCGAAATCAAAAAACAAGTTGCAATATTGCGAGAGACCGCATTCACGATGTGTGGACATGAACCACCCGGTATCATGTTTGGGGGTGAAATTGCCCTATACGTCTACTTCTATAGATCTCGTTCCAGACGCCGAAACCCTGGAAGAAGCTCAGGTGCATAAAAAATTATTTATAAAATTACATCATTTGATATCTATCTGTAGTGCATGGGGTCAATCTATTGGACAATTGGAGGGATCGAGTTAATCAAGATTGGTTTTGTAAAAAAAATTTAGATCATTGATACAAAAAAGTCATTATCCATCCATACCTATATGGCAGGAATGAACAACTGACAGCCTACTGGCCGGATTACCATTTTTATCTAGCTCATGCTATATTTTAAAATTAATTTTTAAATTTAAATGTTATCTGTATTTTATTTTATTATGTTTTTAACATTAAAATATGATAAATATAGATAGGTATGTAAATATAAATTAATAAATATAAAAAGTAAATTTTAAATTTTATTGACCTTTATTTAACTTTCTATATTCTCTGGCCATTGGCTCGCTAGATTTTAGTTCTAAAAATTAGCTCTTTAGTAACTTTAAGTTGCTCATCTCTGTTAGATGGTATTAATGATTACAATTATTGGGTATATGATAGAAAAATTTCAGGTATCTACTGAAAAGTTGTAATATTTGACCACACACTATGGATACTATCAATGTGGTGTTATACCCGTTCCATTATTATTTTTTTACATCACTACTATTATTTATAGGAACGATTGCATTATTGGCAAGGACTCAAAAAAGTTCCAAAATGTTGGGCTGCTATCCAACCACTGTTATGTGCACTATATATGCCCAATTGTGAAAATAATAGTTTACACTTACCTCCTCAGGTAAAATATATGAATTATTTACTACCTGTGGCTGTTAATGTTTGAAGTATATTTTGTCAACAACGCACAATTTGTTGTTAATACATATTGTTTACAGATATAATATGTCTATTTCAAACTTCACATGATTAATACCGATGTTATTTAATACAGGAAATGTGTAAACTTATTGAAAATCATTGTCAAATTCTCAAAATTGAAAATTCGTGGCCAGCAGAATTTAATTGTGAAAATGACACCCTCTACCCTGCAAAATTATGCAAGGTAAACCATTTGATTTTCATTATTTATACTCACTCAAGTAAACAACCCTCTAAACAACTTTATTATAATGTATTATTTGTGTATTCTTCCTAAAATTATATATTCTTATTTACTCCAATATCTAATCCCTGATTTTTTTCTAGTGTTTTACTAATAATTTTTCTAAATTACATAATACTGTTACTAGAGGAGATAAGCATTTTGTAGAATCACATTTTTGTGAAGGAAGATTTTTGGGGGAAAGGGTGAGTTCTGACCTTTTCATCTTCATCGTGGTACTCTGAATTTTTTTGAGGTTTACCTAATTAATAGTTCTTGTAATTAGGGAAGAGAGCTGTAATATTTTTTCAAAACTAAAATTTAAACGTTTAAAAAGTATATATATATATATATATTTATATTTTTTTTTAATACTGTAATAGGTCCATTGTATTTATGTTTAAATCAGTTTTTTAGTCAACATATTTTATATAGTCATTTTAAGTAATTTTTAAAATTTATAATCCCATCAGATTTAATTCATTGTTATTAAAAAAAAAACAAATTTGACTACATTTTTCTATACATAAAAAAATTACAGAATAAATAAAGTATAAGGTATCTATTACCTTAACTGAGAGAGTTGCTATGAATGCAATAAATTAAAATATTATTCATACAATTTTAAGTTGGTTATTACTTATTTCTAAACAACAGATTTTTTTTTTACTAGTTTTTGATAACTGCTTATAGAATATTAATTAATTACTAACATTGAAATTTGTAGAATGATTTGCGAGAGTTGAAGTTCAATTCAACAGCTGGTCGTTGTGAATCTCCACTTGTACAAACGTATAGACCTGAAGCATATCATTATCCTAATTTTGAAGGTTGTGATCTTCAATGTTATGATCCTTTGTTTTCCATGGATGAACACCGACAAATACATAATCTTATTGCATGGACTGCTACAATAGCTGGACTTTGTAATATATTTGCTATTGTAAGTAAACAGTTCTTTGATATTTTATAATTTTATTAACTGTTCAATTTTATTTTTAGCTTACATTCATGATCGAATGGCAATCATTAAATCGATATCCTAATATTGTAATACTCTACATAAATGTATGTTTTTTATTCATATGTTTTGGATGGTTATCACAATTTTGGTCTGGCACAAGGGACGATATTGTCTGTAGAAAAAATGGTGCTAGAAAAACATCTGAACCTAGGTAGGCTATTTAACTTTAAACTCAACATTCATACAATGTATTTTAAAATGTTTATATTTTTCTTTTATTAGTGATGAAGATCTTTCATGTGTTATAAACTTTGTTTTCTCCTACTATTTTTTAATTGCTGCATTTATTTGGTTTGTTATTTTTACATATTCCCTTCACACAACATTTCAATCCTTCGGTAAGTTAAAATACACACACACACACACACATATATATATATATATTTCATAAATATTTTGTTTTACAATATATTTATTTTTTATTTTTAGGAAAAATCCAAGAAAAGGTTGATAAAAAAGGTGGTTACTTTCATTTATTGGCATGGTCTATACCATTAGTATTTTGTGTTGTTGTAATGGTGCTTGGAGAGATTGATGGAGATAGTGTAACTGGCACGTGTTTTGTCGGAGTCAATAATAAAATATATAGTATTATATTTGTAGTAATACCAGTTTTAATATCTGTTCTGATTGGATTATTTTATTTGGTTCGAGTATTGTTTGGACTCTTGGCTTTAAAAAAAGAAAGCACTCAAGTAATTTCAAAACAAGCCAAGTCTAAAATTCATTCAGCAGCCATTAAAGTCATTATGTTTATGATATTGATTGTTGTTTTCGTTTCATCAATGTTTATGTGTTATATTTACGAATACAACAATGATCATTTATGGAAAGATAGTCTTAGAAAATATATTGTGTAAGTATCATTATAGTGGTTATGAATTGGTTGAATAAATAAATTATATATTATAAATGTAATATTTATATTTCTCAGTGTGTTTATAGTATCCATATTTTTTTTTCAGGTGCAAACTTGGTATTATACCTGATACAGATGTAGGAAATTGTCGTATTGAATTTAGACCAAGTGTATCTAGAAAACAACTTTATATATTAGTGTTATTTGGAAATGCAGTATTAATGTCATTTTGGGTGTGGACTAATCAAATTGGCAATGCTTGGTGCGAGTGTTTGATTCGTTGGTGTGTAATTGTATTGTTATTAATTATTCAATTTTAATTAATTTGATTTTTAGGTTAAAGAAATTGCGAGGTCATGAACAGAAAAACCAAGACTCTTCTAAGTATAATAAACATAAGTTGATTGCTAGCGCTTTTGCTAAAAGACATCAACTTAATAGTAACGATTTTACTGTTACATTTTCAAAAGAAGATCCGTTTGGTAAATTATTCATAAATGGTTTAAACAATTTCAATTTAATCTTAAAAATTAAATTACAATTTAAAGTATTTTTTTTTTACGTAATTATCGAGCTAAATAATATTGTACTAAAAAATAATAAAAAAAAAGTATTTTTTCAATATTATTAAAATTTATATTAATATCTACTATTATCTTGAATTCGTTATTCAAATATAAAAATGAATAACTTTAAAGTCTTATTTTATTTATACTTAATAAATAAGTGTTGAGGCGTACATTTGTTTAAACTTAATTTAATTTTAAAATGACTAGGTATATTGAACTATCGTTGTTAGTAAAATAAATAAACTTATTGAGTTAATTGGGACCTTATAAGCAAAATATTTTAAACCAGCATAAGATAAAACTGATAAATTGTTAATTAAAATTACCTAAAATGCATCGTGAATTAATATGAAATGTAAAATTAGGATTTATACAACCATCTATGGAGAGAAAGTCTTTGTATGAAAAAACTTCAGAATCTTATAATACCTAATTTATAAACATTGATGTATAATATTAAAAATGTAAACATAAAATTACTGATACTAATAGATTAAATGGTATTTATAGTTAAAACTTTTTATAATTTTCAGGTTTGGTATTTGGTTTAAACAGTAACCTAACAGATAACATAAGCTCTACTTGGGCTGCTGCATTACCCAAATTTATAAGAAGACGTGGAGCATTAACTGGCGAAGAACAACTATCAATATCATCTTCATATATGCAGTCAGACTCAGAGATTAGTTATAGTATGTGTAGAGTTTCTGTGGAATCTCGTAGTCATTCATTGGATTCTACCATATCAGTAAAAGCATTTGAAATGACTCGTAAAGTACGTCGATTTTCCAAACATGTTAAGAAAAAGCATAAAAGAAGTAATAAATTAGTATGTAAACTACCATCATCTCAGAAAGGAAGTATCACTTCGCAAGATATAAATCGACAAGTAAGATATAAGTATACATTATTTTATTTTAGGTACTTCTAATTTATTGTTATAACCTAGATAATTAATATCAAAATTTACAATAATAATAATAATAATGATAAGCATGACTAGGTATTAAGTATTATTATTGGTATATTTTATACTATTTCTGCTACTTAAAAAAATATTTTTTAAGAATTCTTACGGATTTCCAAAATAACTAGCCACCATTAAATTATTACTAAATTTTTTATTAATTTGTTTTTTGTTCTTTTTATTTATGATTTATTACTAGAAAGTATTTTATTTTTTTAAATAAAATTTAATTACTTTTTGGTATTTTTAGTTGACTTTGACATTTCCCGAATTTCAAAATGATTATTCACAGCCTGATGTAGAGTCACAAACAACTGCTGTTCCTAATTTAGAAAGAAGAGCGGCTTCAGCTGGTATTGATGAGAGTCTTAAAGAGCAAATGAAAACACTGAAGACCCTTTCAATATCATCCTTAAGTATGGTTAACACAAAACTGTTACAGATGAGTTTTAAGGGTTTAACCAGTAGCAATCAATCAGAGCAGTTTATACTAGAAGATTTCAAAAAATATGACCGAAAAGGGATGTACAAATCAGTAGCTATCTTCGATACAGACTCAAGCACTGATATGGATGAAGAAAAAAAATCTTCCAATAACTCTGATACAGATTAGAATTACAGATATTATTTTATTAGTTAAGTTAGGAATAACAAAAGTTCCTAAAAGTTTGGGAGATTTGCTCAACATTCAAAAACCAAATGCTTTTACAATTATTTTATATTCCAACTGAGTTACATTTTTTGTTATAAAAAGATACATTTTGTATAAAAATATTACTTACTATTATTATGGTCTCCTGAACCTATGTGATTAAAAGATTGACTTATATTTTTTATCTTATAAATTTCAAAAATTAGAATAAATGTATTAAAATCTATTTTAAGTGTACTGTGACAACAATACTGAAATAAATATTTTTAGTTTTATAATATTGATTTTAATTTTGGATAAAAAATTATATGATTGAATAAACATTCAAATTAATTTTTAAGAATATTTCAATTCAATATATGCTTTATTTATTTCTGTTCGACTCACATAACAGTAAATGTGTGTTGAATCAAACTAACTTAATACTGGGTGATTATTTATTAAACACTTAATTAAAAAATCTATTTATAAAAATTTTTTGTTACATTTTTCCAATCAAAAAACTTTATTACAGTAGATGCCACTTATAAGGCTCACTTTGGGACCATCACAAAGTGAATCTTATAAGCTAAGTAGGAAAAAAAAATTTTAATTACATATTTATGAATTGTATTTTTTCTACATATTTTGCTTTAATTTTGATCTACTTTAATATATATAAAATACCTATTATATATGATAATTGCGAAAAATGTGAAAAGCAATAAAATTTGTTGTACATTCACACTTTATAAAGCATGAATCAAAACCAGAAATAACCCAAAAAATATGTAATTTTTGAAAACCAATTTATTTATAAATTTTAACCAACAATATTTATTTTTATCATTTTTTTTTACGAAATTTGAGTCTTATAACCAAATTTTTTATAATGTATTTGGATACGTCTGGACCTTCCAGAAGATTTTGAGTCTAATAAGCAACTGAATCTTATAACCGTGAGTCTTATAATTGGTGTCCACCATATTTCTATCGTTATAATTTTTAAGTTTTAAACTCTTTTTAACAATAACATAAATGTCATGAATTGTTAATTTCATATTCAAAGCAGAATATTTTTCAGCGTATTTTGATACATAAAAATGGAAATTGGTGAGTGGTTTATGAGTTTAAACTTATAAGTTATGAACAATTAAAGCTTAGATAAGGGGAGTAATAACTAATAGATCAACATTTTACGAAGTATCCCGTACCACTACTGCATTCAAACATTGAATACTTATAATTATAACTATATTAACTATTCGCCCAAATTTTGTTTTTATAAATAAAAATACACCAAAAAATATTGTGCTTCAAAATGTGAAATTAAGTATGTTGTTGGTCATAAAAGTAAAAACTTAATACTTAAAACAAAACAATAATTAAAAAAAATTTAAAAATATGTTCTTTTATATCGACTAGAAATTATTTAATAAAATATTTTGAAAAACTTATAGATAGATAGATATTAGATATATATATATATAGATATTCAATAGATTTCGAAATAATGAGTGTTGTTTGATAAAAGAATCGCCTTGTATTGTTTGCTATAGTATTATAGCGGAATTTACTTATTTTATTACTCAAAGTTAAGAACTTTGGTCTTTGTTTGTACGTCAGTTATTTTTAATATATTAAATTTAAAAATAATCATATTTAGCTTTAAATTTTGTAGAATAATTTACTACTCATTATAATATATATCGTTTTTAAACAAACAGAGATCGCTTTGCAGTCTGCAGTATTGAAATTTTGAGTGTGAACATCTCGTCACTTAATAAATCACTGCAATGGATGTGATTCATTTAAATTCCGCATTTTAGGAAATACAATTAAAAACGGAAAGTATGTCAGTTTATTCCTAAAGATATTTTACAATTTAATTATATGTATTACTAAAAGTATCATTGATTAAAATATAAATATTATATAGTGTATGATATTAAATTATAAGTCAGAACTCCGATATTCTTTAGAAAGTTGTGAACAGGATTGTTTATTTTTAAGATTAGTCTAAACATTTTGAACATTTTGTAAATAATAACAATATTATGTAATGGCAAAACGTCTCAATATTTTTTTTTTAATTACAATAAATCATCAAAATCTATCATTATATCTAAGACTGATAAGACTTGTATTCAATATATTCTAGATTTTACTTTTGAAACCCAAATTTTGATCCAATTTTTCACTAAAAACCACCCTCAAAAGTTTATTACCGGTTTCAGAAATTGCATAAAAAAAAAATGCCAATCAGTTTATTACTTAGTTAAGAATATAAAATAAAATATTTAATTATTATTTAACACCAAAATCGTAATAGTAAAAATTATATTTGGCAATATTGTATATGTAACTTGATTAACAGGAATAGTATTTTTATTGAACTTTGACTGTTTCATAAAGATAACACAATTTCTAAATTTCAACTTCGAGTGGACCTTTGCTGCCAATAAATATTATTTATCTTTATTGTAGATTATCATTTAATATTAATCAGTTAAGCGTTAAGCCAATTACAAGTTACGAAGTAATAACTAATAATTATACGGTAGGTATCGATTATGAGTTTGTACTATTGACTGTTATAATTATAATAGGTATAACAGCCCAAATGATTTTTCGTGTACGTGTGTTATATTAAATATAACCAATTAAAATTAATTATTTATTTTTATAAAATTTACTATTTAGAACCTTACGTCTATGATTTTATTCATGTCAAAATTAATTTGAAGTGTCAGGCCACAAAATACTAGTGTCTAGTAATAGAAATTAGAAAGTATTCAGAAGCTTCTGAAAGTTTAGAAACGGAATAGTTTATCCTATATTCGTATTTTCACGCATTTTTTATAACAAAATAAATTGATTGATAAATTAATAACTTTGCAAAATACATTGACGACGAAGATGATTTCGTTCGGAACATATACGAATAATTATAGTGATTCACTGGGTGGTGAGTGGAATCAGTGGCATATCCAGAATTTTTTAGGGAGGGGGGGCACACACTGTCTAAAATTTTATAAGACAATATAGTAAGCGGTCATGTATAGGTACAAATAAATATAAATCTTTACGATCTACGTTAAAGAGGGGAACATGGCCCCTGAGCCTCCCTGGGTACGCCACTGGGTGAAACTAATTTTTGACCGAAGAAAATAAGTTTGAAAACGTAAATGGAAAAATAATGATGTTTGTATTAAATTTATAATACACGTTAAAATGTTTTAAGTAATAGCGAATAACAATATTAAAATACAATAAAATCACTAAAATTGTTATTTGTTATTCTTTGTTTAGATTTGAATTTAAAATACTCATAAGCAAATAAAAATCATGCCCTACCATAAATTTTTAAATAGCTATAATAATAATTTATAATTTATCGCTCCGCTCTGAATTAAAAAAAAAAATAATATTCATATTGCTAACGTTATATTTTGTATCAACAGAAATAATTTTAGTATTTTTTGAGAATATATTTTTTATTAATTATAAACCGTACACGGTTCGACAAATAACAAGTTTCGAATATATTAATATAACATGATTGTGTGGATCGCTGTTTATTCTCGTGGTGTTGTGGGGTATTATAATTGTATAAGTATGTTTTAGAACGCTGTCGGCCTGTCACTCGCCCATAGAAAAAAGATCATTCGCCACTGTGACCGCTAAATAGCACATAACGATTACTGTAAAATCGTAATTTTTTTTACTAAAAAAAGTTTTATTTTGTCCAATAGTGTATTGTGCTTATGCCTTGTTTATCGTAGAAGTATAATTTTTGTACCAAATTAAACATATAAGAACTCGTAGTACAAATTTTTGGAATAGAATTTTGATATTTGTATTTGTCGATTATAAATGATTTTTTTAAAAAAAATAAATTTGTTTACAAACTTCAAATGCCAATAAAATTAATATCTATACAACATAAATTTTCAAAATATATTACAATATTTACTAAGAAAATTTTCCGTGTTTATTTCGATATCAAAACCATGCTTCCTCTACTAAAACGAATCTTGAGTATTATACTATTGTTGAGTATTGGTCGGACAAAAAAGCAGTGTTTTTACGGTCGATTTTTTACCACAGCGACTCATCACTTAAATGATAAGAAACTCAGTTTTAGATAATCTTGCCGCCGCATTGCCACAATAATAAAGTTAATATTATGCTATTACGATTCACGATATTGTAGAAAACGGAACGTTTTTTGAAATGTACATAGAGTATTATTAAATAGTGGAATTTACTAAACGACTTGTATTCGTTTAATAAATTATATTGTTTGTACTCAATTTTTGATTATTACTTGTTTTAGCCTGTTATTCTGTGTTCGAGGTAAGTAAAATAATTAATTCCCTCACAGAAAATGATAAATGAGCCACAATAATATTCTTATCTTATTGATCACACCTCCTATATTATATAACAGTCCAATACCGTTCAATAATCAATAATGGTGGACCAGTGTAAACTATTATAATAGTTGATATTTGTTTAAAATTAAATTTTTTTGTAGATTTTTTATTTTTTTATTAAACCATAATTTGATAAAAGGTAAATAAATAATTATTTTTTCTCTGTAGTACATAAGTTATTTAGTAATGGCATTAGATTTGAATCAAATACCAGCTTTACCAGCCAAAACTACATTTGTTTTACACCTCATATTAATAACTTGGTAAATATGAATTTAATACGGTAATAGAATTTTTTTTTAGAATAACATGTTTTACATAATATGTTGTAGGGGTGTACAAGGACGATGGAGTCCAGACTCTTATCTTTTTTACAATATAATATTCTTAGGCTGCGTGTTGTGGGCAATGCATCTAACAGAAAATGAAAAACCAGCACAGCTAGTAAGTTCTATTTGATTAATTTTAAAGCAACAAATTTTGCAATTACTTTTCTCATAGAAAATTAAAAAATAAATCATTGTATATTATGTTAAAACTAATAACTAATTTTTAATAGTAAAATTAGTAATTACTAATATTATTTGAATGTATGATACTATTATGATGTACCTACAGCTAGGACTAAGTTATATTGTTATTTATTATGAAATCTATCTGACTGATTTAAAAAATAAAATTTTTATAGTTTTGATCATTTTAAATCTTGAAACTAATCTTGTAAACTGTTATTATATTATTAACAAAACAACTTCATATTCTATTTTGTGTATCCATTATACCATTGTATTCTTAGTTTACACATTATTACCAATATGTATATTTTTTATTTACATTGTATGTTTATATTTCCAGGCTATTTCTGTAAATCTTGCAACAGTTTGTTTAGACATCGTTACTATTTATTGTTATTTTCCCTCCTCATTTTGTAAGTAAATGATTATGATTAGTAAGTTAAAGTACTAATAATGTAAGTTTATCATTTTTTTTTGATACAGGGTTGTCGGAAATATTCAGTGTAATTTGTGCCTTGGCAAATTTGGTCCTGCGTTTTGTAACACTATCTGTTCTTAGTCGAATGTGTATAGACAGTAGCAACGGAGCTACTGATGGTATACCACCTCCCTTACAAAATTATATAAGTTAGTAATGTTCTTATAGTATTGTTAATGCATTTTTTATGTTATTTATTTATATAAAAAAAAAAAAAAAAAAATGATTTTTAAGGTAGAGGAACTGCTAACCCACAAACATACGAAGACATTGATCAGCCTGCACAACAACAGCAAGCTCCAAGCAATGCACCTTTTTTTACACCTTACCGTTAAAGACTACAAAGTTATTTTAATTCAATTTATGTTATGTTAGTTGTACTAACATAATGTTTGAAAACTGTTGTACAATTCGGAAAAAGTCTCATTATTGTGTCATAAATTAAAATGTTGTTTTAAACTAGTTATTTTAATAATAAAAAAATAGATTATTTTTGTTTATTGTAATTTATAAATTTATAAAAAATATTTTATGATATAAAAATGTATATTTTAAATATAAAAAGTAATCAAATTATTTTTAATTAAGTAATAAATATTTGATACCTACTGTGCAAAATTGCATAATTGAATAATTTTACTTGTAATTAATACCAATGCCAATACTTTGGTCCTTATAATATCCTGTATATTCTAAATTGATTCTTTTGAATACAACCTTTAAATAAAAATAAAATTGATTCTTAGTCAAGTGTATATGAAGGCATAGTGTTGCATTATTATAATAAGATTTATTTAATTGAAATAAACGAAAAAAGTGGCACTGATGTAGAATCACATCTTTTAATTTTTTTGTATATTTTTATTAAATAAAATATAGTAAGTTAAGTATACAGGGTGATTCTTTTATCATAAAACACTCATTATTTCAAAAAGTATTCATGTTTTTGAAAACATTTTTTTACATAGTTTCAAGTTGTTAAATAGACTATGTTTTTATTAAAAAATTATATTTTTAAATATTTTTTTTAAGTTTTTTACTTTTTTGAATGACAACATAGAGTTTTAATTTCATATTCCAAAGCAGAATAATTTTCTGAGTATTTTGATATTTAAAAATCGAGGTTAGGGCAAGTAGTTTATGAGTTATATGTATTTAAAGTTTAGACAAGCGGAGTAGTGAACAAACATTTTTCGGGGTAACCACGTACCACTCGTCTAAACTTTAAATACGTATAACTCATAAACTACTTGCCCTAAATTCGATTTTTATGTAACAAAATACTCGGAAAATTATTCTGCTTTGGAATATGAAATTAAAACTATGTTGTCATTCAAAAAAGTAAAAAACTTAAAAAAATATAAGGATAAAAATATTTAAAAATATTATTTTTTAATAAAAATGTAGTCTATTTAACAACTTGAAACTATGTAAAAAAATGTTTTCAAAAACATGAATACTTTTTGAAATAATGAATGTTTTATGAAAGAACCACCTTGTATATAGGACATTCTGTGATATTAAATAATTTATTACAATTGTAATTGTTTATCATTTGAAGTCTTAGTTACCAAAGTTACAAATTAAATAAAAATAATACTAAAAAAATATTGTTTGTTTCTATTTGAATTGAAGAAACTTTTCAAATGGACATTTTTAATTTATTATTTGTTTTAAACTAAGTACAGTTTATTTAAAAAATAAAGAGGAAATTCTCGTCTTTTATTAGTTAAAAAGAGTAACACTGTATAAATACCAAATCAATAAAATAAATAATACTATTATTTATACAATTACAATTCTTATTTTTTTAATTAGAATACTCACATTGAATGATTATAAGTATGCTTGCCATCCATGAAATATCAATGCTAAGTTATTTGGATCTCTAGCTTTTTGTATTAGTAAATTAACCTGCCCATTAATACTTGCTGCAGCGGTTTCAGCTTGTTCCATTCCACATAATTTAACACGCACTCTGTTTAGTGATCTTTCGGCTAATTTATTTACTTCATTTACTGAAATACATTTTTAATAAAAATCAGTAATGGGTAATTCAATTTTAATTATTTAACTTACCATCATTAATATGAGAATTTTCTCTGGTTGATTCATTTTGAAGTTGAGCAGCTTTTTTTCCTGTTAATGCCCATTGATAACATGGGTCATATAATAAGACTTCAGTAATTGTGACAATTACATCTTGGTTTTGGCGTAAAACAGACATAGTTTTTTCACAACACCTATATTATAAATATATTATGTATTTTTAAAACAATAAAAGTAATTATGAAATGTGTTCAAAATTCATACTTTCGGAAAGTTCCTTCTATGCCACAAATACCCATACCATCAACAATATCTCTAGTCAATCTAAACGGAACAGTTTCTGGTGTATTCAATAAAGTTCCTTGTTCAAATGCAACTCCTAAATTACAGTAATAATATAAAAAGGTCTTTATTATTCTAACTCATTATTTTATATAAAATATACAAAATATTAAGAAATACCGAAATCAATATGAATGAGTTCTGCAGTGTTGTTGTCAATCAATATATTGTTAAAATGACGGTCACCGAGGCCTAATATATATCCAATCATAGAAGTAGTAGCAACACTTCAAAAATATAATAAAGTATTATTACTAATTATTTAGTAGATATTAGATTGCCAAATTGTAATTTAAAAATAAACTATTACTTTACAATTAGTATTATAATTAATTTTAAGTTGTGTTTCTTACCTATGAATAAAAGCTTGCCTTCTTTCAAACCAAATTGAAGGTGATAAGAATTTCTCAAAGAAGTAATATCGAAATACAGGTTTTAATACTTTACAAATATCCAAATATTTTCTTTGCTTGGTCAATTCACTATCTCTTTGAGCTTGGGATAACTGTATCCATCAATCAAAATCACATAAAAATAAATTTGTTTTAATATTGAATAAATATAATTATAGAATAATGAAAAGTACAGTAAACATTTTTTTAGATAATTTTTAATAAAATAATTATACTGTATAGTATTTCTTTCAGTCATTAACATTAAAAACTCAGTTGAAGAAAAAGCAAATTAAAAAATAAATAATTGTCCTTATATATTTTATTAATAAAAATTTGAAAAATACTATCAAATTTGGTGTTTTTGTATTTATATTAATAATAAACAATTTGTTTGTTCTTTTAAGAGGATAACATAAGTATTTACATGTGTTGTCTTCTTATGCATAAAATGCTAAATTTCATGTTCAGAAGAATCTGTTTTACTTTGTTATTTTTGATAATATTAAAACGTAGGGTTTTTTAAATAATTATATTTTAATTATAAAGCAAGTTGTGAGGATTATAAAATTTCACACTAAATCTAAATACAATTTGCTATGTTATGCGCTAGTAAAATAAAAATGATACAGCATGTATAGCGTCCTATTAAACATTCAGCAAACACTCATTTAACAAACACAAATAAAATTTATGAATAGATAAATATAAATAATAATAAAATATTTGTAATTCATACATACTCTAAGAATATCTTTAGCTTTTGCTGGTGGCATGTCTTCTGGCCTATATTTTTGATGGGCCCCCATAGTCATTTTTGTTCCTATTAAGTAGTTCATAACAGACATAGTATTTACACACCATTCAGCAATTCCACTCTGTTTTGAAAATGGAATCACCTGTGAATTGAAAATTCTTAGAAAAAAGTCTTAACAAAGGTAAAAATTATATAATACTTTATAAGTTCTTATGGCCAATTTCCTTTTAGCAGTAGATTTATTAGAATTCAGTAATCTATTCATTAAAACAAATACTTGTTGCATAATTGCATCTTGATGCATGTCTTCGTTACCCTGAAAAATTATTATAAATTTTCATGTACCAAAAATCTACTGGAAACATATAAATAGGTATTTACTTTACCTTTAATAAAAGTGATCTTAAAATACCATCAGAACACAAACAATCAATTTTTTTTGGTTCATGTATTCCACCAGCGTTTAAGAATGAATTTTCAAATTTAACAATACCTGTTAGTATAAAATGATACATTTCAAAACCAATACTAATTAAATATTCAGAATTAACTATACAGTCAATTTTTGAAGCAAAGAATTATATATAACTTAAATTTAAATTGTGCCTATTTGAGGTCAGAGAAGTTTCATTAAGCTACTTTAATAATTTTAAGGACAGTTGAATATAAGAAATTTGTGATATTAAATATTAAATGTGTAAAATGACTTCAAGTCCTAAACATAAATAACAATAGTTAAAATATACTCTTATGATTTCTGATACTATTTGTTTATTGATAGACAAGAAAAAAAGCACAGAGAAGGGTTAGATATAAAAATAAATCATTTGAAAATCATATCCTTATTATCTAGCAAATGGTAGCCTCTGTACTGCTAATAAAATAGCAAACCTAACAACATTTTAATCATTAATAATAAATTCAAATAGATTTTTACATTTAAATACATTTTTAACATTTTTAATTTGAAGTATTTCAAATTATAAAAATCAAATTATGGATAAGTAGTTTAATAATTATAATTTATAAATATTTAAAGTTTAGATGAACAAAGTAAAAAAAATAATATAAAGTGAGTATCACTCTGCTATACATTAGGTGTCGATTGGGTCACTGTAATGGGTATGTTAAATTTGACTTCAATGATATATCATTGAATAAGAAAACGATTTTGAACGGAGACAGTTAGTTATGGTTTCAGCCTATGTCATTAAGTATATTTCATGATATGATGTATGATGTAGCAATTAAAAGTTATTTATTTTACTTATAGTAATAGGATAGGTTGATATAATTTTTTCTAAGAATATTGCATTTATTATATCATTAGTATTTAATTATTTTATTGTATATTAATATGTATTTATACTGTAAATACGTACATGATATAAATTTTATATCATATTATATTAATCAATATAGCTCAAAATTGAATAACACTTTTCTGTAAATAATGTAAAACAGCATAAAAATATAGTTTAATTTTAAATTAATAAACCAATAGTAAACTTTGAAGTGTTGTAAATATATATTATTTTTGTATTTTTTATTACTGTTATATTATAACATTCATTATTATTTTTATTAATAAAAATATTTACTTACTTATAACATTTGAATAGTCACCATGTTTGCTTAGTGGCAATGTTGCTGCAGGATACATATATAACTCAGAGTTTGTTATTTTCATAAGAGGTTGTGTAGCAGGAATTGAACTTCCTAAAATTATAAAGAAATTTATAATGTACATTTTTACTTTAGAGTTAAATATTATTTGAAATATTCAAATCTTACGCTGGCCTTGTGGACAAGAAAATTTTGTATAAGATAACTGTATAAACGCTTCATACAATTTTTCAGTATTTCTCACAATAGAACTAATATTTGTATTTCTTTTCCATTTTGACATTAAATGCTTAGCAGCTAATACCCTAGACTAAAAATTCAAAAAAATAATTAATATAAGTATCGAAGAAAAATTAATTAGTAGAACATTATAAGTATAAAATACTTGTTCTTCATCATTGAAATGTGGTTCACATTGAATAAACTTCTGATCTATATTAGTATTTGCAACAGCATAAACAATAGGGATGGTTTGATATGGGTGGTCCATTGCACAACGATCTATAGTATATAACAAATGTATACTTAAACAAAAGTAAATAATAAATAAGTAATATAAATTGTTTACTTATGATTGTTTCCAAAGATTTATGAAAAGAGTATTTATTTTCAGAACTTAAATGAGCAACCAACTGAGGAAGAACCAAGATAAATTTATATGAAGGATTTCTTATAAATTCTTTGTCAACAATATCATTTATTTCATTGTTTTCTTTATTTTCTAACCATAAAGATACAATTCTATAAATAGGAAGTTTGCTTTCATCATCTAACGTCATCAATTGCAAATAATTTCTAAATTAAAACAATACAAGAATTTATGAAATATACTTACAATTATTTATTAATAATTAAGTATAATGCTTAATTTATACTTAAATTTTGATTATTTTTATAAAAATAAAATAAAAACAATAATTATTTATCCTACTTAAGAGGAATATCTATTTTTTAAGATAATAAGTTCGTTTTTGTCTGTGTATTAATAATTTTACATTAAATAGATATTTTGTGACTCAAATGAGCTATTTGAATAAATAATATTATAAATATTTTTTATAATGAAGTGTATTATTCATATAACTTACTGAAGAGTTAGTTTCAAATATTTATTCTTCTCATTGTTTTTGTTACTTATATCAGATATATCAATCTTACTTTGATTGATCAAATAAATACCAGCTTTAAGTTTTTCTTGGTTTTTTGTTGACTTTCCTAATTGAACCATTGTTTCTCCTTCAATTGAACTCTGTTCAACTCCAAGCATACGTTTTTGAAAATCTTCAGTTTTTATATATTTGTATAGTTGTTGATATAATGTATCCGTGAATAGAGATAAATGTTTATAAGCATCTGATAGTACTTTTTTACAATCTAATCCAAATTCTTCTTGAATTTTTAGTTCCAGTTTTATTTTGTTGATAGACTAAATTCACATAATTATTTATTAATAAAAGTGAGAAGTAGAACTATGGTAAACAGTTACAGTATTAAGTGTATCTTATAATGATAAAAATTACAAAAGAAATAAGTAGGAACTAAGGAATAGACAATAGTATTAAGATAATCAAAAAGATCAAGATCTGTATTGTCCTTGTTAGGTTCTGATTATAGTATACTATAGGTACAGTAGAACCTTATTTATATTTTATAAGGTGGTTCCAAATACATACATAGTATTAGACGAATAAAGGAAAATATGACTGACAATATTTAAATGGTATTTAATTGCGATAACATGTAGAAAGTTAGTGTAACTAATATAGAACATTGCCTTTCTAAAACACAATAACATTTTTGAATAGAAAAATGCATAGATATTAATGGGAGGATTTTGAAGATAGGAAAATAAAAATCTTCAATGAAAAACACTGTATATTACCTTTTGGAAATATTTTCTTATAATATCATTTGATGTTTCTGATTTTGTTTCTTCCATCCAAGAACCATAAAGTTGTAATGCTAATGAATGTAAGAAAGGATAATCATAATTTTCAAGTTCTTCAACAACACATTTTAATAGAACTCTGAAAAATGCATCATTTAAAAGTTATAATATTAAATTGTATAATTATTAAGATAATAACATTACACCTTGCCATATGACAGTCATTTCTTTTCCATAAAAGTCTAGTCTCCTCTACTTTTGCCCATAAAATAGTATGCTTCTGATAATAATTTAAAGTTGCAACTGTTGTCAAATGTTTTCCAGCTACTTGTAACCAATCATTTTGTTGAGCTAGTTCAGCTATTTTAATTCTTAGTATGCCTGATCTTTTATCACCATCAAAATCCAATAACTTACAACGCTGAGAAAGTATTTTATTGATGTTTATAAAATCGTTAGTATTTATGGTTTTTTGATTTAACCAATTATTAAACAATTTCTTTTTATTTGATGTAGAGATAAAATCATCAAGGTCCTTTAAGTAAAATTTTTATAAAATAATGAAATTAGGTGTTATTTATTAAATCTAAGTGTATTACAGCATTTACTTACTTCAATTATTTTAAGTTTGGCTAATGGACTATAAATTGTTGCTGTTGATTCTAAACTTGCACAATATAAAGATTGAATAACTACTAATCTAGCTTCATTAATTATAGGAATCACCCTTTCTAAATTGTTCAGATGCACACATCGTAAGGCATGATAATGCAATGATTCAAAAGACTTGTCTCCACTATCTGGTAAATCCCATTTATTTAATTGCCAAGAATAGTCATATTTTAAACTATCATTAAAAGCCATAATATGAGCAACATTTTGTAATCCAGCATTGGAAAACGCTTCTAAATAATCTAAATAACAAAAGACATTTATTAAACAGTTATGAAGTATACTTATTGGCTATTATTACTAAATATTGCTATTTTTTGTTGAGAACTAATTTTATACTTAATCACCTTTAGAAATGAGTTCTGTGGTCTGCTGTAAATCACAATTTTCCATAACACGATCCCATTTTCTAAGTTGTTGATAGTATTGTGTACGAGAAGAAAGATTTAGTAAATAACTTGAACCACAACCTTCAATTGCATCACAATCTCCAATACTTTTATAAGACTAAATGTATTTAATTGTCTTATTATTAATTTTTAAGTAAACATATATTTAAGTAAAGAAAAAATTGTTAAGATGCAAATGATGTACACTTATTGTAAGTAGAACATAAATTGTACATTTAATTTTTAGTTTGTATAATGTTGCAATAAAACCATAAAATTGTTGCCATTTTTTATATGATAAAAAATATAATTATTTTATTTAAAAATAAACTAAACTTAGACAAAAAAATACTTATAAAACTTTATAGATTCTCTGAGTGGATATAAAAGTGACTAAAGTATTTTTGTCTTTTTTAGTTTTATGATAGTAATTAAATTCATATACAAATGTATGTGATTATAGTTATTTTAAATTATTTTTTATTAAAAGAACCATGATATAATTGTTGGGCGGATTTCAACCTGATATTATTAAATCAATTTTATTATTTTCAAAATATATTGAGTATTGTATTATTTTTTATTGAACGTTTTTCAAGTATAAAGTCAAAAATGTAAATCATGCATTATTTAAAATGTTATTTAAAAATTGTATTAAAATAATTTTATAATTCTTATCACGAGTAATACTTTATATTTAAACTAATATTAATAGATTAATAACAAACTTCATGGAGAATTGTTTGCAGCAAAAGTCCTTCTTTAGGTAACATTTCTGAGATCATATCCACAGGGTTAAATACCATTGACTCTTTATCTTTGTTCATTCTTCTAAATGTAAAAAAATAGTAAAAATCTTTATTTTTTTATTTAATAAAAAATTAAATTTATTTGTAAATAAATACAAGCATAGATATTGTATAAATAATAGTTAATAATGATAATTGAAACCATTATAATAACCAGGGCTATGAATTTGTAGGAAAATGAATTTGTTTTTGGTGATTGTGAAATGTAGCTTTGTAAATGTAGTTTGAATTATGTAACAACAAATCCATCCATTAATAAAACTTTTATATTGGATTTTTTGACTTTTTAATTTTTTAAGTAATATTTTTTGCCCTTTTAGGTCATTTTCTGGTATTTTTAATTAAATTCCGCCATAATGAATAAAAAAAAAAAAATAAAAAAAAATGTATCATACAAATAACACTACTAAAGAATCAATCAACTTCAAAATCAAAATTTAAATTAAGTCAGTTTATAATTTTTTTTTTTTTTTAAATAAATACATTTTTATGCATACGATATACTAATATCAATATAAATATAAAAATTAAATTAAAAACCATTTTAAATGCATTTTATACTATAATTTTTGACATTTTAAATGCATGTTTTTAGTGCATTAAATTCACAGCTCTAATAAAAAAATCCAATGGTAAATATTTTTTTTAAATCCAATAGTACAAAGACCTCTCTAATCAAAAAATATACTTTTTTTCAAATAGATTAAGTTCAAATTTTTTTTTATGATTCTCGTCTAAATAAAAGGACATTAAAAAAAAAAAAAACAATGTTTTTATACACTTTTGAAGGACAACATATCAGGTTTTTTTAGTGAGAGAAGTAATTGTGTAGTGAAAATTGTTACTTTGTTGTATTATGGGTACTATTTGTATTCAGTTTAATTCGTTACTAAAATACAGAATAGTGGGGAAAATATTGTTTGAGCAGTCAGAAAAAATTATTAAAAAAAAAACCTACAACAGACATTTTTAATTTAATATTCTGAAGTAGAATATTTTTCAAGTATTCAATACATAAAAATCAAAATTTGTAGGAGTAGTGTTATTGAGTTATAACTGTTATAAGTATTTAAATTTTAGGTAAGAAGATAAATGATAAGTAGATTAACATTTTATAGTGTATCCTCATAAAATTGTGTTTCTAAAATTAATAAGGCCTGATTACTATTAAAAGTATAAATAGTAAATTAAAAACAATTATAATAAATATAATAACTTACTTAAATTGAGTTTCACACCAAAGCTCTAAATATTGAATAGAAGTAAAATGTGCTGAGCAAAATTGAGCTGCTTGGGACACATATAAGTAATTGATGTCCAAAATTGATCTAAAAATTAAAAAACTATAGTGTCCTTTATCTAATAATAATACTTATATTATAAAATGTATAAGATTTTTAAATTAATTTCTTGTTAAATAAAAGAATAAAATTATTAAAATTATAATTACTGTAATGGATTATTTTGCTGAAGTCTGGTAAAATTAATGATGCGTAGAAGACATTGCACAGCCAATTTATTACAATAAATGTTATTTTCAATGGAATTATTCACTATAACAGTAAATAAATAATATAATAGGTATAATGTTTATGTTTGAAAACCAAGTATGGTATAAATATTACAAATATATGCCAAGACCATATATGGGGAGGGAAGGGGAGTTAAATGCCCTATTTAAGTTGATATTTCATAAACTTTTATTAATAATTTTAATTTTAAAGAAATTTATGACAAGGAGTAGCATTAAAATTCAAATATAAGAACTTATGAGTTGCATTGGATAATTAATTTTTAAGTTTAATAATGAGTAAATTCATTATAATATTAAAGCTAACAATACACTAAATTGGTTTTGTTAAATGTAAATTTGCTATATTGTGTGTGGATCAAAGAGAGGATAGCGTGCTTACAACTTTTTAAGATATTATGCTGATAAACAAGCAAATAATAGTCACTCATACAGTTATATAAAAAATGACTATGTAGTGGAGTATGTATATAAGGTGTCTCGTGAAGATTTACCCATTGCAATACTTCCTGAAATAATGGAGATATCATAATTCTGGTTTTTTTTAAATAAGATTTATAGGGACAAGAACTAAAATATTTCATGTTTTAATTTTTTTGATGTTTTGGTAAAAAAGTTTAAAAATATATTTTTTTATTTAATTATTTTCAAAAAAATTTAAGATTATCTTCATTATCTCAGGAGATATTACAAGGCTTGGAGAACTAAATATTTAAATATATAGTTGAATTAATTTTATAAACAATTGTGATCAAGACCGTAGCCAGAATTTTTTTTTTTTGTGGGGGGGAGGTGGTCAGGTTCAGACTCCCCTGGCTACGCCCTTGATTGTGATATAATTAGTGAATACATTACATATGTTTATAGTATTTAACTATTTAAAAATCATTATTAATAATATTACCTTGATGGAAATTTGTTTTTATTTTTTCAGTTGAAACCATTTCCATTTTGGTTTTATAATGTTTAAGAAAAAACCAATTCAAATGTTTATTTAATATAGGCCTTGTTGGTGGTATGTATTCAAGAAGGAAATACACAAGATGTGGTAAAATTTTTTCACAAAATAAAGGCTAAAATTATATTTATATTAATTAATATTATAGACATTAATTTAGAAACAAATCAATGTATTAAATGTCAATGCACATATTTTTAAATTTTACTTTATTTTCTGCAATAGGCAGTAAACTTTTGCAAAAGCCTTGAAGTGTTTCCAATAAATGCTTTGTAATGTTTGTAATCCAACTACTATAAGAAATTGATGAATCTATTGGACACCAGATTTCGTTTTCATCAATTAATAAATTAAATTGTTCAATATCAAATGATAATTCAACATCCAATTCTTCTATTTGAGATGATTTAAATGGGTATAAAACTTTTGGACCTAATTCTTCTAAATATTTAATTATAATTGTCAATATAATTGAAAATTGTTTTAATGAAAGTTACTACTTATGTTACCATATAAAGATTGTCCATTTTGTGTTGCCAGAACTTTGAATAAGGTAATGTTACTTGCTTCCAAAACTGAAATATTATCATCACTTAAGTAATTTAAAACCAATTCAATTATATGTTTCATAAATGAATATTCTGGGGATATATGAGACTCTAATTTCAATACTTCAGGTTCTGGTTGTAAAATTAGAGTAGTTAAATCAGTTGGACCCAATATCCCCAAACAACTGGCAGCTAACATTTGAACCTATAATGCAAATAAATTAATATAAAATAGAAACAATTTAATAAAATTGAAAACACTGTTTCAAACATTTCAAGAAGTGACAAATGGTGTTTATAATTATGATTGAAAAATTGTAGCACATTATTTATTAGGATGTGACAATTTTAATTTGAAAATAATAATTAAACAGCCAAAAAAATATATATAGAAGGATTAAAAGATCTGAATTTGAGATGAAAAATTTTAAAGTAATGATAAATTGATGCCATTTAAAAAACGATTCAAACAAATATTGTTTTGTAAATTTATTTAAAAATTCATAAATAATATAATTAATTAAGATTTTGAAAATGTATTAATTATTTTTAACAATTAGACTGATATTACATTTTTTAGATACTTATAATTCAAAGCAAACATACCTAAAAGGCTGACCCAAAACTGTAGTTAAAGAATGTTTGCTTTTTAAATATATATTATAATAAACAAATTAATAACAATATAAAGTTATCATATACATATAACTTGTATACATACTTCAAATTCAAAATTTTTTGTAAGCTTTATTAGTGTACAAATTAAACAATGTAAAATACTTTTAGTACAGTCTTCTGAGAATCCTCGCATTTTTAACAGTTCTTGGTACATATTATGAAGTTCTATTTCATTTGTTTGTAACTAATAAAAATAATACTATGTATTCACAATTTAATACATTTATTAAAGCAAATACTATGTGAGTACTGACTAACCTTAAGCTTTAAACATTGTAAAGATTGAATTATATCAATATTTTCATTTTGTTGATAAAGAAAATAATTTATGTCCTTATATAGTGCTGTTTCATTTTCTTTCTTTGTTTCACAAAAAATATTTTGATCACTTAAGTTTTTAAGAATATTTAATAAATTTAATGATTTTTCATTCAAGGAAGGTTGCATCTTTGCCAATGTTCGTAGAGTTGATGTCAGAGGTCCAATTTGACTTAAATTTAATTTTAAAACACTTTTTGGATTTATTAATAACCATTCTAAATATTCTATAACATAACTATGTCTTTCAATATTATTTTGATTTAATAAAGTAATAGTTGATTGTATAGATTGATTAATTAGGAAATGAGAAAAATCATCTATTTGGTTATAATCTAATAATTGACCAATAAGAGCTTTCATAAAAACAGTATACTGGAAAAATGACTGATACCTATAAATTTAATAATAAAATAAGCAATGAAACAATATAAAAAAAAACAAAATAATACATGTACCATAATTTTGATGTTGATGTTTTGAAAATATTTACATACAGTATGTGAACAATTGTTTGAATATAATTGGGCTTTTTTGCAGACATATGAGTTAAAAATGGAATATTATTTTTTACATAAATCTCCTATAGTAAACAGAACATAAATAATAGAACAATAGTAATAAATAGAACAATTAGGTTAATTATTTACTTGAAAAATATTAATCAAAATCAGAAACTGATCACTACTAATTTGTATCGGAACAATTGGATGCTCAGTATTTATGACAACCATTTGGATAAATTGTAATATAATATCTGAGCACTGGAACTTTATTAGTTCATTAAAACGTTTTTCGCTCAATTCATCTACAATAACTTTTTTAATTTCATCATGATTGATAAACGGTACATCTACAATCTTAATAGCCAACAAATATGAAAATATAACAGGAAAGGTTTCCTGTAAATTGACAATTATGGTAAACACTTAAGATATAAATTATACTTATAATAACAATATATTATTCAACTTAGTATTTAAAAATATATTATATACAATAACAAAAAAGTCACTTACCTCAATTACTTTATGAAGGATATTCATAGAATTTAAAAAATTCAAATCATTTTTTATAACTAAAATAGGGATGATTTCAAAAGGGTATTTTTTAAAGAACTGTTCCATTGTTGTGCAAGAAAACAACTTAATTGGAAATTCCTAAATAATAGTTAAAAAATGAGTAATTAATAAAAATAAAAGTATATTAAAATATTACCTCAAAAGTGGAATACTGTATATGCCATTTCCATAGTAAGAATTTTAAATTATTTTCTAATAACTCCATGAATGATTTTATTTTTAATTCAATTTTTATAGATTCCAACATATTTATCACCAAATCTAAAATAAAATAATATTTAATTTAAAAATTAAACATAATTAAAACAAATACTAACCCAAGTTAATTTGTTTAGTATTGATTGTTTGAAGAACTTCAAATAAACATTCTTTTTGATATTTAACACTTGATGTTATTAATGTTTGCATGCATAATAAATAAGTGTAAATTCTATTCGTATACTCATCTTCACGTTCTTCTTCACTAATATCACACTAGAAATATTTTTTAAACAATACTTCATATAGTATAATATAATAATACATTATAGTAAATGCTAATAGTGAAACTCACGTCTATTGTAAACCCATCATGAATTTTATGTAATATAATATCAAACATTTCTTCATAGTTTAATATATATGTATTTGGATTATTCTCATAAGAATCACACATTACTTTTATACATCTAATAGCAGAAATTCTAACCTGTAAAATTTTATAAAAAATAAAAACAAAAATTTCACAATTTAACTTAAATATATATACACTAATTATACAAACCTGAAGAAATGGACTATTTAGATAATATAATATAATTTTTGGACTCATGGGTTGTACCACTTTAATATCAATATTCCATGTTGACCCAAAACTTCCATTTTTTGTCTAAACTTATCAAACATACTATTTTAAGAAAATAAAACTTATATAATTAAATAAATTAACTTACAGATGCAAAATTTCCAAGTAAATCAACAAAAGCGCAAACCATTTTTGGTCCACAATTTTTGGTAACAGATATTTTTTGTAATGACCAAATTAACATAAGAAGGTTAGTAGTACAAACTTTATCAGAATTATTTTTAGTTGTTATTTGAAGTGCATCTAAAATAATTAATTATACAAGGTAATAAGTACATATATATTTAGAAAACTATTAATAAGAATTATTACCATTCAAGAGCTGAGTTATTTTGATAAAACCTTCTTGATGAGAACACCAAGTTTTGGCTATTTGTTTAATAAACTTATTCAATTGGATTATCATATCTGTTGTTAAATTGTCCAAACCTAAAGCTATATGAAGAAAATTAATAATCTAAAACAAAAACATTTTTGTTTAATAATTATTTATATGATTAAAATAACATTAAAAATACAAAAATGTGAGTAAGTTAGTTAGGAAAGTATTCATGGAAAAGGTTATCTATTACATAGTCATATTAATATTTTTATAAAATACATTTACAATTAATTTAAATCTTAAATAGAGTTTTTTACTGATATTAACAAATATCTGCCAATGCACGGACTCGAGAAATAGGTATTGTACAGTCATTGCCAGATACATGGACATGGTGACGGTTTTATTTTAAAATAAAAGAATATTACCAAAATTTTAATTTTAAATTAACAATGTAATATCAGTTTTAAAATTTGTATGACAATTTTTTGTTTTTTGATATAACATTTAATTCTAGATTACTTTATCTAATATTTTTTATAGATGTAGCTCCTAGGTAAGTTTAAAACAAAACTAAGAGAGAAATTGAGATGTTATAGTATGGGACGTAGTAACTAGTAACAAAAAATGAAAACTCAAGTATCCTACAATATATATTTTAAAGAACCACAACAAAGATTCTTAGCTGATTCAGGTTATGATTTATCAAAGTAATTAAGAAGAATAACTCAACATTTAAAGTTTTGATTACTTATACTAATTATTTTAATATTTTATTACAATTTGTTTTTAAAACATTTTTTAATAGCATGGTTTTTGTAATATTTATTATTATATTATTTTTATCTCAAAATTTATATTTATCTACTGCAATATATATCGATTACATAACTTTTTGATCACTGTTTTCTATCACTAGATTTTTGACCAGACCACCCCTACCCTATTATTATTATATTTTTAGATTTATTCTATAATATATGCACCTATAGAACAAATATTCTTATTAAATATTACTTTACAATTTTTAAGAAGAAAATGTTAGAGTTAAAGACAATACTAATAACAACAATAATAATAATACTTTGAAATAAGTGTATGACTGAGAAATTGAACCTTCTAATTCTTTCAAGTCTTCTACCAAGGTTTCTAACAAATATGTTTGATAATCAGTTTGACCTGTAAAAATAGAAATAGAGTTATTAATTAATATATTAAATTAAATTTAAAATAAATAATAATATAGTTAGTTTCTTATTATTGTCACATATTAAAAGGATTTATTTTTTATTTTAATCATATTTATGTAAACCCTAAACACAATCATGCTAAAACTAAAAATAGTTTTATGGAATCAATTAATTCATAGAATCAAAGTTATTGTCACATAAAGTAAAAATGACTTTATTTCAAAACACATATAACTACTAATAATTATTAAAAACATTATATATTAATAATCTTAAAAAATTAGTTATATTACGATTCGAAAAACTAATTGAAGCTGTTGTATATTTTTCAAAAATATTTTTTTAAATATAAACTATATTAAAATCAATAACCTCAACATGGCAGTTTATAAAAATAATAAATTAACATTAATTTTTAATCTAATTATTAAAAGAATTAGTAGAATAACTGATAATATATAATATTATGTGAAAATTCCAAGTAAAAATATAGCTATAGTATATTATATAATATATATTATTATATTTATGAAATACTTAACTTTATAGAAGCAAGTCCTTAATAGTGCCTTCATCGCTTGTATACTTAATTTTTGTTCTTTTTTAAGGTTATCATAGTCTAATACTTGATCAATAGAATTAAAATCTAAAACATTATAACATATAATACTACATTTCTCTTAATTAATTGTAGAATGAAATATGTCCAATATATTTTTATTACCATTATATTTACTCAAGTTATAAAGTTTAGTCATAATAACTTTGTTTGTTTTGTGATTCATTAATTCATTTATTATTATATCATCGACAAATTGTAACTGTTTATGAAATAATGTGCAAACATTAACAAATGCTTCATTATTATGGTGGTTTACATCGGTATTAAGTTCAGTAACTATATTATTTACTTTCTCCATGTATTTCAATTTATATGATCTATGAATTTACAACAGTCCAATAATTTATTAGATAAATATTATACATCCACATGAAATTATGAAATATTTATAATTATTAATTACTTGAATTCATTAAAATCATTTCCAAATTGAGGAAACCAATTTTCAAGGAAACATAAAAAATTTGCCATAGATAAATACATTTGAAGAGTTGCAATACTTGGTTTTTCTTTAACCTCTATAATTCTCTCTATAAAATTAATTAATCTTTCAAAAATATTTTCATCAATCGATCGTCTTATACCTAGAAACAAAAACCATGAATTTGACATAATATAATTCTAATATTAAACATTTTACTTTTATTTTGTGTGAGATCAGCAATTTGTAGTTGCACATTTGGACAATCTTGAAGTGCAAAATCATGTGTATTTCTGAAGTTGTGACAACTTATTGTTTCTAAGTTATTGTGATTAATAAATGAATTTTTAACACTAGGTTTTGTCAATATTAAGTCAACTACTTCTGATAAAAGATAGGGATTTAGTTTTGAGAATGATTCAACTAGTAATGAATCTTGCAATTTTAATGGTAATAACCAATCAAGCAATAAAATCATGTTCTATATAAAAAAAAAAAACATTATGAGGTATATAAATTTTTTATGCAAACTTGTATTTGATGACCATATTTTAAATTTACTGTTTTATTTAAAGAATTACTGCAAAATCCTCTTGTCTTAAACAAAACTACCAAAGTTTTCAAACTAGAATCATCAATTTTTATGGTTTTGTTAAAATATAGTCTCAGTACATCATAATACATTTCATCATGCCAATTTATTAACACAATTAAGGAGTGTAAGAGACTATGAGATAAATCTGCATTCTCATTTGACATTATCATTCTAAAATATTAATAATGATTAAGAGATAAAAGAGATAGAATTTGATTCAAGTTTTTCATATTACATAAACAATATTTACTTTAATGCATATGTCCAAACAGTCTTAAGAAAAGGTCCAAATTGATTCAATTCACAAATATTTTCTGATTTAATTAATTCATTGCAACAACTAAATTATAAATAAGACAAATAGGGAAATTGATTAGAAGATAAATATAGAGGCATTTATCTGGAATAACTATTGAACAATAAACATACATGATTAAATACTTTATTGAATTTGTGTCCTTATAAGAATTCAAGCATATAGTTAAACTTTCTAATAAATGTATGTAATCCTTTTCATGAAATGGTAATGAATGATTTTCTAGTATTTTTGTTATTATATTAAGTCTAAAAATTTATTAGATATACAATGATATTATTTATGTCTTACTTTATATTGAAAATAAGTTATAACTATACCTGGTACATATTTCTGATGTTTTTAAGTTTGTAAGATCGTTTACAAAAGACAATACATTGATATCATATTTTTTTCGTTTTGGAGTAGGGCATTCATCTAAAAGCAGGATCGACGAATCTAAATTATTAAAATATACCTAAATAACAACAATTTTTGTATTAAATAAATTCTTTATTTGAGTAATAAAAATAATTTACTATGTTAAAAATTGTTACAGCCAACTCCGAAATGTAATTTAAAAAATTAGGATTGGAATTATTTTTAATTTGTAGTATTTCACGACGTACAAATTCATATATATGATGTAATTGAACAATCCACTTATTTTCATTATAAGCATACGAATCTTTATGGTTGAAATCAATGCATTTTGGATGATGTATTTTTATAAACAAAGTTAATAAATTATACAGCGTCTCTTGAATCTAAATATTTTAATTTTATAAAAATTAAAAAGTTGGTATGTAATTGAGAAGGAACTAACCTTTTTTGGTTTATCATTCTCATAGAAATTTACCAAATGTGTGCAGTTTTCTTCTATAAACTGGCAAAGTGATTTACGACATTCTATCCATAGCTAATTAAATTTGAGAAAAAAAATTAATTATTTTAATAGGTATACAGAATTCTCCATATTTGATATTAAAATGTAGAATACATTTTCTTTTCAATTTCATAAGGTAACCTCATATATGGTAGTAATGTAATTTAGTACAAACTTATTTTTTCAAGTAGAATATTGTTCCAAATACAGTAGAAACTCTTTTAACTGTCACTGTCGAGACCAGGACAATGACTGGTTAACAGAAATACAATAATACAAAACATACTTTTTCAATAAATACAAATATTTTACAGCATCATTTGTAGACAAACATAATAAATACTAATAATATATTATAAGTAATAAAAAAAATAATATCATACTAAAAAATACTAAATAAAATAATCCGTCATCTTCTGTTTTTTTTTTTGAGGCACGTGACTTTTGAGTGGCCATGTTTCGTATTTTACATTTTTACAAAGAAGTAAGACCTGCATAACTTTTTTGTCAACGATAGTGACATTAAAAATAATTTAATCACTATTCAAAATTTCAATGATCACATCATTATTTTTTTTTTTATGTTGACCGATGACGAATAACAGAGAGTGACAGTTAAACAAGTTTCTACTGTACCCATATTTGTCAATTAAACAAAAAAAAAATGGCAATAGTACTTAAAAAGGTATTTTTTTATAATTATTCTCTTGCAGACTGGATTTTTAGAGAATTAAAAAAATATGCAATTTTAATTTTATAGATGTTCAAATAGTATGAAATACAATTGTGAATTGGTGGAATTACTTTAGGTTCTTTTTGTAATCTTATAAATTGCTTTATATAAACATTCATAAAATTATATATTATGTTTCCATATTTATTAATATATATATATTTGTATATTTTTTTGTTTTAGATTTAATTTTAAGAATTCTTTTATATACTTTTAATAGTTAATAAAAATTCAAAATAGTATATTGGGATTATTATGTCATTGCATACCTAATATATTAAATTAACAGTGGCAAATTCTTTAGATAAGTTAAGCATAGACTGTATGCTTAAGAATAAAGATATAAGTAGTAAAAATACAAAAAATATTTTATTATTAACAATATATTACATATTTAATAATACAAAATAATAAAAGTACATTTTTGTCACACATTTCTGTTATGTATACTTATTTGTGCTTATCGTTTATTATGATTAACTTTTACTGATAGTTGATATAGCAGATAATATGGCTGTTTGCAAGCTCACAGCACTTGTTATTACTGTGAAATACCAACATTTCAAAAACTGCTCCACTAGCAACTACGGTAATAAACATCCAGAGCATGCTTATTCAGTTAGGTTTTGTCAATGATTTTTTTATTGATGTTTATTTTACTATTTTTAATGTAGTTTAGTACTATAAGTATATAATTTTATATTATTTAAGAATTGATTTTATTTATAATTAATAAAAAATGTGAATGTAACTTATTTTGACTAACTATATTAAAATTATTTAAATATTGTAATAAATAAAAACTAATTTGTGTATTATTGATTAATTATATTTAAAATAAAATTAATACATTGAAAGTAAACCTTTTTTTTTAAATATTTAATCTTGGGGATAAATGTGTAATATTATAATACATTATTATAAATTAGCATGCTTATATTTAAAAGTCAGTATTCGCCATTGATTATCTTTATTGGTTACAATGATGAAATCAAATAATATTTAATTATTTAGCAATTATTTGTAAAAAAGAATGAATATTGAAAAGTATAACTTACGGTTCTACAAACATCAAATACAAGAATAATTAAATCTTCTCTTAAGGAAAAGTCATTGTTTTCCTGAAGTGTGTCCAATATTGATTGTTTTAAATATGAAAATATCCTATAAATAAATATTTGTACATATATATTATAACTAGATAATTTATGCTGATGATACTGCCCTATTATCAGTTTCTTCTGACCATACCACCGCATCTCATCAACTTCAAACTCACCTAAATACTCTCTCTCAGTGGTTCACCAATTGGAAAATAAAGATTAATGAATCCAAGTCCTGTTTTGTGACTTTCTCACTCAGACCTCTAAACTGCCCTGCAGTAACAATCAACAACATTGTCATTCCTCATTCAACAGAAGTTAAATATCTGGGTCTTACATTCGACAGACGCCTTACATGGTCTCTCCATCTTAAAGATAAGCGTAAGAGACTTAACACTAGACATCACCTGCTAAGGCCACTACTTCGTTCGAACCTTACCTTACCCATCAAAATCATTCTTTATAAAGCTCTTCTTCAACCAATATGGACATACGGTATTGTAATCTGGGGTTCTGCTAAGAACTCAAACAAGAGAACTATACAAGCCTTCCAAAACATCACTCTTCACTTAATTACTGGTGCACCCTGGTTCGTCTCGAACGAAACCATAAACTCCGACATCAAATTACCATCCATCGACCATACAACTGCTATCTACTACAAACGCTTCCACGCCAAACTCCAAGTTATTCCCAATCAACTAATCAATGAATTAGCTTCACTAACATTTCCAAGTAATCCAACCAGACGTCTGAAAAGGAAATGGTGCCGCGATATGATAACTTAAGTTTAAAACTTATAAATATAAGAGGTGTCACAAATGTGTGACTCCCTCCTCATGTGTTTATTCTTGTTAATTGTCTGTAAATTTTTATTACTTTTACTTATTGTACATTGTATAGATTGTAATTCTTCAAATAAAGCCAAATTTAAAAAAAAAAAAACTAGATAATTGAATACAAGTTTATAATATTTATAATTTAATTTATAATAATGATCCTTTTATTGTTATTTGTTATACATCATTACAAATAGTGTTATCCATTATTTTTCTATGTATAAAAGGCAAGTTATATTTTTAGTTTCATGAATTGAATTAAAATAAATATATATTCCTACAATCGTTGAATAATAGTATAAAAATTAAATTGAAGGAATATTTTGATTTTTGCATTAATTAGCATTAGACTATTGGAAAATCTATCAAAAATTGATGGGTTTTAACAAACATAAAATATTAGAATTGTACATAACTTGCACTTTCCAGAGAGAAAATGTTGAAACAGTTATAATAGGTATATATTTTAACAATGAATAGAATAACATCAAAGATGTTCATTTAATTAATTACATAGCTACAGAAAAAATTTCTTGTAAATTAAATAAGATTAATAAATCAAATGTATAGAATAATTGAAAATATAACAATGTTAAACTGTAAGACAACAAAAATTTGAATATTTAAAAAAAGTGATTTTAATAATTATAAATTTTCACTAATCACATGAATAACATTTTTTCAAATGTATTTTTATTTTTGATCTGGTATAATTATGAATATCTTAAGTAAAGAGTATAATGGTAAATCAGAAAATAAATATTTACTTTTTTTTAACGGCTAATGATACATTAGAATGGGCATCACCTCTGACTACTATATGTTTCATGATTTTTATTGAAACATGTTTCATATTTGCAAAATCCTCATTATATAAATTGTAAGTCAATGAAAACAAATCTAAAATATATACATTTATGATTGATTGTATTAATAAAAAAATAATTCTTACCATTCCAATAACTGCTTAATGAATGCCAATAATAACTCCGAGATAAAATACTTTGTTCTAAAATTTTATAATAAACTTCTCCCATGTATAATTGAAAAGTATTATTTTGTGAAACATCAAGAATACATTTTAACAAATCGTTGATAGGTAAATAAGGTTTATCTAAAAAAATAAAATAATTTATTAAAGCAAGCTAAGATTACTAGATTACGAGTGTAGAAGAATTTATTAGTTTTACATTTAATTTTGTCATTGTGCTACGTGCTGATATATAATAATAATAATACGACACATAGGTACAGAGACGTAGACAACGCATAATAATTCCAGTATATCGTCACATGCTCCGATATCCAATAACAAGATAACAATTTAACGCGACGTAGACAACACATTACAGAATATAACGGAAAGAAAAATGGTACAAATGTACAACAATGTCAACCTTATTGATGGGATAGACTTGATATGCCTTGTTAAAAACATTAACATAAATTGAAACCAATTTAGGTAGTAATTATAGCTTAATAATATAATTATTCTTTATACAGGGGTAACGCGACCCGACGACTCGTTAGATACAAGAAACTACACAGTAGTTTTAAATTTTAATCGGATAAATGCAGCTGCACTACATTAATCTAAAGCATTTAGGAACTCGAGGATCCATAGACCATGGGAATACGACGGTGCACATCTCTTTACCAGAAGGGTAAAGGATATGACTAAGTATGGCGGGGAAAGTTCCAGATAGGACTTTTTCAGACGTGATGAAGGAATCGCCTTCACGCTAGTCTATGCCAGGATTGGGTGATTTGGACTTAGAATAATTTTCAATTTAAAAAACAGAATAATATCTATAAAAAAATACTTAGAAGAATTTTATGACTTATTAATTTGACAGACCTCTACATAGCTCCATACAACAGTTGTTTATATGTGGCTCGCTATAATTGTTATATTTAATTATTTCTTATGGGATAGAGGTGATACCAAAAGATTTAGTAAATATATTAATAAACAAGAAAATATAAAGATACCAGAAAGTATAATTTATAATTTAAGTGTAAATATTTTAAGAATTTTAAAGTAGTTAAAAAATTGATATTTTTTTTACTTGTTGTTTCTGGTAAACAAATTTATAAGTAATTTAAATACAAAAATATGTTGATTATGGAAGTAAAATTTTTAATATATGGGAATAAAATATAATTTTAGTATAACTAATTTATGTAGGGTTACTATACGTCCAGATTTCGTTCGGATTTTAAAAAAGTTAACTTTAATACGCTATGTTGGTACTAAAAGGTGACAGATCTTCATGTTATTCCGTTGACCGAACTGGGACGGCCTGCGTATTGATCTTCGCGCACGACTGGGCCACTCTCCTGCGGCTGAAGACGTCCCCGACATCCTCTGCGGAGCTTCGAGGACCTCCCTGCCGACCAACTGGATAGGTGTCTCGCACTCAGGGAAGCGGAAGAGACGTTCAGAATCTTCTACAAGATGGTGGTGGAGATTCTGATGCTCAAATAGGAAGAGGAAAGGGCGCGGCAAGCTGCTGAGGCCGACCCGAGAAGCGGAGCTCTGTACGAGAAGTTTAGGACAGCTGGCTTAGGTCGGCCCTAGAAGACATCACCCCGCAGCCGCTGTACATATTTATGTACTCTATGACTGTATATTTGTAAGGGGATAACGTAGGACACGTCCCGCGTATTCTCATTTAAGTTGTATTTGTCCTGTTCGCCCTCTCGGGCCGTTTTCTATATGTACATACCAGTTCGCTGAGGAAGTTAGTTATATATTGTATGTTTATCTTATTCATTCAATAAACGATACTGCATGGGGGCTAAGCAATGTGAAAATAGTTCGGCTCCCATGTAGTGGTTTACAAAGGAAAAAAAAATCTTCTCATTACACTCCATAGTCTATACATATGGGGAATGGTAAACTACTACAAATTTAGGTAATCTCCTATAAAAGATAGTGCTGACTCCTACAAATAATATTGTTGATTCCTACAAAATAATATAATAATAAAAAAAAATATATAAATAATAATAATCTAATAATATTTTTTTGTTAGAACAAAAATTTTTGAGTTTTCTATACAAGAAAATACTATAATATCGGTATTTTGATCATTTGATAACACAAATTGTTCAAAGTGATTTGTTTGAATGGGTGAGCCGTTTTAATATCCATTAAATTTATCGTATCATGATGAACTTCGTCAACATTTTAAGATAAAGTGAAAGGTGGTAAAATAGATTTACGAAGAGAGCCTAGATAATATTTAGGCTCTTTCATATAATACATATTTCGTCTAATACTTTAATACCTATGTATAATTAAGTTCAGTTGTATTTAATTATGACTATTTTTAACTTTTTGAGCTTTTCAGTTCAAAAATCATGAACACAATTAAAAATGTTGGAGTATAGATTTTTTGAAAGGTAAAAAGGTTATTAGTGTAGGATTTTACATTTGACCATAAAATATATAATATGTAATTTCTATTTTTGATCATATTTTTTCAAGGAATGTTACGAAAAGCGACAATAACCCATCATTATCGTTGTAAGTTGTAACAATAAAATAAAAAATTAACATATTATTTAATGTAGTTCTACTCAATAATTATTGTATTTGTTTGTTAATTTGTTCACAATTTACAAGGTTACCCCCCCCCCCTCGAAAAGGAACTTTGGATTCGGTTTAAAAACATGGTAACCCTAAAATGAATGAATAATACATTAAATATAATTATATAAAATATGAATACTAAGTATTTAGTAGAAAATAATATTTTAACCAGTTAACATTAATTTTAGCAAGGTAGGTAATTTCTTAATTAATTTATGTATAACTTCAAATAATTTTTTATATTATAATACTAAATGTTGCCTATTCGATATCAAAATAGTTTTAAAATAACAAAACAAACATTCCAGATCCGAAGGTATTGCCGGTATTGGTGTTTATTTGAAGTTAGTAATATAAATGTAAGAATGAATATAAGGATTCCTAAAATAAATAGATAATAGCATAAAATGGATCTACATATTTTGAAAATTATATCGTGTGACGTGTATGGTGAAATTCATGAAATACGTAAAACTTTTATATTAGGTACTAAAAATAATGTTTTCGAACTATATTAAAATAATGAATGATAGCCATGGTTTAAATGTATAATATTATCCAAATTTAAATTTAGAATGTCTATAAATTGAATACAATTGTGATTATACAATACAATTCTTAGATTTCTCGGTTTAAATATAAATTATTAAGGAGGAGCCTTTTATTAAACTTTCAAGCCTTAGCTATAAAAATTTAACATTATACATTTTTAACTACACAAAAATTTGCAAGTTTTCATGCGTTTGACAAATTTTAAACTTCAAATAGGTATTTGTAAAAAATATCATGCCTATGTTTCTCTGATATTTTTTTTAATATTTAAACATCTCTGGAGGAATCGACAATTGTGTGTAATATTTTTAGTTTTTGACCAAACAAAAATATAATTAATATAATTTAAAAATAAATTTTTTATTTATGCTATAAATGCAAAAAAAAAGATAAAAATATTTTGAAAATTATACTGTCAATACAGAAGATAATTTTAACACTTGGTGAACATTTTACTTTTGACTCATTAAGCATCGATTATATTCGCTACCCCCTCCCCCAAATATAATAAATGATAATCAAAGCACTTTTATTTTTTCAAAAAGCGATGACACCAAAGACCAAAATAAAATTCAATGTAAAACTAATATGTATTACCTGATAATCATCGTTTTACTCAGTATTTAAAATTTAATTAAAAACAGGCAATTAATATGAAACCAGTAATTGACGAAATCGTTATTTTTTTTATGGTTTAACTAAAAAAAACAAATATTTATAAAATCTTAAAATGATCACCAAATGTGTTTAAAGTTTTTATAATCATTTTCTATACCCACTCCTTACATTAATATACATGATGCATTTTTCAATTATATATTTATATCTTATACGTGGGTTAAAAGTTTAAATCACTGATTAATTAATATTAAATTCATATTCCAATGATTTTAATCGTAGCTAGAACGTGTTAATTAATTGTAATTATTACAATTTACAGCTAAAACTTTTCCTAAAATGTAAAATCCCAACTTATTTTTTTAAATAGCCTCACCACAGATTTTTTTTTTTTTACTAGGTATTTTAAGGTTAATTTATTGTTAATAAGCGTGGTTCATAGTTAATATTATCATTTATCAATTATTAGTTATCAGTGTTATCACTGTTCTTTTATAAAAAATATTCACTATAATTTTTTTTATTATCTTTAATATTTTAGTTGGCGAAGAACATAAATACAACTTAGGTATTCAAATGACTGAATAGCGAATAGTCTTAACAATATAACTTTTAAATTAATAATAAATGACAATATTTAATAATTAATTATAATAAACTTAATACTATTATTTATTACCTACTTGTGTCTATTTTAGAAGAAATTAAAAAATGAAAACATTTCTTAAAGTAATTATGTTTAAAAACTTCTATAATAGAATGCATTCAACAAAGCAAGTGAAATGGGATATCATGGCTGGTTTATGTCTACAACGAAAACCAATAATTACTAAATCATTAACTGATACAGAGGTAAATTTTCAAAATTTTTTACAAGAAATTGAATTTGAAAAGAGCTTGAAATCAGATCACGAGCTTAAACATGAAAAAGATGTAGTGAGAATGGAAAAATTGAAAAATGGAAAGGTTGTTGATTTTGATGACATTGATCAAGCATCGAATCAATCGGCGCAAGACTATGTAGATAAGAACAAAGAAGAACTTTTAAATTTTAAATTTGCTAGTCGTTCAACTGAAGCAGACACAATCAATGATACTAAATCATTAAAAAGAAAATTAGATGATAATTTAGTATTGATCGTTAAACAAAAATTGGGACATGATGACTTATGGATTTTACCACAAGGTTTGTGGAATGATGGAGAAACATTAAGAGGAACAGCTGAAAGAATATTAAGAGAATCCTTTGGCAATAATGTAAATGTTAGTTTTTATGGCAATGCTCCATGCGGGTTTTATAAGTATAAGTATCCAAAACAAAAACGAGAACAATCTAATGTGGAAGGGGCAAAAATATTTTTTTACAAAGCAAAACTTTTGGATGGAAATGTAGAACAAAAAGGTATATGGACAGATTATGAATGGTCAACTGTTCCAGAACTCAATAAGAGACTTATTCAACCATACATGAAAAATGTTAAATTATTCTTGTCAAATTATAATGTAAACACATAATTAATAGATAACTTTTGCTTACATATACCTTTGTTAGCTTTATTGATGATGTTTCTCAGCAAAATAGAACAGTTTTCTAGATTTGGTTGTTTGTAACTAAAACCTGATCTTTGCTTCTTTTTGTCTTCATTCTCAACCTCCTGGTAAATAAAAAGTGTAAAATTGATACATATTAATATTCATTAACAATTATATTAATGTAAATAGCAGGGGTGTTAAGTACCCTGAATTCTTATGCTAGTATCCCGAATACCTTGGTTATTTTTAATAACAATTTTTAGATATATACCACTATGGATCAAGATGAACTATTGGACTTATTAAATATCCATATCAAAGAATGTATAATTCTTAATAACTGTTAAATAAATATGCAGTTAACAAGTGTAGCTTATTTTTAATTAAATGTCTAGTATAATTACTTAATAGTTAAGTAAAAAACAATTTGTTTTGCATACAATGTTATAATTGGTTTATATCTATAATTCATTTTATTTGATTAATAGTGAAAGAGGTTTTATATTTTTTGGTCAATTGTCCAAAATATATTAGTTTGAAAAATAATTTTGTTAGAGTATACAAATATTTTTTTATATTTAACTACCATCATAAATAAGTAATACGTTGATAACAATTGAGTTTGTTAAATTAACTTTATACATATTAAGTATATTTTACTGATTTAGTTGTTTTTTTAAAAAATAAAAATACTTTATAAAACAAAATTATACAAGATGCAGGATTTAATTTTACATGAGCGCGGGTAGTTCAATATTTATCCTTAACGATAAATGTGCATGGTATTAATAAATAATTACATTAAATGTAACGATGATGGTGAGGTAAACAAGGAGTATGAGAGACAAAGCCCCCTTAAAGGTTTGTTTCCTTTAAATTTTAATTAGTGTTCAAGTTCCCCTAATATTTTGGGTAGATTATGTTAATGACATAGACGTGTTTAGACCTTTGACATAGTAGGAGCTACCTGGTGTGACCTCAGGGGGCTAAGTGGCTTTAGCCCCCCTTTGAACAATTTTATTTAGTTCATGGTGCCACCGGAAATCGTAAACACGCCTATGGTTAATGAATAGTTTAAAAGATTAATTTACTAACAAGTATTAAGCTTCGGTGATAACAATTTAGAAGACATTTCCATGTTACAAGATTATCATCAAGACTTTGAGATTGATGAATCTGTTGCAGACTACTGTTATAATTCAAAACTTCAATGACTTCATCATTTTCCAATAACTGTTGAATTTCTTGTCGTTTTATCTATAAAGATATTTTTTATAAAATATTAAAATAGTATTAATGAATTAGTAAAATTATGTAATTATACGTTAATAGCAAGTTGTAAATATTTTGTTGTAAATTGTAATGCAAATATATTTAATATACTATTATTTTCTTATCCTTAAAATATAAAGTTGATATACATTGCATCAACAATATTTAAATATCATGCAGTAACAGCAGTATTGTACATAATATTTTAGTCTTATCAGGGTTGGATTACGGTTTTTGCCGCCTATAGGCTGAAATAAATTTACCTCCTAAAAAAAAGCTATTTTTTTCGACCGTTAAAATGCCTAAGCGGTAATACAGCTCTGAGTTTTATACGCTGTATCAATGGCAATCTGAACAATTATCAGACTTGAGAAAAACTACCATTAGACTACTTATTCACCCAAAGCATTTAATCTACAATTTTTTTTCAACAACGATTATATTATACATGGGCTGTTTATGCTTAGCCATACATTAAATTATATGACTTGACTTAATATAATACTACCTATATTTTAAAATAATACGTTATTAGCCATTACCTTTCGTTCTGTTACTTTATTTGAGTCTAAACTTTGTAAACAACTATTCAAATCACTGTTGAAATTACGTTTTTTTTTATTATCCATGTTTTAGAAGATATTTGTTAAATTATGACAATAAAATGAAAATGTTACTACTATTAATTATGTCCGACATCATAGTTTATAATTGATACATGGTTTGATGACTTGAATTATTCAAGTTACACGGATTCTTTAAAAGAAATACATTTTAAATTTTAAACAAAAGAAACGTCAAAGAATTATCGACTATCGAGATTTCTTACGAGAAGAAAATGTAAAAAGATACTAGCAGGCCGATATCAAAATTTAATTCTGGCGGCAGTTTATTCGCAGTTCGCAGCTGATAATATCTAAGAGTTTTTCTCCTATGATATCAACTATGTCAAGACGAAAAATATCCGGGAAGAAAAAATTATATTGGACGAACCAAAATTCATGTGCTCCAACTTCGAAATCGAAATAAGAATAAGAAATTTGAGTCTTGAGTTTCTGTAGTCCGTTTCGTTGTTTTACTATAGTTTAGGTCTCACGTTGTTATAAAGCAATTAAAGCATACATGCATACGTTTTAATTTTTAAATAGAAATATTCTATTTGTATAATCAATAATTGATGTACGATTCAAATGTTATAAATTATGGTATAATATCTTAAGCAAATTTAATAAACTTATTTATTTATTTTATCATGGTTTTTATTTTACAATTTATTACAGATTCTATAGAATTCACATTGGTTATAACTAAAAAAAAATTATAGATTTCCTAGAAATAATCTTGTCGGGTGGTACTGCAGAGTGTTCCTATTCCTGTTCAACTGTTATTTAATAAACAATAAACTTGTTCAGTTATTCCCACGATTTAAGTATCTTAAATCTTCAGACTATTCAAACTTTTAAAACTTTTGTATGGATTATAATTATATATATTATATATAATTTTCTTTAACAATAATAAAAAGGTTTCCTGGAAAAATACACCTGCTGTGTAAAATCATAAATCATAATAGGTACCATGGTTTAAGAATTTAAGATATAAGTAAATATAGCCATAAGGGTAAAATATATGTAACACTTTTTTACTTATTAATATTTACTTTTTATTGGTATCACAAATAACTACATATCAGTATAATGTCAGCTAAATTTTGATCATGTTTACCATACTAGAACACATTAATATTGTATTTGTTTACTATAACCATTGATTATAGATTAGTCTATTCTATAATCAACTACGAATTATGGTAAAACAAGAATTATTTTAAACCGTGAATGCATAAAATCGTCTTTAATTTTCATAATTCATATCAAAATATCATTAATCGTGATCATACCTATTTTAATTTTTTTATGAATACTGGTTTGTCATAAATTTTAGTATCAAAATATAATCATATATTCATATAATTTTCGTTTATCTTTAGATTGCTTATTTATTTTTCTATGATCGTAAATATTACTTTTTACTGATTAGAACCCATATAACTTGAATTTTAAAATTTATAATTAAATAAATGCGTATAGATCTGTGGGTTTTAATTGATCATTGAACAATCTTAATATTGGTGTAAAAATAATCTTGTTGTTGAAAAAGGATTATATTATTTGTTAGTTATTTATTTTCAATCAAATAAAATGGATACAAATGAAACTGATGGTAAGATTTATTTAAAAAATATATTTATGATATGATATGTAAAAAGCTGATTTCTTAATTTGTATGTATTGAACCAGGAGGTAATGGAAATGTAGAAACTAAAAAGATAGAAGAAAAAGGTACTGAAAATGTGGACGAAAATGGAGTAAAATATATTATTTATGAAGAAAATCAAGTGGAAATAAATGAAAATGCTGAAGTAAATATTTTTTAAATATTATAAATTGGTTCATATTTAAAACTTCAATAGGTACTTAGTGTTTTTTGATAAATAGAATTTTAGTTATTGAATTGCACTTATATAATATAATCAAATACTATCTTATGTCATAAGTGTTGTATGTATAATTATTATGTTAGAATTAGAAGGACTTATTATTTGTCATAGTTAATTCTTATATTCTCATCATAATTTTATATTCAATTAACATTAAAAGCATTCATATAAATCTTAAGAAAATACTACACCGGTATATTTATCAATTATTACTAAAAGATTTGTTAATTTATTATTTAAGAAACTACATTGCCCATATGTTCTGACATTGTCTTACAAACATATAACAGAAAATTTGCATTCAGAAGAAACCATTTTATATACCTAAAGCATTGATTTTAATATTCTAATGAATTAGCCAGTTATTAAATGTTGAATTTACTATCTAGGACAGGGGTCGTCAACCTTTTTGAATTCCCAGATCACCTTCATAAATTAATAATATTTTGCGGGCCAGACAAAAATAAAACAATTTAATATTCAATTAAACTTTGTTGTCGTAAAATTTAAAGCAGGCTGTGTACAATAGACGCTCTGGCCGGATGCGGGCCGCCGGTTGCCAACCACTGATCTAGGGATCTGGTAAACTTTTATTGATATTTAATTTAAATTTATAAGTGACCTTAAAATTATAATTCTTATAATTTAGTCTCAGATTTTATTGAATGTGCATATTTTTATAAAAAAAATTCTAATTTTTGCATTTATTGAAATTTTTATAAAAATATATATATTTTTGTGCATAATATTTGATTATATATTTTGTTTTTCATTTAGTGACAATATAATATTTAATAATAATAATAATAAGTTGAATTATAGTTGATAATCATAAAATTAAAATTAGATTGACAAGAAACTTACAGATTTTTTTTTAAATAGGTTGCAGTGTTGGTTTTTGTGTCATTATTGACTAGTTATGTTTCTACATATATTTGAACCATATATAATTATTTACATTTCTAGAAGAGCTCTTAATTTTTTTTTGACAAGATTATCCCTAAAGTGTTTAGTTATGTCACTAGTACAGTGGTCATCAACCGGCAGTCCTCTTCATATTCTAGAACGACAAATTTTTTTTTATACATTTCATTATCTAGACATTATTTTTTTTTCATATTAAACAATTTAAGAATGTAAAATTCTTATTTTTTTCTGGCCCTTGTACTCTTTAGTTTGTGAATATGGCCCGAGAGTCCAAAAAGGTTGCCGACCACAGCACTAGTATGATCTATATCATAGGATTTTACATCTCTGTCTAATCTACTTCTAAAATGTATAATGATTCAATCATCCTTATATTAAAACTAATAATAAATAATAGATCCTTCTTAATATGAATTTGTTATGATGTATGTTTGTAGCACTGAGTTAACACATGTAGGTATAGTGTGTTTGTAAATCTAATAAATTAATAATAAACCTTTCATTATAATAAAAATTTATATTAGTATACTGTATGATTGTTTTAACTTAAGATACTCATTATTTCAAAAACTAATTCCATTTTTTTATTGTTATCATTGGTATGTCTTGAAAATAAAATAAATATTTTTACTACTCCATGTTTAATAATAATTTTCTTAGTGTTATGAGTACTATTTATTTTTTTATCTTTTTAATTCTGTATTTAATTATTTTACAGCTTGTTTTATAAAATGTATACTAAAATTTTCAACTCATTGCTTAGATTATGTCTTCTTTTTTTAGGAGTTAGATTTAAATCATCAAAGACTGGATAAAATTGAAAATTTTGAAAACATGCTAAGTCTTCGTTCTTTATGTCTTCGTTGGAATCACATAAAAAAAATTGAAAACATTGAAATGCTTGTTTCTCTTAGTGAACTTGATTTGTATGATAATCAAATAACTAAAATTGAAAATCTGTCTAGTCTTGTTAACTTGAAGTAAAATGATTTAATTATGGGTTGTGTATACCTAATTTTAATATAAATTTATATCTTATAATTTTAGAGTGCTTGATTTGTCATTCAATCGTATAAAAGAAATTGAAGGTCTTGAACAGTTGATCAATTTAGAAAAATTGTATTTATCCAGTAATCGAATAACTAAAATTAAAAATGTTAATCATTTATTAAATCTACAGATGTTGGAATTGGGAGATAATAAGATTAAGGTATGTTAATGAATTTCAAAACAATAATTTGTTTAAAATGTTGCTTATAATAATCATTTAATTTGCTTCATATGCTTTGTACTTTTTATTTATCTTTATACTGTAGTTAAATCACAATATTATTTTTAATAAACATTATTTTTGAACAATTATGTTAAAAAACATATGTTTAACCCTGCGTAAGTCGTGTATCTTAATAGGACGTCGGTAGTCGCGTGGATTACAATTGTAATTCATTTTTTTTTGGTTTTTGGCGACCCTTATTCGAAAACAAACTAATTATATTAAGCAATATGTCATTTGATGGTACTGAAAAGATGAAATAATTATATAGGTTTTCAAAATACGAAAAAAAAATTAATTTTATCATGGATTACAATAGTAATCCGCGTGACCTACGCTGGGTTAAACAGTTGTCTAACTTTAAATTTTTTATATTAAATGCTTTAATTTATGTTACAAAGAAAATTCAGGATTTAATGCATTTAAATTTTTTTTTTTTATGTTAATATTTTGATTGTATTGTGACACATTGCTACTAATTTGTTTTAGTAGTATGAGAAAAACAAATACCTAGTATTTTTTAATAGAAGTGAAAACAAATAGAAGTTTTCAAAGATTTTATTTTTTAATTTGAGGGAAAAATTCACTATTTTTGAGAAATAATTTTGATTTATTAAGGTACTTTCTACCGCGAATTCTGGTTACTAGTTGTACTTTATATTTTACCATTTTGTTTGGCGTCATGTTGATTTAATAATTATTGTTTTTATTATTTTAAATTTATATTATTTACAGACAATTGAAAATATTGAATGTCTCACTGGTCTTACAGAATTATACCTTGGAAAAAATAAAATTGATAAAATACAAAATTTAGATATATTGGTCAACTTAAAAATATTGAGCTTACAAAATAACAGTTTAACCAAAATTGAAAATCTTAATAAGTTGATAAAGTTGGATGAATTGTATATATCAGAAAATGGAATCACTGTTATTGAAAATCTCAATGATAATATTAATCTTGGAACTCTAGATTTGTCTATGAATAAAATTTCTAAAATTGAAAATATAACACATTTACAAAAATTAAAAGAATTTTGGGTAAGAATAATAAATTTTAAAAAATACAACACTTATAGTTATTATAAATGAAATGTAAATATTGATTATTCTTTAGATTAATGACAACCAAATAACTGATTGGAATAGTGTTCAAATTTTGGAACATTTGAAGAAACTAGAAACTATATACTTGGAACATAATCCATTAAGCAAGGACACTGCATATAGAAGAAAAATTAAATTAATAATGCCATGGATTACTCAAATTGATGCTACTTTGGCTCGATAAATTATTTAAATTGACTAAAAAGCTTATTTAAATTAAGTAACTTACTAATAGCATTATACAATGTTATTAATATTATAGTTTTTTCTTAGTATTAATAATTAATTTGTATAGTGTAATTAAAAGTTCTCAATTAAATATATATACATATGATAATTGTGAATTGAAACATTACTATATTATATTATTATATTAAATAAAAATACGATTTTCAAAATAAATATTAATCATTTAATTTAATTTTTACAACAGAATTTTCATCAATTGGATTAATAATTTGACCCATTTGTGTAACAACTGGGGGAGCAGTAAGTTTTTGGAAAACTGTTTCAGGTACCCATGTTCGTCCTACAGGTACCTTGATTGTTTCTTCATATTCTTCAATACCTTTAAATGGATATGGCAATTCAGAAACCTAAAAAAAAAAATTATATATATATATTTTACAATAACTAATAAGTAATAACAATGATAATTCATAAAAGGACTTATAACTTTTTATTTTTGTTTCATATTTAAGGTTTCTCATACAATTTTATAATAGAAATAATAATAAAAAAAAAAAATCCTAAAAATGTAATGAAAGATCAAATATATTATTTTTGTCAAAATCAAGAAAATTCACAAATTATTTTATAATTGAAAATTAATGATAATTAATAATTATTAATTTCATTTCAAATAGTTTAAGCTTGAAAATGAAATACAATTTCTCATAAGTGGTTCTTACAGAAAATTATAGACTTTATAAATATGATTTAACAATGTTTATATGTTCAAATTTTAATAAAATTGGATATTTTAAGTTAATAATTTTCAGTTATATTTAATATAATAAATGTGATTTGTTTTTGGCATAAATTAGTTTAATCTATTATTTTAAAAAACAATCACTATATATATATATATAAAATATTCATGGTAATATAGATGACAGTCTCCACTCAGATTTTTTCTTATGCAACATTTTGTACTGAATTCAAATCTAGTACATCCATCAAAGTGATGCAATCAATGGTAAGGTAATTATAAATTTAATTCCCGCTAGTAGTTATTTGATAAAATTATTAAAAAAATAAATCTTACTAAATGTGATCTAATAGAATCATCAGCATTCTCATGAATAATAACTTTTTCTCGGTTGAAATCTTTACGTGGAGGTTTAGCGGGTGTTCTAAACATCCCCATGTTAGATCTTTTCTTAAATGTTCGTTTTCTGATATTTGGGCCAGCCCAACTGCCCCAACCAGGAAGTCCTATTTCTGTTTTTGGCTTGGACTGCTCTTCTAACTTTTTCTTTTCCTCCCTAAATATAAAACCATTATATAAAAGGCATGTTCATATAATTAAGAGTGAATAATTAATACTTGAATTCATTAATAATATCATCATCAGCAAAAGCTTCTGCAATTAACTTTTCTTGATCGTTTTCTTCATTATCATCTATTTGGTCTTCTACTTGAGTCATTTCTTCGGTTTCTAAATTTGTCTGAGTCACTTGTAAAAACTCTGTAGGATCAATATTTTGTACTTGCTTTTTGGGGTTTTCAACAATTTTAATAGTAGGTCCTGGGTTGCTTTCAATATTGCTTGTATTATTAGTATCTAATGTTTTATTATCTTCATACAAAGGTTCATTAAATCCAGCCCTTATACGTTTATTATTCATTTTTAAGTAATCACTTTTTACTTCTTCATTCTGTCGTTTAACAACATTTGTCTTTGCAGGTTGTTTAACTGTTACTTTGTTGAGCTTAAGCAATTTCTCATTAATTTTATTTTTTAATTCAATTTCAACAGTCTTAAACGCATTTTCAACATCTCTGTGTACTTTTTTTTTGTTTAAGTTATCATTAATATTATCTGATGATACAAACCATGTTCCAGCAACTGTATTAATTACATCAATGTTATTATTTTTCTTATTGTTTTGTGCCATAGAGTTGCTTTTAATATTTGTATCAATTTCTTTATTTTTACTTTCTGACTCAATTGTATCATTAGAGAAATGAACTTTTTTTTTTTTAGGTGTAACAATTTTTAAAACTTCAACATGACTCTCCTCTTCATCAAAAGTAGAGAGATCTTGAACTGTAATATTTTTAACCTTATTTTTCTTTTCTTTTTTAATTTTATCTTTAGTTTTACTATTTTTCACATCCGAGTTATTGTTTTTATGTTGATCATTTATGTCTTTAGTTTCACTATTTAAATTTAATTTATTGTTTTTATGTTGATCATTAGCTTCTTTTACTTCACAATTATTTTGAACAAAATTATTATAACCAGTCATAAAATCTTTGAATTCTTTTCGTTCGGCAAGCCAAGGATTATCAGGATCAATTACTTGTTCAGGTATTTCAATTTGTTCCTCATCAGAACTATCAGAATCATTTATATCATTCAATGATGGTTGTACTTTCTGAGTTAACTCTTTACTTTTTCTTAATTGTTCTGCTAAAGCTATTCGGCTCTGTAAAAAAACACAAAATAATGACAATTAATTGAATTATGACTATATAATTAAATATTAATCCAAATTCAAAATCCATATAACATTCATATTTTACGTCATAAAATATTATAAACTAATAAAAAAATGAAGCACCTAATAAAACAGTAGTTGTGTTTTTAAGCAATCTTTCATTGCTTGGAAGTTTAACTTTACATTTTTATAAAAAATGACTATTTTTTTTAATAGTATAAATGACATTTTTCAATGGACTGCCTCATATAAAACTAACCTCAAGTGACAGGTAAGGTTTTGAGTATGGCGGCAGGGAGATGTAACTAACATCTGTAGAGCATCACTTTATTATTTCAACAACTGCCTAATTTTCTAAGATTAATGTAGTAAAACACATTTTTGGCCACAGCTTGTTGTCAAAAGTGAAAACTTTAAATAAAAGATAAAAATGTTAAATAAATTTAACAAGAAATGTGGATGAAAATTGTTCACATTTAAATTACTCTAACATGATACAGATTATAAATATAATAAAAACCATCAATTTAAATTTTTTTATAGTTAATAATTATAAAAAAAATTCTTATTAAACTTTAATCTTTGTTAAGTACTACTTCTAATATTTTTTAGATTCAATTTCTAAATGTATTACTTACATCTTTATCATATTTTGCTCGTACAACATGATTTCGCGCCCACTGTCCAGTAGACTTATGTCTTAAGCTAGCACGCTCTTCAGCTCTTGTCTTTTCAATAACATTAAGTTTTTCTAATGCTGCTACCGGATCTGTGTCTTGTAATTTTTCAAATTCTTTGATTTGCTCTTTTGTCTTTTCCTTTCTTAATAATCTATGATATTTTTTGCTTTTAATTTTATTTTGTCTATGAGCTTTAGCATGTCTATATGATTCTTTAGCTCGGAAACTAGCCATACTTTTACGTTTTTCTAATAACTCTTTTAGTGTTAATGGATATTTTTCTTTTTCTTTTTCTATCCAAGACATTTTCTAAAAATTAAAACAAATATATTTAGCTAATTAATAATAATTACTGTTTTGAAATTTAAATAAAATTATTACTAAATCTTTTTGCTTTTGTTGAACAATTTCACTAGACTGTAATACAGCAGAGATTTTCTTTTGTAAATCTGTAGGGTTAGATAATCCTCGACTAAAATCAACCATACGATTATCAAAAACTTCAACTTCACTACTCCTTAAAGGAAATCTTAACTGATCAGCAGACTTATTTTTTTCAACAATAGCAGACCATCTACTAATGTGCTTTTTAAAATTGTCATAAGCAACCGCTCTTTTTATCTGTAATAAGAACATTAATAGTTTATATTTTGATTTCATCTTTCAATCACTTAATTAAATTAAAAATATTATTAATATTAAAAGTGTTGTATTTGATAATTTTATTGTATTATTGACAATACTATTGTCTATTATGTTTCATTTAAACTATATTTTAATAGGATTGCAAACAGACAGTTTTTAAATAGTTTAGCATTCTTCTATTGTATATGTAAGTGAGTCTTGTAAATTAATAAGTGATCATTAGTGTATAATTATAATGTATGAGAAATATTGGTGTTTTTGCACACACACTTATAAATCACCTCCACGAGGTAGCATATTAGATCGAACAATAAACAATATATGGATGTTCATTTATATTATGTACTTTATGTCAATCCAACTGATGGACCTAATAATATGATTAGACTCCTGCAAACTGATTTAAATATTTTAATGATTATTTAAGAATGATCAGACCACATATTAAGATTTTTAATTTCAATTTTGAAAGTTGCCATTACATATCTCAAGTAAACATAATAATAAATTTAAATAAGTTTTTAAGAATATTATCATATGGCTAGGTCCATTGGAATGATAGACAAAAGATTGGTACTTTTTAGTTGAAATAACCAACAGTTTGCAATTTCCTTAAAATCAAAGTCTAAAACTAGTTAGTTTTTATTCTGTTTAAATTAACACTGTTTAATTTATAATTAGACTTATATTGAAGTTTGGTTTACAGTAAATGAAAATATAGACATTTTTAAGTATATTTTATTTAAATGCTTATTAAACCATAAGATCAGAGCTTGTCAGATTAGATAATTGGGACTTTTCATAAGAAAAATGCACTAGCTATTATTAAATAACAGTTGATATATTGAATTAAGAAATATATCTTGTTATACTAACACTTAAGTTGTGTTGTCATCATAACCGTCTAAGATTTAGTAAAACTGGGTTTGAAGGAGGGATTTTAGGAGAAAATGTCACATATTATAAATAGCATTATAACTGGGTTCATAAATTTATAAGCTTTGTCACTAGTCTCATCCCATCACTGTATGCCATATCTCCTCTAAGTAGTAATACATATATGAAAATTGTATCGGAATATTATAATACACAATTTTATTAATTAATTCATGGTAATATGGCATAAATAGAGATAAAAATTGATAAGTTTTGGCTGTTAAGGCTTTTAATTAGTAGATTTACTCTAATACATTAAAGTTAAACATTATTAAAGAGGGTAACAAACTCAATAATATTAAATATATATATAAGATAATATTAATATTGATAAATGGTAATTTTTTAAAAAGATTACTTTTTCAGCATGAACTTTATCCAATGGTTTCTGCAATAGCTTTTTTGTTGATTTAGCTACTTGAATTTTTTGCCTTATTTTTGGTGCTTTTTTTTTCAATGCATCTGTTAAATCATCAACGTTTGTTGTTTGTTGTCCACTTGACAAATGAAATTCAGAAACTTGTAAACTTGGTTCATTGCGAGTGGATGGCTGGATTCTTAAATTAAAATTGTACATTAGTTGTATAATAGTTGACAAGATAAATTGTCCTTAGTTTTCATTTATAAATCGCAAACAATTATTTAGGTAAATAACATACTTTCGTTTGGTTTTAGATGTAATTGTTTGTAATAATTGTCTATGTTTCTCGTATGAAACATCATCCATATCTTCATCATTGAAAGCATCTTCGTTTTTGGATAGTGAACTAACCATATTGAAACCTAACGAAAATTTAAATATTTTATTTTCAAAAATAAAATTATAGTTAGAATTGAAACTTTTTGTAAAACTACCACGGTCAGATTACTTTATTTTTTAAATAAAAGAGATGATATTTTAAGTTTTTCCGTACATCGTAAGGCACGTGTGATGATCCTCTGTAGTTACTCTGATAGTGTAATCTATTAACTACTGGTCTATCGTGGTCTAATCACAGAATATAGATAACGTTATTAATTATTGCCACGTTTTGATTGGCGGATAGTAGAGATTAAGCATAGCATATTATATTAATACAAATTACGAAATATAATATGAATTTTGTTTATATTCTATTAAAGAGTAAACAATTATCGATCTTTCAAACTATTGTTTATTTATTGTTATTCGATATTGTATTATAATAAATATTTTAAAAAAGATTTTATTAAATGTTATTATTTTATATTTTTCATTAAATTGTATACCAGTATAAGTAACCATGGTTTGAGTAGATACCATAATTATACGCAAATAAAATATTTTAGGTTATTTTAGGTTTAGATTTTTATGATAAATGACAAAGCAAAAAGTAAACAAAACTAAATTCATTTAAGTTATTCGTATCTGTCAGTTTATAACTAAAAGCTGAAAGAAATAAGTTTTTGATCAAACTGTTCTTAGTATATTTCTCTTAAATTGATCTTGTTAATAATTGGTAAGTTTTTTTTATATTTTATGATTATTTGTAATTTTAAGTTAGGCTTATGTCGTTAAGGAAATATATTTGCCAAATATATTACAATAATTTACAAATTATATAATACGAGCTTTTGGTTTGATTTTTTAATTCATCTAATTTATATTAGGTATCCAGAAATCTTTTTTCTTCAGGGTATTTTATTAATTAACTATTACAAGGTATGATGTATTATAATCTTGTACAATGAAAATTAAAAATTTTAAATAATGTTATTATTTTTAGATTTTGTTGAATATTTAATGTTATATATGTATTTTATAACTTTACTTATTTAATCTCAAGTATAATTTAACCATCATAGTTGTAATTCAATTTTAAAATTGTATCTTATCAAATGTGTTATTTACTGTAATTTATATTTAATGACAGATTGTAATTCACATACCTATCTCATCCCAATCATGGAAATATATAAACAAGGAGCAGAATCAAAAATATTCACTACAATGTACTCAGATCGAAAGGCTATTATTAAAGAACGATTTTCAAGACAATATAGAAACAACTTATTGGATTTAAATATACGAAAAGAACGCACTAAAGCTGAAGTTAAAGCTATTTTAAAATGTAAACTGGGTGGTATTGCCACTCCTGTTATATATTCTTTGGATTTAAATGGCTACAAAATAATAATGGAATATATAAGTGGTCAAACGGTTAATGAATATCTAACTAATATGAAAGATAACAAACTAGATGACAATGGCAACTTGAAAAAAGTACTCATGAATATTGGAGCTATTATAGGAAAAATGCATTCTCTTGGAGTATTTCATGGCGATCTAACAACTTCTAACATCATAAAAAAAGATGATGATACATTGGTGTTGATTGATTTTGGCCTTAGCCATTTTAATCCAAGTGTTGAAGACAAGGCTGTGGATTTATATGTTTTAGAAAGAGCATTTGTCAGTACACATTCATACTTTACAGACTTATTTGCAGTTATTATTGATGGTTATAAAATTGCTTATGAGTTAGATGTTCAAGTTGTTCTCAATCAATTTCAAAATGTTCGAGGTAGAGGTCGCAAACGACTAATGATTGGATAGTTTTTTTTTTTTTGTGTATTTTATACCTAAAATAAAAATTATTTTATCGTACTTATTGTTCTGATTTTAATATGATTATAATATCCTATCCTAATTTAATATATTTGTTTATAATGATAATCCATAGTAGTTTCTCTATAATATGAGTGTACATTTATTTTATTATTTAAATTATTCATTTTATACCTATAAAGAATGTATTATTTTTTACAGATCCAATATGGACATAGCTGAAGGAGTTACACCAGCATATCTGAAATTGGCGCAGATAAAATTTTGCTTGACTCTTCCTCAGCATAAAGATGACCCAGATCTAATTTCATCTTTGTTAGCCGGTATAGTCCAAAACAATATGGCTCCGTACTACAAAGAAGTATGCACAGATTTATCATGGAAGTTTGACCAAACCCTTTATGATAAAATGGCTGCCAATAATGCTAAGCGCATGGCAGAACTTGAACAAGAAAAAAATCCCACCATGGTTGATGATGATGATCCAGTGTCTGGTATATGGCAAGCAAAGTTACTTTATTTATGTTCCATTGGTGACCGTGAAGAAGCAACAAAATTGGCTGAGTCTAAATTAGAAGAGAAAAATGTACCTAAATCTCAGCAAATTGATACTGTGTTTGCTCTATTTAGAGTTGCATACTTTCACGGATGCGATATTCCAGCAATGAAAAAAGCTATAGATAAAGCTACAGAGTTAATTGAAGGAGGATCTGGTGGAGATTGGAGTGCCAGAAATAAACTTAAAGCATATGACGGTATTTGGAGTTTGGCGATACGAGATTTCAACCGAGCAGCCAAGCTGTTTGTAGATGTTGTACCCACATTTGAATCGTATGAACTTGCTGATTTCAGCACTATCATCAAATACACTGTATACTCATCGATGATAGCTTTCCCAAGATACGAGCTAAAGAAAACACTCATGCATCATGGTGTTATGGCTCAGGCTTTAAACTCGGATTCTAAAGAACTCAAAGATTACTTTGTGTCATTGTATGAAGGTCAATACTCTAAGTTCTTAGTCTATTTAGCACGCATTGAAAAGAACATGAAACAAGATCCATTATTACACCCTCACTATAAGTATTATGTCCAAGAGATGAGACTATTGGCATATAAACAAATATTACAAGCATATAGATCATTGAGTTTGGACTACATGGCTGAATCGTTTGGTGTGACTAAAGCATTTGTGGAGAAAGAAGTTGCCAGATTTGCAGCTGCTGGACGTTTAACTTGCAAAATCGATCATGTTGCTGGAGCTGTGGTGACTAGTAGTTCATCCAAGTGTAGCTTACAATTAGGAGCGCCAGAATCTAGGTTGGAACGTGGTATTTTATATCAGACTACTGTGAAAAAAGGCGATATATTGTTAAACAGGTTAAAAAAGTTGGCTAGAGTTATGGATTTCTAAAAACTAAACATTGTGAATTTTTTTTTTTTAGATTGTGTTAAAAAATAAATTATGAGTTAATGCATTGTGTATATATACATAGATTAATGTGTGTATAATTACTTAAATTCTAATTTATCTAATTTTAATTTTTGTATTTTCACATTCATTTAAAAATATTAATAGACTATCTCCTTATAAATTAACATTTAAACAATGTATCTATTGAAATCTATTTTTGGTTATAAAAGTTTTCTTAAATATATTCATATAGCATACTCATACTAAAAGTTTATTGGCTTAAATGCTTGTTTACAATGAGAATTGTTAAGAAAATAATTCTTCACTTATATTGATTTGTTTTATTCCCTTTTTCTTTATTATTAGAAATCAAAAACAAAATATACATTATACATCAACATCAAATCTGTAAAGATTTGATTAATCTACCTTTTTATGCAGCTTGTGTTGGAGATAAGGTTAATAGGCCATGATTACTGTTAACTATAATAAATAAGAACATAATATAAATATAAATTAGTTTTAAAATTCAAAACTACAAATTTCTCAACTTTTTAGGTAGTTATATAATAGCAATTTTTTTTATATAAAAACCTTATTGGCAATACACCAAATCCCTGTAGAGTGAATTTATTTTAACAAATCCTAACTATATTATTGTGATTAACCATTAGTACATTTAATATGTTATCTCGGAGGCTGACACCACACCAGTAGACCATATTGAAAATTGGATTGATATAGTGTAAAACTACAAAGTAAACTATTTTCATTGTTTGCTTTTGTACTACCTATGTTTTTGAGTGATCATTTTATAAATAATGAAACGTAGCTTCCCTGATAAGTTTTGTTAATATGAATATTTTATCTTAAGTTATAATCAATTATAACACCCAAGTACCGAATTTTTTCAATTATTTGAATTATTTTGCAGTTTTTTAGGTTACAAATTTTATTATTGACGCAGCCATGAATTGCTAAAGTGTTATAGTTTAAATCTGTTTTATTAATAGAGAACGGAATAAACACAGTTTTATCAACATTTAAAGATAGATTTCTATCAATTAAACTTTTTATAATCAAATTGAAACCTCTGCAGGCTTTCTCATATACCCATAGACGTGCGCAGATCTGAATTTCGGGGGTGCCTACAATTTTTGTCGGCCCTTTTCTGAATTTAGGCTCTATCTTAACAAGACATGTACATATTTTAATAAATTATAATGCCTGAATAAATATTACTTAAATTATATCACATGTTAATCAGTAATATTACTAGTACCGAGTTATATGTATAATATTTCATTAGATAGTTGGATCTAAAATCTATTTTTAAGATAATTGCAATATATTTTATTTATTATTTTTACTCTTGTAGTCAATAACATCTAGCTGTTATAATCATAATAAGTTTTATCATGCAAATTTAAAATATTTTAAGTTGTATTATTTTTTTTATCTCAAAACATAATTTTTTACAACATATTTTAGAAAAAATATCATTTTCATTCTAGTAACTATAGGACTTAAATTTTAGGGCCCCAATTACATGTCGGGGGGTGCCCGGGCACACCCGGAACCCTCCGTGCGCACGCCTATGCATATACCCCATCTTATGATTTATGAGAGAATAGAAGACAAATTAGTGTCGTCAGCATAAGTAACAATCGACCTATCAAAATTAATAGGTATTACAAATTTCGTTAATATATATTAATATTATAAATAGAATAGGTCCCAAAAAAACCCCTCAAAATCAATCTTAGCCCCCCTCCCCAATGGTTTGTATATATCCCCGTCCACCTTTATATATTATCTCAGGGAACATACACACAGTACATACATGCAAATTATAATATACTCCCCAAATTTAAAACTCAAATTGTGCCTGAGCCCAAAACTCTACTTTGTGGTACACCGTTTTTAATTACATATTATGTGCTTCCATTTACTAAAAGTATTAATAAAGTTAAAATATTTCTGTTGACTAAAGTTTATAAGTGATTAATTTTTACAATTATTAAATAAGTAAATAATTTTTATTTATGAATTTTGCTCAAAATAATAAAATATAATATGTAAGCTATTAAAGAGTATCTAATAAGAATGCTATAGCCCATGGATTGTTCCAAAATTCTAGTTTCAACTCTAGAGATGTTCACATTATTGTGCATTAACACCGCATTAAAACATAATTAATTAACGCATTCATTTAAAACTACGAAAATAACATAGGTTTAGTCTATAAGTCAAAGTTTACGAGAAATGGATTTTTTTTCAACTTGAAAAGGTTGTTTTAATTCTTAAAATATATTTATTTATTTGACAAACACAATTTAATTTAATTTTCATAATGCAATTAAATAATTTTGTATAATATGTATGTAACATGTAAGTTACGTGTGGACTTACACGACAATTATTAATACCTACTCTCAGCTATATTTTTTTTTTTTTGGAATTCTAAAAAATTGCTGTCGTCCTTTAAATAGATCGTAGGCACGCGAATGGAGACTTGGGTACGTTCTTGAATGGAGGTAGGTAGTTGTTCATACTCAACTATATTGGACGGAAAAACGTCAGATTCAGTCTTACCACCTGTCATTGACAAAACAGCAAAACGATTAGATGAGATGACAGATTTGATTTTTTTCCTATGTTGAGGAGATATGGTATTTTACAGTAGTCTCGGCAATCCGATGAAAATGTACGTTTACGATAATAACATACACGTGCACCCGTGATGGTAGCCGAAACCATAATGATGTTTTTTATTTAATAATAATTTATATACAATCTATATGTTTACAGTTTTTACTGTGTTTAATAAATAATATTGCTGACGTAAGAATATAAAATATAACATTATAACAATGTAACATAGCAAGGAAATATTAGCATTTATGCTAATATTATACGGGTTAGATACATATATAGATCACCCGTCTCCTTTTTTGTTTTATTTATTTTATTAATGATATCATTTTTTTCTTTAACAACTCTAATATCTTATTTTTCGTAGACGATGTGAACATTTTTCTGTCTGATACCGAAGATCTCCAGAGTGATTTAATAAGCTATAACAACTGGTGCTTACAAAACGGCCATTCCTTATAAATATTAATACATTTTTAACTATTACTTTTTCTAAGAAACCCACAAACTTGTTTTTTAATCATAATTTATATGTATTTATGTATTACTTTCACTCGTGTCTTGATATGTAATTTCTTATGGCTAGGGTCATTCTATAAATATGTGCTACACTGAGAGCCCGAGAGCTTTACCATGCCGTCATAAATCACCTGCGGGTTAGTTTTAGTTTAAGTTTTAAACCAGTTAGGTATAAAAAAAAAATTATAAAGTAATAAACAATCAAATATCTTAACAAAAATCTTTATTCACGTCAAACATATAGTACACCGAATAGCTATAAGCTATATATTAAAATAAATACAAATATAACATTCTATGTTGCGCCGTATATTTATTAAGCGCAGCAGCAAATCAAACATCGGAAATACCTTTTTGTCCGCTTCTAAAAAGATGCGCGTTTATTTTTGACAATTATTGATGCCGCGTTATACGAATCGTCGGCCGAAATTCGCATTCATATTTCGATAACCGTCAAGCTTATCGAAATATTCGGCAAGGAAACAGATCGCATCGCTGGCGGATCGGTGACTTCAACGGGACTCACCACATCCGACGGGCCTTCGTTATGCGTATCGTCATCGGAACGTTGGCGCAACGACGACGAGGGAGCCGGCGACTTAGCTTCTATGGTTGGCGCCATCACAGCAGCGTTTACGATCGCGATCATTCGCCTCATCTGCGGTCCTGCGTAATTGGCCAGCAGGATTGGCGATGGGCGATATTCGATGAGTGGCGCGTCAGAATCCTATCGCGGTTCATCGGAATCGCCATCGCCACTCGACGTTATTATTTTTATGTTCGGCATCGATCTAAAGTACGGTTTAGCGATTAAACCCGAGAATTCCGAGTTTTTCGAAATCTTCGTTGTCTGAGCGTTTTGTGAATTTTTCATAATGGTTTCCATCGAGGCCGATGTGATTTTGCAATCGATCGTAATATCATTATTGTCTTGCATGATTTATTTCGAATACGCGTAAAATATTAATGAAAGATTAACGTCCAGAAAAGCGAGTTCATTCTCTGAATAATAATAATAATAATAATAATAATAATAATAATAATTCTTCGATGTGTGCTTTTTGAAACAATACTGAAAATCAACTGTACTTTGACAGTTTTTAGATACACGACGAATATTTTATATTTCAACACTATGCGGTTGACAATAGCAATAACAACATATTTTCAATTATTTATCATTTGATTGATTATCAGCCATTCGGGAAAAGAGAGTACATAAAATAATACAAAATACAAGGAAAAAAAATAATAATACAGAAAAGAACAGTTATTATAGAATTTTAAAATTAAGTCTCATCACTTGGGTATTACTGAAGTTATTATTTACAACATTTATTCAAAACATACACAAACAGCGAAGTCTAAATTCGCTATCAAAATCAAGGCTGTTTATTATTTTTTTTTTTGCTGATCAGTATAATGAGTGATTTACATTCAATAATAACTATGATTATTTTGATTGTTTTCTATGTTAGCAGCTTTGAGTGCATCAAATTCAACACACGATACAGTATAGGTAATAAATAATAATACTAAAAACAGTGCCGTAGCCAAGATTTTTTTCGGGGGGGGGGGAGGGCTTGAACCTCATGCGTTTATATGTACATTTTATGAACAAGTGACCTCAAATATTAGTGGCATTGATTGCGTAATGTAGTAATAGAATGTGAACTTAAATTGTCCACACGGATTAACCAACTTTAATCGCAGTTTTCGTTGTACATTTATTTTTAAGTCTTATAAATTATAATACTTCATATACCGCCATTAAACGGGGTGCAGTTTACATAGTTCTACCTTTTTACGTAATTAAATTAAAAATCAGTTAACATGAGTGATTTTTCCATAAGGCGTAGACATATTATTATAGTTACATGAACTATGTGTCTGCGCGTCTCCGGCTATACTCTGCTGGGGTGATTGTAAATTCCGCCAGTTTTATCGTCTTACCTGTAATACATCTGACATTCCTCCTACATTAAATACGTTGACATCCGTCGCGATGACATACGTCAAAATTGCTAAAATTGATATTAGTTTAATATAACATATATGTCATACCTACTACCTATATATATTATGATTATATTACGATTCGCGATTATTTATTATGATTATTCAGATTATTTAACATAATACATATTATAATAATATACGTGTCATTGAATTGTTCAAGCAATTATTATTTTTATCTTTAAGTTTTGCATACTCCAGGTTATACCTAGCCTGGCGGAGCTTACACTAAAAAAAGGTACTTGTAGCGGAGTTTACATGCGTCCACCCTGCTGCTATAGGTTGCCAAGATCTAACACTGTTAGAAAGAGATAGTAAATACCTGTGCATGTGACGGGTCCTAAAGTGAATGCTGTATTTTTCTAAATATGTTGTTGAACTTCTGTCTCTTTCTCGCTATTAATACTATGTTTTTCTTACAATATTATGATGGCCCCGGACACCTGTCCTTTTCTCAATGTTATCATTCCATTACGCTATAGAAGTTATGGATTTTGTTTCTACCTATACTTGGGTAGTTAGGTGAAGTTTAGATAATCGCCGTGGGATGGTATCGATGAAATACCATTAAATTAAACATTATAATATTATAACCATATAGGTACATAATAATTATTAATATATAATATAATAATACGGCGAAAGTCATAATTATTACATTTTTAGTTTTTTGAAATATTAAAATTGTATAAAACAAAAACTGGATCAAACATCAAATAAAATTATTTTAAAACGTTTGTAGATATTATTGACATTTTTAAAGTAGTAAAGATATTACTCATCTTTCGAATAATAGGTGTTTATGGATGTACTAAAATTGTGAAATTGTATTTTATTAGAAGACAATTATTTGATTATTGACGTACGTCGAGTATTCTTATACTTTTTAGTTTTTACTCGATAAAATAATATTTGAAATAATAATAACAACTTATGATAAAACAACTGTTGAACTCTGGTCCGACTGTGAAAAATAGTTTTTTTCGTTTATAAATAGTAGACAATTTAATCAATGAAGCATTTGTAGGTTGTTACATTAGTGATATATAGGTAAGTACTTCGTATACTTATTGATTTTTTTAGATTTTGTTAAAGTGTTTGGATATACGTGTTAATTATACACAAGGTATTAATAAATAAAAAAAATAGCAAACAAAAAACTTGATTATCATTATGTAATAACAATTAATTATATATAATCATAATAAATAAATAATAATACAACTAACATTGCATAATAAATGTATTTCAACACAGTTATAATTATTATATTTATGTATATGTATAGTATGTATATTATGTATGCCTACATATTTCATAATGATAATAATGTTATTATAAAGCTTAGCAACAATAACAACTACCAGTGTAAAAAGCTTAAAAACTACGAAAAAAAAAAATTATATTTATAATAAACATATAACGAAAGATCTACATTATTATATAAACCGTATTTATAAATATTTAAAAATATCCATGTATAAATCTTTGTGTATTTATATTTTATGTATAATTTGCACTTAACTAGTGCTTAGCCACTGAGCGTTGTCGTCGTTTAAAAAGCTTCTACTTATAAAGTGTTCTAGATTAAATCAAATTAATCAAGCAAAAACTGAATTTCAGTCTCTCGAATAACATGTTCCCCACTATATTACGTTGTTTCAACAAAATCATGTATTTAATATAAAATAAAGAAAAAAAAATGTGAAAATGATGGCTTCTCACCCGTGGCTAAAATAAACATTTGAATGATTTAAATGTGTTTCGCACAAACAAATTTCGTCAACAATTGAAAAAAAAATTAATAAATACTTTGGCATGAAATGAAGTGAAATCACAATCATTTTGTTAAAAAAAAACACAAAAAAAAATTGTCAACGGTTTCGCTATATAGCCGTCGACAAAATGTATCAATGCCATCACTAGTCCGACCTCATTATTTCGGCGAAAATAAAAAAATATTGTAAGAACGAATAAAACATATTATTCTTGGCCCTCGCTTATATTGTCATTGTAGGAACGCGTTCCATAAAGTAAGAACAATTAAGAGCCTTTTTTTTTAAAGTGTAATCTTGTAATACTGATATGTGGGCGGAATCGAGGGGCAAGATATATTATAATATTATATGTGTATACGTACATATATATATATTATATAATACAAGGATATTTGGTTCTTTTGGGCGACTAGAGGAACTAACGACAATTCATGCAAGATTAATGTATTACACGTATAAATAGAAGTAATAATAGAAGTTAATGACTAGATTTTTTTTTTTTTAAATGTATGTTTTCAAACAGCGTAGATCAATTTAGCCAATTGTTTATGCGTGGGTGGTTCATTCGTTTAGTCTTTATTTGGGAGACGGTAGGTTTTCGTTAACAGATATGGATAGTCGCCGAATGTTTGGTCGATCGTAGTCTTCCATACTCATACCGCGTGACAAACTGCGCCTCGGACGCTCGCCATCCGATGAACTGCCTGAGAATGTGCGCTGTCTCTCGATACCTGGCAGCGTGACTGATGTAAGTAGGCCTTGTCCCTTGCAGAACAACAGGATGCTTTGTGCCATTTTTGCCGGCTACAGAAAATTAAATTAATCATATTATGATGATATTAAATGTGCTGGATAAATGATTGGTGATCATAAAATTCTGTTATATTATTATGATATGAATTATGCAACTAGTTATGTTAATTATTATGAATTCGATTTATTACTATATTAATTTGGAAATTTTTTATTTATTGAAATTTATTTTCAGATAATTTTTACAGTAAATTCTGAAAACGCACATGGATATTAAGAGGACGTCATATGTGTATATGTTGTGTTAGGTCTCTGTCCTACAATTGTATAATATAGTAAATTTGATAAATTTTAATAATAGAGTGAATCCTATCATAGAACGCAAAGGCGAGAATCTGCGATTTTTCTAGGGATTTTTTTTTTTTTAAAAATTTTAAGTAATTTATTATTATATAAAATATTACAAATAAAAAATTTTCATAACTCGCTTTAAAATTAAAATACCATAAATCACATATCATGTTCTTACCTTTAAGTTTGATAACAGTTCAAAATACTCTATTATTAAAGATAATTACACCATGTTGGAACTGTAGAACATAAAACAATGTGCTATATAATATATTGTACGTTTGTATAAGACAGAGGCAACATAAACGGGTATCGTGTGACGTTCTCTTAATATATAAATGCGCTATTTTTACTTTTTAGATTTCGGAATGATAATATTATTAATTAATTTTAAAGCTATCTTACTGCTTCTGCTAAAACATCTCCAGCCCTTTCAATTTTTAATAACGTAGCCTTGTGCTTGTTCAAATCACGATGTAACTTCTCGACAACATTAGCGTAAGAGCCCAAAACTCCGGTTACCAATAATATGTCTTGTTTGTAGTCTTTAAGCATAAGATCTTTACGGCTATAATATTTTTTAAAACAGCATAATTAAATCATTGTTTTTATTGATAATTGATATATTAACAAATTGTATACAATTTTATCATACGTACTTGAGAAATGCGTTTACGTATTGTTTGAGATTTTTTGAGTTTATAGTGCCTTGAAGACGTTTTACAAACTCATTAATGACCAATTCTTTGTCCGGGTTTGTTTCATTCATAAGTTGCTACAAGTAAAGCGAAAATTGTGTAAAAAATTGGAAGATAATGATATAGGTTGATTATTAACTCACATGTCCAAATTTGTGGAAAATTAAATAATCCATCGCTGATTGACTCACAGTTGATTTTCCTTTCCAGTTTACGAACTAAAATATTATCATATAGTATGTTTATAAATTATAAATATTAAATATATTAAAACTGCGTATCACTGAGATATAAATACATTATACTAAAGTTCACACTCACTTTTGATTTAAAATTTTCCTTCACCGATGTAGCTGATCCAGTACAATTTATGAGTATCAACCCCAAAACTCGTGAAGGATGTGCCAAACCAAACCTAGCTACTGCATTGGCACCAGCCCCTTCTCCTAATCCAATAACATAACGAATGTGCAAAGTATCCAAAACAGCCACTAAATCTTCTCCTAGCACTTGCAATGAGGGAAACTGAAAACTTTAAATAAAAAAAGTAGGAATAAAAGCTAGGTATAAAAAAATGTCTTTTTAAAAATCTTAAATACAAGTTACAACTTATGAATTGACATAGGACTAAGATTTCTATCGTGATACTTACGAGTCAGGTAGAGTATCTGCGTTATCTTCATGGCCAGGCACGTCAATATGGATAAATATTGATCGATCTTTAATTTCACTCATGCATGGCTGATTGACGAAATTCTCAAACGATATGTCTATATTAAAACATTAATTATAAACATTTATAAATATTTTATTGAATTAATTGATACTTAAAAATTTAAATTAAATATGAATTAATAAAGTTCAATTATTTATACAAAATCCATATTGCATGTCCAAGCATTAATGAGTCAAATAATTGTTATGAAATTGAATTAGACTTACGATTGCATCCCAGGTCATGAACAGTGAGAAATATTGCTCTCTTGTCCTGCTGGGTAAGATCTCCCTAAATAAAATTAATACTATCATTAGTTAAAAATATTCCAAATTAGAAATAGTGGTAATTTTTTAATTTTATAAAATTAAATTAGAACAAATCTTAGTATATTACCTACATTTTAAATAGCGTTTGATTTAATTAAGATAATCATTATTTTTAAATATTCCATAAATTCCACGTTTGATACATATATTTAATACATACATTTAACACGTACATATTATACGTTTATACATAGCTCAATAAAAAAGAATAATTATTTATTCATTATACATTATATATCTCCATTTATTTTATCACGATAAAAATTATACAGTGTTTATTACAGTTTTTGATTTTTAATTTTATATCTAACATCATATTTACATTTTATCTAAAGTAAGTAAATAATGAATTTTAATATTGTTTTAAACATTTCAAATTTAAATATGTTAGATGTATTTTAAATTTATAATTACTATGTAAAAATAAATATGCATGTTTCATTTATATTGTATACATATGTCAATTGGTTTTTAAAAAACACATTTTGATTTAAAAGCAACTTTTGAAATAGCGAGTGTTTAAGTAAATTTAATGTATCATAGAATAAAGATAAATAATATTTAGTTAATTTAAAGTAAGAAAGTTGCTAATACAGTAAAATAAAATAGTTAGGTATGTGTACTATAGGTTAACAATACTAGTAATATTTATTTGTTGATAATGTTATCTATAGATACAACATTTCTAACTTATTTATTAAAATGTAGGTATGTATCATTATTATTAATATTTTAAATAATATATTAAATTGTATTTATTTTTATATTTTTAATAATTTTTTTTCAATATATTATATTGATGTAAATAATTTATTTTATAGAATTTAAATGTATTTATGTTAAATGGTAATATTATATATTTGAATAATATAAACATATTATATTCTTATAATATTTAATTCAACGAATATATATTGCGATTGACATCGCGTGACTTAAAAATTATATTGAAGAGGGTTATCATAATATATTTTATTTCTACTCGTCATTATCTCTTTCAACATATATAAAACAAAACATTTGAATACGAGAACAATGAATAGATACTTCAACTTTTAAATTATGAAAACGTTTAGTATACAAAATTTTTCTATTTCGTTTTCAGATAATTTTAGTAATTTTAGTAATTTTACTAATCACTGAATCTAAGTTATTATTTTATACAAGCAAACTATTATATTTTTTGAATTTTTTTCTAAAAAATATGTGTAAGTTGATTGTTAAAATTAATTTAATATAAATGTATAAGCTTATTAAAAATAATATTTCTAAGTGTTTTATAAATTTATTTATTTTAGCTTATTAGTTAAAAAAAAAGATCAATTAGCTTAATTAAAAAGAATTGTCTACTATTTTATGATAGGTGTCTGTTTAAATTAAAACAGAAAATATAAATTATTATTATATTAAAATTATTGATCATTACCTGGACGTGAACGTAGACATTTCCACTTCTCTCTGTCTTGACGAGGAATTTCTTAAAGAGATAAAACAATATGTTAATTAATATGAATATTTTTCAGTATTAAAAAATATTTTGTGAAAATAAAATAGAATGTTTATATAAAGGAAGTTTAATCTTTCTATGCTATATTTATTAATATTAAATGTTACAGTCACTATAAAACATTAATTAAATTTTAAAAATATTCTTTATGTTTGAAAACAATAAAAATTAAAAATAATTAAATAAAATAAGTCACTACTCATATAAAAGTACATATTATTTATTAGTTATTAATATACTCGAATAAAAGAATTATGAAAAACTAACTTTACATAATATACAATAATATATACATTAGTAAATGACATTATTTGCAATACTTATAAGTAAATATTATTATTATGTTTCATATTTTATCATAGTAAAGATTCCTTTAAAAAACCTAGAGCATACTTAGATTGTATAAGTATTTATTTAAGGTATTTGATTGTAATTGCATATCTGAATTCAAATCTATATCTACATTTTATTTTACATAATTAACGTTTTACATGCCTAATCTTTTTTATATTTATTTAGTTATGTCAATAACAGTATACAATTTAAATATACTGAAATAATGCTGCATTAATGATTTATAAGTGAATAAGTCATTATAATATAAGGTATTAATACTGATTAACTTAGTAATGCACATTATTTCAATTAATTCACTATAGTTCTTTTTATTATACTTATATATTCAGTATAGAATAATATTATTATTTATAGGTATCTTTAGAAATTTTCATCAATATGTATGATATTTATTTAACTAATGAAAACTGTAGCATACATCTGTATGCTACAACTGTATCGTACATATTTCAATTAACTTAAATTAACGATACAAACAAGTAAGAAAAAATATGCAATAATTGCATAATATAATACTATCTAGGTTTTTTTTTGTTCTTGATAAAAACTTCATCCTGATGGCATGTATCTAAAATAATGTATAGGGACTTTCTAAGTTTTTGATTTATATATTACATTAATAATTAATATATTATAATATTAATATGTAATTAATAAGTCTAAAAATATAACCTGATATAATTGAATTATATTATATTACTTAATTCAATTCAATATAATTAATAATAAAAAAAAAAATGTTTATGTTATGTAGCTTACGGTATTAATATATCATACTTTAGAAAAATTAATGATAATTACTTCTTATTGTTTGAAACATAATAAAATTGATAAAATTGTAGGTCAGATACAGCACACAAATTGTGAAATTTTTCAAAAGTAAAAAGTTTTTACATTTTTAGTAAAAATAATTTAAATTAAATGCTGTAGATATTAAGTTGAATAATCATTTTATTATGACTGATATTTAAAAAAAAAATTCAAATTTTAAAAAATATATATTTACAAGTGAGTTCATTATTATTTATAAAAAAAATCATTTTAATTAATTAAAAAGAGTTGTAATAATATTAATATTGTGTTCCTTGGTATTTACTATTTATAATAATTCCTAACACCGACGAAAAATAAATGCTATAAATATATTATTGGATCAAAAAAAATACTGTTTCGATGATTACACATTTATCGCCTTTTTTTATTAATTATTATTTGTATATTCATTTTGTTTAAAGAAGTTAAAAGTAATAATAATATATGAAAAGCGAAATACCCTACACGGTGTAATAAATAACACATCATAGCGTTATAGCGACACGACACGAAAATCAACACATTGATAACTGAATTACTGAAATGAAACTATGTACCATATTATATCCTTAACTATCCTTAAACTATGACGATATCCTTTTTACCTTTACGTTACGTTATATTATTTATAGAAAAGGTTTTAGGTTTTTTATTGATCTGTATGGTTGTATCGATATTCATGTGAACATATTATAAAATAATGTGATGATTACTAAACCTATAGTGTTTTCAATTTCATTTGTTTTAATTAATATTAAAAAAAATTGGATCGATTTTTAGGCATTTATATCGCTTTACTTTATTTCCATTACTAGCCAGCATAGTATTGTATTGTATTATTCTTAAACATTTTAAAGCGGTTAAAAAAATTTTAAATGTTATTTTGTATAAGTAATACAGTTTTAATTTTTTTAACATTTTTTTCTTTTAATTTAAACGCTGAATGACCGTGGTTAAAATGTTATAAAGTAATTGGAATATCATAAAGTATAATAGTTAACTCGATTAATATTTTATAATATATTAATATCAAAACCCACACATTTTTATAGACGTATGTAGTTAATATAATATATTAAATTATATCATAATAATAAACTGTGATTTTTATACCTTTTTCGAATTACAAATTTCAAATTTTCGAAATTGTATGGGAAGCATAAAAATTATTGAAATGATTTTGAAAATTATGTATCATAAAATTTATTTAACTATATAAATACAATTCTTATTATGGTAAGGCTAAATTTAATAACTATTAGACGGAAGGTCAATTCAATTCTTTGAAAATTTGAAAAAAAATTTTGTAAAAGTTTTAAATGTTATCTTTTAATATTCAATCAACATGTATGCAAATTTTGAGTACTCCTTGTATTTACAAATAAAATAACCACAAAATAAGTAAAAGTATGGGATGTAAAACTAAAATATTCTAGTTTTAAATAGAATTTATAAGGTACCTTTATGGAAGATATTAGATACTTATTTATATTTTAATGTACCTAAAGCTAGAGGGAAGGTAAATAGAAGAAGTATAAAAAATATTTTATATCAATAATTGTGATATGTAAAATACATTTCATTCAAACTATAAATGATTTTAGAAAATGATTTGAAGGTATAAACTATTATTATTTTTGAAACAATATTAGCATGATAGATGATACTTTCTGTTTGAAAATTAAATATTGATTAGTAAAAAAAATTGCTACGATTTGATAAAATTTATTAAATATTTTATTTAGTCTAAAAAATTCAAAAATATATACGAACATTTTTTTCAAAATATTAAGTATCTTATTTAATAACAAATTTTGAATTACAATGAAATATGATCAAAATATCTGTATTGTAGTCTGTAGATGATGCAGTTTTTTTAACTACTAGAAAATTAATATTTTTCTAACACTTCGCTAAACCAAAATAAAGATTACTGTAATAGTCTTATTACTTTACTCAATATAGAAAAAAAAAATAATAATTTATACGAGTACACATTTTAAAATAAACTAAAATGAAATTTACTATTATTACATCATTCTAAAAATAATAGTTATAAATATTGTATTAAACACAAAAGAGCGTATTTTAAATTAAAGTTTACATAATGTGAAATTATAAAGTTGAATAAAAAATACAATGTATAACATATTTTGTTATAAATATTATAATTGGATTTTGGGGCTCCTACAACCTACATTAATCATAAGAGCTTATTAATACATCCCGATATTTAATATGTTATAAAATAGTCAGGAATATTATAGGAAAATAGGCAGAATTTAAAGTTGAGATATTAAGTCATAGTTAATGTATTAAAAACGACAATATTTTAATAATCACAATAAATCTTGAATATTTTTAAAAATTGTTGAAAATGATAATTTTTGGCTCGCTAAATGTTTAAAAAATTTATAATATGATAATTTATAATATTATGAATTATTAAATAAAATATTATATTATATTATAATAATTTATAAATTATATTTTATAACAATGTAGGTGCGTGTATACGCTAAGTATGTATTGTTAACAACGATGCCCCTAAATTGCCTATAGTTTGCGCCGTTCAACAGAGTTTTGTCTCTGTAACGGAGCAGGTCTCGTGACAATGTCAAATGTATAGTAACTACTAACTAATATTATACATATGTTTACGTGGTTAATTTATTATATTTTTATAATTATATATTATGATGAAATTTCGCACAATATTACAATTGATAGGTATACCATTCATACAACAACACAACAGAAACGTGTTATATAGAATAATAATTATTATCATACGTACAACATAATATATATAATATAGTATAACATAATATACGTATACCATCTGGAAGACGGAAAATATTTATAAACGTATACAAACACACACACATACATACATATATATATTGTATACGTGTGCGCGTTTCCCGCCATCGCATTCTTCTGGACAAATAATCAATACCCCGAATGTGCGCCTTAGCAATAACGACCCCCGGGGACCGCCCGCCCAAACACTACCACCTCCCTCTAGATACGCCTACACTAGGTTCCACGCCGATCCCTTCCGCACACTCACCATATCATCCCGAGAGTAATACCATTCATCAACACGTTCGGCTACTTTATTATTATTATTATTTTTTTCCTTTCATTAACTTTTATTATCGTAAAAAAGAAACCGTTGTCGAAGCATATCACGCAGAAACGTATAATATCTCGTTGATTGTAGACGTCATACTGTTCGCACGATCATCGTAGTAATAATTTATGTTGAATAAATAATTTCTGGCGACCGTTTTTCTGATAATGTTCCATAATAATAAATGTACCTATACCTGTCACGCGACGAATATTATAGCTATACAGGGAATAGGGAAATAGCTGCACCGGATAAACATACATTTTTAATAAGAGCGTTTTAATTGTTAATACGAAACACGATACAATGTTTTATAGTGTCGTTGCCGAGATAAAGGGCACTTTGTTGCGGTAAGGGTGGCGGGGGTCGTCCGGATAGAGGAGGACTCTGTATAATATTCGTCCATATGCTGCGCGGTACAAACACCTGCAGAAAAACGGCGCGGGCATCGTAGTAATGTCATAGAAAACAACAATAACAACAATAATAACAATGGCAATCGACAACGGTCGTCGAACGGGTATATCATACTCGTACACATCCCACCACTAATTGCAATATTATTACCATAGGCTATGACGTATCATCACTTACTTGTGAGTCGCTCATGTTAAGTCGACGTTAGTATTGCGTGAGCGATTGCCAAGTCGGTAAAAATCCGTGTTTACGTATTTTACGCAAACGGTGCCCACGGCGAAATGGCTCGGCACGATCGTTGGGTTTTCCGGTCGTTTTGTTTTGATATTTTTTTTTCCCGATGACGGCGGCGGTAGTAGTAGCGACGGCGACGGCAGACGTTCGGATGACGGGTGCGTTACTGTGTTAATGCTGCTGAAGGGGTAGGTGGTGTACGCGAGCACGGACGGAGATACACGACAATTCGAACGTGGCGTACAGTATTGCCAACACACCGTCGACTGTTTTATGTAATACGCGAGTTTTCGGGGGCTGGCGCGGGGGTGTCGTAGGACGAGTCGGCCACCCCGTATAACATACGAACCCGACCCGCGGGGCGCCGCCGGAATTCAACAAACGTCGTACGATATTATGTTATTATATACTATATTATGTTGTTATTGTACGAAACTTAACGTGTGTGGCATACAACGTACGTATAGTTTACAAAACGTCGCGTCAGTGGCGTACCCGCAGGAGAGGGGTGTTTTAGGTGCTAAAACACCTTCCCTCAATAAGGCCGTATTTATGCAAAAATATAATATGTAAATTGAATCATACAACTATATGATTCGTATTTCTACAAAATATGTTATTATATTATGGGTTCTATTTCATACTTGATATTATTAATGAGGAAAATTGAGGACTACAATAGATTGTCTAAAGTCCCCTCGTATTATGTATAATATATTTAAATATAAAATTAAAACAGCACTTTAAAAAAAAAATCCTGGCTACGCGCCTACATCGCGTAATACGTAATATATACTGAGTACATTGTACTTAATTACTTAAGTATCTATATAGTCTATAAAAGTAGCTGTTTTGTTTCACAAAACTCATAATTTATATCTATAGGAATATATGGGTTTATTTCAATGTGCGATTAAAATAATTATCAACGTGGGTATATTATTTTAGTCGTTGCGTGGTAGATCACGAAGTAAATAACATTAGGACCTGGTGTATATATATCATTACGAGTATATACAATATATTATTTTAATAATATGTACTTGTATTTGTGCCATTGAGTTGTATTTATGTACGGGGAGGGTTTTAGACTTTCCCATGGAACATTTTAATCCATTTCACAAGATTTTATGTATATATTTTTTAAATTAAAATTAATTATTATTATTTATTAGTTTTATACTACATCTTTTAAAGGTTTTCTTATTGTATGTTTATTTTTATTTTCAAGATTCTATACAATTTTTTTTTAACTAAATAATTGTATATAAATAACTAAGACAAGGGGTGGAAAATCTTAGCCGAGCATTTGCTATTTAAGAATTTTAATATCATTTTTATTTATTTAATATTTGTAAATACGCCTCTGTGTATGTGTATGTATATTCATTTTATCTAAGTACATTATATACTGTAATACGTGCTATTTTCCATTAAGAAACTGATACCTATCGATACTCAATGCACTATAAAGATCTTTGAAGTTTAAAATGATATATGTCAGCTGTTCTGAATATAATAATAGTAGCAATAACGGCAATTCGATACCATGTAAATGGCCACAGGTTATGTAAAATATAAAATATAATGAGAAGTAAAAAAAAAAGTATTCGACTTTCATACGTGACCCATTAACGTCAACATATAAATTATATACAAAATATAATATAATATATAGAGCCATTATAATTCTGTGCGTTGCAAATTTCTTATGACAATAAGTATACAATTATCCGTTTCCTTGGAGATACTTTGCCATTACGGAGCGTGAATTTGCCAATCAAATAAACCTACATATATTATAATATATATATATATAGATACGCACGGCCATGAATTATAGACATTTTTAATGTAATTGTATGTTTAAGTGCAATAGTCGAACAACAGCTTTTTTTTATACTCGAACAATCATTTTTATTGCACCTGTATATGCGATTGAATTAAATTTAATATATTATTTGCACACGATTACTGGATAAATATATGTCATTCTAAAAATGAACACCCCTATCTATAAATGTAAATGTGTATTATGTAAATTCGTGTAAAGCTCGGTATAATGGATAGTTGAAATATATTGAGTTAAATATTAGTTTATTTTATTTCATAACATATTACAGTCAATAAATATGACTTAAGTGTTATGAGTATATGACAAAAACATTTAATATTTAAATTTTTATAACATTTTTTAATTTTTTCAGAAAATTAATGGTTTTACAAGTTTAATAACATATTAACTAATATTCAAATATTAAAAGAGTAATTAAGATAGATCACAATTATTAGATACGTAGTATGCAATATTAAACATATAAAATTATATTTTTAATGAAATTTGCGAATAAAATATTTAATATTGGAAATGGTGGCTAGTGGCTACTATGGAAAGTTAGTTATAAAAATTAGTTTTATTAATATATGAACATTGTTATTTTTCTGTAAATATTAATTAATTTCATTAACGATTATTGTTTGAAAAGTTTTAAGTTATTATAATTTGATTGTGCTATAACTGAGTATACACTGTATGCAATATGTTATTAATAGTATGTACAATATGTAGAATATTATAGTTTATAATATACAATATTAAGTATTTAGAGATACTATAATAATAATATATATATATAACTGAAATTACTGAAGTAGGTACCTACAAAAATACCATCGATGAATTAAATATTCGAGTAAAACTATATAATAGCTTTACTCAAAACACTTTATATATCTATGTCCTTTGATAAATTAGTAAATTGTAAAATGTATACCTCATAATATTCATTAAATTTCATCAATTTATCTTTAGTATTTAAATATAACAAGTACTAAATGCCCATGGTAATTCTGGTCATTATGAAATTATTAAAACTTACAAAATTATCAATTACGTAGTGTGTCATTTGTACATAATACCACGTAGTTAAAAAAATATAAAAAGAATTCAATAGAAAATCATTAAAAAAATCGTCTAAAGAATTGTTTTGTAAATATTATATAGTGTAGTTTTAGTACCTGTTATAATTTAAAATTGACCTTAACGTCGATTCTTTAATAATAAAAACAATCATTGACTAGAAAATGAAAATACTAAATAAAACTTTGCCTCAATCAATGCAAAACGAATCTTATTTAGAACATTTTAAAGTAAAGAATATAAACTGTGAATAATTAATTTGGCAGTTTACCATAGATCCCAGAAATAAATATTGTTTTTAATTATTTTATTTATAGACAAAAGATCACAACATGTTTCTTTCTTTTACTACACTGTTGGTTACAACTATTAAGTAATATGAGTTCAGATGAAATTCTAAGAATATTATCTGAATTCCGACTAACAATCATATCATATTATCGATTTACCCTTAAACCAAGTAGGTTTCCGTCTATAGTCGCAATAAAACTCAGAAACTGCTTCCACGGTGATATTTCTAATGTAGGTACTGTGTGCTGTGCTTTTTAACTGTATTATATAAAAAATATTTACACAATTGTGTTTGGTTATAGCTTGTAGCTAAGACGCTTTAAATTTAATAAAATACCATTTACAGTTTATTCTGCTCATAAAAAAGATCTCGACTACGGTATAATACGGTTTTATAGCTGGACTGGGTGGCGATGACGGACAATAGCAGAGTATATACAAAACAATGTGTGAATTAGTTTGCATGCCAGCCGTCAAACGTGGATCGTAAATTGTTTAATATATACATAATACACTACACATTCTTGGGAAATTTATGATGAATAAATAAATTGATGTCAGCGTGGATTGAATGTGCGTCAGGTACCGCCGTCGGATATTGACGAATTGCAATGGGTACATGTTATATTAGGTATATAATTGAAATGTTGAATAAACCCGCGAACAAAAATGTCAATAACAAATAAATAATAATATTATATCATTTATGCGGCAGGATAATTGCAATGCCACCCACACACATTGGTTCGGTCTTTCGGTTTCTCCGTCAGCGTACAAATAATTATAACGATAATATTAATAATACGGTGTGCCGTTGCGTAATATAATTTTTAATTTGTTGTTTTCATTTCCTGTCGCATCACTACTGCGGCCGGAACAAATGAATGTTTGCGGAGCGTTCATCGCTCACACGCGCAGCGGTCTACTGCGTGTTCTGTACTTACCTCAGGTTCAGTTATGTACAGAATATTATTATGCATTTATATAGTTTATACTTCTATAGTGATATGTGTCGTTGTTGTATTGCAATTTATTGGGTTAAGGGCGCGGACATGAACTGTTAGTATGATATAGTAGCCGTCGATTACGGTGCGTGTTGTTTTTACTACACCTCGGTAAGTGGTTATTGTTGTTTCATGATTTCGATTTGATTTGTGTGTCGCTTGAGAAACAAAAAAGGTATGTTTACGTACGTTCTTGGCCGTATATCTAAACGTTTAATACATAGACTAACGTATTTAGTCTATTGGTGGTATTTTGTCTCTAGACTCCAGAGATTTCTTAACTTTTTTACTAGACGGCACATGGTATTTTGTTTAATAGATGTTCGAGGCATACACATTAAAACACATATAAAACATATATATTATATAACTTTATGACTGATGTATTTTAAGGTAATGTTTATCTGAACAATATCAATAAACATAAATAATAAAAATTAAAATGTTCAAGTTAATGAAAAATTATATAATTAAATATAATATTTAACACATAATCTAAAATAAATACTGCGTGGAACACCTGAAGAATTTCACGCCGCATAAGTTGGAAATCGCTGTGCATTGAGTAGAACTTTTCAAACATATAAAATTACTGTTCAAAATATGTAAACGGTTAATCGAAGTAAAATAAAAAAAATAAAATCAAGAATATGCAGGTTATATAGTATTTGTTCACGTGGCGATAACGCGTGACGACCGATCACGGGATCACGTTTAAAATTAACAATCATTAATATTATTTTTTTTTAAAAACCATTACTCGGGCTGAGATTTTTTGAGGAGAAGTCACCCGCATTCACCCACCCTTCGGGACCTAAAAGGTCATGAAATTATATTATTATGGTCTGTATGGAATGGACTCGCCCGCAAGGTAGCACGTTGCAGTGGGATTCGCTGTAAATCCGCCGCCGTCGTCCGTACGACTACGGTGTTAAAATGTTCCGCGTTAATTTAAGCTCGCGTGTAGTAAACTGTAAACAACAGACGTCCGGGACATGTGACCGGCGCACGAACGGGCGAGTGGCCTGGAGTCTTATTATAAATGTAATAACATCGGAGCAACAGTATTTTAGGAGTATTTTATACGAATTATAATATTATATATAATAACTATTATAACGACCGCGTCCCGCGATCTCCCGCGGGATGTGTACACCGTCGCCGCATCCGCGCGTATCAAGTTTACGCTATTTCAGCCGATAATACGGAGCGGTCTACGTGACGACCGACACGTCCGTCCGTCGCGCCTTCTGACACCGCCACCCACCACGCACCACCAACCGCAGCCACCGTGCGCGATATACATTATATACAGTGCACGCCACGAACCACGAAACATATAATATAACAATATGGGCGCCAAGTATGCTCACTCCCGTTTTCGTCTTCAATAACGCAGTTATTTAAAAACTGATTTTTGGAATTTCAAATACTCGACTATATTTTCGAATTCTTGACATGTTTGTGTACTACGTGCATAACTATTGTATTTCAAATGACAATCTCCCTTTTATAAACAGTAAATTGTTTGGTGTATAATTATTTTTCTGAAAATGTTGACGTATCAAAATCAAAATCCAAACAAGTAGTTTTTGAGTTATTTAACTTTGTGTAATGAGGTGATAATAGAATTATGATACTTACATCAACATTTTTAAAAAACCACTCACTACATAATTTACACTAAAAGAGGGGATTATGATTTGAAACAAAAACAGAAGTTTGTATCGTCAAAGGACACTCCTTAAGAATTAGTAAGAATGTGAATGATCAGCTTGGTGAATCCCTCTGTATACCGAAGGCAACCAAACGGTTGATCGTCAAACAGTTTCAAAGTGCCATTGCCGATATAACACGATCAGTGTCGGTGCTACGATTTGCGAAACCTGTGAAATTAATAAAAGCGAGGCCCTCGGGTCAGATTCGGTCGAGGAATCGGAACTATAGGGTCCTTAATTCTATAATAATGACATTCTTCCCGGTTTAATAGTTCACTAATCACACTCTATCTTATTCATAGATACCAATTAGAATAGATACAAATATTACTCTTACAATGACTAAAAAAGCGCGAAGCCGAGTAGCTTCCCCACTTCCTGCACATCCCCCTTTGTCATCCACACTGTGCACGCAATACGATATTATTATTATAATATTAATAATATGTGTACATCTGTGGTGCCGGTGGCGGCGGCAGCGGCAGTGGCCGAAATAAACGGCACGTGCGCCGCCGAAACGACGAGAGGAGAGCACGTGCGCACGACGGTCGGCAACACTGAATCGGCGGTGGCGGCCAAACCGTTGCAAAAAGCCCGGGGGTCGACGCGCTTGCCGCCGCAGACAACAACAACAAACGCTGAGCGCCGGCGGCCGTTGTCGTTGACCCAATTACATCGTCGTCGTCGTCGTCGTCGGCGGGCGGCCCTCGCGCTTATTTACCAACGACGCATTATTGCTACCGCCGCCGCCGCTCGACCCCTCTTCATTCTTGCCACTCGCGAGCGTTTCCTATTCACCGCTGCTGGCCACGTTTTGATACTATATATACAGCGCGATTCGCCAGGTGCTCGTGTCCCGGTTGGCAGTAAAACTGGTGAAAACGAGCTGTGGCGGAAAACTCTTCGAGTCCAGCCGTGACTTATTGGCGGACTAGGACGGCTGCTGATATTCTTTTCGATTTCCACGTTTTACCGTGATTTAATCGTAATTATATCGTTCAATATCAAAATATTGATTGTGTCGTTCTTAAATGTTATCGCCTTTTGATTTTCCAAGCTTCATCGTCCTCGTTTCACGTAAAACATGCGTATATAAAGACCAAACTTTAAAATATACGAAGATGTTTTTAATGGTATTCAAGAATTATTCTGTTATATCGACACGACTTTACAAGTAGTTATTATTATTATTTCAATGTGATCCTTTTAAGTTTCAAATTATCAGTCAGATGACTTTTTTTTACGCTTTTAAGTAAATTGAATTGAGTCTTTGTTAGTAAAAAAAAAAAAATGATTATCCTCCCTTAAATGCTATAAAAAAATGCAAGTATTTTAAGAATGTGTACTTAAAAATTCCAAAAATGAGAACTTTAATTAAATGTCTGATTAAAGGATAAAATTGGGGAGTATGCGTGTTTGGTGAATCACTCTGTATAACATCTGCCACTCACCCCTTTTCATTCTTTACGCGCCTTGCGACGTGGTTTTACTACATTTTTTTCCTTTTCAGACGATAGGCGGACGGATGAACAAAAATCAGATACGAAGAAATAGTCGAAATCAGTTTAGCAGACGACGTCGGAAGCGTTGAGATCATAGAGATTTAAATCCAGAAGTATAATTTGTTGGATTCAATAAGGATGTGCGTTTTTGTCCCACGACACTTTTTTTCATAGTACACCACATAAACAAAATAAACAGTGTAAAAAAATAAAAATACATATTGTCATTTCGGGAATAAAGTGCAGATTGGTTTTGGAACCTTTGCATTGATTATAGACTTATTTTTTTATTTTGCATATGAAAAATGTGAAACAACTTAACTCTGACGTACCCACGCGATCAGTAACTTTTGTCGTTGCCAAACTTTTCTTAAAAAATGAATTATAGCATAGTGATAAATTGTAATGTGAATTTTGAACCAATAAATCTTAACTCCGTGTATTATGTTTTTAATTTTAATTTGTACCGGGACCGTAGTTTTGGTCAGGCATACAATTCCTAATTATATAATACTTGAGTAGCTTGTAATTGTTGTTATTTACTTTACCTTTTGCACTGTAGAGCTGTTTCGATTGCGCGTCACAAAATTATTAATTGTAGTAATTACTCTACACAACACGCTCCACACTACAACAATAACACGCACATACACAATTATTTACGCGTTTGTACCTACTAATTAGTAGATACCTAAGTATATAATAGCAATATTTTTATATCATAGTGTCACGTTTTCGCCTTAAATTATAGTGTAGTCATATATATGTATAATTGTGGAAAGAAAGAAACAGTAAGGATAAGACAATATTTGGTCTGCCATTCGTTATTTATATAGTCACTTTATCGACAGACAGTAATTTGTTTATAGAAGATATCTCTTCGTCTGTCTATTCATGAAAATTAAAGATAGACATTTTACGCGTTGTTAAGTGTATAAGTGTATATATTATTGTGTATAAAGATGTGGTATATATCGATATTAAGAGCGTGCGTGGTCTACCACGGGCCATATTGTTTGATCGATTTATGCGAAGTCACGATATCGCAAAAGGTAGTTGTTGCATGTGCCACTGGGTTAGGTATTTAGGTTTCTATAAATGTAACAAATTAACCAACATATTAAGATTAATATTATATTGTATTATGTATATAGTATATACACAATACATATAGATAATTGTATATAAATATTTTATTTTGTTTTGACTAAGAGTGGTATCAAGTGGCTGGAGTGGAAACTGAGAAGAAATACATTTATTTTTATTGAATTATTGTAATCATATCTATATAATATTTTTATTAAATTAAAAAAAATGTGTATAATAAAATCCGAAACCCTGGTGTATAAATTTGATATTCATCTAAAGATGGTGCGTTTCAATTGGTAGTGTTTTTTGGTAAATATTTGTTTTGGGTATTGGCTCAGATTAAAATAATTCCTGATAGTGCATTATAATTACAAATTTTCTTCTTTTATACGCATACATAGGTCAACACAAAATATCACTATGTATTTGGTAGAAACTTGATAATTTAAAAACTAAAAACTTACATTTTATTCTACATTATAATAATAGATAACCTATAAAAAAATGGTAACAAAATTAAACTGCAAGTCATGAGATTACTATTAACGGATTTTTAGTTTATAAATTATAATAATATACTCCTTTAGACTCATTTAGAGATTTACAACAAGTTTTTTATGGTTCCTATTTAACAAGAAACTTAAATGTGGATGTTTTTAAAAATTTTGTAGGCTCGATTGAAGATAGTATAAAATATTGGACGTCGTTTTTGGTGTGATGAAGTATATCATATCATAGTTTGACCTACATAAAGTATGTTATACCTAGAGTGGCTAATTATATATAGTAAATATAATAATTTGAATAAGTAGCGTATAAATGATCGGGTATTCAAGGACTATAAAACAAATATTAAAATATCGTCCGTGTCAATACCTTAGCTGTCATAAAACCATAGTACCCTGATACTCCAAAAATAATAATATATAGAGGTACTCCACGTCAAGGATAAGAGCCTGTATTCGTCTTCGTATGAATTTAAAATACATCGTAGCTAGTAGAGCTAGTACCCACGTCTATTAAATGTATTTAAAAATACATTTGAATGTGTATATTTAGTTACGTATAGCCATATAGTTGCATTGCTCATCAATATCAGTCTATAACAACACAAGCCGTGATTTCTATACAAATATTGTGGACTAAACCATTGTCAAGTCGTCAAATGTATTGTGGGACACCATTTTAATGTACCATGTTATCTAATGGAAAAAAGAGTATACACAAGGCTTTTTAACTATTTATAGAAAGAAATTTTGTCTTTTCAACTAGGGTTTATCTAGTTCTAACTTTTGGTTTTTTTTGTATTGTGTGTAATTAATTAACTAATTGCTTACTTTTTTTAAATAAATGCAAGCGTCCCTGAAATACTTAAATTAAAATTTGTTTGCTTATCAGCGTGATGGACACGTAACAATTATAAAAGTAACAAAATATTTCAATTCAGTGACATGTATTACACGTTTCACTAAAATAATTCATAATTCGAAAAACATACGAATACAAACTTCATGTTTTTAATATCCATATATATATTTGTTGATACAGATAATTTCAAGATTATTGGTTCTAAAAAAACTATTACTGGATATTTGCCGTATACGATAAATATAATATATAGTTGAACGGAATAATCATAAAAGAATTGATAATACAATAATTGCAAAAATATTATTATACGTAAATACAAAAATATAAACTCATCAATAAAGAAAAATGTTTTATGGAATAAACCGGTTAATCGGATCAAAATGATATCAAAAGCAATGTGATCACATTAAGTCCGTTCACTGTGTTATATATTTGTCGTAACATACGTAAAATAAGTAAAATACTGTAAATATAGTTCAACATTACAATATTGATGGTAATTAAAACTATAGGTAAAAATAATATTTATAACGTGTATTAGGTATATTATTATTATAATATAATATATAACCATATTAGACTAAAATGTATCAATAACAAGTTTTTATTGAAGAAGTAGAAATAAATGCTTAGGTTTACACCTTTAAGTCCTATTATACTTATATGCAATAATACACTAAAGTATGCTTTGAAATAAACCAATATTTGAAATTAAAAAAAATTATATTTTGAAAAAGTTAATTAACTTTCTTCGTTATCTACATTGTACACACCAAAGCATGTAATGAAAATTGGTGCACACGGTAATATTTTGACAAACTATGACGGACAATGAAAGTTTATTTTTTACACACAATGCTAGTATATTCGAATGGCATAATTAAAAAATTTGCAAAATATGTTTTTAATTTGTTTAATAATATACTAAAGTGTACATTTATAATATACAGTACTGACAAAAGATAAAATGGGAAAAATAAAATTTTAAATATTAGTTGCTAAGTGTTAAGAAACATATCATGTATAACTCACATAGCTCTGCGACTTCTTTAGATAAATATGTATTTACTAAAAGTCCTTAAGTATAAACATTACGCATTTAATGCGTAAAAGTTTTCAGGAATATTATCCCTTTAAGTACTCTATATCAAAAATTTAAAATTATAATCATGTTTTGAAAACCAAAAGTAGGTTTTCAATATTTTTTAAATGTGTATAGCAAATAAAATTTAAAAATATTTCCCAAAATAAAAAAAGTTGTTGGTTAAAACATACTTTATGTCATAGGGATTCGTATTAATATAATAATAATTTTTTTTTCATTATTCAATAAAACTGGTTTCTCACTATAAATGTGTGTTACCTACATACTCTTATATATTTGGTCGTATAACATAATTTTTATAACTTTTTCAGTTTTTCTATAGTAAATATAAATTTAGTTAATTGTAATTTATAAGTACTATTTATTATTTACTAACGATAAATAATATCGGACTACCTACATAATGTGTTGGATAGTAGACGCTAAGAAACGTCTGAATCATAGCGGTTCTATTATTATACTAACCACTTTCAAGAAAGTGGTTTAAGGTTATTTGAAGAACAAAAATGCAATGAATATCATCAACAGTAATAAACATTTACATTTTTAATTATATAATTAGAATTTGAAAAACAACTAAACTTATAGTATTATAACCTGGCTGGTAAAAAATATTACAACTTTGTATATCTGCAGATACTAATAATGAGTGAAATTTAATTAATAAACTAAGGAAAAAATACATTACAATTTAAAATGAAAGTAAAAATAACCTATAGCCCCTATAGGGCTATATCCTATAGGTTAGTAAGGTGATATTGGTTTAGGTGATACTTAAATCCATGTTCATTTGGTAAATTAATTACAATAGGTGGCTTAAAAAACATATAACATTATAAAATCAATACATTATTGTCTCTACACTCAGAATCTAAAATATATCTATAATATTACCAAGAAGATTCTTGGGTAAACAGTTAATAATGTTTTATTTAAATACATATATTATTATTTACGTTAAAATATATATAGGTACTGTCGGTACTGAATTTCAATAGTATAATATGCAGATGATTGAACATTTTTTTCTAATTAGGTGTATAAATTATTATCTCTTTCCAAAGGTTTATAACTATTTTATTTAAATAATTATTTATATCATAAATAACCATTTCAATATTTTAAAGCTAAAGAACATTATTTTTTGCATACCTAAATTAAAAGTGTTAAATATGTATTTTGTTACAACTGCCAGTTGTTAAGTTTTTTAAATGAAAAATTCTGGAATTAGTGATGTTATAAAATATAAATATAATCATTTTTATCTATAGTTAGAATATAAATATACATAATACATCTTGTCCTTATTTATTATTCGTTTCAAACCTGCAATGTTTAATTAAAACCATTATATTTTGTTTACAACAGTATTGATATTTATATTTTTTGTACTTGCTTCAGTAATAAATTAAAATAAAATGATTTTTACTTGATATAAAGCTACTTTTTAAATATTTTAATTGTATTAATACTATTGTCAATAGTATAATTAGTGTAATAGTGCTTGCACAGTAATTATTTTTTTTTAAATGTTTATATTAACTTATATACAAATAATTAATCATTAACGTCATACAAATACTTTAGGCACCTATCTACACCCTGTATAAGTTAAAATTTAATAACATCTTAAATAAATACTGTAAAACAATAAAAAAATATTTTAGCACAAAAATACCCGTTTTTCCTAATTATAAAAAAAGTACTGGGTATTTTATTTTTAACTCTCTGAAGTACAAATTAGATTGAATTTTCTTTCTTAAACTACCCTCAAAGTTGAAAATCGAAACGTTTTATCGGCATTCGACAATTTATCGTGTACTCAAACTCATATAAAAAAAACACATCATTATAAAATCAATACATTCATCGTTCCATTCAGAATCTAAAAAAAAAATTAATTAATTTACCGAGATTAAATTGATAACATACCTACATTGTAACTATATATTTTATTTCTTAATATTCATTATTCATAGTAATGAACAATGAATAATGGTTATAATAAAGTTTTATCTATTATAAAACCTTTCATTCCGGATTCACTAAGACGTTTAAATTTTTTAATTATTAATATATATTACAATAATTGGGCCTGTTCTCACTTCACATAAATATGTTATTCTAAAAACTGTATTTTATCTAAATTATATATATTTATTACAACATTAATCACTGTGAACGAAAAACCATGATGCACAAATTTAATTAATTTAGTTTTAAGAACATTAAAAATCAATTTGCAAATTGTTGAGATTTAGAATTTTTGAGGAGTTTATATGATATCATTAAATGTATGTGAAACCTTGTATTACATTTAAAAGATTTTTGACCGATCAAAAAAAATTTATATAGTATTATAGTTGGTCGTAAATATTATTCATAATATTATTAAAACCGTAGGTAGTTATTGCTTGCAATGTTTTATAGGATTTATTAAGAGTTTTTGTATTACGTATATGATAATAATTAAATTAGATTATAATATATCTCTGTGTATTTTTTCATCGTATGATAAATAAATACGTGTGTTTAAAAATCATACAAAATGTTCAAATACATCAATTTTAAAACTATCATTAATTATATCGTTAGCAATTGTCGTTATTATTTATAATAATTAAATGTCTTATCATTCTCAAAAATTTTATTTAAAGATTATTTATTAGAGAAAATATAAATTACAATTGTTTGCTAAGTTATCAAATTAAAATATTGTTTATGTGTAAAAATAGTAAAAATTAATCATATAATCTTTGTTAAATTTTTTTTTTTTATACTTGATAAATGTTGTTTAAACTAATTATCTTTTCTATCTTTTAATTATATCATTAAACGATAAAGTGTTTATAAACAAGTGTACTCTTAAGTTCCTAAATTATGAAACAAGCATTATGGAAATTCGGAAAATTGCCATTTTGAAACTATTTCTAATAGTTTTCAAGAATATTTCGTAAATATTTGAATAAACAAGAAAATGTAGGTAAAATATTTTAAACAAAATTTACATAGTAAGTATACATAATTATTCAAAGAATATTAATTTTATATTCTCATACACATTAAATACTAATCTTTATTCTTTAAGTATTTTAAAGGCAGTACAATATATTTTTATTTTATTTTGGACAATGGAGCCTAAATGTATAATTAGAGCATTTTTTTTTCATTATTATTTTATAGAATTTAAAAGAATGAATTGGTAAGTTTAAAATTTCAATACTAGATTCATAATTTTACATAGAAGTCAGTTTAAAAAAAATAATATTAGTGGATTTTTTAGTATTATAAACTTTCAAAGTTTTAATTATGATAAACGTTTTTAGCTCCATGATAATATTATTAGAATTCTTTTAATAGATTTTGTAGGTTTGATGGCTTGAAAATTAACACTTGACATTTAAATAAAGGATTAATCAATTTATGTTTTAAACGTGTACCTAAGTTTTTTTTACGAGCACTTATAAAATCTAATTTATGTCTTTTAAACAGTATACTCATAGTTAAGTCTTAACCATGTTCTATATACTGTTGAGGTACTAGTATACTACTCATATAGTTGTATACATTTAAATTTATATTTAAAATATTAGGATTCATGCTATAGTTAAATATTTTATGTCATATAGGTACTTGATTTAACGGCAAATACAAATAAATAAAAATACAGTAATATAAGATAAAAATTAGAACAAATTATAATATATATCTATAATTAATTTAAAATAATAATTAGAATAAATAATATTTATTTAATAAATATATATTGAACTATATACATTTTAATTTAAAATATATTCGTATTCTAAACGATTAAGTGAATACATTGCATTTAATATATCTAATAAAGCGATACAATTTCTCATATAACAATAGATGTTTAGTATAATAGTATATAGTATACTATATTTCAGTTGAACAAAAGCCAAATCAAAATTTTTTATTGACACCAATCCACTATTCAAAACGTATGTAAACACCTCAACAGTTCACCTCCCATAGGACTCAGTTCAGTCATTATAAATATTTTTAGAGGATTTCACAAAAATCATCAGTCCACTAATGATTATATTATCCCATATCTTTATTGAATAGGTTGGTATAAAACTACTAGTTTTAAAATAACTTAGTGTAATAATGAATACATTTGAATCATTAATTTATTTCACATCATATAATGTTTTTTCTTATTCCTCTTATTTAATTTATAAGATTACCTGCTATTATTATATAAATTAAATTGTTGTGCTTATTGCTAAAAGATATATTTTAAATAAGAACACTTTAAAAAAAGTAAAGAAAATCAATTATAAATACTAAACATGAAAATTCCAAAATAGTAGTTAATGAAATGTATTCTTCAGAGTCCATTGATCTATCTTAAAAGCTCACATATAAATATAGACATATGTTAATATATATATCTATATATAATATATATTAATTATAGTATTAATATCTCATTCATCTGTAGTTCACTTTTTAATATTAATGCAAAAATATAAATATCAGTACATAGCAGGCGCGTATCCAAAATCTTGCTATAGAAAGAAAATAAATAATAATGATAAAGAGAGTGGTGATAAAAATAATGAATTTCATCATAAATAATTAATATCATAAAGCACAAATCGGACAGTTTTCGTAGCATGTTCTAATATAATGTTTCAAAGAGTTAAAATTTGTTTCATAAAATATAGGACACAATGCCGTATTGCCGTACATGCTATACTTTGATTTTCAGTTGATGTACCTATATATAACTATACAACATTTTAAAGGTATTAAAACAAAATATAAATTATGGATACAATACACATTTATTGGAGTTTCGCTTACCTTGGCACAAAATAGTGACGTATTACGTATTATTTTAAATCATAGAACAATTAATACTACTATAACTATTTTTATTTTTTTTTTAAATTTTTTAAACTAAATAATTAATTTTTTTATTATTTAATTATTTCCACAAACAAATCACTAGTTTATTACAACAATTTTCAATTATATTGAATTTAAAATAAAACTTAAAATGCTTAAATCATCAAAAGATTAAAATTGCAAAGTTAGATATTTAAGTTTTTTAAATTTTTAATGTAGGCATTTAGTTAAAAATTAATCTTGTATTAAAATGTCATGTTTTAATACCCAAAAATATAAATTCTATAAAAAATAAATCTAAAAACTAAAAATATAACATCTATAAATTCACTGTAATTAAAATGTTAAACCTTCATAAAAATATAAATTTGTTTATTAAAACGTTTAAGATGTTAAATTATTTTGTTAACATTAACATATATGATTGTAAAAAAAATGTAAATTAAAACAATTTAAAATACAAATTGTATCAAAAAATCACGAATGTTAAAAATGTACAAAATTATGATGACTATGTTAAATTTTTTTAAGAATTTCTTTTGTGTATTATTAAATACATAAGTAATTATTGAAAAATTCAAATCTTTGGGATTTAAATTTACCTATTAACTTTTTAATGTTAGCAAAAATCAGAATTTATTTTGTAGAATGTTTATTGAACAATTCGCTATTGATTATTTAAACAATTCCAAAAATATGTTGAACAGAAATAGAATGTATTTTACATTATGGAATTTCGATGGGAGTAGTGCAGAGCCCTAGGCGCTCTATATAAGTTTACTTGTATTATAATAAGAAACTATTAACTGATATAGTATAACTATTAATTTTGTATACACCTACACTTACGTTATTAAGTATAAAATATTCTGAAAACAATATAGTAGTAATAAACTATATCAATTATCAAATACGTATTAATATATTCCTGCTTGAAAATAACTAGTGAATAACATTCTTTGCATTTCTTACACTGTTAACGTAGTATAATATGCCATTTTAAAATTGAAATTATTTTCCACAATCATTCACCAAAGTTTTTGTAAATATTTTACTAATAAAAAAAAAATTAATATTATAACTAAATAAATTATAATATATCCTTAGAAAAAAAAATTGAACCTACAGAAATGTTTTTTAATTTTTTTAATTTGTATATTTCATTTTATTTGATAATATTCTAAACAACAATATTATGTTTTCGTTATTTTAAAAATACTCATTTTCATGGTGGAAGATTATGTTTTTATACGTTCACGCCGAAATATAAATGTGCTACAATACTATTTTAATGGGCGAAAATATTAGCCACAAGATTAATGGACCAAACAAGGTCGACGTGGCGTAAACTATAAACTGTAAACATAATCGGACCAAATCCTACGAACGATAGATTCAATGTCATAAAACACTAATTTTCAACTGAATATTGTCTAAAATATAACTTCAGTGACATTTATATTATATTGGTTATATTTCAGTTTTAATTGCTTTTTGGGGCATTTACAATGTTTTTCTAGAAACTTGAAGGTAGTTTCTTAAGTATACTTATATTATACTTTACTTCATATAGTGCCATTAAAAATAATTTCAATGCAGTTTTCTTTTTTTACACAAGGTTAGGTACCTATAGATATAAAAATATATTAAATTGTATTCGTATTTCATTTTATTATTGCATATTAATTTATTGTTAAATTTATTCAAACATTTTTGTGCGTAGCAAAAAAAATTATTGAAAAAAATTTCTTATTGATCAAAAGAAAAAAAAACTCTTTATAGCATTAATATAATATCTATACAAAATAAATAATAATAGTAAAAATGTCATACCTTTTTGTTGATGTAGGAACTAATGCTGCCCCTTCTGGCCTCGGACAGCCGGCGATCGTCAAAAGACATCCAAAAAAACTAATTGGAAACCGTTTTTGACGAAAAATATTTAGAATTAATTTAATTTTAATGTAAATACGCTGTATAAACACACAAACCAAACAAATGTGTTTATGTATATCGATATAGTGCGTATACAAATATTACAAACTATACGTATAAACTTATGCGTGTAAATTTAAATATTGGTGAAAAAATTAATTACATTTACTAACACCGTACTTATGATAATACGAAAATAGTTTAGCGAGGGGCGTGCGAATCGTACTGACGCAAGCGGACCGCGAGTGTAAGGAAAACATTTTTTTGGCATCGTTCCTGCGATGCGGACCAAAATAGACGTCACACTCGGCCTTCTGAGCTTTTATACCGCTGCCACCGCCGCTGCTTTGGTTAGATACGATGTATTATTATTATATATATATGACCATACTGCAGCAACTGCGACTCTATACGGTCGGCCTTTTTCCCACCAACCGACTAATTGTCGATTTCACTTACGATTATGACTGTCACACACGCATATTTTACACATACGACTAAAAAAAAAACACACACACACAAAATTGTGTATTTTAATGTTATTACTCTCTTCAAATTTGCATCACACCGTTACGCGAAGGGCGTAATATTCGTGAATAAATGAGACTTAAAAAAACGAATGATGATAAAAATAAAAAATAAAATTAATAATTATAACAATTATATTCAAATAAAATGTAATAATATTAATCGCGATATATGTATGTTATCATAGGAAGGTACTAGGTACCTACTACAATGCGAATTTAACTTACAATAAACATTTTTTAATATCATAAATATTATTATTTTAAGTCGCAATGGATGATAATAATAACTACATGTTATTATATTATATTCGTATTTTAACGTTAAGCTCGTGTATATTACAATTGTACTTTATAATTAAGTATACGATATATGTGTTGTATACCGTAAGGAGAAAGTGTCTACTGTAATGATTTTTCATATAAATATTTAACAGTCTTGTACACGATAAATGATGCATAGATACTAGATTTAAATATTAAATTATAATTATTAGCATATTATATAATATGGGTTTATGATATTATAAAACATTGTTGTAGAGGTAACATACCCTTTAACATTAAATTATAGTTTATTACTGTAAATAATATTACAACAGAAAACAAAAATATAGCACCGAAATAATAATGTATATTATGTAGGTATAATATTATTATACACTTATTTTACAAAATAGTTTTTTTTTTTTATAAATGCGCATTTAATGGCAGTTAAAGTTCTAGTGTTATTGCAGTACAATCACGGATTTAATATCAACCTTCGTAACAATAAAATAAAACTATAAAGCTTGGTAAAATAAACATATACATCTTTGTTTCTTTTGTACCTACTTATTATCGTTTCAAAAAAAAGAAAAAAAAAAAAAAGAAACTACTTAAAAATAAATAAATTTTAAATATAATTTATATATTAATATTAACTATTAATAAGCCCGTTTTTGATTAATATAATATTTATATTCAAAAGAATATCATACCCAATCTATATAGACTATATAGTCTAAAGTCAATAATCATCTATATTATATTATTATTGGTATGTTTATCCAAGTATCTAGAAACGCATTTTGTTAGCAGGTAATTCATCGCAAGCAAAACTGCTTTTAAATTTTGGATTCTTCTATTAGTGATAATCTGATGTAGTATAAGGATGTAACTGAGTAAAATAATCAACTTAAAATATTTAAAAACAGTTCGGTATACACTTAATTATTGGTCACTGCGACATTAATTGTCGTAAGCGACAATACAAAAATAATGAATATACCTAACATAATAATAATATAATTAACAGTAGGTATTGTAAAATAACTATTGGTAAATATAAAACACCTACATGGAAATTTATATTATCTATAAATAAATATTAAGTCAACAGGTACACCTAATGCCTGATACAGTGATATGGTTATGAATTTGATTTATGACAAGTACCATTCATATAATAATATTATACATAGGTATCTACTGATAATTAGTTGTTGGTACCTAGTTGAGATTATATTATAAAATAAATATTTATAGGTTGAGTTTAAAATACTACCATACTATCTACACGTTAGTATGTTACAAAGTCATTGAGTTTAAATCATTGAAGCATATTTAGATATAAGAAATTAAAAAAAAATAAAGATTCTAGGGATGATATTATGTAGTTATCTAAGTGTATTAAGATTAACATTTTTTAAAAATAAATAAAGATTTTAAATGATATTGCGGTTGTAAATACAGCTAAAATATTAAATATTGAAATAGAACATTTCTGCACTGGTTAGAATGGTTTTATTCAAATAATAATAATAATACACGAGTCTTTTAAATAAAACCATGGCACATTTATGTCACGGTAAAGCTTGATATATTGTTCACTAAGTTATCTTTTATACTAATGTTGTCAACTATAATAAACAGACGTATTATTGTTTTTGTTTATCGCATGGATGGTTTATCCATATGTATAGTTTATACTCAAATGTTTGATTATATGGTTTGATACTTAATGCTTATTGTATATAGGTACCTAGCAAAATTTGATTAATTTGAAAGGATTATTCTCGATTTACGTAATTTCAATTTAGTGTTCCGTCTGATAGTAGTGATAGTATTAGAAATGAGTAATATTAAATATGAAGTTATTGTGGATTATAATATACTGTTGATATAAGTCCTACAATAATAATACAATGTTTGATATCATACATTTTAAATTCTGATTGGAGCGATGAATGTATTTTACAATAATAATGAATATTTTGTTATTTGACTGTACATAATATAATAGGTAATATGCAAAAATATGTCGATCTTCATTTTCGGGAATGATTTCTATTATATAAAAATTAAATATGATTGGTACTTTTGAAAGGTAAAAATGTCTAGTATATTTCAAAATAACCAAAAAAAAATTAAGGACAAACGGAAATGTTTTTATTCTCCGCTAGTGTAAATTTATAGGTATCTATAATAATGTTTATTGTAACTAACTTACTAACTACCTACTTACTAACATTGGTCATTTTGCATCACTGTAAAAAAAAAACTAAGAAATATTCTGGTATAAATGGAATTGGACTGCCTATATATTAATATATTATATGATACGACTACATTAATTTATATTACCTACCAATTATATATACGATTTAAATGAGTAGACGGTACTTGGAATGTGCCAAAAAGTTCTTCATATAATTTTACTGATGAAACCAAATCAGTTTTGACTGAACCAGTTGGTATGTATGTGTATCTATATTTTGAAAAGAAAATTTTTAATACAAGTGGTACACTGTACAATTCCAACATCATATTCCGAGAATACCTTATTATATTTAAGAAACAATTCACCTAGCTATGGTCAAATATTTTTTAATTCCCAGGTTTTAGGTTTTCAAAATATGTTTCAGACACTCAACGATAACTTCCAGCGCCTTATCAATTTATCATTATCTTCCAATGTAACTAACATTTTTTTTCCAGTTTAAATATTTTAACTTTTATGATTTCTCAAAAATAAGTACATTTAATACATATACAAGTTTTTTCTTTTCGTTAATAACGATCTTTCCAAAGTACCATTCACGCTAAAGCTAGTTTTAAAATTTTAAAGATGTTCCAATTATAATGCACTTACAATATTTTGTACAGGCGCGTAATCAGGAGTTTCAAAGGGGGGGGGGTGTTATTCAAAATTAATTAACAAAATTATACACTTAAAATTAATAACTTTACGTATACTTTATTGTACAAACGCATTACAAGTGAAAAGATAATAGTTTATTAATTTTAATTAATGTTATTTAATTATTATTAATAAAAAAAAAAAATGTAATCTATGAGTACCTATACCACGGTTGAAGTGGGAAGGGTTTCTACAACCTGTAACACATCCCCCTGGCTACGCGCCCAGAGGCCTGACTTTGTATGTTTATTTATTTTACCCAAAAACGAGTTCACAGAAAAAAACGATATTTTACTAAAACTGCCTATTTGCTATTATTAATGTTAAATTTTACTTAAACAAACGGCATACTTACTGTACATACATTTAAGTTACAAACGTAATTTTTAAATATATTTAAACAAAATGACCGTTCCATTTCACCTTATTGAGTTTTGATTGATATTTGATATTTAAGATGACTCATTAGCAAAAATTTAAAAGGATAGAGAATAGAAATACGATAACGTCGATAACATTTATGTATCACCAAAATAAAAATTAATTTTTTGAAAATTGAAATATGAGTCAGTTTTCCAGTGGGAATGAAGATCCAATTACCTATTGGTAATTCCGAGGAAAAATAATTTAGCTATTTGCCAAAAAAAAAAAATTCGCTCATAAAATATATCGGGTATAATAAATATTACCTACTTGTAGGTATAGATACAAATATGTACATTTTTTAAATGATTTATTAAAATGTAGCAACCTTTAACGTTTATGTGAAAAGTAAAATTTAGGATAACATAATGCTACTTAAATTCAACCTATACTTAAAACTTGTTTTAGAAGTTTGCTGATAATGCTGACCCAGTATCATATATCTCACATCCATTACTACCTAGTCCTCATATTATGAAACGGTAATAAATACCTATCACAGTAATTTATCGAATCAGCGAAGTTATCCGTAGGTAGGTACTACGTAGTAAAACTTTTAGGTATAAAATAAAATTGTTTAATTTAAAATATTTATTTAATAAAAATATAATATCTTATATTATTATAACTAACCCACATAAAAAACTTTTTTTTGAAAAATTAAAATATGAACATAATATTATATTATACAATGTAATCATGATATAATGGAAGAGGTTTTAATGGCGAAAAATTTGTCTCGTCCAGTAAAAATAATTTTATTTAATATAGTTTTGTATTCATAACATCTGCTTCATAAATCTCAACGAAAAGCCATGTCGTGTGACGTTTGGCCCTTTTGAGGGATTATAGGTACTGAGCGTCTGCGCATCTACTGTTCAAGGGGAACACTTTTTTACTTTGACTAAGATAAACATATTTTTAAATTTGTAATTCGTTTTCGAAAGGATGATAGATACACATACAACTATATAATGACAGGCGCAGACTGGTAAAAAAGGGCACGAGATGCTATATAATTTAAAGAGCAAATAGCATAAATTTACACAATATTAGCAAAAAAATTTGGGCAAATTTATGGCCCGCCCCTCAAAAAAAAATAAAAATAAAATAAAAAATCAATGTTACATTATGTTAATAATAAATTAATAAAGAAACGTATAAAAAAAACTGCTCACTGATTAACCTATTTCCTTAATAGCTACTTAAATGTATTCTTTATGATTATTGTTATTATAATATTTTACAAATACCTAATAGATCTACCCACAACTTAATTAGAGGATTGTAACTTTCGCCTTCAAAATTCACATTTATTTTAAGTAGATTAGTAGAGTAATTAAGACACATTTATACCGATAGATAGGAAAAATATATTTTAGGGCAAGGGATGCTGTAGCATCCCAGCCAGTCTGCCTCCGTGCCTGTATATAGATACAAATATATTTAAATCTATATTTTTTCTTTGTAAATATTTAGATAAATTATAATAAATAGTTAGTAGCAGGTTACTTACTTAGTTATAAGTTATAACTCAATAGTTTTTAATATACAGATGCTGCCAACAAATTAAAATGCCAAGAACAATTTAAATAACTACCTATGTCGTACTCCGGCATCCGTTTTAATGTTTCACTAATTTTTACTTGTATTACGTAACTATATGTTACCACCACGACTGATGCATAACGGTTCACACTCAAAATTCAAATAGATTAACGTAGTTACCTACAATAGGTACCCACCATACAATTGTTTTAAATAATAAGATATGAAAACAGAAAACTATTTATAGTTAGGGTTTTTAAATTTAAATAGATGTCCAATACCTATATAATATAGCAATATCATCACAATATTTTACAGAACATATAAGTACATACCAGGAGCTGAGAAGATTAACAATTTAAAGTGTTGTTTCTGTATTATAGATGTGATTATATTTAAACCCTTGTTTTATCAAAATAAGATTAATAAGAGCCAATTTACTATCCCAAAAATGTATATCCCCCTATCTATCATTAAAATCCTAAATACATCCATGCTTGAAAATTGGAATTCAAACTTACTAATAATCATTTAAAGAATACAGCAAAGCTGGTTTTAATCGACCTCACACAGTCATAAGTTGTAATTAGAAATCGCTTAGATCGAATCCTTACCTAAGCTAATATATTATGTGTGTTTATGCTCACTAGTCAGAGTCACCATCGCACACACCTTTCATATACTTAGCGTTTTAGCGTAACCTATTACTGTGTTTAATGTTACTATTAGTCTTAACGCACAACTTAATACATACAGCTATTCAAATTTAATTTAATTTATTAAAATTTAAGAAAATGTTCTTAACACTCTTAAAAGTTTAAGTAACACCCATCAAACAAGATTAAAATGATACACTGATTAGTGGTTATCGCTCAATTTCTGTAACATCATTTCCATTTTAAGGTAAATCGTCAGGATCGAGTACTGTGATTAATTTAGCTTTATTAAAAACCATTAATAAGTTTTAAATTGAATTATTACAAATCACATTATTAATGGTATGATAATTATTAGCATTAGAAGTTAGTAAAACTTAAAGTTGTCATCCCTGAACATACACAATAGTAAAGTTGTTTACAAAATAATGTACTCTTCACGTAGTAAGCTTAGCCAAGTCAGCTTCAATATCTTAAAATATTAGTATAAACATCTATTACCATAGTATTAACATACAATTTTTAATAATTCAGTAAAATAATTTAAATAATAACTATGAAAAGATAATATGAATTTTTAATTTTCAAAATATTGTCACATAATTATTTCTTGAATAACATTCTAATATTACGCATAAACAAATCACATAAAGTAAAATCATATAAAAATATATATAAACTAAAGAATAGTAACATTCCTAAATTGGCATAAAAAAAAAAAATAGGAATAAAAATGCAATCTAAGTAATTGTATAATAACAGAAAATAATAATAAAACCCGTTTCCTAGAAGTTAAGTTCAATAGTAGAATATAATAATATGTATTTTCTTTTATTTATCACAGTAATGAATTTTATACTACTTAATATTGAAAATAATATTATAATCATATGAGTTTAATATTGTAACAAATCAATCATGTTCAGAGGCATCTGAATCATATAATTTTTGTTGTGTGCTTCAATTGCCGATTTTGTATGGTCTTCATTTTCATCGATGAAATTTATCACTTTTATATTTTTGGCACATTTTGCCACTCTGTCTAAATAACAAATAGGATTTATTGGTAAATCATAATTAATTATCCAAGCAGCTTGCTGAAACTGGCTTCCTTTGATTGGATCTGTAGTGATGAGCATTTTTAAATTGTTTGAAGAAAACATATCAAGGATTTGTTCGCGTTCATGTGCGTTCATTTCTAAATGAAAAAGTGATACTGCATATTCCAATCTTTGTAAGGAATCGTATAGTTTTTGTGCTCTATCCAAAGTATTGCAAAAGATGATAGATCTTTGTATTTTCAATGTTTCGTTGATTTCACAAAGTGCATTCATTTTCCATTCATTTTGAATGTTTAAATAAAACTGTTTTGGAAGATCTATGATTATAACAGATCAATTTGAAAAGTATTAATGACATAATATTTCATTAAAAAATAAAAAAGCTATATAATATTATAAATGTTATTAATAGGTAATAATTTATGGTGACATACTTTTTAGTAGATCGTTATCTTTTTCTTTGTCATTAATAATAACCAGAGGATCACGTAAAGATTCCATGTAAATGTCTAATACATGATCTAGTTTGTCCGATGTCAATATAGTGACTTGTCTGGTTTTTGTTAACTTTTTCATTATTTCCTCAATTGATTTTGTGTAGTCATTAGTCAACATTTTTTCAGCTTTGTTAATTACAACTGTTTGAATGCATCCAGTACGCAGTGACTTACATGAAATCATATTAGACACTCCAAACGGAGTACCAACGATTACATGTGGAATAACAGATAGTTTTCTCGGAACATTATCACCACCAATACATACATTAACACCCAAAAAGTCACCAACACTCATAATAATCTATATAAAAAAAAAAAATCAATTTATCAACAAAATAATAAAAAGTAAAATTATACTGTACATAACATTTTGTAATTTCAATAATTCTTAAGAGGACATTATACCCACATGTATTGTCTCTATCTTACTAATGTATTTCATAGCAAATTCGCGTTGAGCAGAACACATCCTATAATGTCAACTTTAATATTAGTGTAAATTTATCTATCATCAAATTTAAAGGTAAGAATATTATCTAGGAAATGTCCATATGCTTATTGCTTTTATTGATATTATTATTTTCTAGATAATATTCTTACCTTTAAATTTGATGATAGGTAAATTTACACTAATATTAAAGTTAAGATTATAAAATGTGTTCTGCTGAACACAAATTTGGTATGATATATATTAGAAAGACAAAGACAACACATGCGTGTATAACGTGCTCTTAAGACTTCTACATTATAATGTTAAAATATATGTCATATATGTTTAAATATTCATTAAAATAATAAACAATAAAATATGGAATCATTTTTAATTTAAAATTTGTATTAAATTAATGACAACTAATATATTTAACTTTCTTGATATAATACTGAATATTTGTATAAACATATTGATGTAAAAACAACAACTAACAAACTATATAACAAATATTATTTTATTAAAATTAAAATTTTGAATAAGATTAGTAAAAAACACAAAAATAGCTATGAAAATCCATATTATAATCATAGCATACCTTTTGAATATGTACTGCAAGGTCTCGAGTTGGTACTAATATTAATGCTTGACACTCATTTAAATTAGTTTTAACGCGTTGCAGTAATGGTATTGTGAACATCATTGTTCTACCATTACCTGGTCCAGCAAAAACAATTATGTCTCGTCCATTTATGCAGTGCACAATAATACGTTGTTGTAAAGCAGTTGGATTGACAAAACCAAGAGAGTATATGCCACGCAAGATATCAATTTTTAAATTCATATCATTGAAGCTATTAATACTACAGTCAGAATTACTGGCATTAGGTGGTAAATCATCGTGTTGACTTGATTCTGTTTGCTTAGAGGATAAGTTATTGTTGTCTATTTTCTATAAAGAAAATAAAACACTTTTAAAAAATAAGAAAATTTGAAAAATACTAAATAGACAACATACTAGAGAACTTTTTTGCAATAAATTTGTATATTCATCTAAGAATTTATTCACTTCTTTCTTTAAATCTTTTTTCTTATTGCATTTATCATTCTCTTTTGAGGATACATTTAAATTTTTCTTAGACTCATCTTCAACCTGTAATATTTAAAAGAAAAAAATGTAAATTATTATGAAATATAATAATACTAAACTGAAATAAAAATGTATTTAAATAGTATTAATTTTATAAGTTTATTTTAGAAAAGCTATTTAGCTTTAATTGTAAATTTACTTTTTTTTCATTAAGGTAGTTTTAGAAACTATGAACATTAGCAGTGGTACCATACTATACCCTGTAGATTTTACTTACTTATGGATAGGTATACATTATAATTAAAATTAAAATTTTGATTATAGTCGGCGACACGAAAACTGGCGACTGATGGCCACGATCCTATCGGATTATTTACTGTAATGGTTATCAGAATACAATTATTTGTGCTGCACCGCTCCAGAACAGAAGGAGAACCACTGTCTACACGGTGCGTGAGGTTCAGGGTACGACGGTGGCCACCCGCCAGTTTTCATGTCGCAGACTATAAATGTACAATTAATATAAAATACAGAATATGAACTAACTTGAATATAATCAATTCCTTGTTGCAATAACAATTGTGGTATTTTTAGTAATAAATCTCCAATATTAACATTGGCATCTGAACATAAACTTTGTTTGTTTAGAGTTGATTGAGATGTACTAGCCTCGTGAAGTTTACTATTCCAATCTTTATATGTTCCAAAACCGAGATCAATTGCATTTTTTAAATTCAATTTTATATCTTTCTATAAAGAATACAAATAATGTTAAAAAAGAAAATTGAATATTAATAACATATGTGTTTTAAACAAGGAAAAAACTTTACTTCAATAGGTACTTGGTCTTTCACATTTGTATTCATGCCTTCCGCATCAAAATAAGAGCTTGTTGTTGCTTTCTGTGTATTCTGTATTTTGTTATCATTACCATTATTATTAGGTTTTTGATCAACAACACTTTGACTTTTCAAATTATTCTGTAAAAATAAATTATTAAAACTTTAATTTTAAAACTGTCAAAAAATAATTATACTGACTTCTTCTGTAGGGTAATTTAATATTTCTTGATCAGTCACTATATCATATTGATCCAATAATTGCATACATTCATCAAGACTGCCATCATTAACAGTTGACACTGAATTAGATTTACAAGGCATTGGTGTTTGGAATGTTCCAATGAGTTCATTATTTAACTTTGAGTATGAACTCAAATCAGTTTTAACTAAATTAGTAGGAATGTCTTCTACACTTTGAGAAATAAAAGTTTTGGATGCAACAGGTTGTTCTACTAGATCATCAATAGAAGTGATGTTACAATTTTTTTTTTCATATTTAGGAACATTAGGTTCCAGGTCAATAGATAACTCTGACCAAATGTTATTTGATTGAATTTTATTTTCAACATCTGGTTTGGTTTTCAAATACTTTAATGGCTCAATCTTAGTATGTTCTTCCAAATCAATACACAATTCTGATCCAATGTTTTTTGATTGCATTTTATTTTCATCACCTAATTTAGTTTTCAAAACAGATTTCAAATACTTTAGTGGTTCTACCTCAGCACGTAATCTTTCAATTACATTTTCCAACGATCCCAACATCTCTTTTTTCTTTTCTAGATTAGATATTTTTGTTTTTAATTCCTCTACAGATAAACATTCATTGAGTACAAATACATGTTTCTCTAATAATTCTTTTTCTGCACGTAAAGATTTCAATTGCTGTAATAAGTCATTCTGATTTTTTAATTCTGACTCCATCATAGATCTGTTTAATTTTGCAATAAGTACCTATAAAATAAAAAATTCTATAAATAATACTTAAAATATAGATTAAGAAAATTTGAACAATTAAGTATTTTTTGTTAAATCTAAATTATAGACTGATACATTATTATAAATTAGAAGGGGAGGGTATTTCAAGAAGAATATATTTATTATTATCGATTATCATTAGTAGGTACAAAATATTTATTTATTATAGAGCAAAAACAAATAGCATGGTTCAAAATCAGAAAAATATTTGATACCTACTTAATTGTTGCTATAAAATTATCATACTAAATTTACAGCAGTCAATGGAGTATCAATGTAATAAAAAAAGAACCAAAATATTAAATAAACATAAACAGCATAATATCACATTTGATAAATTAAATATAATGTTTAAAATAATAATACCTATAATATTGATTCAATACAAAAACAGGCCAGTGTATCATTTTGTTTTTTACACTTTTGTGCTAAATAGGTAGTAGTTTATTTTTATTTATTAGGTATTCTAAATATTTTTATAAGCTTTGAAAAAATATTTTATTTGAAAAATTGTAATTAATGTAAAAACTCAATTATAAAAGTACTTGCTGTTAAATTTTCAAGATTATTGTAATATTTGTTTAATACTTTGGTCATAGGCATGATGTTTTATATAGAGCTTGATAAATTTAGTTGGGGGGTTCAAGCTCCAGATTAGAAAATAATTATTAATAACTTCCTATTTAGTAAGAAATGATCTTGTCTACGTATTGTAAAAATAAAAATAAAAATTAGCCAGCGTTCAGCATGTGGCAGCTAATTATATTTCAATACAAATATAAACAAATAAACTAAAATGTATAAATGTATTGCATAGTATTGCAATATAATTACAAATACAAAAATAAACAATAAAATAAAAAACTGATGTAGAAGAAATAACTTTAACTGTTATATTAAAAATTATTTTTAATATATATATATATATTTATTTTTTTTTAGGTTAAAAAAAATTTGTGTTTTTATGCCCCTAAAATAGTATATTTTTGAATAATGATACAAAACTGTAGGTGCATAACTAAGGTATACATTTGGAGGGGGGCTAGTAGGGAACTTAGCGGGGCTTAGCCCCCAAAGCCCCCCTAGCGCTGCTTATGACTATGGTACTTTTTAATCACATATTATAAATAGAAAATGTAAAAATACTTTTATTTATTACAAAATTAATTAAATTTAATATTTGTTTAGTTTAAAGAACAGTTAAAAAATTATAGATGAGACTATTTTAAAAAAGTTTTTTATACCTTCAGTATTTATATCAAAAACTTAAAACTTAATTTTTTCTAGATTTTTCTGTTTTTGTTTAAAATAAAAATAGTACGAGACAAAAAATATTATTTAAATAAGATTAGTTAAGTAATGATACAAATGTTGTATAACTTATAATCTTCAAGATATTCAAGTTGTAAATATACTTTATTTAGTGGATTTTAACAACCATTAAATTGACAAGGATGTAATGCATTAGTAAATTATAGGCAGATTAGTGGTTTTTAGAAGAAAATGTGATTTCTTTTACCAAGAAAATTGGAGACCAAGCAATATATAGGTACTTACAGAAATGTTTTTTTTATTCACTGGAGATGTAAACTGTAAGCTTGAATTTTTCAGGGTCAGCACAGAATATGAGAACGAATGTATGAAATAATTATGAAACAACCTTCAACCCAGTAGACAGTAGTACTGCGACACAACACATACGAATCGTTTTATACATGTTATTATACTTAAAAAGTTATTAAGTTATATTATCACTATACATTATATTACGTGGAGAGGGCACAGGACTGTATTATTACTTTATGGCTATGAGTTATATATGACTAACCAGTTTAGTTGTTTTTGTTTTTCGCGAACATCGTAAATAGAATGACTAATCGCCAATCACTAAGATGTCAAATAATAATAATAATATTATTATTATTTAGATAATTTTAGCTGATAATACTCGCAGGGTGGCCACATCGTATAACTAAATCCACCGTAAGTACTTTTAGGTGATGTAAAAATATATTTATTCATTTTAACTGGTTCGAGTGGTATTTATTATAATAAAAAATTTTAAAAAAATTAGTCAAACTTGTAAGAATTAATAACGTGTAAGATATTAGTTGTTTTCGTTATTTTAAATATACTTATTTAGTTGTCTAAATAAAGGACACCGTAATACCTATGTTTATATGCCTATATTTAGAGGATTGTGGTTTCAGATTTGTAACCTACTTAATTGTTATTAAAACAAAATCTTATAATTTGTGAAGTGCTAATTCTCAAGAATCTATTGATGAATATTTCATATTTGCTTAAATGTGGAAAATTTCACCGTTTCTTAAATCAATAGTTAAGTACATTATAGGTACATTGATTAAATATTTAATAGGTAGTTCAATTCATTAACCTTCAACTTGTTGCAATGTTGCCAAGAAGTGGGTAGAAATAAATGTCTGTTTCAATAAAATTGCCAGAAGAAAATGTACTACTTCACTGAAAATAGCCAAAGAAGAGGTGGAAATTGTCCATTTACTAATAGTAAGTAGGTTCCTACTTGGTAACATCGATACGATTAAAGTATACGTACAGAGTGATTCTTTGATCAAACTCGAATAACATTTATTATTTAAAAATATAATATAAATTTATATTATTTAAAGTTTAGATTAGTGGAGTAGTAGATCAATATTTTGGGGCATATTCCCGTAACACTCCACTCCGTTAACCAAAACTTTCAGTACTTGGTGTAGCTCAAATAAGACTTGTCCAAATTTAAATTTCTTCGGTATTTTAGAATATAAAATATAAAATGTGTTGTCATTCAAAAAAGTAAAAACTTAATCAATTAAAACGTTAATAGATTTTGAAATAATGAATGTTCTTCGATTGAAGAATCATCCTGTATAAGTATATATAAGAGGCCAAGGATTCATACCCCTAAAGTATTTATATCCTTAAGGGGTGTAACTTACACCGTGTAAGTGGTATGTCACTGACGGCTGACGCTCACTAAAATGTACCTATTATAATATGGACCGAGCAACTGCTTATATATTTATTAATTCATATATTGTTTTTAATCATAATGTTCACATTTCACAAGTAATTTACGTATAATTCGGTAACAATTTTTCAACATTTATAACAATTTTACTTTTCATAGATGTTTTAATATTCTCTTTAATCTATATTCCAATACGTATTTGGTCGAAGTATAATTGATATGCTATGCTATTAACTTTATCAACGCGATTAATAAAATCTAGGAATAATATTTTTTACAATTTGAATATAGTAGGTAAGTAATATTAAGTATACTTAGTAGGTAAGTGGTAACTGGACACTGGTAAGTATATGAACTGAACTACCTATGGACCATGGTACCTACCAGAATTATAGACTTTAGCCATTTATATAATTATTACAATTGAACATAATTGCGTAATACCTAATTATAGCTTGAAGTTACGGTAAATTGATTTTGTTGATTATACTTATCGATATGAATTAATATTATGTGTAATTGTAAACACCTATTTTTTTTTATTTACATACATGAATACTAGGTATAATCTTCATAAGATGGTTTCATTTGGTAATTTTTCAAATTAATTATTAATGCAATATCAGCTGTAAATGATGTGTAAGTACCTTGTAAAATTACTGTATATGTATTATATTATATATAGTTACTAATAATCATAGATTAAACACGATGATGTCATAGGTATAGGTACTTATCTAGTAGGTATACTAATCTTAATTATGTATAATATATATCACGAATATATTTATATTATTATATTCGTGATATATATAGAGACTCTATTTATCATTTATATTTTGTTAAGATTATTAATATTATCATGCAGACGTGGTCTGGCCTAAATCTGATTACTATAAGTCTAAGGGCAGTCGACGCACATCTAAATATGTGACTAAAACATCTAAAATATTCGATTTTTTTTTATATTAGTCATAAACTTATAACATTGTAATACCAACCTCGATTATTGAATAGAAATCTATTTCCTATTGTCTATACGCATAAATATGACATTTCTTAGATGGATCACTTATGTAATTTAAAAATAAAGTCCGAAAATACAAAATATTCTATATAATTAATATTTATTTTGAAAATTTAAAAATTTAAAAATGTTTAAAGAAATTATATTATATTATTATATTTTTTCTATTTTCTTATTTTAATTTATAATTATATAATTTATTATTAATTTTAATTAAATTTAATAGGTGCGTAGATACATGTATTTTAAAATATTACGTACATACATAGAATCACACGTTATCTTAGGAACAACAATATCAACATTTATTTGTAACTAAATACATTTCAATAAACAATGAATTTTAATTTATTTATATAAACACGTCAATTAAACTAAAACAAAAAAAAATAGTATATATTAAAATAAATAAATATAAATTTGTCATTACTATAGATACCTAACTAGCGGATTTCCGTTACTATTTTTGTTAGTTATACGAAAATATAACAATATAATATGTGTATAAATATTTTTAAACTTTTAAAATAAATATTAATTATATAAAATGTTTTGTATTTTTGTATTTTTTTTCCGACACTAAAAATGTGCTCGGACTTTTTGTCAATTTTTTTAAAACAGACTTTTTGTATCCGGGCTTTTCGTCCACAATTCACCCAGGTTGATACAGTGTATACGGATATAAGGACAACATTTGATAAGTGTAGATCTACCTATTTTATTAAAAAAATTAGAATATAGTGGCATTTCTGGACAAATGTTTAATGGTTTAGATTATAATTATATGATAGATTGCAACAAGTTAAATTAGGTAATTCTATTTCAACGAGTATTGAGACTTTATCCAATATCCCACAGGGTAGACACCTATCGTCTCTACTTTATTTATAAATGACGTTACAAATATCTTTAAAAACTGTGCATTTTTAATCTTTGCTGATTACCTAAAACTTTATTAGCCAATTTATTCAATTGATGATTGTGCTAAACTATAATTTGATTTGAACTGATTTTATTCGTGGTGCACAACAAAGGCCTTAACGTAAACGCTGAAAATTGCTGACAAATAACCTTTGTTTGTCGAAAATTCAATTACACAATTAATACCTCTGATCTAACGGTAGTAACGCAATAAAAGACCTAGGTATATAATTATCAAATTACCTGTCTTTTAATAATCATATAAATATGATATGTATTAAGGCCCTTCAGTTATTTGGTTTCATACGTTGCAAGCTCGCAACTGTTCAGAATTCAAAAATTAAAATCTTGTATTTTTTTCTGGTCGGTTCGATACTGGAATATAGATTGGTTGTTTGGAACCCTCACTAAGCCAATTTGATAACGAAGATTGAGTGTATTCAGAACAGGTTATTACGAGTACTCTTGTATAAAAAAAAATCCTATCTCTTGAACAGTTATTACTGGAATTTAATATTGAGTCTCTTGTTAAACACAAAAAGTTGAATGATGTACTTTGGCTCCATAAATTATTGAACTCTCAAATTGACTGCTCCGAATTACTGAACCTCATACCTTAAATTGCTTTTGTGTCAACACGCGTGTATCACACACATTTTACCTCCCTACCCACCGTAAAAATTACAGTATTTAGGCTTCAATAAATAAAATGCTAAAAATAGTAAACATGTTATAAAAATTTTGATTTTTTAATAATAACTCAACCAGGTCAAAAGTCTAGTCTTAAGTTAATCCAATACTAAATATACTCTTATGGCTTATTGTAACTTTTTATTTTATCACCATGTTTACTCTATAATCTATATCAATTTTATAAGTATTATTTTTATTTTTTCATATGTACTGCATGTATTATATGGTTTAAAAATATAAAATATAATATATAATATGACTAAAATAACTATATCAAATAAACATATTACTTGGTGATATAGTCTGATAGACCCCGTTTTCGCTTAGAATCATTTTTGTGTACAACGGTATATCATTGAATTCAAATTTAACACACCTTGTATTATAGTACTTCATTCAACACCCAATGTACAGCAGAGGTACCCACTTACCTACCTCTTTTTATTTTCGAATTCATATTTATAGTCGGTAAGCTGTTTTAGCTTCAACACAAAATAATATCAGTGGCTGCCTATGTGTAGTTATTCAGTCCGCCATGTAGGACACAAATATTTCATACCATCATCATTAGTTATAACTATAATGATAAAATAATTTTTGTTGTATATTGTGTATTATGTACTTTATAGCCATATTTTAAAAAGCTAGAGGTTTTTTTAATTAATACTTAAAGGACGGCAATACAAACTTCTGTTTTTCCAATGATTACACCTTTTCTTACTATAAATTATCAAGAGAATATTTTTTTAAAAATTTTTACATACCTAATTCAAAATTTGAGTGAGTAGTTTTTCAGTTATTAAAATTTTTGTTTTAAGAATAATAGTCATTAAAAATGGTTTTACAAAAGTATAAAGTAGATATAATATTCAGATCGGGTAATATATCTAGTAGTTATACTTACTTATATCATTTTTATAATATAATAAATATTAATATTTGTTATGCTGAATACTAAAATTTTTAAATTACAGCTCCCATGTCTTCTAAAATTATTATCATGAACTTATTATCGTTAGTACACGATATTAAATAACTTTAAAACTAATCATTGTACAAGTTGTGATGAGGCATAGCTTTCACCGTATTTTTAACAAACTAAATGTGTAGGGCTAGGACAAGAGAATTGGCGTGGCTATAAGATGGACAATTTAAACATTAAGACATTTTCCGTTGTTCTATGGCTCTTAAAATTTTGTTTTTCGTGCCAAGTAAGAATCTTGTACCAAAAATATTATTTCCATCAGGTTTGAGTTTAACAAAAAACAGTGATAGTGGATTTTTGGTTTAGTGATGTATACCTACTATTAGTTACTTGCTAAATGAAATAGATTATTTTTCTATCTGATACAATTTTGGAAACAAGAGTTAACAGATGAAGGTTTCTTATAAAATTTTTATTTATACCACTTTATTAGATTATAATTATCTGTAAAGCATTATACTTTGCAATATTATATTTCAGAAAATGTATTATTCTCTTGTACTTATCTGGAGTATCGGGAGATCTGTTTAGCCTGTATAGATCATCGAGACAAATAATATAGGTACTCTATACTCTATAATAGCGGTTTCCAACTTTTTTTTTCTTCTGTACCCCTAAGCTTAATATTTTTCTAGATTGTACCCCTCATTATAACTTTAAAATTTTTACATAACTACACACACATAATATGTTTAAATAAAAAATAACAATAATACAATATTATTTAATAATGTATATTGTACTTTTATATTTTGTTGTAAGACACACACAAAAAAAGAAATTAATTATTGTATTTATTTAATATTTTAAAATTTAAATATTTAAAATGTTTATTAAATAAAAATATTGTTATATAAAAATTCTATAAGATAAGTTAATAGTCAAATTCTTATTTATGTGATACAAGTTTTAATTTTTAACAACATGTATTACATATTTCTGAAACAAATTGTTTTAAATAAAACAAATTTAATATTTTTCCGCTATTGTCCAATTTTTTTCTTGTACCCCTTCACACGATCTCGCGTACCCTAAAGAGTAGGTACGCGTACTTCAAGTTGGGAACCGCTGCTTTATAAGATATAGAATATATTCTTTATTTCAATAGTACAGGTTGATTTTCAGATGACATTGTCAGGATCAATACTATTAGAAAATGTTTTATTTAATTCAAATTCAATTTTATACGACTATTATGAGTATATAGGTTTTTTGGTAGCGTTAGGGGGATAGCATATCTTTTTTCTTTTGTATTTGAGTGGTAGTCGGTAGAGTATATTGATCCCTGATCTTATATTTCAACTATAATAATTATCATCATTTGCATTAATATATTTGAGTTCAGATCTAGTAAGAAGGACGTTAGAAAAATATTTTAATTTCTTAATAGCGGTCAAGAGGTTTTTAAGAGTGAACGGCGAGGAATTTAGTACTTTTTTGTTGGCTTGTTGCTCTCTGATTACGATTTTGATTTATTATTTTTATTTTTGTACACATTGTTGACGATATTGTGGTTAACTTTACTATCTTAATAGATGGCGCGGCTTGTTTTATTTTAGAAACATTGTTAGATGGCATCATAATTATATCTTACTTCGTTACTCGAGTCTAAAAATCACCGCTAACTTTGTTGTTGAGACATGTTAACTATAATGATTATTGTCTATTTTTTTATTTTATTGAGGGTCAGTGTCGACTATTAAGTGCGTGATTCTTGCTCTTAAAACTATAACTATAAATTTCAATAACAGTTTAGGTGTTGCCATCTAGCGAATATTAAGGTTTCTAAGTTTAGACCGTTTATGAATTTATCAATATAATATGATGTATAGTTGATAAACGAAATGGACTCGAATATTATAAAGTATGGGTTAGTCTATTACTGTACCGAAGGCCTTGATTGTACATGATACTTGAAAGATAATATTTTAAAAGGCAACAAGCGACAGTAAATTTTTTCATTTATAAATTATAAGTTTATTACAATTATATTATTTTATCAAAATAATATCATATAAGATTTATTTGTAATTATTGTTATTTTTTTAATAGAATAGAAGTCTAAAAGTAGCCAAGTATAAAAAATATAAATATAAAAAAATTATATCTTTACGGGTAGTATTAGTAGTATAACGAATTGTTCGCAAAAAATGTATAAATCGCCGATAAATTTATCGCGGGTACAATAATTGTATAATAAAAAAATAAAAATAAAATATTTATATTTTTATATTTTTTTTTTTCAAAAATATTTTTAGGTATATTATACTATAAATTTACATAAATTACAAAATACACAAATATTAAAATACAATGCAGTTTTTTTCTATACAAAATGATTAAAATATAAGGTTATCAATATAAAGGACCAACTTTTGATCTCAAAAGCTTTGGTTATATTAAGGTGTTCTCGTGAAACTCACCTGCAGAGAGAACTGAGAGGCAGTTATTGTTAATTTTATCGACCGAACTTTGGTCTACCAACAAGCTATTCGAAGTATATTATTTTTTTAAACATAAAAACTGTTGTTATAATAATGTTATAATATGAAGGTGTACATATACTATTTTTGTAATTCTCTGACGAATAAAATGTTTTTTTAGGTAATTTATTTCAAGTGAAAGTACATTTTTTAATTATATATGAGCCCGTTTCTTTTTTCTAATTCAAGCACTGCGTATGACAAATCGACGAATGATACTATAATTGATATCTGTATTTCACAGACTAAAAAGTCTTTAGTTTTTAACTAAAATTCCAAACAATTTTTATTGGATTTAAATTATAAATATAATTACCATTTTTAGTTTCTTATTATAAAACTTGATCATGTATTTTCAAAGATTTTTTATATTTGTGTTTACAATGTACACTGCACAAATATGCAAATGCAGTTAGCGTCTACACATACACACACACGATATATAACTTACAAGATTAAAGCCCATTCCCCGTAGCCGGGCTAATGTCGGTAACGTAGTATTTACTCATCCAGTTTTCCACCCTCTTTTTGGAGTCATGCACGGCTTCAGGTGACATTTTGGACTTTCCAAAGTCTAGGTTTTTGTTAGCGACGCAGTAGGGCTGCGCTACTGCGAACTCCTTAGTGTCTTGTCCATAAAGCGCACCTTCCAGGCATTTCCTAAGCAGTTGGGCGGATGATGAAGGACTTCCGCTCTGATCCGATTGTGCATTTGTATTGCCACCGAGGATAAGTAATTTTCGATTTTTCGACATCTCAGAAGCGAATCGGCAGACACCTAGTGGCGGGTACACCGCAATCGCGTTTTTAAGTGCTTCGTCCCAGTTCTCATACCGGCTAGTTGTGTTGAGTGAAGAGTCCGTTTCCGCTGTTACCGCTGCCGCCGCCGCCTGGTAGGATGATGAAAATCCCGTTGTATCACAATCTCTCGGTTCGAATTCATTGTGTTCCAACAAAATCCGTTTTATGTCCTCGTCGTAGCTGCAGTCATCTTCGTCGTCCGTCGAAGAACACGAAAACGCCCCATTACTGTATATTGACATGTACTTAAGGCACTCATGCACGTAGTCGGGATATTCCGCCGTATCGCTGGCCATTGATTCCGAGGACGACATGACGTGTGACGGCTAACATACGGCGTCAATAACTGTTGTCAGGATCCCGACGTATAGCGGGGCTGATGGTTTTTTGGTTTTTTAAAGTAATGGCCGTAGTCATGGCGACAATTACGGAGTGCATGTAATGATTTATTATCGTCAGTTAGTTAGGTTTGGTATGTCGGAAAACCAGACCTAAAATTACAGTTTTGAAGAAACCTGGGGAAAAAAAATTAGAGTTCTTCACTCCAGGTGTAAACAGGTTAAGGCTAAACCCCTCTTCCTAATCTCAAATACTTGCTATAGTCAATAATCAATATCAATAATTAATATTTTTTTGGATTTAAAAATGTATTTGAGGTTCAAGTCTCTCTGATTTTTTATACATACAGTTGGTAAAATTATAAATATGTAGCTAAGATTATTTATTAATGAAAATTTCAAATTTATTTAAATATAAAAAGATAAAATAAATATAAACTTTTAGTTACTTTATATATTTTTTTTTTATTAAAACTAAGTTATTACTTATTATATATTAATACCAACACATACCGACATAATACTTATGTGTACCTAAAATAATATTAATAATATTTAATAGTATATTAATTTTATTTGTATATTAGTGTACGCCATTGACCTTACTGCAGCATAGATATTATTGTTAATCGAAAATCGATTAATAACTATTTATATTGCTGTTACTTTATTTTATGTTAATAATATAATAATAATTTAATAAATCCGTCGCAAAATATCAAATGACTGTAGATACTCGACCAAATGTCGAGCCTACCCTTGTTCTTTAAGTTGTACATTTCCAACAGTAGATAATATTTTGTAAGTTTTCGGTACATAATAATTAATTATATTTTGATTTAAATGTAATAGTCAACAAATAAATAAATTATATGTTCCTCAAATTTTTAATTCAATTCAATTAACTAATTCATTTAATATCAATTTTTATGTAAAAATAAATACATAAGGTGAATAACAAATATATCAGTTTTCTTTTATTAGGAGGAATATATCTTCAATAAAAGTATTATTCTGTACTGGTCAACACGAATGAAATTAACGAACCAAAATATAATAATATGACGAATTTAATTATACTACAGTTGTATAATAAATTCTAATGTATGGTTCAAAGTAAATAGGTACTATTCAGAATATTACAAACATATAATTACATATTAAAATACTTAAATATTACTTATAAACAAAATAGAATACAATATTTTACGAAAAAATAGATTTACATACGTGATTTACAGTTATAAAAACAATACTTCGTTCATTTAGAAAGAATAATAATAAAAAAAAAAATATGTCAACACGTGCAAACAAAATACAATTAAAATATTCTTGATCGGACGTCACGCGTCGATGGGAATCAAGGATTATTAATTAGTTTGGTATACATCGTACGAATAAGGGAACTAAAATACCTAATACGAGATCGGGGAATTCGAAACCATGAAAATATTATTATGGATTAAAATTATTCATATCATTCACGTTTTACTCTGACGTCTAGTAAATGATTCGAAATTTTTGTACATAGAAAACATGCGGTATATTTATAAATATTGTAGATTACGAGAATGACGAAGGATATGCAAGCAAACGCGAAAGCCATCACGTCCAACAGGTAATATTGATACCACGCTAGATTGAGCGCACGAGACTTCAAGTGCTGTGCTCCGTGATGACGTAGGACATACTCCGTCCAGTAAACGACCAACGATTCCGGTGACATGGGTCGATCTTTGAATATTTTCATGGCGTTTTTAGCGTTCTCCGAGTATCTATACGTATATGCAACAATACAAATAATAATAATTGGGATTTATACAAAATATGCTTATTATTACAATTGTTATATAGGTAGATTACAAATGAGATTTATTTTTACCATATTTTTATATATCTGAGACAAAAGAACATAATACTAATCGCATATTTCTGCATAATAACATGTTAAGTTGAACGTACCATAATCATTGGTATTCAAGAAAACGATTTAATAAATAGTTTTTCAAACTACGCAAGCAAACCAATAGATTCGCGATAGCCGAAGATGTTTTAAATATTTGTAAATTAATAAATTCGTATTTTATTAATAATATTGTTTATAAGTGTCTGTATAAATAAACTAATTATTCTGAATCGGTATACTACTCCTTAAATATTTTAATCATGTCTTTTATTTTTTTAAATTACTTGGAAAAATATATTTCCATACTATGGGACCAAAAGTCTAAAAAAAAAAATGTTCATATTATGAACATTTTTTTTTTTTATAGACATTTTTAGTTTAAATTTGGACGAAACTATGTACATCAAAACAAAGAAAACTACTTGAAACTTTTACGTCGTAGATTTTTACATTTTTTAAACATTATTAAAATTTTCCAGTCATTTAGATATTAGATTAGTATAAATATATATATAATCAAGTTTTTGCCCATACCTATATATACCAAGAACTTATTCACGCCTTTCTACGGTAAGATGGTATTAACTTAAAAGTTAAAAATCACATTAAAGAATATAAATAGATTTACTGTTCTAATAATTTAAATTAATAATTTAATAAATGCAATGTTTTCGTCAAAAGTTAAAATAATCTGCTGTATCTATGTAATACTAATAGTAAAAGAAATCACTTTAATAGTAGTATTAAAAAACATACCATGAAATAATTGAAATATAATTATTAATAATATACCTAGCCTGTCTATTAGTCTTTTCTCAAAATCGTTTTTCGGTTGCAATGATATAACATTGAATTCATATATAACACATACATTACAGTGTCTCAATCGATAAAACGATTACTCACTTCCTATCTTTTTCCATACAAATTCTGGTCTTTATTTTAGAAACACGTTGTGTTTCATAAGTTTAATAAATCGTGGACATTTTTAAAATATTTTTTTCACTCATAGTTTTCAACTTACTTTTTATTTTTGAGCAGTTTCAAGACGTTATTTAAGAACGAGTCCTCAGTAACGGACAGAAGGTCCATAGAAATAGCCATGCCGGCGTTGACCAGGTTGTCAATGTTTCTCGGCTGGTCGCCGATCAAAGGAAATCCGAGAACCGGGACACCGGCGTCCACGGTTTCATAAAGCCCAGATATACCTCCGTGACTGATGAATAGTTTTACATTGGGGTGTACTGCAACAAAGTTTTACCATATTTTAATAGGTATTAAAAACGTATGTATTTCGACTTTCCCGATTTGAGTTGACGTGATTTAAGAATAATATTATATTATATGTCTTATTATTTACAAAGTATATCGCGTTGGGGTAGCCATTGTTTCGTCATCATGTTTTTCGGTTTGTCGTCCAGTTCATCTTCGTATTTCAACAACACTCTTTGTGGGACACGCGCGAGTGCTTTTATCAATATTTTTTTTACACTTTCCGGTATTGTAGACATTTTAACGGTAGAACCAAATGTGAAAAAAATTACTCCATGAGGTGATTGTTCGATAAATTCTAATACATCCTGCATCAAGAAATAATATTTATTTACAAAAAATTATAAACAAAATAATTTTTACAGTTTAATAATTATATAATGATATTATATAATAGTAAGAGTTATAAGTAACATAATGAAGAAATGACTCCTCTGTTAATAATTCGTTTAAATATTAATTTAAATGAAAATGTACCTACATTAGTACAAATTTACAACCAATAGGCATGCAGTACAAAAAATAAATAAATTTAATTAGGTTAGTGATTTAAATCTATATAAACTACGCATAATAAACAGCTTTAATTATTATTTAAACTATCGTTTAATGACAATTATTGTACCTATATTTGTATTAACATAGATGTAAACAAATACTTGAACAAAGTTCCTTTCTGTTTTTTCAAAGTTATTTTAATTTTTAATCTCACTATACTAATTATTTTAAATGTAGTTGAACTTTTATATAAATATCAAATTTAAATAGTAAAATAATTATCAATTCATAATAATACTTTAATATGTTATGACATATGTTGAAATTATAATAAGTGAGCGAATGTCAAATTTTGATTTCATAACGATTTTGATTTCATGAAAATTCGAATAATTCCGTTCACCAGTTAATACACGGTTAATCACAGTTTAAGGGATGCAAAATATTTAAAAAAATTGTGTGTACCTAAAGACTGAAATGACTTATTGATTAAGACATATATTTAGAATGTACACAAGACTCGAATTCGACCGTAAAAAAATATAATATTAATAATAAATTATGATCGTCGATCACCGATTTCTTCGTAATACGATAATATAGTATTCTATTAACTGCGGAATACGACTACGCCAATACTCACTTTTGGCAAACTCTTGGCCGCTTTCAGATGGATCCCGCCCACGTCGACGACGTTCCTGGGCACCGGGCTCGGGGCGTCGCTAATGAAATGTCTGTTGACGAACACCAGAGACGGTGGGACGGGATCGAGTAGATCGTACTCTTTAGGCGGTCCGGTGTACTTGAGCTCGAGCTCCTTGTACCGTTGCATGGCCGAGCCGTAGACCTGTAGTACCGCGTTGGTCAGCCTCTGTCCGAACGTCGCGGGTACGGCGTGTCCGGTCATTAGGTTGGAAACGACTGCGGGGTTGGATACATGACCAGTGGTAGCGCGCTCCATGAACGCGATCAGTGGCAGCGGCGTGACGTAGATGAGCGGCAACCCGAGCCGGGCGGCCGCGTATGACATGCACTCGGACCAAAACGATTCGATTATGACTGCGTCGAAGCCCGCGGGGTCACCGAGCAGTCGTTGCATCTCCGCGTGGCCATATATCACGTCGCACTGCGAACGGCCCATCTCCACGAACGCGCCGTACGTCCAAAACGGGTTGCGGTAGTAGTCCATAAGGCCAACCACGTCCAGATCTAGACCCACCGGAAACCCGCTGGATATGTCTACTTCTGTGTAATTGGCCCGGTCACCATCCAAGAAGGGCGTGAACGCGGTGACGGCGTGCCCGTTGTCCACCAGCGCTCGGATGATGCCGCTCATGAAGTTCCAGTGGCTCCGGCCACCCACCGTTTCCACGGCCAATATCCTCGCGCATCCCGCGGGAACAGGCCCAGACCACTCGCCTATGGTGAGAAGCGTCATAAATACCGCCGCAGCAGCGCCCGACATTGACGGCATTCCAGTGAGCATCTTGTCGCTAAATATAATATTATGCTATTATCTATTCCTGCGGGAGACGCACGCGGCGTTGGTGATCTTAGGCATTAAATTAAAAAAATAAATATTTTTTTAATCACAGCGACAGTCGGAAGTCGGTATTTATAGACGAGTATAATATATTAACCGCGAGTTTTCCGGATGCGATCGATGCGCGGACGATGACGTGTAGTGGTTAGCGGCACGGTGCCATCGGATCAGTGGTGTGCGAATCGTTCGAGGGCGCTGTTTTTAAACCGGTCGAGCGCGTCTGTTAATATTAGAAATTGTCATCATCGCCGGCGCTGTTAATCTACCACATGAATCATGTTTTGAAGCTGAAATATGTATACTAATTACATAGTGTACATAGGTACTTCTGTGTATAACACTTCAGGTGGCGATAAGAGCGCATAATACGAAATATTGTTGCGATTTGCCAACTACGTATTCTATTCGAACACTTAAAGTTCAAGTTTTTATATATATATATGTATAATATACATTTGTTGTGTTACGAATTTACGATTTGCCGGTATTATATACGGGCTTATCGTTATATGCTAAAATTGCGGTCGTTGAACTCTTCAACACGCGGATAACAGATCGTGGAAAATAACGTGATAGTATATATATATATAATATAGTATTATATATAATAAGTGTTTTGATGTTTGATTTTTGTTTTTGTTTTTCACGCGTCTTAGACTATCTAATTCAATTCAACTATCATACTTATATAGCTGTGTGTGATAATAAACAGTGATACTTATTAAAATGGTCGTTAGACAGATATTAAGAGTGCTTATCATAAGGAATTGAGAGTAACGATTTTTGATTTATATGAAAACATATAATACTCGTATTTCGTATACGCTGGTTCACATACGTCATACTCATATATACTACCTACCACGATTTTAAATCACGTAGTATATTTATAGTGCATTAAAAATGTTAAGTTTTTATTAAAAAAATGTAATTTGTATGTAGTTTTGGCTGCAGATTTTGTTAAATGACTATTTGGTATGCGATGTACAAAGAGGTTACAGGTTTATGGATACATATAGACTAATTGTTTCAATTAATCAATCAATATACAATAAATATAAGATCATTTAGTAAATCCTACAAATTTAATGAAATAAATAATAATTAAGAATAGGCTTATAATATATTAGTAGGTATCTAAAAATTATTAATACATTTTTTTCACATACATGACAATGTATATGAATATATTATATATTTATGATAATTCTTTTGGAACTATATTATAATTTTAATGTAATTTAATAAACTTTAATGTATTATTAAAAATTATTTAGTATTAACAAGGCCTAAAGATATATTTTAACTATGATAAAAATAAATAAATTTTTATCTTTAAATAATTCTAGAATAGTGGTGTAGGTATTCAAAATGACTTTAAAAGTAGGGAGGGGCAATAAAAATAATACGTCATAAAAAATTAAATTTGTACAGTTTTATATGATCAGATATAAAATTAAATACATATCCTACTAAAATTTTAAACATTTCTTATTTGTAATAATTTATTGCAAATAACTTATATGAGTATCTTAAATATTCTTAATGAGGCACAATTAATAAATTAAAATATTATATTGTTACTGCATAAGTCCAAAACTTACATCCTCCTAGGAAGTTATATTTAACAAAAACAGTTAATATTTATTTTTCTACATTATCATATTTTAATTTGTCTTTATTTATATTAGTTAGGGCCAAACCACCAAACTATTCAACCATTATTCATTCATTTTAGGTTTTAAATATGTTTTTCACGAGTGAATATTGTATGACAGTAGTATAAAATATCGTTATTATAGTTCGTCCAACTTGGACAGCTTGCATTGTCGTGATAAATATGAACGGTAGCTTATGTTTACCTTCTTACCGTAACTATAGATAATAAATTAGTTTTATATCTGTGAATAACAATAAAATAAACTTTGTCTATAAACGTACGTTGTCTATAAAATCAATTGAAAATACGGCCGATTAAGGGAGAAGCAGAGTCTTTCGGTCACCGTTAGTTCCTCTTCTAATTTAGAAATATTCGATTTAAATTTGAAGTACCATTAATATTCTATATAGGATTACAATCTTATGAATAAAACTAGATACATGTTGCATATTTTATATGTTTTACAGGCTGTATGCATGTATTAGATAGAATGGGCTAAAATTTAGTTTAAATCCTTTTTGAAAAAATTATAATATTATAGTTATTATGTACGTATAGTGATTGCGGTATAAGTTCTAGATTCTACAAAGCGAAGCGATGGATACATTGATTTTACAATGATGTGTGATTTTTTTTTTGTGAGTATATTATATCACGATAAGTAGAGTCGATAAAATGCTTTGATTTTCAACTAAGAAGGTGCTTTTGGATAGAAATTTTGATCTAGTTTATACTTTAAACAGGTCAAAATTAAAAATTGTATTTATTTTTTTTTACAATCTGGAAAAACCAGAATGCAATCAAGAAAAAACAGAAATTTTTACACTAATTTAATTTTTGACAATATCGATTTTTTTTTTTTTGGCGTAGCTCAAAAACGAATAACCGTAAATAGTTGAAATTTTCACTAAACGTTTATTTTCATATTTTTTATTTACGATCAAATTTCTCGACTAATTTCGAGCTATTTATAAGCTAGAGAAAATTTAAATTTTTAAAAAATTCGCTGGTTAAATATGTTTAAGGATTTAATACAAAGCTTTTTATAATTTGATAATTTCCCAATTAAAAAATATCGAAAATCTTAAGTTTCAATATATTTTTATTAGCGTTTAAAGTTTGAATTTTAATAAAATTCGTTAAAACCGTAAAATTAACTGTATATAATATGCATTTTGAGAGATCTCAGTTTTCACGTTGTAGATATTAACCAAATAAATATATTCTAATTTCTAATTTCGTCTGGTTTTAGTGTAAATTGCATTGTTTTTAATGTTTAACAACTGTGAAATTTAAATCACAAGTACTGATCAAATAATACATACGTTGCACCAGCCCGGCACATTTCGAAATATTGAAACATTTTTGTACTAATATTTAGCACGTAATTAGTATGAATTTACATGATTGAAATTAGAATTTGCATGAAATTGATTTAGGCTCTCAGCATTTAAAATTACTAAATATGCTGCATTCTGAGTGTATAATTTATAATTACTGAGAATGTCTAAAAAGGTCTCGAACCATATGATTTATTTAAATTTATAAATATTAATTAATCTTTAACAAAGTTGATAGAATCAAGTAAAGTAAGGCGTGTACCCCCAATGGCAATACCCAGTAATTGTACTCATATATCCATGACGATTTTGGGAACCTGTTTATATTTTCTCGGAGATACTAAAATGTCACCGATTAACGCAACAGATATAAAAACCAAAAAAATAATCTCGTTGTGATATTATACCTGTATTATGTGATTGTAGTAAATTGCTGATATTTAGTTTAGATTTATTTTCTCTTTTATTAATTATTATTAAAGTATATATTTAAATATTATTAAAATATATTCTATAATAATAATGTTGGATTAGTAAACTGCAACGTCTACATAGCATCATAAAAACAAAAAATAAAATAAACTACAGTGTTGCAGTCGTTTATTATTACCTATGTAGACTATATAATAATCAATAGTAAGACTTTGTTTTCTCAAATAATATGGATTTCAAATGACTATAGAAATTATACTTAACCGCATTACGGTAATGTGACCCTGCATATTATGCTTATTATTTTAACGCACGCTCATTATGTATTTTATTTTGTACATATTGCGATTTTAAGTAGATACCTACCTAAAAAAATATTTTAACAATGAAGACCTATCAAAGAGTACGCGATCTTCACATGATAGTCGTTTCTTGGACATATTTTTAAATAATAAGAGTAGGCGGTAAGCACTTTTGATCATCAATATTTTTATTAATATGTGAATTATAGTGAAGTACATACTTTATTAATATCAATGGTATTCCACCATGGGTTCAATGACCGTAATATGAGCTTTAAATGATAAAGTTATACTACACGTCATATGATAATATGACTGAGACATACAGAACTAATTATAATAATAAGTTCTGGTGATTTAATATTTTTAACAATAAGTAGTTAGTTATTTGAACGTACGTTGCATCAGCCTGGCCCATTTCGAAATATTGAAAAATGTTTGCACTAATATTTAGCACGTAATGGCCGCAATGGCCGGAAATGAAAAACGGTTTTTTAGCATTAAAAAAATGTTATGCGAATTCTGGCGACAGTCGTGCAAATTTATGCTAATTGCGTGCTAAATATTAGTACAATCATTTTTCAATATTTCGAAATGGGCCGGCTGGTGCAACGTACGTTCAAATAACTAACCACTTATTGTTAAAAATATTAAATCACCAGAACTTATTATTATAATTAGCTCTTTATGTCTCGGTCATATTATCATATTACGTGTAGTATAGCTTTATCATTTAAAGCTCATATTACGGTCATTGAACCCATGGCGGAATATCATTGATATTAATAAAGTATGTACTTCACTATAATTCACATATTAATAAAAATATTGATTATCAAAAGTGTTTACCGCCTACTCTTATTGTTTAAAAATATGTCCAAGAAACGACTATCGTGTGAAGATCGCGTACTCTTTGATAGGTCTTCATTGTTAAAATAATTTTTGATATATAATAAATGCCCAGAAATAGTTAGCATTTAATAAATTATTTTAAAAACTTATGAAGAATATTGTATTCATTTTTTAGAGTTTTTTGCCAAATAAATTTTTTTTTGATTACCTACCTAGCACTTAAAAATTACCACTTATAGTCCATACTAATATTGTTGATTAAAAGGTATATAAGGTACTTATAATGTATAAGTTATTATATTATTATAATATATTAATTTTGTGCAGATAGTATTAATATCATGATTAAGTTACCTAATGAAGATATAAATAAAATAGCTGTTTATAACAACTTAAAAACAATTATAATAAACCACCAAAGAGTTCTGAAGTAAGTTTTACAGATTTTGATATCTTAATATAAAAGTATTATTATTCATATGATATAAATATTAAACATGAATTTCAAAGATTTTAAAAAAGTTTTCGTATTAATAAAAAACGATTTTTCATACTTGTTTTGTTGATAACATGATTTTTTTTAAAATTATAATAATAAATTATTTTTTAAATAGAATATATGATGAATTTATGTTAATATTCCAACTGATAATGCTATTGGAAATATTTGTTTTGTCATATTCGATCATTATATTTTGGCTCATTTTTCTAAAAGTAAATACAAATAATATAAAAATAAAATAATAAAATCACTATGTAGGACGATTAGTGATTCACCAAGCATGTTCATTCCATTTTTCTTCTATAATAATGCAATTATTCGAAATTTGATTGTTAATATTTTTAAATATGATTTAAATTCTTGAGTATTTTTGTACTACTTCAAGGAATGTGGAGATATAAACTTCTGTTATTAAAAATGACAACCAACAGATAATTATTTAGCGGATAATTTAACTAGAGATTATAGTAATTTGAAAACTGCTGTAATTTATATTAATTTATTAATATTTATATTTTATAAAAATAGTTCTAATATAATAAATATTTGACCTGGAGTCAGATATATTTTACATTTTTGTTAAACCACTTTTAAGGAGTACCTATTATTCGTCATATTATAAACCAGGGGTCCCTAATTAATATTTTTGAAGGGCCACATTAGGGATCTGAAAATTTTTCACGGGCCATCAAAATTATAAGTACAAATTTACATTATTTAAAAACCAATAATATTTAACAAAAATAATAATTTACAATAATAACACATATAATATTGTTGTAATATGTGTTATTTATTATTTGTCTGCAGGCTGGATAAAATGTGTTCGTGGGCCGTATGCGGCCCACGCACCGCCATTTGGTGACCCATGTTATAAACCATAATTTATAATTGAAAAACTTCTGGTACAACGAAATTTAAAAAAATATAGACATTAAATTATTCACTGTAACTATGTTCTTATTTAAAAAATAGGAAAAAATAAGGAATAATCCTTAAGTGGCTTAAGTAGTAAAAGCAGTCTCAATTATTTTAAAATATTTATATAATAATTTGATTACATTTAAAAATTCCAATAATCAGAATTTGAATAGATTCATTATTCTATAGAAAAAATTGGGATAAGAATTTTTGGTGAATTACCGCTTGTATAGTATTAAGATAAATAATCTCATATTTTTAATTTATTTAATAATATTTTTAGAGTTTTATTGAAGGAGAATTTACGAAATCTAGAGCAGTGACATCGATGCAGAATTTGTTTGGGATTCCTTTTTGTGTTATACAAATGTTTATGTCATGTTATGTATTTGATATCTTGAACAATCAAGTAATTTAAAATTTATACAACTTATTAAAATTATATTTTGCATACACATGTCATATATTACAGAGTTATTACAATAAAATTTATTTTTCATTTTAAATGGTATATACGAGTATTATAATATACACTATATACTATATAGTATACATAATACATAGGTATTGTATTTCAACTAAATATAAAACAAAATTTTATAATCAAAGTATTTAACGTAGTTAATTTTATCTTTGTTATCTATTTTATACTTGTAATATAAATATATATGTACGGTTAAAAAAATGAATGCAAGATTTCACATAACAAATTATTAAAGTAGGCAATACCTAGTACAGTGAAAATTGTCTAATGCGGACCATGAATAAAACGGCCGAAACACGTTTGGACACAAAACAATATTTTTACTTGGGATTTTGGAGAACGATTGGGAACACACATTTAGGTACTCTTTTTTCAGACCCGAAAATTCAATACAACGTTTGGGTACATAATATTTTTAAAATAATACCACATTTAGGTACATTTCTTTTTACTTTTAAATATAAAATTTTTATTTTTTAGAGCCTATTAGCGTTACCCAAGAGACACCGCGAGGAGGTCTTATGAGTTTATTTGGTTTCGAATTTAAATCTGTAGTTGCCTTCCTTTTTAATACTGACATTACTTTTTGTTTTGTAAGGGTTTCTTCTTAAAAAGCTTCGTGATTAATATGGCTGTCTCCATTTATCGAAATAACAAATTTTAAGGAACTTTTGCTGTTATATGTCACACTATTACGATTAGTACGAGTACAATGAAAAATGATGATGTCCTTATTTACTCTAAATTCGCTGAATTTAAAACGATCAATAATCACACACTTTTTACTACGACGGGTTTCAAACACTACAGTAATACGATTATCCATGACCGTTCAGAATGAAATTGAAGACACATTTGAGACGCATTCATATTGAGTGAATAAAGAAATTCGCAAAGATATATATATATATATATATATATAATATTATATTGAAGCAGGAGTAATAAAGATTATAGTCGATAACAACTACAGCATATTTTATTTACGTATACATTCGTAGTCGCGTATACTACGATAATAATCATAGAATAATCAAAATAATATAAGTAATTGATATTAATTGATTTGGAGATAAAGTATATGACTATGAGTATTATACTTAGAGTATACCACTATTGTAGATCACATGTTTATAAAGTGTACTTAAACGTATCTTGTATAGTGTACCTAAACGTTCTCTGATTTACCAGGTGAAAACAAAAATACCTTTTATTTTATGTGCCCAAACGTGTTGGCTTTTGAGTTAATGTTCAGCCCTCAATAAAACAGAAAACTATCCAATTCAGAATATTTCTTTGGTCTCGGCATATTCCTATAGTATATTGAACCTTAATAAAATGGAAATTTCCTAATACGGAAATGGAATTATTTTGTAGGTGCCATGCAAGTAAAAACCTTGCATATACCGGAAATCAGACACACACGTGTAACAAAAATGTTATTTAAATATTATTGATGTGAGTACATAGGTATATCGTAAAACGATAATAAAGATAAAATAACTGTACATATTAATATTAAGCAAAGATAAACATTTACAAAACTATTTTGAAAATCAATAATCTAAAGTCGATGAAGACGAAGACAAAGAAGAGGTATGCATGAAAAATTCATATCGATAAAAACATACAAAGACGCATCAATTGAGATGAAAAATCTACATCTGTTTGTTATTGATCAATAATATAATCTTCTTTAAATAGTTTCATTAATCGAACAACATATAGAAGGAAAAATAGCAGCAATAGTGATAAAACAAAAAACTCTTCATGATTTTTGGAAAAGCTAAATTTTTAAATGTATTTACCTTCATATGTATTACGACTATTATGTACAATACAATTAGTAAATTAAAAATAAAAATCTGAAATATTATATAATAATTTTGTGATATAAAAGATACAATTTAGAATCGAATTGATGTTCTGGAATTATTCCGTTATATTCAATACATCGAAAAACGGCTTACAACGGAATTTTTGGTCGGTTCTATGCTATTCCGCATTAGACAGTTGTTTTTGGTGTGTATAATACATTATATTTAATAGTTAACATATTTCCATAAAGTTCGTAAAGAGGTTAGATATATTTTCTAAAATAATTTATAATGCATATAAAATACAGTATGGCTGCAATTGACTATAGAGTATAGGTAATAATAAGCAACTGCAATCAGCATTGTCTATGGTAACTTTTTATTTTTTAAAGCAGTGGTGGCCAAACTACGGCCCGCGGGCCAACTCCTGCCCGCAAAAGAACTACAATATTTTATATTTACGTAAAAAAAGGACCGCAAAAAAATGTTTGGCCACCACTGTTCTAAACCATTGCAATTTATTTATTTGACCTTAATCATATAATAATTAATAACTATATTAAGGGAAACTAGACCTAACAATGGTATTAGCATTAACAATTATAGGTAGGTACATAAATGACATGGAATTTAAACATGGCTACAATAAAATATAATTTTCATTTTAAATGGTACTTATATTATGCATATTGCATTTCTAAGAAATACAAAAAAACGATTTAAACGTAATATCATAATATTTTTAATATATATTGTGAATTGTAATCCAGCCGTACTTCTTTTTCTTTATATAAGATGCATTAAAAAATGTGTGATTTACTCTGCATAACTTTTTATATACAGTATGTCCCAAAAGACCCTTAATATCTCCATAGAAAATCAATTTTAAATCTTTAAAATTTAATAGATGGTTTATCATAAGTTGTACTTATCGTAGTAAAAAATAATCAAAAAGCGTTAGTCACAATATTTGTTTATAAGCATTTAAAGATGAGTAAACCTAACCAGTTTCGCTGTTCAGCAAACGATAAGACACAGCTATTTTTATTTCTATTCAAATGAAAACTTTAATTAGGTATGTAAAAGTATTGTCATGCTGAAATAAATATTTTATTATTAAAATGTGAAACAATTGATTTTTTTATTACAATTATTCAAAAACATAACATGCTTTAATTTGGTCAATTTTTATTGAATTTTAATAATTTTTTTTTGAACTGTTTTAAAAAATGTGTTCAACAAAATGGCTATCTTAAAAATTTAAAATTCTTAAATGCATAAAAAATTTTTTTGACAATTTTTGAATTTATTAAAAAAAAATTTGAATTTTATGCCATTCAATCAGAATTTTTATACTTAGTACTGTAAAAAAACCGCGTTTAAATAAAGTATACAATTGGATATAGTTTATACTCGGGATATTTTTCAGTAGTTTTTTGTTTGTTTTTAGTTAAAATTGAAATATTATTATTAAAATATTTATTTTTTACCTTGGTTACTAAAAAGTTTGACCATCTCCATGTCCATTTAAAGTATTTTATTTTTATTTTTTCATCATATAGGTACAATGTATATTGTACATTATCAATACCTATACATTTGTAATAACGAGATACACAAGTTTTTAATATTTTTAATGACAACATATATTTTTGATTCTTTATTATGAAAAGCAAATTACATTTCATTGTACTTTGATACATAAATTAAATAACTAATTTTGGAGTAATAGTTCTTGCCTTTATAGTTTATAAGTTAATTTATAAATATTTAAAGATTTAAAGAGTTGAAAAGTGTATAGATACTGGGGTATACGACAAAATGTTGGTCTACATTCAGCTCATCTAAACTTTAAATAGGTATTAAAAAAAATTTAATTTATTCGTTCAATAATTCAATGTTAAATATCGAACTACTCTGAGTAATATTTTGCTTCAGAATATGAAATTAAAAATGTATGTTGTATTGTTATCATACAAAAAAGCAAAAACTTAAAAAATTATAGTTGTTGAGTGACCGCTTATACCACTGTAATTAAGTAGATTATTTCAAAACAGTAAGGAATAGTTAGGTAATGAGTACTAAAGACTATATTGTAGTCATAAAGGACAACAATAAGACTATGCAAATATTATCTTATCAATTAACAGCTCAGTTAATTCTCAACCACTTGAAACACGTATATTTAAAACAATATACTCTTTTAAATTAAAGTGTTTGCAAATTATAAGGTATGTACTCCAATAATTTATTTTATTCAAAATTTCAAAAAAATTAATCGTGCTAGATACTTTACTATTAATAAGCTAAACAGTCCATGGGTTGGGTTAGGTTACACTGGGATTTTCAAAATATTATCACGGTTTAAAAAAATTTTAATTGTTCATAAATGACTAGATTAAACATAAAAAATATAATACCTATATTTATTAACTGTATATAGAACATGTAATCAGATTTTCAAGACAATATAATGAAATTTATTTGTTTTAACAATGGTGAGATAAGAAAAAAAACTCTAGAAAGTTGGAAAACAAAATGTTTCTCACGTTCTAGTGACTCCGGTCGTATAATATATCCCCCCTCCCGGTTTTTCTCATTGTTCAACCACTGTACTAGTTCTATACAGTAAACACTCCGTTAGTATAATATACTAAAATGCATATTATCATTATAATCATAATAACACATCACAGTGAGATAGTAACTTTACATAACATTATATGATTGTTATTTATTAATCAGTGAACACTATACAAACACCATGTCGTTGTAGTTACACACGTGCGCTTGACGTATTACCGGCGACTGGTGAGAATGTCATGTGATTGGGTAGCGCGCCAAGCGGAGATTTTTCGTCGACGGTGGTCGTCGCGATGAACGGTAAATGATAATAATATAATATAACATATGATAATATTAGTACGTAATAGGCATAATAACGTGTAAGGTGTAACGCAACGCACGACAATATCAACGGAGTATTAAAACGGAGTCTCTTCGAACGGTGAAATAAACAGTAAAATAATTTATTATATGCACCGCGAGGTCCGCGGTTAATATTTAATGTATAATTATATTGTCTGTTAGTCATTTATTTATTTATAAATGTTTTTTCCCAGAAAAAATCATTCGACTGCACACTGTCATAATATTTGAACTTCAATTAAAAGAAACACGATGGAACGGTGGAGAGGCAAGGTGGCGATAGTTACTGGCGCTAGTGCTGGCATCGGGTCGGCGATCGCGATCAAGTTGGCGAAGAGCGGCGTGCACGTCGTGGCGCTTGCCAGGAGGGAAAACTTACTCAAGGTAAGCTATTGAGTATCGGCTACGTAGTTGCTTATAGGGTGCATCATCTAATATAACTACCTAGGATCTAATACTATCGTCGACCGTCGTGGATATTATAATAGCTGAACGTGCTCGTGCGCAGAACCGCGGGAAAACGATTTGACAACTAGAAAGAGAAAATCGATGATTTTCTTTTTATTTATTTTTTCGTATCATTATTATATCATAATATTATAAATTTATTTTTACGATTCACAAACATTTGTAAACATTATTTACGAATCGTGTAGAAGTGCCGTACATTAGCGCCTATAGTTATCCTACAAAGTGAATATTTCTCTCAAATAAAGCAACTTTGCGTTTTTCGACAATTAACAATGTTTTAATCGTTCAAATATTGGTTAAATTATTTTTTTAGAGCAAAGTACCTATCACAAATAAGCCTTATATTCACCTAGGTTAGCTGGATTTTAGAATTAGTAATTTGGCTTACGCCTTATGACATTTTATTTTAGGACGGCAGTTTATATTAATATATAATTAATATATCATAATTTGTATCCGAAGGTGAAAAGCACAAACTGTTTACTATAAACATGATGAAAGTAATTATACATCATACACTGAGTATTGCTTATTACAAACGCGTTAAATATCAACGTTGTAAACAATAAGTATAGGTTTTTCGTAACAGTTATAAGTATTATTGAAAATAGTATATAATATTTAAGTCAATTATACATATTTACTGTGGAACATGGTGTGAATAGGTTCATTATGGTAGAAACAGGCAATAGCAAAATAATTGATCTAAATGTTTTAAAAATGCCATTTCTATATTAATATATTATAATTAAAACCCGAAATCCGCTAAAACTATAATTTATACTAATCCCTTTAATCAATTCTGGTTTTGACTATAGTCAAAACTAAAAATAACTAAGGTCGAAGACCAGCGATATATAGATATAGATATAGATCAGCAACCTATTTTTCTTACATAAAAAGCAATTTGTTGTTCCACAGGATTTTGGCATCGCATTGATTGTCCTTTTTTCATTCAGCCGATTTCATAGGCTTTTTAATATACCGTTCTCAGTTATTTATTTGTCTCTCAGTGTCCAATATGAAATCAAAGTATTATACACCGCAACAATTTATGTCCGGTATTAAACTGGTGAACTTCAACAATGACTATAACAAAGACAAGTACATGCCGAAACAAAACGACACAGAAGCTGTCGTGGATAATAAAAAAGGCTGCGGTAGCAAAATTATTATTTTTATTAGGTACCGTATGAGTGCGAATACATGAATTTCACTTAAAATTAGATTTCACTGACTTATTAAACTTACGGTTAATTCTAATTTTAACTAGTCAAAACCTTTTGGATTTCACTGTAAAATATATAAAAAAAAGTAATAATAATTGTAAAGTGTTAAAATCCCCACAAAAACTATTTTTTAAATTTTAACCTAAAATCGTTATTCTTTATTATCCGAATTTAAACTTCGAGAAAAAACGCTAAAAATACATTCATTGCTCCTCTCAAAAACTAAAATCATAATTTGGTTTATTATATTATTACAGGAATCTAAAAGACAGTATACGTACTACCTACGGACTAAAATTAATTACATTTGTTGAACGTTGTTGTACTTGAAAAGGATTCTTATTTCTTACATTTAAAACTTGATTTTAAAGTTAAAACTTTGGACAGGATAATTTATCATTATTAACTTATTTATAAAAGCTCTATATCATTGAGGAACCTTCTAGAAGCCAATTAATTTAAATCAAATCGATAAATAGATTTACCTATAATGCTTGGTGTATTGAGGTATTCTATTAAGTGTAGGCAATATGTAAATATGCATTTAGAATATGGATTCTGTGATATTATAATGAATTCGATGTTTCAACTTTTTAGCTCAGAGAAATGTCAACAATGTCTAAACGTGAGTCACATTTTAGTATTTTAGTATTCTTTATTTATTTTTTTATATATTGCTTGAATAGTGAGTGGTGTGGTATTGGGATGACAGATTCAATTTAGTAAGATGACTTGCACTTTAACCGACATCAATATTATATTAAATATTGATAACTATTAGGTGTATTTAATTTAGACATTTTCTAATAGTTTTTATTTTTATTAATGATTTTATATTCTAATGGAAATTACACAAAACAATAAGAATACCTATCATAAACAATAATAAAATATAAAACTCATTATTAAGATTTAAAAAAATTGTATTCAATTGAGTTAAGCAGATGACTAAGGGAATAAAGTAATATGATAATGGTATTCAAATTTTACCGGCGAAAGTGAAGTGATTAGGTATTAGGATACAGATAAATAATAACGGAAGGAATTTATTGTAAATAATAAAATAATACTTATTAAGAAGTTGAAATATTAAACAAGAATTTTGTATATCGTGATTTTTTACTGTGGTTTAAATTTTTAAGTATTGGAAACATTTAATGGCTAGTCATTGAAATGATAGACTTTGAAAATTATTCTCATTTTGTAGTACAATAATTTATACTAGTAAATTAATAATAACAAAAAAACTCGACTTTAATATTGTTAATAATAGATATTGATTAACGGGTGGTCTTTAAAATTCGCCTTATACTGTCTTATACGAGTGTGAATGTGTGATAACCAATAGATAATTCATCAGTAGAATGGTTTTCAACGCGCTTTATTTACTGTACAAAATAATAATGACCACAAAAACAATGTGTTAGCAACTATTATTAATTGTACTTGAAGCATGAAACGTATATCTGTTGCAAGTTATTAGGAATATGGTGATTAAGTCTTAACTGAGGTATATTATATTTTTATAATCAATATTTGTTATTTGATAATGACTATTGTTTATCTTAATTTTAGCAATACCACGTGGTGTGTCGGTATCACGAGAAATTGCGATAATGTTGTCTATTATATACGTAAGAACCTACCTAAAAATACGTGGCGTTATGCCATTACACTATTATAAATAGAAAAAATGATGACGTGACGTAAAAATAAAATTATTGTTAAATTCACAGGAATATTCGTTAAAATTTAACTGAAGCAATATAAAAAAGTTGTTATGCCTGTAAGAAGTTTGTATTACTCGATTAATCAGAAAGAATATAGTTAAGAATCCACTCAACATTTTTTTTTGCGAGTACTTTTTGTGTCCTTTTACAAAAATACACCGAAACGACGGTACTTCATTATCTATTTCAATATATATATATATATATACTTAAATTGATTTAAAACGAAGAATAGAAGTAGAATTCTAAACATTAATCAATTGTCCAATGAACGGTAATCGTGCGAGTTGGCTATTGTTGGAGAAATGTATCAAAGTACCAAGTCATACTGAAAAACACTTGGAGCGCAATGGTGCAGCAAAATTTTATTACTGTATGGTCTTGCACCTTCAATTTTTGAGATTGTAACTTAAATTACATTTTTAATGTTTGCTTTTTACTATGTTATGTAGAAATAGAAATATCAACTAAATCAATAACTTCATATCGTGGATATACGAATAATACAATGTACGATTCATACAGTACAATATTTTAATTGTTGATTGATGACCTGTAGACGCAACAGTAGATAATAAAACAGCATTAACATTTTTTTTCTAAAAATTAACAACTATCTAAAATATAATTACTTTTTGAACAGTATCTATGATTAGTATGAATCACTGTTGGGATTTGTATGATATACAACACTTGAGCCTCAGCTATAATGGGACGAATTTAATATATAGCACACTTAATTTTTCAATTATTTTTCCAATGGATATTTTTCATAAACGTATTATAGGTATTATACAATATTATATGTATTTATGAATAATATAGTCATATAGACTTATTATAGCAACTAAATAAAATACAAATATTAAACTATTTTTAAAATTTAAAATGTACGACGACAGCGCTTCATTTGTCAGCACAATGAGTATAAAACACGCACGCACGCACAAAAAAATAACTCAATAATAATACAAGACTAGGGAGGCTGTCCGTTGATTTAAAACTCTTAAGAGATAAATTAATTAAATGTGATTTCGAAATGGCAGTGTCTTTCGAGACGTAGTCAGGGGTTGACACAGAGCGATTAAAAATAAATAATAAATAAGAGATAAGCAGTAATATTTTAATATTTAATATTTTCAAATATCGTAATAGTTTACATAATTAATATATAATAACGTATTAACATGTATATCATTATATTAAATGTGTATTGAGTACTATAATACAGTATATTCGGATATATATATCAATAATTGATTGTTTTTCTCAAGGAATTAGCCGAAACGGTAAATGATAAAGACTACGGATCTATTTATATAAAAGTATGTGATGTCACTAACGAGCAAGCAGTAAAAGACGTTTTTTCGTGGGTAGATTCGACCCTAGGAGGTCCGAGTATTTTAATTAACAATGCGGGAGTAGCAAAAGTAACGAGCCTTTTAAGTGAGTACACACTTACCATTTGGTATACCTACAATAAAAAAATTTAAAAAGTCTTAAAATATTAAACATCGCTTTTGTGATACAGATGGAAAACTGGAGGATTGGCAAGACATAATCAATCTCAATGTTCTTGCATTGAGTGTATGTTCGAGAGAAGCTTACAAATCGATGACGAAAAATAAAATTGATGGCCACATCATCCAAATAAATAGGTAATTATTTATTATTGTTGTTCAGAAAGTGTTTTACTTTAATTACATTTCATGATAGCAGCTTCTATTGTAGTCAAATGCGTACTGTATATTTTAATCATATATTTATTCCATAAACGACTTTATGTACAAGTATAATACTTGTACAAATAATAATAGTAACTACAATAGTCGTTTATTTATAATTATACGAACTTACGTATTTATTTGATTTTAGTATCACTGGTCATTGTTTAACTCCGTATTTTGGATTCAAAATGTATAACGCTTCAAAGCATGCAGTCACTGTACTTTGCGATGGACTTCGACACGAATTACAATTAATGGGATCCAAAATCAAAGTTTCGGTATAGTACAATACAATATTTATAATGCGATTAGTAAAAAACATATTACAAGATAATCGTATTATTTCTCCTGTATAAATAGTTGCACTGATTATTTTTTTATTTATAAAAATGAAAAAATTGGGACGTGGGTATCACTCTTTCAAAAGAGTTACTGAAATGGATGTGTTAAATTCTTAAATTTGAATCCAGTGGTTTATCAGTGTACCTACACGAATAAAAACGATGCTGAGCAGGGATAGTCTAACATCCTATACATCACTATAAGTATATTTCATGATATTTTTTGATATTGCTATTAAAATAATTTATTTTATTATTCCTAACACAGTAGGTTGATTAAATTTTTTTCGAAACCATCATTGCATGTAAATAATTACTATAGATATATATTTATACCAAACCTATCATCCTATAAACTATTTATAAATATTAATTTATAGTGGTTTGTATTTATATTTTTATTCAGTATTAATATTATATAACCAAATAAATTTATTTTTTATTTATTCGTTTACTTATAAAAAACATAAAAATTGGTGCATAATAATAAAAAAATGATATTGTACAATAAATTTATAACTAGAGATAATTTTTAATTTTATATTTCTTAGCAATTATAAATATTTTAAAAGGTCTTCTCGCTACTATTTATCTACATAACTATATATATTTGGCCGATAAGCAGAAAAAAACATTCTACGTATAAAATAATAGGAACATAATTATATTTTTCATTTCCTCTCAAACAGTCGAAGGATTAACAAATCATTATATTACAACAGTCGATTATAAGTTTATAGCTAAAAATCAAAATATATTGAAAGTTTAATTTTTTTTTTTATTTCCTAACAGTAGCCAACTTGTTCTATACCAGTAATATTGGTAATAGATTTTTCAATTGCTGTTTTCGTTATTTAACGTTTGTTTTGTTAGTTAGGTTTCTTATAATTTGTATTTTGTTAATATTATTTACTGGTTGATAACTGATAACTGATTGTCTTGAGACAGTAATAACATGCTTTACGGCAGAATTAACTTTTGAATTACCTAGTCAAATTTTAATATATTTTTTTTATTTATTAAAAAAAATTAAAATTGTATACATAAGCCACATATTATTGGACATCATTTTAAAATCTATTATTTTATAAGTTATGATAAGTATCTAAATATTCATAAATCTATGAGTATTTTAAAATGTATTTTCGTGATGTTAAGTATTTTAAGTTAATCATGATAACATTTTTTTTAAAAAAATAAAAAAAAGGGCAAAAATCTGGCTAATCTACGATACGTCATTGTTTTTTTCTGTAAAGTTGTTGAAATAGTACGTTGAAATCAACCTATTTTATTTCTTTGAATTTTCGTCTTCATAAAATAGTCAACATTCTTAAATTTTGATTAAATTGGGTGTGTGTTGTAGTTCTATATTTATTAGTTGCCTATAAATTATTTTTTTATTACGCTCATCTCTCAAGGATTCATATATGTATACGTTTATGCTGTAATAGGATAAACTTTGTTACATTAATTTTTTCTAGAGCGTTCATCTAATGTTGATTAAAATGTTATAGATTAGTTTTTAACCCAACTCTCGCAAATGGTTTTTCACTTTGAGTTAAAAACTAAGGACTAAACGTATATTGTTATTAAACATTATACTTATTAATAATAACATATTAATATGTATACTTTATTTAATATTTGTAAATGTTTGCTCACTGTACTATGGATTTTTAAAGGATGAGTTTAATAAAACTAAAATATCTTATATATATACATTTATTATTTTTATAAAAATTACACTTGATGCCTTCCGAGACTTTTGATATGGCGTAACTTCAATAATTATATTTGCGCTTGCAGTTGCTATGGAGCGTATTAGTGTATTATCCCTTCCCTTTTCCGAGAAAAACAATATATAATATATATTAAGTACTTATAACGATTGTTATCGAGTTAGCACGCTCCAAGTCCCGTTTATATATATTTTTGAACGCAACATCTTATCAAATAATTGAATTTTGAATCGCGAGTTGTATTTATTTTGTTCTTATATAAGGCGAATAGCATTCTTATTATGGTGTCGCTCGTATTTCTTGATGTTTGCAGGTTAACGATAGATTTAGATTGGGACGGAAATACATTTATAATTGTAAAATTTATAATATGTATCACGAAAACTTCTATGGCAGGTAAACTAATAACTATTTATGAAAACGTAACAATCAAAGCATTCCACCAGAATATTTTGTACTTATAGAGTTCGTGTTTTTTGTATGTATATATATATATATATATATGTATATAAAGTAAAGTAGGGTGTTTATATACCTGGTATATAATGCATTTTGTTTTTGTTTAATATTATGGTAAAACTATATGATGATAAAACTTCAGGGACCTAACTTTACTTTGAAATTATTCAGTGTAAAAATATAAGGAAGGACATTTTCAACTGTTTTTAATTGTTAGTAGTTATTAGTTATTATAGTTACTCACATGATTTAGTGGCAGCAGTAACACTACCTGGATTTTATTAGGTATATACTGTGTTATGTAGAGTGTTTCACCAAACATGACCCTCTCTTTTTCTTCTAAAATTATGTAGTTATTGGAAATCTGTTTTTTGGAATTTTCAAACATACCATATTTTATGTCTTGTACATACCATATTTTCAAATTTTTGAAATTGTCTGTACTAATTGTTTGTAACCTACCTATGATGTGTACTATATGGAGATACAAACTTCTATTTTTAAAAGGCAACTTATTTTTTAAACAGTAGATTATTTTTATTGAAGATGTTGACGTATCAAAATCAAAAATTCAACAAGTAGTTATTTTTTAGTTATTTACCTTTATGTCTAAGGACAATAGATCAATGATAATAAGTTAGGAAAATATGAGGGCTATAATTTAAATTTTAGTAATTTATATTAATCTATCAAAATTATTTAAATATAATTAATTCTTGATATGATATTATATCTATTTTATATTTTTGTAAAACTATTTTTAAGGACTATTATTTATAATATAAATATTTTAACAACTGAAAAATACTAGTTCAAATTTTGAGTTTGGTACTTCAATATTTTTAAAACAGTCTTCACTAAATAATTTACATTAAAAAGGTTAATTTTCATTTGAAATTGAGAAATGTGTATTATCGTTGAACACTCTTTAAGTACCAAGTAGCTTAAATTATCTCAAGAATTTGAAAATATGGTCTTGAAGTATATTTAAAAATTCCAAGAATCAGAATTTGAAAAATTGATTTTTAAATAAAAACGAAGATGGGCATGCTTGGTGAATCCACCCTGTATATTGTTGATAAATAGATCAATCGTGTCATTTATTAAAAAAAAACAATAGGTATTTTAAGAATATTTGAAAAGAATACTCAGTGGCTCTGACCTCAGGATTTTCAAAGTACGTACTAATTTGATGGCTACAATACTTTTATTATAACTATAAGAAAAACCTACGGGATTTTTTTTTTTTACCAAACATAAATTTAATTACTTGAAATTATGATTTTTAAGTATACATTATATTATATATTTAAAAAAATATACATTTTTTATAAGTAGGAAAATAATATTATTATTACTATTATTATTAATTACTACTTACTAGCATCAGAATTTTATTAGCATTACATACATTACATAATTTAATTTCTGTGTTGAAGGGAGTTTTCACCTCTTATTTAGGTATAGGACCACCAAGCTTACGTTACGCCACTGAGAGTACTATTGTGTTTAAGCACAAGGTCGAGGTGAATATATTGGTATAGTTAGAAATCGGTGTAATATAGCTATATAGGTTTAGGATCAAAAGTTGTTTAAACGCAACTGTAGTATTCAATGCAATTGCATTCAAATTATTCGAAGCGTGAATTTTCTTTGAAATCGCGTATAATTAACGATAGTATGTTTCATGCAATACAATACTCGCATAATCTCATGATTAACATTTCACAATGACTCGCGATACAAATATCCATTTTTTAAACGAGGGTCTTCCCTTCCCCTTTTGAACTGTATATTATTTAGTGTATAATTTTTTTTGATCATAATAATGTACTTAATTCAAAATTAAAATGAGTTAAATCTGATTTTCTCAGGTTTTAAAATGTTTATTCTAAGGGTAATAGTACTTATAAACATATATAAAAAAAATAAAATTGAGTTAAATACTCAAAAATTACTAGTTAGAATTTTGACTAATATGTAAATATTTTCAGAAAAACTATCTGCTAAGTAATGTATTTTAGAAATAGAAGAAAGGGCCATTTAAATTTAAAAATAGAAATTCATTTTTCCACAGAACACCTCTGAAGTAGTATACAAAATTTAAGAATTTAAAAGAATAGTCTAAGTAAATTTAAAAATTCTAATAATCAGATTTTGAAAAATTGCATTGTAGAAACTAGGTTTAAAAATTAAAAAACATGACGAGTGGAGGGAAGAAGTTGCACCGCAAAATTTTAATAAAACTAAAGACAGTGAACGCCTGAAAAATGTATATTTAAAATTTCGAAATATGTAAACACTAATATTAGTATAGAGTAGGTAATATAGAGAAAAAAAATTTTCGGCGTAGGTCATCAAATTAATTTTTTTCTTTACTATTTATTTCATATTATACTATTTCTATATGTAATAGTATATATGATTAAGCAAATTGTTATACAATTTAATCTAATTTACAACTTCTTATTAAAATTTACATTGTAAATTTTTACTTTTTTTTATTGCTGTACTAAATTTTATTGTCAACCGTCTATTAATAAGTTGTCACCACCCACCATCTCTACATTATCTTATTATTACATCATAATATCGTTTCAATATATTAAATTCTAAGCTTAACCATTGGTGAACATACGGGGCTCCATGGAGTGCTTAGTACTCCTAAAGGCATAAAAAGCACCCATTAGCTTATTATAAGCTAAAAATATTGATGCCCTAAAATGTATATACATTTATAATGTAGGTATTAGTTAATAAATTATTATTAATTGTTATACACTTTTTGGTAGTATATTACACGATATGCCACCTATGTAATAATAGTGGCTTACATACAAGAATTTAATTTACAAGTCTCAGAACATTGAATTTTGAACATATAACAAAAATATACAACTATTATTTGGACACATTGTCCTTGTATTATATCATTTATATATGGTTGTGCGTTTACCTCGCTTAACAGACTGATGAAACACCACTCCATATAAATTGTCGATTTCTTATTGAGTAAGCATATAATAATAATATTTATTAAATTTAATATTTAGAGTATTAGTCCGGGATCAGTAGCTACAGAAATGTTAGCAGATGTCGGCAAAATCATCAGAGACACATCTACGGTTGATTTCAAAATGCTCAATGTAGAAGACATCGCGAATGCCGTAATCACATCTTTGGCCACGCCACCAAATGTTCTTGTACGTAAAATTACTTATACCTATACTAATTTGTATTATTGACTTATCGAATATGTGGCATAGATAATATAGTTTAGTAGTTACCCAATGCGTTTTTCAAAACACTCTTAACAATTATATCTGAATCGTCGTACATTCAAACCCGATGACTGTGGTAAAATATATTTTTTACGCCAAAAATTTATCGAATTATGAATTTCAGCTCAATTAAAGTACTTATACTCCAAGTAGTCAAAACTATAGACAATTGTTATTTTTTTTTTTTTTTGCACTGTTCATATAATTTATTAATTACCTGCAGTTATAATTGTTAAACTATATTACAACTGGAGTTTGCGAAAGATGTTAGAACACATTTAAAAAGTTCCATACTTTAAACAGTTGTTATAAGTAGAACTTTAAACATAAATTGTATTATAAAATGATTAAATTTAAACGGAAATAATACCGATACATAGAATAACTCAATAATGTACAAGAATTTAATTAAACGTTTATAAAATATGATTAAAAATTCTGATCCTATGTATAAACATATACCTACTCGTATTTATTATGTAATCCGATCACAAATTTTACAACCGCGAAATTCGCTCGCAGTTTACTTACAAACGCATATATAATTCTAGTGTATACACTTACATATACGTAAGTATATCAGTATATGTAATCCGGATATTCCATCAAATATTTACGTATGTGGGATACCGTAGACTCTCAAACATACGTATTTTAGAATATTTATTAGAAAAGTTTTAATATCCCTCTCTTTATAATATATAAAAGGCAATATTCATGTTTGTGCGTGTATAGTTGTGGTTTATAGACTCAACAAATAGACTACTGATTTTGACGAAACTTTAAGATATTGTCTTTAGAGATACTAGGAAGGGTTGAACCACGTCCGATAGGTGGCGCTGAACAAAATTTTCTATTTTTTTTTTTTTTTTTGATTATTACATGCCATATAAATTGATATAATAAGTGTAATATACTAACATTTTAACAATAGTAACCAATAATGTATTTTAAAATTGTCCATTTTCGCGGACGTAGATACACCTAAACCAATTAGTTCATGAAGCTAATAGTTGTTTACTTAAACCTAAGTACATCGAGTATATCCAATCCATCGCAAGCTAATTGCCACTTAGTAGTATACAATATACAAAGCGAAGTATCTATACTGTTATCAACATGCGCCCATGAATATTGATATACACTAAAACCAATATGCAGTGCCGTTATTTATAACTGTTCATTTATTTCGAGATCAGACCCTCGATACATCAAGTATATTTAACAAACATGAAATTGTATGTATATAATTCTTGAGAAAAAAGTTTTAAAAAACAAAACAAATATTTACAGATACTGCTTATTTAAAAACAAAAAATAATAATAACAAAAGTCCAACCTTAATTTTTATGAAACGAATATCAATAGTTAATTTTACTTCCTGAATTTATAACTAAATAATTTCCTCCGTTTTCTTAAAAATAGTTTATTCACATAAGCACACAAATGAAAATATTATCATAACATTATGTTTGATTTTTCAATTATATTTGTTTTCAGATTGCTGAAATGACTGTCATCTCTACTGGATCACTAATACACACTCATTTTCAACCAAGCCCTCAAGTTGTAGAAAATATATTTAACTTATAATTCATTATGTAAATATTTGTGTAATTGATTTGTGTTAATAATAAGAATACAACTCGTGATCTAACTTATTTAAACGATTATAAGGTACAATAATTAATTGATCATATACCAACATACTTAATTTATTATTATTTTATTGAAACAATGATATTTGAAGTATTGGAACTTGGAATAATACTATTTTTAATGAAAGAGATTGTAAATCATACAATTATTTGTATTTATTAATTTATTCAAAATGTGTATAATATGTGTAAGTTATCTTACTACAATTTAATATATAATAAGTATTTAATAGGATATTATGATATTATGTTAGGATTTTTTGAATAGAAAAAGTCAAATTCAGTATAAATTTAGTATACATTTTTCAAAAATATTTTTTAAAAACAGTTTTAAATACTAAATAATCAATACTCTAAATATATAATAAATAATTATATTTTAAGAATTTGAGATTGTCAAAAACAATAATAATTGTATTCATTCACTGCTAAAAGAGCAATGGTTTTAAAAAAATACATTTCCATTTCCTTATTTGTTTTTCTGTTTTTCCTTGTTAATTTTTAAACGTTTTGGAGATTATACCCACCCCAACCAAAATATCAAAATGTCACCTTATCAACTGAATCCAATTTGAAAAAAAAAAAACCCGCATTCAAAAATAATTTAAGTATTTTTACTGTTTCAGTGAAACAAGTGTGATGAGATTACTGACACAAAAAATATTTTAATTTGAATAAAACAGTAAAACACGCATCATTAGAAAATCAATTCATTCGTCGCTCTGTTTAATATCTAAAAATTATACCGCAATCACTATACGTATAATATTACTATAATAGTGTAATATATTATAATATTATACCGCAATCACTATACGTATAATATTACTATAATAGTGTAATATATTATAATATTATACGTTACCTATAATATGTTATATAGATAACATATGTACATAGCTAGGTATACTGTACGTACGCAATTTTATCGCATATTTATCATGACCACGGTTGATCATGACTAATGGTACGGTCCCACCGAATGCGATTGCCGATTTGCGATGCGAGAGATTGATTAATTTTGTGATTTTGAAAGTGGAGCCAAGTAACGATTAAATGCAGAAAAACAAATTAATTTGATTCTGTTTGCGATAAAAAACAATTTATCATAAAATCGTAAATATCACAAATATAAAACATTTAATACATATTATATTTGTGGTGAAACGTAAAACGCAAAACGAGCTCTATAAGGTCATCTCATATTTAATTTTATAGTTTTGATAAAATCGTGAAATCGCATTAGGTTAGGTGGCGCCGTACCTAAAATGTTCTTTATACAGTAACCCGACTACAGACATTACGCCACCTGTAAATCTTTTATTTGCGGTGAAAATGAGTAGGTAGTACAGCGGTTCAGTGGTTCCCAAACTATTTTTTAATCGTAGCACGTTATTATTAGTTACTTATTAATTTATTATAAATCGCAGCACACGATAGACAATTTCTATTTGCCAAAATTAAATAATTTAAGATTTATTCAAAACAATGTGTTCTCAAGTTTTCAAGGCATACCTTTAAAATTTCTTGACACACTATTTAGGAAACATTATATTATTATTATTATTATTACTATTTTAGTAGTAAACCATTATAACATTGTTGTAGATAATAAAGTGTTGCATGTGACCATCGTCTTCATAACCAGTGCCCATTAAATAAAAACTGCAGTGAGGTCTACAGTCTGCAGTGTATCTATCTCATGGAACTATACTGATATTCGTTTATATATCATTTATTATTATTTCAGGACATATGAGTGCATACATATATAAGTAAGTACAATATTTAAAAATAATAATAACAATAAGTAGCTTGATGGAACGGTGGAGTGGCAAGGTGGCGATAGTTACTGGCGCCAGTGCTGGTATTGGTGCGGCGATTGTAGTAAAGCTGGCGAAGAGTGGCGTGCACGTCGTGGCGCTCGCCAGAAGAGAAAACAAACTAAAGGTAAACTATCGACGATGCAGACACTTATTGATTAAATAATAAAAATAGTTTAATCCTATCGTATTGGACATAACAAATAGGTTGCAACACCAGCTTCTCATTATTTCAAAATCTATTAGTTTTTTTAGACAAATGTTTTTTAACTAATTTTTAATCGAAATAAACAAGACTTTTCTAAAAAATTATATTTTTAATATTCTTTATTGTTAACATTTTTAAGTTTTTTTTTCTTTGATCGATAACATACATTTTTAGTTTCATATAATAAAGTAGAATAATTTTTTTTACATAAAAATTGATATTCCAACGAGTTGCAGTTTATGAGTTATGTATAACTTATAAATATTTAGAATTAGCGAATACCTCGGCTAAATTTTGCGTTTATTTTTCCAATCCGTTTTATTTTAAATGAAAATTATGTTCAAAATTATTTTTTTTGAATTTTTATTATATTTTAGGAAAATATATTAATATTTCATAAAAGCTTACGTTTTTAAAACAATTACACTATTATATTATTAAATGTGTATTGTGTAATAGTATATAGTTTATAATATATATTTCGATATTTGATTTGTTCTTAAGGAACTAGCCGAATCATTAAATAATAAAGACTACGGAACTATTTATACAAAGGTATGCGATGTCACTAACGAGCAATATGTGAAAAACGTTTTTTCGTGGGTAGATTCAACATTAGGAGGTCCCAGTATTTTAATTAACAATACGGGAGTGGTGAAAGTATCAAGCCTTTTAAGTGAGTACACTCGCATATGAAATGCAATTAGAAATTCTCATAAGACTTTAAATATTAAGTATCGCTCTTGTGGTACAGATAGAAAACTGAAGGATTGGCAAGAGATATTTAATGTCAATGTTATGGCGTTGAGTGTGTGTTCGAGAGAAGCTTACAAATCGATGACGAAAAATAAAATCGACGGTCACATCATTCAAGTAAATAAGTAATCTATTATTATATTGAATGTTGTTCAAAAAAATTAATTACTAATATAAAAATGAAACACGCTATACATAATTCACAACTTTTAGTATCTCCGGTCACAGTTTAACTCCGAACTTTGCGCACAAAATGTATAACGCTTCAAAGCAAGCAGTCACAGCACTGTGTGACGGACTTCGACACGAATTACAATTAACTGGATCAAAAATCAAAGTTTCGGTAAAGTAGAACACAATTTATTATAATTATTAATTGTTATAATTAAAACGTAGTTTACTATATATTATGATATAATAGTATTGTATTGCTAAGGTTACTTTAATAAAATAAAATTAGTGGAATAGGTATTATTTACTTATATATTGTATTATGTCATGAATTTAAATTTGAATAAATATAAATTATATACATAAAATATTTAAGCCAATTAATATTTTGTAGTGATACGTAGACATGTGGATGTTATATAAAAACGTAGGTAAATTGGCGTCTACAGCGATAATAATATGGGAACAGCCGTTATGATTATATAATATTAAATAGGGATTAAACAAAGTTTTATCGAACATTTTTCAGATAAATTATTGGTGGGGTATATAAATTTTTTATGACATTTATATGTATATAGGTACATTTATTTATTTTTAATTATTATTGTTAATCAGAAACCTTTTTTAAAAACATTTTACGGCAGTATCATGCACAATTTTAATAATTAGTAGAAAAACTATTTATTTATTTATCGAAAGACGAGTGATGGTTGAATAAGGTGAATAAACGTCGATGATAAAACATCAAAACAAGTAGTGAATAGTGAAAAAAGAAACAATCCAAAACTATATTGTTTTTAATTGAAAAATGTTTAATTTATATCCATAAAAATAAAATATCATTGATTCAAATTCAATATTTACCGATCTATACTAAGTAATATTAATTTACTGCTATTTAAATATTTAATAATATATACGGATCGGTATTATACAAGCTACAGTACCGTGTTGGACACATTTTTATAAAATATTTAGTCTTGACGTAATGTTATTGTTATATAGATATAATAGACCCATTATAGTTTATTTGTTTTACGATTTGTCATGAGTTAACCTACACGTATATTATATTATTTTTCTAATTCACGTATGAAGGAATAGTGTTTTCTTTGATGATATTTTATTCTTAATTTCGGAATAGTGATATCGATTTGGTTACACCGTTTTTGACTTTTTTAATTATATATTATAACTTGGAAATACCATTTCATTTCATAGCCGATCACCTATCGTGTTTTAATAAATTAACAATAACAATAATTATACCGTTTTAAATATTTGAATATTTAGAGCGTTAGCCCAGGACCAACAGCTACAGATATGTTAACAAATCTCATCAAATATCACAAAGAATTAAAAACTACGGTGGATCACAATATACTTGATGCAGAAGACGTCGCGAATGCCGTAATTAGTTCTTTGGCAACGCCGCCAAATGTTCTTGTAAGTTAATATATTTGTAGATTAACTACTCCGTAATTTTTTTGATAACACATCTGATCATAAATAGTTGAATCGTCTTCATATTAAACGCATTTATTTTATATAGTAATTTTTCTCATTCGAAAATATATCGAATTAGGAATTTGAACCAAATATCTAATTTATAAAAGTACCTAGAATTGAGATAAACGGTTGTTATTTTATTGGCAATGCAGTTTATATTTAATGTATTTCTTATTTACAGCCATAATATTACACCCGGAGATAAAAAAAAAATATAGTGAATTTTTAAAAATTGTATTTCAACGCTTATTAACTTATTTTTAACTTTAAAAATAAATTACACTATTAAAAATTTATTTGAAAAGAAAAACATAGAAAACAAAACTAAAAATTTTAAATTTATAGAAACAGACATTTATTTTGTCTGGTGCGATAGGAGTTATCATTAGTGAATAGCACGAAATTCACTGGTTTACTTATTAGTTAATAACATAAAATTACCTAATTAATTAATGTGTATATTATATATATAAATATATAATATAAAGCAACGCAACTCAACTCAAATAGGAAAAATGTTAAGTAGATTCAAGCTCCTAGAATTAATTTTTTTAAATATCAAACGTACATAATTTTAGAAGTATTTTTATTTTTTGAAGAAGCTTCTAAATATTATGGGATAATTAGTCTCTTTTTATTTTTACTGCAGATGAATGATTATATCTGTGTATATCACATCAACTTTGCGTAATTGATCTTTTTATTAAAATTTGCCTTTTAATGAAATTGAAATAGTTTTTCTAAACCTCGTGAAATATGAAAGAGGAAATTCAAGAATAGGAAAATCTTTTAAAATACTGCAAAATGTGTAAACCCGAATTTGCACAAAATATTTGTAATTTGTATAAAAAAAATTAAAAAAATTCATGAAGAACATAAGACATAAGAGAATACTAGCTTAAAAAAGCCACCGAAAAAATATTACAGGTAATTATATATTACATTAAAAAAAAATTGATAAATATAATAATTTTGACAAGAATGCAATTGCATATTATACATATATATTATATACATTTTTGTTATTTATTACAAATTAACAATGTTGTAATTCCGGAATTCTAAATTATTGACGGCAATACTTATAAGTTTAAAATTGACCTTCAGACTATACCCAATGAGATGTACAGAGTACAAACCTCAACTTACTCATCATGAATGGTTAAATTATCTTGGAAATAAGCCACTTCAAATTTTATTTCAGCTGAACAAGCTTTGAAACGAAATGAATTAACTTTACGGGAAACTGTCCAAGTTGTATTAGCAAGTCAGGGGCTCCTAAGTTGTTCTTGTAAAAGTGCTTGTCAAATCAAACTAAAGATAGCATGAAATGTTACAGCAATTGTCAAAATCCACTGACCTGCTTAAATAAATAAAAACCAAAACCAATTACTATATACTAAATAAGCTTATTTTTTTTTAACTATTTTAATTAAGTATTTAATAATGCTTTTTGTATGTATATATTTTTTAATATTGTATGTTATACATAATATATTAAATATTATTACGTTTAATTATTTAACTTCTCTTTATATAAATACAACTTAAATGTGTCTATGTTAAAATCGTGTATGATATTAAATTTAATATTTCGTTAATATAATATAATAGTTATGTACCTACACTGCTTAACGTTTATAAGTTATTATAAGTAATAATAATAACTGTGTTCGGTAACATTTTTTATTTCAGTGAACATTACGAATGACTACGTTGTAGAAAAAATTACACGATGACCATTTCGTTAAATATTTTTGTATTTCATGAAGTGTGAAAAAGTCATTTCCATTCTTCACAGTTCTATCACTTATTATAGTGAATTATATACCTACGTAGATTATTGACCAAATATATAATATACCTTATGTGTAGAACATTTATCATGCATTTTCTATTATATTTAATATACAGACCATTTTAATTTAATCTTTTTAAAATAAATTTTAAAAAAAATCAAACAGTATCTAATACATATTACAAAAAAATCTTGACCGATATTGTTACATAACACATTTAATATTAACAATTAAATTTGATTTCAGAAATAACTAATTTAAATAATTCTTTAGCTTCTGATTTTTCAAAAAATTAAAAATAATTCATTTAAAAAATGCAATATTATAAATTAAAAAGTTATGTTTAATTTTCTAAAAGTCTGTTTTTCAGATAGCTGAAATGATTATCATACCAACTAGAGCTACAATACAGATGCATTTCCAACCGAGTTCTCAAGTCGTGGAAAATTTATTAAACTCATGATTGATTATGCTAATATTTGTTTAATTTGTTTCTGGTTAAAATTAATGATAAAATTATTTAAATTATTTATTAATTATAAATAATCATTTAAAAATGTTCCGAAATATTTTATTAATTATCGAGAAAAAAAATATTATTGCATCGTTTTATGTCACATTCATGAAACGAAATTTATTGATTCTGGATTAATTGATTATTAAAAATTATACCGATATATGTATTATTATTTTAACGAAAGTAACGTTTATTTTATTATTAATTTAAAAACGATAAATATAATATGTATGCTACCTATATCGATATAACATATAATCAAGGGCATCATTTTTTTTTGGTGGGGGGGGGGGTTAGGGTGTGTGGTTGCACCCCTTACTTTTAAAATAGTTTCAATTGGACTGCACCCTGATGAAATAATGCATGATTATTATTTATGACTTTAAACTACATTGGTTATAAACAAATATTGTGCTATACATTTTTATTGTATTTTAGTTTTTAAATTGATTTTTACTACTTATGAGTTATGTTGATGCATTCATTCGATCCATGATGTATGAAAATAATTGGAAACAAGATAATGTACATATATGTAGTATATCTATTTTTATGTGGCCTGGCGAAATTTCAAAATGGCTTGCTTGATACCTCGCACACCCGAAAAAAAAGCCTGAACATTAATGTTTACATATAATATTGGTCATAGTGCATAACTAAATGTATTAAAATTAATAATATTAACATAAATGTATTACAAAGTAAAACAAACTTAATATTATTGTTTTCATATATTAGATGATATGACGTATAATGTTTAATATCTACTCGTTTATTGTAATCGCCATCAGTCAATAAAACCGGATATTCGCCATGTCTTTGAATAATAATACATCCCCCGCTAGAAACTATGCAAAGAGCTTGTTAAAAAAAAAGGTAGATTCTGCAACCCCCCACCCAACCTCCAAACAGGATTTCTTCTTTCTTAACCATTTTAAATAGATACATCATATTTAGATGCGTCTAGTAAGGTGATTGGTGTTTGATGTATGAATTACAACTACTGCAGTTAATTAAACTTTGCGCACGCCACCGAAATACATTGGAGCTGCAGTCTACTTGTTAATTGATTATGTGTATAACATATTTTGATAAGTTCATGCATCCACCCACCATCAATTATCCACCTCGGGCGACTGTATAAAGTTGGATATATCCCTCAAGCACGATTTTACTAATGAGTATACTTATCTATGTATAGTTGTAAAGTTTTGACGGTATTCCTTTTTAACGATTTTACTAGCTTAAAGTTGTAATTAGAGTTGACTGTATGTCGTCAAATCATAAACTTATATCTTCGATTAGGAGGGATGTTTATGATTTGTATACACTATAAGTGTAAGCACTAAGTTATAAGCATTAAGTTCATGTGGTGTTCATATGCTTACATTTTTTTATACACATATTATGAACAGAAAAATACAAAAATTCAGTAAAACAAAAAAATAAAAATCTTGGTTTTCTCTAAATATATTTCAAATGCCTACGAAACTTCTCCTATTTAGTCAAACCATTTTTTTTTTTTTAAATATAAATCAAAACTTTATATTTGATTTTAATAATTATAATTGTATATTTTTTTATAATTTTAACTATATTTATAATCGTAATACAGTTCATTATGATTTTACCGTTTGGAGTGATGTACATTATTTTTGGTAGTTATTCACAATATTGTTAGCAGAGGCCGATGGGTATAGATAATATATTATACAATATGACCTGACGTAACAATGAGTAATTATAGAACCTATATACATGGTGAACAGGCTATATTGCATGTCGCATTGATAAAATGCAATAACATTATAATAACTATTTATTTAGATAAACTTTCTGACGACAAAAACTAAAATTTATTACATACATATTTTGTACAGGTAAAAGGTATACTATAATGGTTGTGTTATGATACACATTTCTATGATAACAGAACTAATAGAAATAACTTTTTTTTCGAACGAATCAGCTGGTAAAATCTTGGTTTGATTTCATAATAAATGTACTATACTTTTTTATACCAATAAATGCGATCTAAAATAGATTCATATATATTAATATAAGCATAAGTAGATTTTTTTATAACTAATCAGTTATCAGCTTTATGTATATTTTATGGAATTAATATTTTGTAATTTAGATGTATTAATAAATGGAAACTATACTACATAAATATAAAAAATATTATTCAAATATAGGTTTACAAATATAAAATATGTAATAATAAATGAGCAAACACTTTTTATCGATGATAATTTAAAAATTGGAAATTGTTCAGGCCTATTATAAATAGATCAAAACTAATCAAAATATTTTGAAAAATGTGTCATGAACAAAAGATGCGGATAAAAATATTTGATTAAACTTTGAAACATCTACCAATCTTAGTATATGAATTGAATCAAACAAAAAAAAATCAATTTTGTCGTTAACGGGATTCGCGTTTTCTTAAACTTTTTATTTGTTTTTTTTTTTAGATTATTTTTAAAAATACTGAGCATTTTACATTTTGACCAAACTATAGATCCAATTTACGATTATTATTTGAAGATCACTTTTCGGTTATATACACGTAAAAAAAAACTACATACCTAATTGTATAATCAATTTATTCTAAAAATGGTTAAAACATCTTAATCGTAAAATACGTTTCAATGATACACTATATTTAATCATAATCATTTAATCTTTAACTGTAGTTTTAACCACTGAATATTGTGGTTTTAATCACTTGATTTTCATAAATAACTATTTATTTACTGTCCATGTTTAATCGTAATTTATAAAAAATTCGAATTACAACAATTTATATGTATTTGAATTTCATTATTTTTTTTTTCATTTATTTAAATTATATATATTTATTATTATTCAACATTTTACAAAGAAAACATAAATACATAATTTATCTACCTCCTTTAAACTGACACTTGTGTTGAACGCAGAGAGTTTAATGTATAGATTATAAATCATAGGTAACATTTAAATAAGAACTGCAAATATCTTGTATACAACTGAACGTTAGATCAATCTCTGCAGATATTGTATTTTATGATCTATAAGACTAATTTAGATATCTACCAAATGACAATTTTTAAATAATTTTTTTTTTATTATTATTTCACTGTATTGAACGTATACATAAAAAATTATTTTATAAGCTGTTTTTATAAATTATATCTGAGTTTCTTATTTTTTTTCTTAATAATTTAAAACCTATCAAGAAACTTTTCCTCGTTATTTATTTCAAGTTTTTGTCCACATTTTCCTTGAATTTTTTTACGTTCAAAGTTTTAAGTTCTATAATTTTATTTTTTATAAGCTTAACAACTATAATCGCTTAAGTTCAATATAATATATAGGAATAAAGTGCAAATATAAATATTTAATCCAACAATAAGTTGTATTTCTTCATTATCATCGTATGAACATTAAATCACCCTAAATAATAAACTATGAGTATAATATATATTATATATATATTATAAGTATATTTTATTGTACTATCCCTGTAAAGCCTTATTAAGAGGAAATATACTTCAAACGATCCGTTATAAAAAAAAATTAATTCTGTTATTTACTGTTTAAGACTGGGTAAAAGATCAAAAATTTCAAAACCAAGGTTGATGATTGATAAAAAGTGAATCTAATTTTACATTTTTACCACATGAGTAATATAAAGAGAGATTTTAATATTTAGAGACATTATATAATATGTATGCTATATTATGCCATTATAAGCCACTATATTTTAAGTACAATAAAGGCATTTTCGGTGGGGCCCATTATATTCACGAATAATAATAATAATAAAAAAAAATAAAAATAAAAATCTTATCCCCAAACAATATTGCAAATTCGGATGGTTTACTATGTTTATAGGTTAATCATACCTATATATCCAGCAAATGATTTGGTCGTTATGGATAATATTATAACAATAACAAGAGCGTACGGTTGTCGTCGATTTATCATTATACCTAATGCTACCATACCTACCATACCATATCATACCATACCATAGGTGAAATAAATAATAAAAATTGAAAACTGGTGAACGCAAACATGTAAGTATGTTATAATATGTAACACGCGCGTATATAGTAAAGGTTTTTTATTACTTAGTCATCGATTTTCTGATTTATTTTAATTTTAAATAATTTTATTATGGTTGCGAACAAAACCTTTTGTTATCTGCATAATATTATGTTCTATAGTAACGCATTATCTACAATACACTACCAATAAACATACAACATGTACCATAAATGTTTTATTTTCAACATACATTATTTTAAGCTTAAAGTAATATTATTTAAAAAACAAATAATAATTAAAAAAATTGAATCATTTCAAATATTATTCCTTTATTTAATTTAAATAAAAAGTCATTTTAGAGTTGCAAGATGAAAACTTATAACAATAATTATGTATTTACTCCACTGAATAAAGGTTAATATCTAATTAAGTCTTCTTATATTATTACTATATTCACTGTATCAATACATTATCGAAATTAACTTGACTATTCTGATATTATGTAAAATTATTCTGGTCTCTGGGCTATAGGTTATTATACAACAAATATTAATTTTAATAATTTCAATACATGAGTACATGACATAATAATATTATAGTATATGAATTAAAAAATAACGTTATTTCATAGCTATTCCGTCGTAATATACAACTTGCGTGTTGATATTAAGATGATAATATAAAAAAAGGTTCCTGCTTATCACGGTAAAGTTAAAAAATATATATTGTTAAAAAAAAATCAAATTTTAATTCCTTTGAGATAATGTAATTTAAAATATTCCATGTTAAACCTGCGTGGTTAAAAAGTTATATGTTCGTTCAATCGTAGCTTACCGCAATTTACCGCCACGACCGGCAGCTTTAGTACGAATTATTATAAAGACTAACTAATCGTCATAAAAAATACACACTTATGTATAAAAGATTATGCGGCATAATTTCTATTGACGTATCATACCAATATATTATATAATAAAAAACCACAAAAATATTATTTGTGTTATTGATCGACAACAAACTTTATTCATTTCCATCAACTTACAGACGTAAGTACAATATAACAAAATTTGAGTTTGGCAATCTTGATTTTCCAATAAGCTTTAATAATAAAGTAAATTGACCAAATATCGAACATTAATCTTATAACTTAATTTGTATTTTAATTTTTCATAGACGTTTTATGATATCTTAACTTTCTAAGTATGAGATGAGCATATAAAATATTACAAATTAAAAATTAAAATATTTTAAAAGTCTTTAACGAAAAACAGATAATGTCCTTACCTTATATGGTTTGATAATAGATCAAATAACTGTAATATTAAAGCTTATAGTTTAAATATTATTAGATTTTGACAATATTATATCTTGAGTTGTTTACGATAATGATGACGGAAAAATATAAAAAGTTTTAAATAAACTTACAAAGTTATCGAAGTCCAATGTTGCCGTGTATGTAATAATACCGTTTAGTTAGCGTTGTACTCGCCCGTCAATGATCGCCTTACCGTATATTTTATAATTATACTGTTTTTATTTTCGGTTTATTATCTTGTTATTTTATTATTATCTTATTATATTATTATACTATAGCAGTCTAATATTGACATTTGTCGGTACCATAGTATATTTGTACACGTGTGTTTTAATAGGTGAGCGAAACGCTAACACGACACTAATGGTGTCAAAATATTAGCGACACCAGTGACGGGTCAAGTTTATAAGACGTGGACAACACTGGCATGACATCCTCATCCTAAATGATCACAATTATTGTCAATATTATTTTAATGTGTTCAGTTTTATCATGCCGATAATGGTACAACTATAAACCCAGTGGAGCATCAATATTTATTCTTTCAGTCATGGTGTTCATACCAAAATAATATGTAATTAGATATAGGTACACAATATTTTGAAATAGAACCGTCTTCGTTAGAGCATTTTTTTTTTTTTTTGTTGATGTTCTCGTTCTCCAGTTTCCGGTTTAGTTAGACATATCTCCAGATATTGCATATACCACGATGACGATCATTTTCGGTGTTCTCGGCAGCCTCACGATGAAACTTATCTATCGTAGTTCGAACTCAATATTTATCGTGTATTTTGTACGGTTCGCCCGTTCGGGAATATATAAACCAACCAATTTGTCGGAATAAATAATGCAATAATGTAATGCGATTCGACGAAGTCAAACGGTTTGATCAACTTTCCTCTAACTGATTATATATTAATAATTTAATATACGGCGATGATATCTTTCTATAAATAATGCATTATAATTTATAATTTAAGAATTTAACTTATAATCAAACAGAACACGTTTTATTAGTTTTCAGATCTTTGTATTAAAATAATGACTTTGATTGAAAACAAATACTGATGATAATAACAACTATATTGGGATACATCGTTTCTATGTATTCAAATAAATAGCACTGTAGCCACTTATTGCGTATAAGCGTGCGTGATGAGATTAAAATTCGTTTTGTTGGAAATTACCTAGAATAGAAACAACCATTCTGCTTAAAATAAATAAAGTAATCGACAGTTGTTCATTCAAATCAAAAATCAAAATTAATCTCTGGAAAATCTATACGTCGTATGTAACCATACACATTCAAAATATCCGACCCTAAATTTCTCCAATTCCAAGAAATACCCAATTCAAACCTCTTCGGAAGTCAAATAAATATTGACATTACGCTCAATAAAAGACTGGCTTGCACCTCCCTTCCAGTCAATCGCGCGCGCGCACACACACACACACACATACACGAATTCTCAACAGCTGGTTATATTTTTACTTTACCCAAATATAAAATCAAAGCTCTCGCAATACACACAAATATCTGTAATATGTAAAATTCATCGGTATTGCGTAAATATTCTCGTTGTTTTTGTTTTGTTAATCACGATTTACCTCGTATAGAACTGGGAAATTATTCTGAAAAGTACAAACTAGTTCCAATTCACTACCAGAAACCTCACCGGAGGTTAAAGATTGCGCCCCAAAAATAACAAAACCACACTTTTCATTGTATAACTAATACATTCAACCTTATTCCGCTCAGAATCTAAAATGTAAGTTATTATTAATCGATTTAAATAATTCATTTTGCTCAACTCAATTCGCTTTAACATAATGTACTACCTACACATAATATTATATCCATAGTTTATAAATTAAAATAAACAGCCGATTAATGCGTTTTAACTTTCAATGTATAGTACAAATAATTCTCGGAAGTGCTTTTAATATTTTCGCGTGAAACTCGAACACAGGCGACGAAATATTTCTATGTTTATTATTAATAATAACAATACACATCAAAGTTAAAACCAAACAAGAAACATTATGCGCACTCAGCTCTATAAATTAATCACATTTACGAGCCTTGAACTTGAATACTAATATATAGGATAGGTAATTTGAGGTAATTACAATACATTTCTGAAAATATGTTTAGGTTATACTTGTTTATTTGTGGTTATCATGAAATTAACAACTTTTTTTTACAAAACAGTAATATACAGTATACAGTATATTTAGTAACATTAGCTTATAAATACTTAGGTACGTATCATATTATGTTGTACAGTATACACCATAGACGTATAATGTCTATGGTATACACTCAATATATTATACTCATATAAAATATAACTAAATTTATCACTATTGCAAGTACTACCATCAGTAAGTTAATACTTTAAGTATTTAATATTTTAATAAAATCAAATTTTAAATAGTATTGTTTATGTTGTTTCCACGTCAGTATGACGTAGGTAATAGGTATGAACTACCTATATATCTCTTTTCTACCGAATGTCCTCTGATTTTTATTTTTATTTTTTTTATGTTTTGAAACTAACATTTATTATGATATTCATTGAAAACGCGTTATCACATCTAAGATTATAATATACTATATAGGTACATTATGATGATACTATTACGTACAAGTTATTTACATTATGATGGTCTAAGAATTTGAAATTCAACTAAACCAAAAGAAAAATATAATATAATAAACTTATATGTTTATTAATTTATTATATCTATGAAAAAAATTTCGATAAGTAAATATTTAATAATTTAACGTATACTTGGTAGTTTTAATTTTTCTTTTGAATCATCTAGACATCATATTCTACAAAATATAGTTATCACTTGGGCACATATTTTAATCAAGTACAATACAATTTTCAAAGTGACACATTTAATTATTTCTACGAACATAATAATAATATATCAGCTATAGTATACGCATTTAATGAAAATATTAAACACTAAAATAATTAGGTCCCTTAAATTAACCCTGAATAATCGTGTATTTTTTTGTTATAATCTGTTATCCTACAAATGTTGTAAATTTGTACACGTTTTATATTGTTGAAAAATGTTTTTGTCTCAGATGTCAATGTGTCATTGTTTATTTTTGGCGTAAATTGAGTGGAAATAAATGCTATACGCAAATGTAAACCTCGCACGAATAACAAACACGTCTCAATAACAATAATTATGCGTTTCAATAATTTAAAGTAACCAGTAATTATATTATTTCTATATATATATATAGAAATATATGCATATATATATATCGAGTTAAATTATTATTATACAGTCATACGGACAACGTTTAAATTTGAACTTTCATACAAAACAATAGGTGTGCTTACATATTATTAATAAATTATTTCACTCGAGCAATCACAGACGATTCATTGTTATTCTAATTATATCATCATCGTTTGATGAGATCTTTTTTTGATTTTCGCTACAGGTAACCTGTACCTTGCCATAGGTCATTTTCCTCTGATTTTATTTATGCGTTTTACGTTGACGCTTTTCTTGAAAAGGCTATCCTGTGAGGCAAAACATATTTATTTTCTTAGTACTTTACTTAACGTGCAATATTATTTAACTTGTAGTATTTCGATACATAAATTATAAAATTACCTTCAACAGTTGAATTTTGCCATTCAACGATGACCTGGTTCCGATATGTTGAAAAAGAGACGGTCTAAATGTTACCCATATTTCGTCTTTTCGTTTTCGACAATCTCTCTAATAAGAACAATATTTATTAATAATTCACAAAACATATCTCGTACACCATTAATAACGATATATTTATAATTATGTTTTATACGTTTCAATAATTCCGATTTTTAAGTTTTGCCGAAAAAGTGATTGGCAGCATTTAAGAGTACCTATGTATATCTATAGTATGAATCATATTATTATACGATACTTATTAAGCTATTTATTCCAAATCGAGTTCAATTTGAAAATGTGATTAAACGTGACTTTTTTAAAATCTTAAAATACATGCCCACTATTAAGAACAATTCACTCACGAGATCTTTTTCGAGATTACAAGCTTTTGTCTCCATCATCCCGTCTAGAAGCCAATCTCCTGGTTTATCGTTATAAAACATCACGATGAATTGAATCAGCCATGGCAAATCAGAACATCTCATCATTTTGCCTAAATCAAAACGTTATACATTGTAATATAATACATTACTACAGTGACGTTACTTTATCACTGCGATAGATTTTACCGATAAAACCAAGTCGACAGAAATCTAATATGAACCACTCTTGTCCGTCGGCTATCCTCTGCAACGCCGTTTTTTTCATAATAGTGTGGAATTGCGGCTTTGCGACTACGTCATCTTCGAGTTGAACATAAAATGATCCTTTCGGTTGGCAGTACATCATTAAGAAAACATAATCTAAATTTTGTTTGCTCCTCCACCGGACCCGGTCTTCGGAGTCACCGAGCGTAATGCGAAGTTTGCTGAAATCTGGATAGTATTCCGGGGACGGAGCGATTATGTCCACGAGACCCGAGTTCACTGCTTCCGGTAACCTGAAATCGTATTATATTCAACAATAACAAATGTTTTATTTGTGTAATCTGGATAGTGTATAGTGTAAATAATTACCGATTTTTGATTTCCGCAGTTACTTGTTGCGTGTATTGCTGATCGATCTGTAACAGTTTAAACACGTCCGATACAAATATCAATCGACTGATAATATATTCAATACTGAATAATCACAAGTGCACATTACTTCGCCAATCATCACTACTATTAACGAATCCTTCTGTTCAGTTTGATTCATGTTGCTTACGATGTTAATCAACGTCTGTATCAAGTAAGTCTGTTGTTGGCGACGAACAGTAGGAACTCCAAACACCATAGACACTAAAAAAAAACACACACACACACACACATATAAATTTAAAACTATAAACCTTGATTAGGGTTTTTGGTTGTTTTGAATTATTGGCGTCCTCACTCATTATTTTGATACAGAAATTTTTAGTCAATTAAATAGCCGATGAATAATGTAACCGATTAGGTTGTCTACCATTTAAAGTGAAAATGACAGTAAAAATATATTATGTATATAAATTAATCTTATTTTCTTTTTTATGTCGTTTACATTGGAGGTGATTTAATTGATTCGAGTTTGCAGATTAGGTATGCAGATTAGGATTTTTTTTTCGATATTGATTTAAATATTAAACTTAATAAGTTTCATTCTTTACAAAAATAAAAAAAAAATTGATATATACATTCGTTTTATTTATTGGATATTCTGCTATTTTACGCTCGAAAAATATAATATGTATACATTCATACGGTTCATTGCATAAAACATCGATACTATCGTGACATGTTTGTTTACGAATAAAGTGCTTATGTAAACAAATATATGACTTAATATTTATATTACAATATATTGGTTTTACGAAAAGAGAAGTAAGAATTATATGTTTTAAATTTTGAACTACTGCTATAATTTCAAAGTTATAACTATTAACAAGTTATGTATACCAATTATAAATTAGCGTTGTAATTTTAACGATGAAAATTACAAGTAAAAAGTATTGAGCGTGTATTGTTGACTATTGCTAACGAAATTCGTGTGATATTATTTCTCCTTTACATTTAACAACTACTGTCATAAGTTATATGGTGATATTGTTAATGAAGAAATTAATAATAATAAAAATTGATATATAAGTATAGGTATCCAGGTATTATAACTGGTATAACAGTACCTATATAAATATGCAACTACAACATTGCTAAGGAATTTTATAAAATTCCTTATTTCGTACTGTGGTCTGTGATGGCCTTCATTCTTGACCTATATATCTTATTTATTTTCACTAACGTAGGTATACTGTTTGTAACTAATATTGTTTATCTGTACCGTACACCGTTCCCATTGGTCCCCCGTGTAAAATTAAACGAGTAAATAACCTGCATTTCTGCCTCCGGAATGTAATATCAACGGCTTCAAATAATTCTCGTGGGACCGCAGATGGGGTAAGAATGTGTACACGTCGAAATGTGCCATCGGCGACCTGACCATTTCCACGGACTTGTTGTAAGCAATCATTAAGGATTCTATATCTTCGGAAACGGAAACGTTCAATGACTTGACGATCGTTTTGAGAACCGAGCTGAAATGCTTGATTAGTTCTTGAACGTCTTTGTCTTTCAGTTCGTACAATCTGGTCAAGTGATCTACACGCATTTCCATTTCCGCCATCTTATACGTCACCGAACTGTGGTCGTATAAATCTCTGGTATCTGTAAAATTGTATACACAGAACGATTAAATCAATGACGCAGTTGAATAAACAAACGAAAAACATAAATTATATATTATTTTAATATATTTATATATATGTATTGTAGTTATAGTGTGTAAGCGTTCAAACTATATTCTAAATTGTTACCTATCTCCACGACTCGCACCTTAACGCAATTACGTATATAGGTATATTTTGTGATTTTAATTTATATATTATACCGTAAACGTACCACGACGAGGAGCCAAATTCAAATTTATGATTCTATAGATTTTTGTATTTTATTAATGAGTATACAATATATTAAGAATATGCAATGTCATCGTTTTACATTTAAAGATTTAATTTCCATCGCATCGAAATATTTAAAATAATATAACTCATTGTTTCAAAAACATAGCAATTAAAACTTATTCTATAATATAAGTAATTTACTGTTCTTGTTTTAATTTAAAACATTTCATACTTCAATTTAATATAAGTCATTTGTTTGTTTTGATTTTGATTTAATTTCCGATCTCGTTGGAAAAATAATTATGTATAATAGGTACGTGACACCTGACTAATAATTTTGTTTGTGTTTTAAAAAAGAAGGAAATTATGTAAATACTGTCTGGTGTTTTTCGTCATTGAGTAAGTCACGGCGACGTGTATGTTCAAATCTCAAGTCAATGATAAATCATTGTGAACGATTTTGATCTAAGATCGTTAGTCTATAAATAACTATATTTTATGATAAATTAATTAAATTAGTATTCTAATAATTTAATTTACTATCAGTAATACAGTTTGGTTAGTAGGTACACTCTTGCCGAAAACGTTGGAATATAATATTTATTATTTATTATTTTTTTTGCAATTTTTGACGTAACGTAACGTGAACGCTATGAATAGGTTTGTATAGTATACAAATATGCAATAATAATAATATAAAATTAATCTAAATATTTTGAAAATTTGTATTTATCGGAAAACTGAAGTCGTTATATTTCGTTTAAATTTATAATTTCGTATACATTTGAACTTAAAATGTCTATAGAGAAAATTGTAGTTATATACTTTTTAATTCTATGGTTCAAATATAAAATACTTATATGGAACCTTATTATACAATTCAAACTGTTTAATAAAGAAAAAAATCGTTATTAATATTTTTGGGAAATATTAAAAGTGTAAAATTTCCATTAATAACTAAAAAAAAAGAGTTAAAATATTTTGAAAATAATACTATGTATAGAAAATACTAATATGAATATTTGATCAGTAGTATCAATTTCAAATATCTATGCACAGCTATTCATTTTTTTTTGTTTTTTTTTTCAGATAATTTTTAACTTTGTCCTTCAAAAAGTATGCTAATTAAATGTATTTTTCTACCAGCGACGATATTGAAGATGAAAATGATATAATTGGCGATAGCACTTTTAACACTGCAGTAAAATCGTTATATTCAAAAACATTTTTGAAAATATTAATGAGAAAAAAATTATTGACGGTGACAAACATGGTTAGATACTCTGTGTACAATGTACATAATATATTAAACTTTGTGTATATTAAGTTTAAGCCAAAATACACTTCAAATTTATTTTGAACTTTCCGGGTAAACTGATAAAAAAAGTATGATTATTTTATATTGTAACTTGTTATAAGACTTACTATAAAGATAGAATATTAATGAGTATGTTATTTTACTCGAGAGGCTCTTCTAAAGGCGTCGATCAAGTTAGAATTAATATTATACACTACTTATGTCCTATATACTGCAACAGTATTAAAATTTATACTTGAAGGGATTTTGCACTTAATTTGTATTATGACGTCAAACGGAAGATACTTCGAAATTTGGTTCATTGCGAAAAATATGTAGGTAAAATGTATTACCACATATTACATATATTTTCAAAAAAAACTTATCGTCGTAAAAGAGTAAATATGGTATTATTTTTCTCGTTGGTGACAATTTCGTATAAATCATATTTTTGTCAGCATAAATTAATTTACGTATACAATCAATTTAAAATTGATATATTATATAAATATAATTGAATATTTTCATAAATAAAATACACAGATTTCCAGGAGCTTGCTCCCGAATTCGCATGAATCCTTAAACCCCTAAAAACTAAAAAATCCTACAACCATGTTTTTTTTTCAATTAACCGAAACCAGAATAATCAATCATTCTAGTTACACCGATTTTATTTTTATTTTACAAAATGTTTCATTTGTTAATATATAATTATGCATTTACTTTTGTCGTTAGTCATTAGTTATTTAAAAAAAATCTTACAATCAATTGATATTAAGCATTGAATATTTCTCGTCAATATCTCATTTCAACGTTGATGCATTACACATCGTTTAATTCAGTTTAATTCAGTAATATCAAATATTATCATACGTGTTGACCATCGGTAATAATTTATGGAATACCCATTATAGTCAAAAACATTTGGCACATCCATAATGTTCAAATTACGTTTTTCCCGAATTATACTTAACACCCTCATAAACCCATATTAGTCCGAATAATAACGTATTTATGAGCACCCAATCATTAATATAAATTTCTTATTGTGATGATTAAACATCCAGTACCGGGAACCCGAGATACGAATAAATAATTAATGTGAAAAGCTCTGCATTTAATCTCTAAATACAGGCCAACTTCATATAATATTTTAAAATTCAGAATTATTTTATTATATTGATTTAGTTTGAGAATTCTAAAGCGTTCAAATTTAGTTTACCCGATGAGCAAACAATGAGCACTAATCATATTATTTTCGCATAATAATAGAAACAAATCCGATTGAATATTACTTTTATATATACACTAGTATTGCCGAAAATATGTTTTATTATTTCGAATAAACAGCTGTGCCAAACAGCAACTACTTAACAACTACTCCATGTTTGTATGCGATTATAAGCGTGTTATTTATTTAACCATTATACAGATAAGATATTCCGTATAATATAATTATATCAAATCATCAAAGTGTTATTTTATTTCTTATTAATTTGGACTATCAATAGATCGACTATTGACATTAAGTCTAATTAATGTTTATGAGTTATAATGCCTTTTTATCCGAACCCAATATATTTATATTTAAAAATTATAATGTTTATTGATAGGTTTAATAGCAACTTACTTTAACTTAAAAGGATGTCAGCGCTCTGTTAATGTAATCAGAACCAATCTCGAGTTTTTAGCTTTATTATTTGAGACAAATTATCAAACTCAAAGTTTAGACCATTTTATATGTTTGTACATTGACATTCTCATAATATTATCGTAATATTTTACTTACTCATATCGTATATAAAAATTTAAATATCGAAAAAAATTCAACGTTCAAACACAGATAATTATCTTGAATTTAAGATTGTTAATTTTTATACTAAAACTAAAAACATAAGGTTGGTTCTGTTGAATGCAAATTTTCCATTCCATGTGGGTTAAGGAGAGAATACAGTTCAAAAATAGTAGTTCACATAAAAATATTAGTGCGCTTATTACATCTCCTTGAACATTATTTGTCTACAGAACATTTCCAATTAAAGTATTTTTTAGGAGAAATTATATTATATAAAATAGGAATTTTTTTAATTGCAATTATTTGAATTTTAAACAAGCCGAATAGAGCACACGGCACGTTTTATAACAAGCGCATATAAACTACTACTGTAATAAACTAATAAAAACTATTGTTTCATGTTCTAAATGTATTCATTTAAATGTGTAATATTGAATCAGTATCGTAGTTTAAAAAAGTATTAATACATTGTAATTAGTCATATAATGAACAGCGAAATGTGATAATTTCCATTTATTTTGCTTAATTGTATAGTGTAATAAGTGTTTGTAATTACAATCAAAAAATTGACTAGGATAATGAAAATGTAGGTGTTTATGTTGATCATATTAGTGATTGATGTTCATACAATATTGGATTGATATTGTAAAAGAAATAATATTGTTTATTCTGTACTAATTATAAATATTGCAAATACTTTTAAAAAATTAATTTAAGAAATAAAATCGAAAAATCATGAATTGTTTGTAGAGTACATTATTTCATACATAATGTATTATTACTATTCAGTAACAACATCTCGGACAGACATATTTTGTCTTACATATCTATAACCGATTATACTTATATATGTATAAAAAAATCATGATGAATAGTTTGCAGTTTTCTGATGAAGAAATCATATTTTCAGCATTAAATTGAATAAAAATAAAATAACGATTTGCAACTATTAAGACTTTCAAGAATTATTGAATAGGTTTGCATATAATGCAATGAACAAACACATTTTAAAATTTTAAATTCATATTATTATCTTTGTCCTTTTTATTTTCTAAAAAAATATTTATTTCAATAAATAAAACCTTTATTGTGTGTATACATATATATATTATATACACTACAGTGATTATCGTTACGGACTTATTTCACCATAGATTTATACGAAAATATAGAGCATTTAGTGCGATAGTACGAATTGTACTGTACAATGATATATTTGCTATATTTGTCTTATTAACTTATTAACAAACATTATTATAAATCTTACAATGAAATGTTTCACAAATAGGTAATTATATTATACTAAATAGTAAATAGTCAATACTCAATAAGCATTATGTCGACCAAAATTAAATGTTTTAAATTAGTACGACAAAAGTTAAATGATTATTGGCTACGATAATAATATACAAAAAATCATTAAATTAATTATATTTAAAACAATTTGTCATTTAAAATTCAAATCTCAAAGTTTAATATAAAGATGTATTTACTTAATTTAGGATTTAAACCATTGATCAATTTTTCTATCGTTTACAATGAACCCGAATTCTTGTATAATATGTATATGCACATATGCTGATATTATTAAATCACTATAATATAATATTCTTAAATAAGAAATAAGGAAATGTTTATTTCGTTCTAAATTCTGAATAATGTTTAGTTTAAAAAGTTAAAAACCTAGCGCTCCTAAGCTATATTAAGGATCCCAAGCTCAATCTTTTAAAAATATTATAGTCGGATACAAACGTTTTTATGAGTTTATAAAAGATAGTGCACACATAAAATAATATATGGCTTGATAAATTATATACCTACTTTATTCTTGTAATAAACGAGAGTAATAAAAAATGTCTCTGCACTAAGAATTGCTTTTTATGAAATATGTTCCGTCATTGTTTACAAATTGTACTAAGACAACAACAACAACAATTACGACGGCGATAAACTCCGAGTCGTTTAGCGTAGATATCGTACAATATGCGATATGTCTGTGCGCATATTTTGCAGCAATATTCATCCGAATCAAGGTCTATGAACTATACTGCACCTAGTGCAATTTAATAATAATTACGGATAGTATAACACTACTAATATAATATTATTATACTACTTTCGAGACTTAACTATTTAAGAATAGCGCACGATTGTTCCTAAATGCTGGAAGTATTTTACTTAAAGGCTAATTAAATGCTCCGAGAAATAATGCGGCGCGCATCGTTTAAAACAATAATTGAAACGTTTATTTAACCAACCGTACAGTATAATTGGATAACGTAAGAATATTATTATTAATGAAAATGCAGTGCGATTTATACTATCGCGGCTTAATTGAATAATTATAGTAGACGCAGTGCCTTTAAATATTTTTCACTGGATTTCAAATAACTATAATATACATCAATTAAACGGTAAAAAGTAAAGTTTTATAACGCGTATACAACTAGCGGTGCTAGAACTATGTATAAATTCTAATGTGGAAAAGCACGCCTATAAAGTTATACCCTTTTCACCACCTGTAATTCACAGTGTAATTGTGAAGGAAAAACTACGACATTTTGAGAACAAATAAAAACTATTACTGCGATATTATTTGGTAAATTGTTATACACGAGTACCTATATAAATATATTGTATTAGATTTTGTTGAATAAGTTGGTGATTTTTATAAATTGTATGAATGTCTCATTGTTCATCGCACGTTCGGTTCAAGAGAGGTGTCGAGATTTTCGGATATGTTTAGGTTCAGTTTACGATTTGTCTGTAGCTTTAGCTTTTTAGTATCTTAAATTACGAGACATCGGTATTTGTACATTATATTTGTGCATAACACACAACAATATTAAATTCCACTAGCTAACTTGTAACGTTTATATATTTTATTCTAAAATGTATGTGTTTTATACAACATATTCTGTAGGATATAACACTAAATTTTTAGGATTTATGCAATATATATATTATACATTTTATATTATCAAAAACATGTAATTTTTAATGTCAAATGACAAAGTTTCTGGGGTTTGATATATTTTTTTACGTGTTATAAAAATAATAATATCATAAAAATTTATTAAATATTTTCAATCCCAAATATTCGAAACATTTTGTATGATATTAAGAATAAAAATGTAATCAATATAATGGCATATTATATGTGTAAGCTTTATATACAAACGGTTTATGAAACGTACAATACATCACTGTACGAAAACAATAATAACGTTAAAATATTTTCATAATAATTCATTTTTTAGCCGTATTATTTAAATTATTTAATAATATTCAATAGTGTATATATTATACCTAAGCCATATTAAATTAATTTAATTAATTATACGAATCTACTTAAGGTTTTTATTTATTATTCTTAAGAATATCTGCGTAGGTATATACATATAATAGGTGTACCGAGCTAAAAACTTGAAAGCCCTAAATTATTAGTTTTAACTTTATAAGAACACTTTTTTCTGTAAAAAACACGGTTGAAAGTTTTAATCAGACCTGTATCACATATATAGGTTATACATACGAATTAAAAAACATTTAGTGAGAGGTATATTCGTCAACTTAATTTTTTTTTTTTAATGAAATGATGATTTACGAAGATTATCATACTTTTATTGGTTGCTTTTATTATAACTTTCACAAAAAACCTTGACTCGTTGACGAACTTACATTTTTTTAAAGGGCCAACTACAACCACGAGACGGGTTATCGTAAGTTTGCGGGGCGATGTACAATAGAAACCTTATCGAACTGGGACTCGATATGTTAATAATATTATAATTAAAGGCGAGCGTGCCGAGAAAGCCATAACAGTCATAAGAAAGCAAAATAAAGAAATTATGAATAACAATACATTTATAGAACGGCGGAGTTTTTAAGTCATATTTCGTGACACAGAAGTTTTAATTTTTTATAAATAATAATAATGCGACCTTGTGAGAAAATGGGTAACCGTCCGCACCAAATGGATAGTATTAAAAAAGTTATAATACAACAATAATACCATCAGTAAAATACAAGGTATAATGAAAAGTTTATTTAACTGGCAGTTAAATATGATAATAATAATGAAAAAATGTTACATTCTGAGAAGCAGAATGGAAAAAGCTACTCTAAACATTTTTTTTTTTCATTTAAACATAAATGTACACCGTCTTCTCTGAAACTAGATTAAATTCACTATAAATGGTAACTGATTATTTTTATTTTGACGTTTTTATCTATACTTTAAACTTTTAAGTTAAAAGTGCATATAACACGAAAACGGGGACCAAATCCAGACAACGGAAACAATACCATAAAATTCTTTAGCAAATCAAAATACTTTAGCCAAATATACCTACTTTATAAATAAAACTATTATTAATATGTATATTATACAAAAATTCCATTCTTATTATTGTATAGATGTATATTTTTTTTATTTAAAAGTTTTAATTATGTAAGGTCAGCATTTTAATATCACTAATAATTTAAAAAAAAGTGTATGTTTACGACCAATGTATGGTTAATGGTCTAGTTGTCTGCCGAAATTTCATTCTCGCGTGACCATTAAAAATAAAATATATAAAAATGCGAATTTCAAGTATTTGTAACAAAATGCATATATTATTTTTAATTTCAGTTGTCGTCGTAGATAATGAAGCTATTAAAATTTTGTAATATATATTTTTTTACATTTTATTTGAAACAGAAATAAAGCTAAAAATGTTAAGTGACACTATTTAGTACCCAATACTATAAATATTGGAAATTTATCGCAAGTTGTACTCGAAAAAGGTCATATTTGTTCCTTCATAGCTTTCGAGAAAAAATGTTTAATACATATAATCGATTATAGTTTTTTAAGTTAACTAAATACGACCATCTTAACCCGTTTTCGGATAAATCAAGATCCAATTAATAATATTGTTTTTAGAATACAATATTAATTTATAAAGTAAATAAAAAAATTCTTCATCTATTGTATTTTAAATAATTTAAAAAAATAAAATAAAATTATACATGTGTGCACTATGCATATAATATATATACATACGCAGATATGGTAGGTAGGTACCTACTTTAATAATAACAGTAGTCATGAATACAAATTATAAATGACGTTAATATAGTGTATTCCCTTAAAATATTTGAATATCATATTTTGCAGTTGTCGAACATTCTGGTAGTGTTAAGTAAATAGTTATATTATGAACAATAATATTATGTTGTGTACGTACAAAAAGAAAAAAATAATTAAGCCCACATAAAAAAAAATTGTTAATCAGTAGGGATCGTATATTATCATGATGAATAAATAATGTTCACGGATATTTAATTTACATTTTATTATTACGTATATTATATATTATACTATTACATAAAACGGCTAACGACGTATATAATATATATATATGGATATATTATTAAATTATATGCGTCAACCGTCGTCTCTCCCCTGTACCCATTATATTTTTATTCCTGACGAAAATAAAATAAAAATAATATTCATTTTAATCAATCTAGATTAAAAACTTTTATGGTTTTTTTTTGTTTTTGTTTTTCTAAAACAATACCAACAAAACTGTGGTTTATAATTAATTATCGATCTAGGAATTAATAATGAATGTAACTAAAATAAAAATTACATAATATCATACCTACTAATACATTATAAATACCACAGGGTCTTGCATTAGCACGACTTGGTGAATTCGGAGTGAAGAACTTGGCACTATAAATATTTCTTTTCAAATCTAATTTTTATTGGATTGTACGAAATGTATTTTTAATTTATTATATCTCGTTTGAATGGAAATACACAAGTTTGAAGTTATTCTAAAGCCTCTAAAGTCAAAGGTATACACTAATAAGCAGTTATATAACTTTATATTTTATAAGTAACAACTAATAACTAATATTATGTGGCATAACCAACCTGTATTTGAGGCTTTGACTTTATTATAGATACTATAATACGTATTAAAAGACCTAAGGTAAATTGGGAATAATCTAGGATTATACAGGATGATTCAACAAGTAAGCTTTATTATTTCCTTCAACGATGAATTTATTAAATTTTTTAAATATATCTAAGGATCACACTTTTTTAATGCATAAAGGATACAAAAGAATGAGTACGCCTGAGGAATTGCTCTGTACTCATCTTCTCGCTATATTAAATTTATTTGTAGCCATATAGGACTACAACCTTATACCAATATTTTTTTAGATCTACAGTAGTGCCAATTGCCAAGTCACATTTGCAATAAACTTGTATAAAAGTACAGTTAAAAAAAAATTATAATTTTTAATATAATTTGCACAATTTTGTCATTACATTTATTGCTTGTAACAATTAATCAATTTTATTTCACCGTAATAAATCATTTTTAAAATGTATAATTTTTTTAAATAGTTTAATTTAAGAATAAGAATTGTATTTATGATTTATACAACTAACGTAACATTTGGTTAAATTCTCAAACTTGAAACTCTATATTCTTCATTACAAGTTATAAAATGTCTATAAAACCAAATAAATTTCAACATCATATAGTGAGATAAAACATTTTCAAAGCTTGACAATGATGTTAACCATCGAATCGAAGTATAACACTGGCATAAATAGCTGTCTAAAACTGTATTAATGGTTTTAATGTAAAAAAATCAAAATATTTTCAGAATAATTCCAATAAATTTTATATAGCATATAATTCAAATGCTTCTACAAATAAAAATGTACTTATAAAGTTGCAAATAAACTATATAAAAAATACGATTATTCAAGACCCATGAAGATGTTCCTATACGTTTTATAATATTATAATGTAAATACTATTAATGAACTACAAAAGGACTATAAAAGGAATAAAAATATAAAATCTTTTGAAAAAAACGAATTAAAATAAAAATGAATCTTAAAAAATACATCAAACAAATAAATTATAATATTTAATAATATAATTTATAATTTTAGCATTAATTTTACAAAAAAAAAACACAGAATAACATAATTACATAATACTTAATGAACAAAAAAATACTTGGCAGTTTGTTACTATTATGAAGTTATACAATTTGAGAAAATGAAAGTATTCAAATCATATAGTGAAAGTTTTTTTGTTGTACACGCAGAATGAACAAATGATTAAAAAGCTCTCATCGGTCGAGTCTAAAAACAAAGGAATTTGACAATTTTAATCATATCTCATTCTTAAAACGCGCCATATATAATAAAATTGTTGTTTTTTTTTTTATGGATGTTTAAGTTCAATGTAGTTTTTTTCATGTATTATATAAAATAATTAAGTTTATCTTAAATGAAATTAATTAGCTTTAGATCAGTAACAAAAATAATCAATTTCAGCCAAATCTTTAATTTTTTAAACCAAGATCAAAACGAAAATAAAACTTTTCGTATTACTCGGTTCCCAAAGTTATATTTAAAAAAAAAATGTTTCATAAAAGTAATTTTTTATAATATTATGTAGTGTTTATGATAAGGAATATTTTTTATTGATCAATATTATTAAGACAAAGAAACGTTTAATTAAAGTGGTAGTTTTCTCATCATAATAACCGAAGATATATTATTCCTGAATATTTCATCGCACATAATTTGTCGACATATATTTTACATTTTTAGGCGTTATTTGTTTTTTTTTGATAATGTAGTGTATACACTGTACAACGTAATGTCTTAAGTGGGTATATTTTATTTTCATCTCAACTATCCCGTGTAGTTGAAACGACTATATTTCAAGTCTAACTTGTTTTCGACAACAATAAAGACAGCTATACTTTCATTATTATTCTTTGCGGTTACTATATATATTATAATCATTATTCAACGTACCTGCCATCTGCCACCTGGTATTTATTTTGTAATTTAATATAATATAAGTACGGCCCTAATTCTGCTACAGATATATTTCAATTCAATATTCTTGCTAATCCATTAGAAATTGTGTTCCCAAAACATTTGTCTTCCGCGTTTATTTCCAGCATAAAGTATATGGTGTCTAGAATTCTAAATAATTCATGTGGTGTATAGGTACGCGACTTGATTTTTTTCCAAACACTGATGCGGTCCGGTCGATAAACGATTTGTTATATCCCACAAAAGTCCTCGGAGACCAATAACATTCTACGTACTACGTTTCAAATGTATTATTACTATGCCCTTATTCCTTTCCTATAATCTATAGCATATACGTTCACCTCGTGCTATGGGACATATTGTAATAGAGTGGTATACGTGTCGTCGGTAATTTGTTACATAAACATCTTCATTGAGTTTATTAGCTGTAGACAGTAGACGTTACGAGTCGTTTTTATCTCGAACGTCTAAATGCTATCGCTAACTAAGGCGTATTTCATTTTTGGTGCGTCTCATTTCATATCGACGATGATTAAAACTAGTCAATGTAAACGTCGCGAAACGATATTGGAACTGTGTTATTAATCTAAATATATATTAAACTGGACCTAAATACCTTACCCTACTAATTTATTGCCAGATCTGTCATGAACTTCGTCGTGGTCGTCTTTAAAAATATATACCAATTGTATGTTAAATATATAAGTACGATGTGTTTTTTATGATATTTAAAAAACTGTCGAAATACCGACCAGACCTCAGTAGACCCGCAAAGTGTAGTTATGTTTTAATGATAATTCTGACCTAGAAAAGGGATAATATATGCAGATACATACATATATATAGAGAGAGAGAGAGAGAAAGATAGATATAATATAAGAAACTTTTGTTCTATCATACCGTCCCATACCATGTAATTGGCCATTATTCGTATTAGTGAAAATCATTATATTATTGTAAAACATATTAAATTGAACATTGGATTTGACAAAAGACAAAAAATGTAATATAATTATTGTAGCTTTTATTTTTTTTATTTTTTACTATACCAAGCGAAATAAACTATTTAATAAAAACAAATTTATTCTATTGATTCAACAATGATTAATGATGACAGTTTTTCAAGCAGATAAGACGCGTCAGTCTTTAACGTTAACTTTAACCATGGGTAGCAAATCGTAATAAAGTTGACACTCTGGAGGTCAAAAGTAGAAACTTTGATACAATTAGTTGCATACTCTGTTTTAATTATTGAGAAAAACTAACAAATGACAAAATATAGTATTGTAATCCTTCAATTAAAAAATTTCTTTTGATTATAATATTTACCTTTATAGTACCTATCTAGAGAGGGGGGAGGACTTCATCGATTCCACCAGACTTTTTTATACTAAGGGATAAGGCATATCGATTCCGCCAGTATTGACTCCTCAAGTATAGTTAGTCTAAAAACAATAACCTATCGATTCCGCCAGGGAAAAAATAATCTTCCCGAACAAAAATTATCGTTTTATAGATTTTTATTTATGGATATAATAGTATTATTAACATAACTTAACTTGCTCGCTTGATGATAATCTAACGTGTAGAAGCGTAGTTGTCCTACACTATTCTGGTTAGTCTTGATTTTTCCTTGTATAAATATCGAAATTGTAACTAGTCAACGACAAAATAACTTAGTTATTTATCAAAATGAAAAATGCTTTAAAACAAACTTTGTGAAGTATTTATATGTCTATAAGTGGAAATATATTAATAAAAACTGTAATGCAAAAGTTATGTTAGTTTGGTATCATTATATTATAAGCAATAATATTTTACAACTTTTAACTATGTATATAAAATATAAAAATAACACAATATACATGATAAAAATTGTTATCAAATTTAATTTGTCTTATTTTGTATATACAGTAAAATCCCGTTACAACGAACTCCAGAGGACCAAATTTTTTTTCGTTATAACGGAAATTTAGTTGTAACGAAAATTCGAATAAGCTCTTTATAAGCCCTGATTTTCGGCAGTGAACTTCTATAACTTTCCTTATAACGGGATTTTTTGTTGTATTGATATTCGTTGTAACGGGAATTTACTGTATTATATTTAATTATATATTTATTTTATTTCGCTTATATATATATATTGTATTGTATCTATTATATTGACTATTAATTAAATTATAATATTAGGTATAAGGTATAAATTGGTAGATGGCGGAATCGATAGGTTGTTTATAGACTACCAGTACTGGTGGAGTCGATACTGGCGGAATCAATGCTACATTGGCGGAATCGATAGATCCCACTATAGGGATGACAAAAATTACCAGCACTGGGATGTGAAACTTTGGATGACAGAAAATAGAGCCATACAATTTATTGACAATATTTACGCACGTTTACGCAATTAATGCACTAGAACGCTATTTATCACAATAATCACCATAATAACATAATCGTGTGACCATTATTTAACCCAACGTCTACAGACTCGCGGGGTCATGACGACCAACAGCCAAAAGCTCGTTAAATATTAGGTATGTCATTGCACGTAAAATGACTAATTTGTATATTATTTTGATAAATCGATACCCGTTGCGAAATTATTGGTCAAATACATTTCGTGATATGGCGTGGGCAGACTGCCATCACGAAAAACGTCAAACGCCATAGGATTGTTTATCAGAAGACCACAATATTGTGACGGAGGTGTTAGAGTCATGGTTTATGCAGGCTTACACAGGATGACACTGTTCCTGGCTGTTTTCCCGGAACCTATAACCTTACGCGATGACACGTTAGACGTTTTCCTGGACGATATCCATTTTCTTATCGCCTGCTTAATAGCATATATTATTACAGCGGTTCATGAAAACGGGATATGAGTTTCCGTTTGACATCTCAGGAGCTCGATGGTTTATTCTCTTTACTCTCGTCACGCTGTTATTTTTATTCCGATAGAGAATAGTCCCCGGACTTCACTACCTAAACTCCACCGAACACCATAGTCAGAGCCACGTCTGATAGTCACGACAACCCAATGATTTAACCAGTAAATCTTTTCCGTGGTAATGCGTTACGTAATTTCGTTATGATTGTTTCTATGTTATTTATATAATAATTACGGGCAAGATCCCAATATACACTAATGCGTAGTATGAGTACATAATAAAAATTTAAATGAAATATATTACATATTAAACAAAATAATTTAGAAAACGAATGACAGACCTTTATTGGCGATTGTCATCATCCCGAAGAGAGGTTCGTTTCTCAAGTAATTGGTTGAGCACAGTGGTATAAGAAAACAATAATTATTACGGATGTTTCGAATTGGTACCTTTGTATTAATAATTGCGACGGGGGATGAAGAGTCAATAGAACTAGAGAGAAGTTTTCGAAGAAAAGATATATTAAATTGGCGACGACGATTGTTTAAGGACATTTTATGGAAATAACTTTGGATATTTAATTTCTATAACATTTTAATGCGTTGTCATTTTGGTTTGTTTGGAGTATTGCAAATTAAAAAAATTAAATTAAAGCAATCAAATGAAAAAATGACACTAAAAATGTCATAGAAAAACCGTGTATATTGGGTATAATTTAATTACGCCGAGTACATGTTTAATTTTAGCTAGTCACATTATTATTTAGTTTTAATTGATAAGAAAAGTTAATTAATTAGAACATAAATTACTTTTTCGAAATACATAAAAAGTTTCCTAAGAATATGTCACGTGAATTAAAGTTATAAGTAAACTAGTTATTAATTATTAACGTTCATTCATATAAATGATAATTAATATATAACATAAATAGGTAAAAATAAATTATATTTCCTCACGATCTTTATTTTGGTTAATTATTTTTAATACTTTTAAGAATTGAGATCTGCATAGAAAAGCTATTTAATTATAAAAATATAGTATGTACAATGTATTTTACTAATTACAGTAGAATAATACAATATTATTTTTTGAATACTAATAATAATAAATGATAAAATGAAATAATAACATTAAAACGTTCTGAATTTTCAATAATATATGCACTATACGATTATAAATAGGAAATAGTTTATTTTTATATTTTAACGTGTAAAGTTGCATAATATACACTACTTATAGGTAGCTTTCAATCATTTTCCAGAATGTTTTTGAATATTTTTTTTAAATTATACAAACACACACAATGTTTAATTCAATTTTTTGATGAATTATTACGATTGTCAAGAAATAAAATAAATAACCATAAATTGTTATTTTACTCGTATGTGAAAGTAATTTAGTTTCACTACAATTTTTATTGAGTAAATAGTAAATTCACTATTTTAATCATTATTCATTACTGTAATGGGTAAAGTAACCTTGTCAACGCAGGAAAATACGAATCTAGTCTTCTATACACTGCGTGCCAAATATATGTACAGAACTTTATAATAAGTTATTTACATTAAATGTCAAATGTAGATGACTTCACAACTTACTATTATGATACAGACATACAGTCTATAAATCGCGATTATGACTGTGACTAAAATCTAGATAAATAAAATATAAACTAATTATTTCGCATTTAACAATTAAATTTAATTAAATTTATCAGCAATTTATTCAAGTACTTGTTTTATTTTTTATAATCTTATTTTTCTTTTTACCACGCCATATTGGGATACCCATATCGTATTTCCATTTATGCGTGTCGTATTATTATTTAATGTAGATTATATTATATTAACAGTGTACACGGTATATCTCGAAATAACTAAAAAAATAAAATAAAATAAGCTGAACAAATATGATAAAGACTGATTAAAACAAAACGTAAAGATTTTACTGATGAGGAAATTAACATGTGGTTACTAAGTTGAATACCAGATAATATTATAATGGTTGAATTTTTCTGTTCACTCAAAATAATTCAGTTGAACATAAATAAATATTAATATTGACCAAATGGTACAGTTTTAAATTATGTAATTTTAGATATGTACAGGGACGGATTGGGCCATCGGGAAATTGGGAAATTTCCGATGAACCACGTGGTAATTAGTTGATGGGGCCGCTACGTGCGCCAAATTTTACAGCTGTAGCCTATCACAAATTAATAAGTAACATCAATAAGATATAGATGTTTTTTTCTTATTTTTTAACTTGTAATTTTTTCTCATAGCAAAAATTGCTATTTTTTAAATAACAAACTAGGAAGCAATAGGTCAATAATTAATATAAATAATAAATATTACTATAAGTTAAAATAATAATAATCAAAAAATCAACCCCCGTGAACAGTAAAACATAAACAGTTTGTTATTCCTGTCGGCGTTCGGTAGTAGCCGGTGGGTGACGACGACGAATTTAAACAATGCAAGTGGGCATAGGCCTGTAGTCTGAATAATAAGAATATTTTTATTTTAAATTTTTAATTATTTATAATATTGTAATAAATACTGTCGAATCGATATATTAGTTTACCAACTAAATATGTAATTCTAAATAATATGTATAAGTATAATTAATATTGTTTATTTATATTGGTAAGGTATGTGTTTTAGTATGTAAGTAATGTAATTAGTAATATTATAGTCTTTTTAAAACAGTACATATATATTTGAAGTAGGCCAAATAGTTTTTAAGTTTTAACTAAAAATTACAACCAATAACAACTAGATACCTATCATATATCTGTATATTCAAACCTCACTATATCTTTATAATATAATCATTTTTGTAAGAACAGTGAATACACCAAAAAATGTAAATAAATATTTACCGCTCCTTTAAAGGGCTAAAAATTACCACTTTCAGTATGGTGCACCTCCCCCCTACAAAAATATGATTGCGAGTGGGTCGCTAAAAAGTTATTTTCCCGGGCCGGTCTAAAATTCCAATTCGTCCCTGGATATGTATCATAATTTTATATTACTTCAATAGTTATTATAAGAGCTCTCGGCTTATAGTACTAAAAATTATTCGCAGCACACGTGATATGAAACATTATGAGCCATTTGAGAATATAGCTGTGTCTTTGTACTTTAGCCGACGTTATCACGTACGGAAAGCAGTGATCACTTGATCGCGTTCAATTGTGTGGAATTATCAAACCGCGCGTTTATGCTTATCGTTGATTAGTTTGTTTTCTCTATTTTTCTTCTGAACATGTTTACCTAGATGGTCGATATACTTCTAAAATGCTTAATTAAACATTCGCAACAAAACCCTATCGATGGTTATAGTCTCTGTATAATATATTTTTATTTGATATTTCTTCTTTTTTTTCTTCTTTTTTTTTTTTTGCCGTGTATATACTATATAGGTACTCGTATAATCTATCATATTGTCGTCGTTATAATAATATCATTGCCTTAACGTAGAATATGATGGAATTCCATTTTCCAAATAACTTTTAAGAAAAATCGTGAAATAAATCATCAAGAAGTTTACTTAAAAGTGTATTAGCAGATAGTAAATAAATCTTCAATAAAATTAGATTTCTACTTAAATTCGTAAAAAGTTGTTGTATGATTTTTTTTTATTATTATTATTATTATTTTAAGTTTAATTGCTTTTGTATGTTTTTTTGTTTTCAGATTTTTAGTTACATTGCATTTTAAACCACAATATTTACTTTAATGTTGTAAGATTTTTTAAAAAATATTTATATTAGACGAATCACATAAAAAACGTATCTGCAACCGAATTTCAACGAACTAATAATAATATATTGAATTTTCTTTTTGAATATGGTAAAAAAAAAATATTTACATAATGATATGTAAAACCTGCATCGAAAAAAAGAACGGGGACTTATTGTCACAACCTCAACTCGACGTAAACTAGATTATTTCTATTGAACGTTAGTACTGCCTATTCATATAGTTAATTTCAGTGTCCATATAACATAATAAATAAATAATTATGATAGTATAGGACACGATACAAAGTAAAAATATAATATCCACTTGCTATAAGAAATATTACTAGAATATTATTACCTGATCTACAAATATAAAGTATAGATATTTGAGTATATTGACAAATGACAACTTTGTCCCAAAATGTGTCAATCAAATTACGCTACTCATCAACAAGCTGCCGGAAATATTTTTTCACTCATGATAGTGATTTTTTAATTGAATAATAATTAATAGCAAGATAGTTATGAAAATAGGAAAAAAAATCTATACATACTACTAATCATTGCTGTCATACAGTTGATTTATGGTTTCGTTGAATATATCACAAAAAAAGTTACATTTGATATTATATAAATAATCATTTATATATTTTAGAAGTGAGAAATCGATAAACAGTAAAGTAATTAGTAAAATTAATTTAAAACATCGTAACTGTTCGCGTATATATTATATCTATCCATAAATAACTTTAATCCAAACTGACGTAAAATAAATTGGAAATTAATAGAGATATCACAAAATTGTTGTTTTAAAGTACCTATAAAGCATACATTATCATTGTACATATTATTATAATAACAATGCATTGTACTTGAGTTCAACATTAATTTTATTAATTAGGTACTACAACGTTTGTTTGTGTTTTAAATAATAACAGTTCGAAAAAATTACAAAATTATCTTCTCTTTTTCACTCGTAAAATTGTATATTTAATTTTGATTAAACATTAACAATCTTTAACTGATTACGTAGTTATGCTTTTATATCCCATTTCCAGACAAATTTATTAAACCAACTTGTCAGAAAGACGCATAGTCTCATTTCTAGGACGGAAACTAGTTTTCCTATCCATTGAGCAACTCAATTAAATTCAAATTGGACGAAAACCATCACCAAACTAGCAATCCGTTAAGTCAACTTAAGATTGAATTCCATTCAACTAAAATTAATTTATTTTGAACCAAGTCCAAAATGTGTTCAACCAATTGGGCACTAGTTTTATTTATGTGACCATGAATTTAGGCGCTGAAAATTTAATTCCGTACAAATGTGTAACGAATATATCCACTGTGCTTTAAAAAATTAATTAAAAACAGATATTATTCATTGCATGCTGTGAAGATTACAGTTTTTAGTATACCGCAAAGAGGATACGTGTTTTAATTCGATTTAGTACAGTATTTACACACGAAATTACAGATTTTATTTTTACATTAAAACAAACAATAATACATTGAAAAATAAAAATGTTTATGCGGTTTAAAAACTTATAAAATAGATTTTTTATATTATTTTCGAAGGTGAAAATTCTATCGGTCTTACAAACAATATAACATTATAATCGACACATAATATTATTGATTTAATTTTGTAACATATAATTAAACCCTTAAATACACCATATATACCCATAAATATTATGCATTTATAACCATAAATATAATTTTGTCTTTATTATTGAACTTTTAAGGATGTATTACAATTTTTTATATTAATAGGACATACTTAACATCAAATGTAACCTTTGAAAGACTCCGTCTACTTGAAGAAAAAATGTGCTGAGATTTTCAAATACATATAAAATAACTATAAAAAAACACGCGTGATTATAAAATCAGTTGAATCTTTGTTTAAACAGTTCTAAAATAATTATTTCATAAAAGAATAATCAGAAAATATAAAAATTAAAAAAAAATTATTAAAACAAGATCTCTTTTCTCTTTGTATAATTTACTTTAATTTGATATTGAACTTATGTAAGCGAAATACTTGAACATAATTATAATGATTATTTTTTCAACAAACATAAAATTCATTTTAATCAATTATTAAAATACAAGTCAGCAAACAAACACAATAAATAAATATATACCATAGGCGAGTATATACGTTAAATATTTCAATAAAACACCTTTAAAACTATTTTTTATTTATTTCGACAAAAAATATAAAATGATTTATGAAATTTGTACAAAAAGCTCCCGGACAGAAAATAACAGGAATGAAATTAATCGAATTATATGCAGGTTAACGAAAATCAGTTTAAATATCGATCTTGCAAGGTAGTAAAACCATGCTTTTCAATAACTGTCAAATCAAAAATGTAAAAGAAGTTTAATCAATAAGCGTATTATAATATATATATATATACATTTGTTATATAATATAATTACGGTAAATAACGGCAGCGGTCCAATCGTGATTAAATTCATCGTGAACAAAAGCAAGAACCAGTGCTTTATTTTTAAAAGATAATAAAAGCATTTTTTACGCTTTTTTTATACATATTTCTAAATATTATATTATGTACTACAAGCTCTTGAATTTTGTGTTATACGAATAACGGTGATTACGAAAAGTTATCACATTGTCATAAACCATTCCTTTATAGGGAATAAATTCGATTTACTCTATATTATAATAGTGTATAATAATATGTAATACACTAGTACACCCACAACAATACCGCTAAAACTCAAAATTAAAGATATTGATATGTTATAATTTTCAAAAAGAAATTAATTTAAAGATTTTATACAGTGTTTTCTACACACGTCTTTTAAATGTAAAATATAAATACTCACAAACTACAATGAATAATCATACTTTAAAATATGAAATTTTCAAATATATCCATACTGGAGGGTATTTACATAACTTATACAATATTTACTCTATATGTCCGCTGTAAATTAATAATTTTACATTGTTTTTAACGTTACATTCCAGCCGTTTATTTATTTTTCAAAAAAAAATAATTAACTAAAATGTAAAAAAAATATTTAAGTCAAAAATGTATTTTAAACTTAATATATTGATATACCTACCTATATATTATTATATTTAACAAACAATTTATTGTTATATTATGTATATAATTTTAAATAATACGACATCGACATTTATTGTAAATCATATATTTTCCAATCGTATAGAATAAGTTATTCTGATAATATTTACAAAAAATATGGATTTCACTAGGTACCTAATTATATACATAGTTTTTAGTTGAATCTTCGGATCCTCGTGAATTCGCAGGAAATTGGATTGTTAGTTGTGAAATAATTTTTGTGGAAATATCAAACTAAACCGAACAATAGATAACTAATTCAGAATAATATATGAAATGCTTGACAATCCAAGCAGTCATTAATTATTCATCTTAGTTTATGATTCTATATGATTCTATAATGCAATTTTCAATAAGAAAAAAGAACAACAATATTTTCGTAAATCAAATTAACTCTTTATAAAATCTTGTTTTTTTGAAATTAAAATTACCTAATACAATTTTATTTTTGATTAACTACTTCTTGTATAATTGTTTATAACTACCTAGCAATAGCATAATGTTATAATACGCTCTCATAATATATTATAATAAAATCATCGTAATTATACTTATATTAAGTTACAGGGTGATTTTCCAAGCATGCTCACCTCAATTTTTTATTTAATATAAAATGTATTAAAATTATGATTATTAGAAATTTTAAATATATACTTAAGACCATTTTTTTTAAATTTTTAAGACTGTATATACTACTACTTAAAGAGTGTCATGTTGTGATATACAAGTTGTAAAAATAATATTAATGTAGCTAATTCAGTTATTAAAATGTTTATAAAAAGGATTTAAAAGTCTTTAAAATTGGTTTTACAAAAAATAAAAAAAAGTAGATGCTATATTAGAACTAGTGTTTAATTTACTTAGAAAAAATACTCAGAACATTTTTCCACAAAACAACTTACAGTGGAAAAGGAGGACTTTAATTTGAAAAACAAAAGATAGTATTTCTAGAAGAAGTTCTTTAAGTAGTTTAAAAAAATTTTGAAAAAATGATCTTTAATAGCAAATATATTTGAAAATTTCAAAAATCAGACTGAATAATTGCGTTGTTTTTTTTTTCTAAATGGGAGCTAAGCATATTTGGTGAATCACCCTGTATATAATATATAAATATACAATAAGTGAAAAAGATTAGCAAGATGAAATTTTTTTTTAACATTACCCTCGGAAACAGTAGCATTTGGATTACTATAAATACGTTTAATATATCGTGTTTTAGGTATAAAATAAAACAATCAATTTATAAGGCTTACCGATAAAGTATAGCAAATCCACGTTACCACAGGTAAACTAAAAATATTTTAATATTTTATCTGACGAAATAAAAATACCTGGATAAACTGGAATTTAAACGGATAAAAACATACTTAGGTACTTACCTACATACCTATACATTTTATAATGGCATATACTTTAAATTAAACCAGATTCACGCGATTTGCTTTTAATTTAACGCAAGGCAATAAATTTACACATTATTCGTTTGTATCGATTATTTTATACTCAGTAGGTCTCTGTATTGTGTGAACATATTATGGACGCAGTCACGTTTATCTACTTCTCGGACGTAAGAAGCGCGCGCGCGCGCGCTCGTACACACACTGCATACATACACATGCACACACTTACAGTATTAGAGTTAGATGGGATTGGATCGAAGTTTATGTACAAATTTGAAATTAAGACGGCGGTGTCACTGTCATAACGTGTTAGTCTTGGATACTGTCTCGGAAATCTCTCACTGTGATTTTTGAAAAGTTCAAACTTTTATAGGGATGCCAGGGATTTTTGTTTCGATAAAATAAATGACCCGTGAATTCGTTTTCTTTCTATTCGTATAAAAATTATTTACGTATATTTGTTCAAAGTTTAAAATTGCTATAATATCACATTGATGTTTTAGAAGATTATTTTTTCTTTTACAAATCACGAAATCATAAAATACGAAAAACCAAAAACAACACATATTGATAAAATAAAAAGTTATGGGACACCGAATAATAATTAATCTACCTATGGTATATGTATATTAATATGTTAAAGACATTTTTGCAAACATAGAAACATTTATTTGTAAATTTAGTGGGGCCAGTTTAATGGATAATCCAGTATAAGAGTATATATATACATACGAGTACATATACATATTATGTGTTTGTTTTTGCATTTGAAATAATATGGTAAAAACGTATCGTGAAAAAAAATTTTACGAGAGTCTATCTAAAAAAAAAAATACTTCTGTAATATGTAGTCAACGTCGACCCCATCAATGTCAAGCCATATTTTATTTTATTATCAAACATTTTTATACCATTATATTTTATTTATATTTAAAAAAATGTGCATTTCCATCAACTCATATCTCACAGATTGGGAATACCAATTTATTTAAAATATTGATTTCTATTTATCCTCACAACCACTATTTTTTTTCTTTAGTAATTTATTGTGCATTATATTATGTTCGTGTACGGATTTATATGTTTTGTTATTTTGTGTACCTATACGTGACTGTAGGTCTGTAGCTATGACATAATATAATATGGTTAAAAAAACAATAAGAAACCTATACGACGATATAATATACTTCAATACTTGTACTTAAAACGTTCTAATAAAATCGGTACGTATAAGAACATAAATGAATAAATAGGTAATTTATAAGAATCGATAGATAATAATATCATAATAATATGAAATATAAAAAATATAAATATGTACCGAAAAATTCCCCTTTTTTTGGAAATATTTGTGTAGGTACGTTTATACGATAAGATATCTCATGCAATTGGAAATCGTTGGAAAATATTAATGCTGATAGAGAAAAAAAAATAAAGTTCGATGGATATGTGGACATGAACTTATATGATAATTAAAGATATCTATTATAAATGTTATAATATACAATTGTAGTATTTTGCAAATACACGCAAACTGTACGGAAATCGCGATGTCGAGGTATTTCAAACACTTATTTCATTCATCAATATTTAACAGACACACGTGCGCCGCATAGGCACATTGTACTATCTATACATAATAAACGGTATACCGTTTATGGTACATACCTCGATCACGTACAGCATAAACCGGGTACCGGTGCCTTATTAACTATGGACGATTTTCTAAGGTATAAAAACGTGTGTGTAATGGGAACCATGAACCACGGGTAGAATAATTATTACACATATTCTTGTCGTTTTGCAACACCAAAAAAACCTGTACATCCAAATGTATTATCAATTATACACGTGTGTACGAATTCTGAAACGCAAATTCGTTTTCAAACACGCGAAGTGTGTATGTGCGTTTACCATAAATCATCATAAATAATGTTATTTGCCAAACGAAAACTTGCAAGTTTGCAGAAAATATTACCTTAATGATATCATCGTTTTTTTTTTTTTTTTTTGAATCACGAATTTCTCGTACATTTTTAATGATAAAACGACAATAATAAAATAGTAGCGGTGAACGAATCAAACAAAAAAAATTGAAATTAAAATTCAACACTAAGCGCTAAAATGTGTTGGTGGGAAGTGAGGGGCCGGTCAAACGTTGTATTCAAATAGGTAGCTATATAACATATAAGAGAGCTATTTCATTTTCGAGATGCAATGATATTACATCGAGTGACAGCTACTGACAGTATCTGTATTACACTATTTTAACGATACGACGGGCGAGTCAGGGCGTGAATCTTGTACCTACAGTTGTCAATACGGAAAATTATCGTAATATTATGATTGGATAAGAGTTATTATTCACCCGACTTGGAGATGAACACGACTGTGATGCATGACGCGAACGTTATGAATAACAATAACAAATGACGGGACCTGGGCTGTTGTAACGTCCACCCCATCGGAACACCTGTAACACACGCACACACGTATGCGACGGGTTATCATAATTATACATATTATATTACACGCACATGCACAATATCATATACACATTATTATAGATAATAAATTATAGTATATAATATCGTATAGCTAGTAAGTTTACGATCGTTCGATCAAACACGCGTATTAAAAGTTTTATGAATAATAATAATAATAATAATAATGATATTGAGTATCTATTTAATACAATATTATACATAATATGCGGAATATGTGTATGATATTTATCGATCGTACACTATAATATAATATTGTACAAGTCCACCTACCGATAGTGATAGTAGCGCAGCACGTGCCGAGAGTGAAACGCACGTGTGTCGCGCGGTCTTCGCACCACTATATTATAATAATAATATGAGTATTACTGTCTTTGTTTAACCGATCGAATTCGCCGGTTGATCGGAAAACTGAACGATCAAAATATCATGATATATATATATTAAGTAAATGTACTGCAGCGATGATATATATATATATATATATCATGAGCGGTATGGATCGCGAACTGCACGCAAACAAACAACAGCCTTTCGTCGATCGTTAAGTCGTCGTCGTCATCGCCGTAGTCACTAGCGTTCTACTACGTACACTACGGTATACGACTCGGTATTATCGGTATACACAATCGGCGATCGCGTTGGTATATATTGTGTTATATCGATGACATAGTCTCGTCGTTTGCTGCTGTCCGCGTGCGATCTCTTGCAAATTTCAACCCCCCCGACCTGTATACGGGTTTTTCACGATGCGCGTACACCGGTAGTACGTGTCATCATAACGCGTACGACTTTTGACGAGCGCGTTTCGTGGCCAAAGTCCGCGCGCGACCTACGACCGTTGGCGATGCAAAGCCGACCGAAACTGACTACTGAGGTGTGTAGTGTAACCTCTTGGCGTGTACCCGCTGCCGCCGCCGCCGCCGCCGCCGCCAACGCCGATGCCGCCACCGCCGCGCTACACGACTTCCGTCCCCGAACTTGCGGTGTTTATGATATTATTATAATGTGTACGCCAATGTTAAATTACGTACGAGGCCCAGTGAAGTGTGTGTACACGACTACGCGACGTCAGCCGGTCAAACTCGACGTGTAACGATATATATATTATTACAATAATACGATATATTATATCATAGTGTTACGGCGGCCGCTCGACCGCGAGATGGACTGCGTAGGGTTTTACGAGCGTACGTACGACGACTATTATAGGTAATATTATATTTCGGCGACGACGACGGTTTAAATAGCGCGTCAGGTTACGAGGTTGATTCGCGATGTCGTCTATATTTGCAATTATATCGTTTTCTCGTGATGGTATCGTCGTTGTCGTTGTCGTATCACGATATAGCCATCCGTAAAAACGTTAAAAAAAACTGCCGAGCGAGACTAAAAGTTTAGAAATAAGCGTATACCTATTATTATACTCACTATCGCTCTCGTCCCCGTCGTCGTCAGCGCTCCGTCACCCCCGTGTCGACGGGCTCGCACACGCACATCCACGCACACGACCGTCGTCACAAGCTCACCGTCCTTATGTGTATTGTGTAGGTATACCGGGTGTCTCGTCTGGTCCGAGTTGTCCTCGTCTAAGCGCTCGGCCGCCGTCGACGCGTATATCCCGCTACATCCGACACCCCTGCGCTCATCCTGCCCGGTATATTTACTACATATTATCGGCTTAAAAGCGCATCCGTAACTATTTGAACAAGTCTCTTTTAATGAAAATCGGTGTTTTAAAATTTCCGAATTAATCGAGTTTTATACGAATTGCAGACTTCCTGTCCTTATATACGCAGTTACCTACCGTGTGAAAAGCGAAAACGAAAATAATAATATTTTCATTCTGAATACTGGGACAAATCAAAAAATAAAAATATAATAAATTTTAACAATACTACTACGTATTGTGTTTATCTCTATATGCGTATTACACAGTAAAAAGTATTGATTTCCAAAATCATGTTTCAAAACCGCTGAATAATTCTAAGTATAATTGACGCGGAAACAAACGCCGAAACGTAGTCCAGCAAACATGTATATGTATATATGTGTGTATAAATATTTCTATAAATGTATGTGTATTTGACAGACACGCGATATGGCCATATATCATGTCTGATATCTATAGCCACATTATATAGGCTTGATGTTGTATGGGTATACGTACGAAGTAGACCGATCGACTGACTGATGACTGCCACTCGCGAAAACCGCCCTGTATAGCATTATAATACATGATGTGTTCGCGCGTATACCCGCGACGACGGCGTATACACACGAAACGGCTTAAACGGCCGTCACGCAAAGGATTTATAACAACCCGTACGCCCGCCCCCCACCCTCCCTGCCGACCGTGTATATTGTATATGTGTGAGTATTGTTACGGGTCCGATTTTTTTTTTCTGTTGTTTTGTTTCTCCTATATGCAAATGTCAAGTGGGTACAAAATGGCGACGTGAAAAGGAATTATATTATATTGTAAACGCGCCGCCGCAAATACTACCACCGCCACCGCCGACGCCGAATCGATTTCACTCGTTATTACTGTACGAGTACTATACCGCGGGTTATGAAAAATCGAATTTTTTTTCCTCACATAATCGAATTGCATATTAATTATGTATAATACGAACGGGATATCATAAAACGAAAAAAAAACAGGGTTTCTGTTATGTGATATTCTTCGTCGACGACGACGTTTACGGTTTACCCTATATATTATGCAAAACGGGACATAATTCGAAACGCGGTATGCGACTATTGTAGTCATCGACTGGGTGACAAGTAACAGCGAATCGTGTATATTTTGGAAATTGCAATCAAAATTAGATTAATAATTGCACACACATAAACTATAGACTATTAGACATAGTCATAGACTGAAATCAAACTGAACCGAAAGAACCGGTTTTCAAAATAAAGTTAATAACCAAAACCTTTGTTAGGACCTATGTATTTAATAATTCTAGAACAATTAATTTTCCAGTGGTTTTTTTTTTTTTTAATTTAACGATGCAAACTTTTCGAGGACATAAAACAAATATTAACCTATTTGTGCACATATCCTGTACAGGAGCCGCAGCACTCTACAACATGCGTTCATAAAGTAGATACTAATTCTATGTCAGGTTAGAATGAGAAACCGACGAAATGTTCAATTATAGCAATAACTGATAAGAAAAATTAATCGTTAGATAAATGAAATATTGTAATCGGAAAACAATAATGGTCAATAATAGTAATCAGTCATCACCAAGCAGAAAAATAATTTTAAAGTAGAATTCATTTTTTAAAAAACTAATTTACCCGCTTATTTTATCATTTAACAATCAACGTCGATTTCTACCAACAATTTTTAACCAAAGACAAAATCTTAACGCAATTATTAATTTTAATTGAAGTCTATACCTAATCCTGGCCGTCCCGAAATAATTAATCGAAACACCGGCGGAATGTTATTTTCAAAACCGGTATAGTCCTGGCCAAATCCAGACTTGAGGTTGATGCTTATTGTCCAGTGTTAACTAAATAATAATTTTAAAAGTATAAATCGTTGTATGTTATGCTATATATTGTAACTTTATAATAGTCAGGACAGATATAAATTGATTTAGCATTTATTTTTATTGTTTTGTTATACTTAGCTTATAATACCAAAATGTGTTTTACAGACAACGGTTCTGCACATACAATTTATTTTATTTATTTTTGCATGTTTAGGGTTTTTTAATGTACATCGTACATAGTAGCTCGTATTCATAATTATTGAATTATATAATAAATAATAATTGTTCGAGTCCTTATAAAGTTATAAATAGAGCAGACGAGCTGATGACTCGTGTAGCCCATGGGTTAACAGAGTGATAGAATAAATTCGAGGATAATTTCAAAAAATTATAAATCAAGTATTCAAAAATTAAAAAAAATATATATTTAAAAGCACTGAGTCGTATTGTTTTATTTAAAAACATTGCTAGTAAAAGCGAACATAAGTTAAGATAGTACGGTTGCCCAACAATCTATGATAAGAAAATTTAAATAAATACTCAAATAAGTAGAATGAGTATTAGTGCTATTAGTGGAATATATTTGTGTGTATTCCATATACTTCATGACTTAAGTCTGTATACAAATTTTTAAACATTATGAGTAAATAATAAATAAATAATAATTATGAACTAATATTTAATAGACTATAACTTAAAACGATCAACAAATCACGTAACTTTGGAATTCATATCGTTTGCCATGTGATAATATTTTGATAATGGCTCATTGGGTAACCATACTATTTTAAATCGTGCTAATGAGCTCACGAATACTAATGGCACCTAATAATGGCCCACACAGTGAATATTTTCTGACTACGTGCCTTTACTAATGGATTTTAAGTCGTTTATTGGCCATATTAGCATTGAATATTATGTATATACATTAAATTAAATAACAATAAGAAATATTATTAAAATTAAAAACTATAGGTTAAGAAAACATTTACGCAATGAGTAACAATAATTGTAATTTTACTATCGATTACCCAATAATAATTAGGTTAGTCATTGTTGTATAAACGGTAAGATAAGACAGATAAGTGTTTTTGTGAAGGATCGTGTAACTCGATCGATATATAGAACGTCGACTTTAATAAAGTGTTAATAGTGTTGTAATTTAATAGAGTACGTTGGGGACGATTTGCGTATAAGAAAAAAGTAAAACAAAAATCTAAACGTGTTTTTATAAACATGTAACTTAAAAAAAATAAATAATGACTTATAAAGTATACACCCCGGCCCTCTCCGCAACATCCCCAACACCCAGCCATCATATTACATGTCATGACTTAAAACGGTCGGCCAGTAGTTTTACTCAATTGGCTACCGTCGTCATTACCTGTATATTTTTCTTTTTAATTACTTATTAGTTGCTTATTTTATGAAAAAAATCAATTTCAAAGTCTCCGCAGACAAGCCGTCACTGTATTAGTGTCACTTTAAAGTCAATTGTGACAGGCTGGTGCAGATATTCAATCATGTCTTAAGAGAGTCTAGAAAATTTGTTTATAAAAAAATCAGTTAATGAGCCTATGGTGGGTTGGAGTAGGTAATAAGTAAACTACTAAATATAAATTTATTAAATATATTCCAGATGACATCCGCGCCACTGCATTATTAACAAAGTTATATTTCATAAAGATTTATACATTCATTATTTTATTTTATTTTTATTAGATATTATAATAATTATTATATTTAATAACAAAAAAAAAAAAAAAAAAAAACACTGCCAAATTTATTATAACCTTATATAATAATTTAAAAAAATAATTGTACTTTTATACATTTCAAAATTTCATTGATCGTGTTTTTTTAGTAATGAATTCATCTATAACATTTTCAAAATTAATTTTTGAAGCCAATTCACATTTAATCGATATAATACTCATATTTGTCAATTTTTCCTGTGACATTATTAATAATTAATATAATAATAATAATATAATATATAGTATAATTTATTCAGGATTTTGCGCCCCTGGCCTAGGCCAGTTTCACCAAACCCTAGCTACGGCTCTGGATATGCGTATTTGTTTAGTTTTTAATACTAATTACAGATAAAAAAAAAAATAAAGCGAATGTTGCCGCTACTTGATTTTTTTAGTCCTCTGTACTCATAAGAAATCATTGAACCATAATATATATTTATAAATGTTTTTAAAATTATGATTAAAAGTAATATGTACCAATGTGGCGGTTTTGGTAACGTAATTATTATATTACATAATCTTCGCGATTAAGCTACTTAATGAAAAAAATGTTGTATGGATATTTTGGGGTCCGGTTTTTTTTTGTTTTTTTTTATGGAAACGTAATATTTATTCATCGGTTTGATAAGGTTAACATAAGTAGTATACCGTTATTATATTAATTTTATTTTTGCTGTAGTTTAATTTGCATGGTCATTGTAATAATGATCAGAAAAAATTCGTTTCTGGTTTTCGATAACCTGGTTCTTTTCAATATGGTTCTAAGCTCTGGTGCAAACATCCCAAGAGAAAGGTCAGTCATTTTTTTGTATAAAACTGGAAACGCTATATTCTCGATTGTACACTGTGCGAATTAACCCAAAATGTAGTTTGCACAAATGGTTATATATAGTTTGAGCTAGTGCTTATTTACTCAAAATGTTGGGCGAATAAATATGAATAAGTTTTAATTCAATTTATATAATATGTACTTTTCAGTTTAAATAATCAATAGCAGTCAACGTCTATAATTAATAATGGACTGTAACTTTAAAAAGATATTTAAATAGTTCTATTATAATTAATTTACCAGTAAAAAAATAATAAAATTGAATGATATGTGCTTAAAAATATTTAGGGATCACTTACATAACTAAAAATAATTTCACTTACTCGTATAAGCTATGGTTATCCAAACTGGCTTAAATTGTTGATCAATATTTTTACACTTGTCCAAACCCCCGCAACCATATTTCCGTTAGGTCATTTTAAAACTAATATTATTTAATACATTTATATTTCTACAGTTCAATTATTTTGGCATAGGTACACTCATTTAATTTAACGATATCACATTTTATAGGCTATTTGTTATTATATACCTAACCTAACCTACATTATATCGATAACGACAATGATGTATGTTAGATAATATTCAGGGTTATTAGACTATTATATTATTGAGAGTGACGATCGAGTGCGAGGTCTATGAAGCGAATGACAAACGTGTCCCAAGTGAGAGATGTTTTATAGTATTTAAACATCGATGATAGTACCATCTATATATATATATATATCTAACTTGATTTTGGAGACAAAAGAAACCGGTTTTGAACGTCTCTGACCTTATCATCTATCTACCTATCAAAATAATTATTATTATATGTATATATACATATAGATAACCTAATTACCAATAATTTTCATTTATTCGCCGATAATAATATCTGTCTTTTTTTTTACATTTAAAAAAATCAGATTAAATCTCGAACGTCATACAGTAGAAAATAGAATTATTAGTAGAAGACAATAAGACATTGATTATTAATTTTATTATTGTCTATATTATCTTTGGTAATTTATTGAAATTCAAACTAAATATTCTAATTGTTTGTTTATTTATTATTGTTATTATTATTATTATTATTAATTATTCATTTGTTTGCACTTGCGTTTTTCCATTCGAAATATATATTATTCATTATAATTTATTGTTACATTTTTTTTTCTATCTTATCTCTATTCCATAATAAAAATAATAAAATTTACCACTCCAGTGATTGAATTCAAAATGTATGATGTATAATTTTCAAAAATTAGTTATAACAATAACTGCAATATGTGATTATATTATATTAATTGTATAGTCAAGAAATAGTCATATGTTTTTAAATTAAATTATAAATAATAATTTCTTCCGAGGGAAGATCAGGCAGATGGTCTAATATGAAATGTAATTTGATAAGGTGGCACCAATTAAGAAATGAGAATTGGTATTTCTTAAATTAATCGTAGTATAATTAATCTTTTGCAATTTATTACACTTAAACACCACGTAACAATACTATTAAGTATTAGATAATAACGATAAATCGATAATCTGTACGAAAAATAACTAATGACCAATTCAATAATATATTAAAAATAGTTTTATAATAACCATAACTTTTCTTTATAAATTATATAGTTGCTTGAAAGGTTGATATTTTTCCTACTGGTTCAAATGCGTGATTTCCTCAATAAAAAATCCATAGATAAATCTAAATTATTAAAATAAAAATTAATCAAATGTAATAAACGTTTACTTTATAGTATATTGTCCTCGGTTAAAAATACATTTATTTTATCATCTCATACATTTATAAAATCCTATATATAATAATATGGTTCTGCTACTTTTTTTAATAATTCGTTATTTAAATTACTGAAGTTTAATTTTGAACGTTGGTAAAAAGTGTCGTATATTGTAACAAAACTTTTGATAATCTTCTGTTATGAATTGATTGTGTGTATTAAAATTTAAAGAATAATAATTATGATTTTTTTTTTGTACCTGGTTTGCTCACAATATATAGTTATTATTATCAAATCTCTTCTATTATTGAAATTTAATAATTTTTTGTTAAAAATCTCATTAAATAATAATAAAAAAATCATGTCTTCTATATAATTTATTAAGTTTAAAGACTTGTGTATACTGTATAGGTTTAATTAATTTTAATCTATCAGCATTGTATCTACAATCTAAACAAAGTTAAGTGGTATAGTTAAGACTTTTAGAAGACTAAACTATAAGTGCTTTTCCCTAACTATTTTTGAAAGTGTTATTATAATTATGTGTATAGAGCGTTAGATTTAAACTTTCTGTGAATTTTTTTATTGAACATTATTGTTGATAATCCATTGGTGAACGACAACTGCTTTTAGTAATTACTTTCGCATTAGGTACTTTAAAAGCAGGTCATCGTCGTTTAAATATATTGATTAACCACCAACGGATTTGATCCTAAGAAAAATACAGTAAAGTTCTAATAAAATATGGTAACGTCATAATATTTACGTTGAGAATAATCAATTAAAACTCGTTCACTACATACGTCAATATTCAAATCAAATAATAAATATTGTACGTTATACTGGTATAGTAGTATAAAGTACAATATATGTAAATGAGGTACCACCTTAAATCCTTTAATATTTATTAAGTATTTCTATTATCATATTTTAACATTTGAATTCAATGTTTATAAGATTATAATATATAAAATATAAAGATTGATAAGTATAATAAAAGTAATAAGTATACATTAGTATACATTTTTAATGAATACACCCCAAACGTTTATCGTACATTTATAATGTGCCTAAATAATTGTGTATTGTGTTTTAATTGATTTTAATTTATATTTATAAGTGTACAATGGTAATAATATAATTTTATCTATCGGTGACATTGTTATATTGATACAGGTATACCTTTAATATTAAAAGTGAATATTTCGTGTCTAGCCACGTTTAACTATATTGCTACACAAATGTTTTTTGCTTAATAATATAATATAAATTTTATGTAACTTTCTCGAAATTCGAGAATCGTGTAAAAGCCAGATGCATATAAAATTTCCAATCTAGTAAAAGTATTTTGGATGGAACACATGGAGCGTTTTTAGTGGCCCTAAAAGTGTTGAGACTGAAACAACTCATAAGAACACAAACGCACATACCGTTGTAAAACCTATACCGCTTTTTAGAAACGTTTCTTTGACCCCATCGTAACACTAAACAGTGGAACAACAATAGTTGGAGAAAAAAAGGTCCACTGAAGCGGGGCGATCGATGTACATATATTATTCATTATCACGGTCCTCCTAGAATGTGCCATCGCAGCGGAATCACGATGGCGCGCCAACAACGGGATTTTCCGATTTCGCTTTTCCGACGGGGGCAACTTATACGATCGATAAGACGGCGAAAACCGATGATATCGCCGTCTCCGGTGTAAACATCACCAGTGCCGGTGTATTATTACACGCGTTCTAATATACATTATCACATAAAGTATTAATAATATACGTAAATATAACCATAAGTATTGTATTATATTATATTATATACTTTTAGCGGACCGTGTTTCGAGTGCACTTTTCTTCATTCACATCAACCCCGCCTCCTCTCCACCGACTAGCGTCTAAATCCCTTAATAATTATTATACTTCTTTCTCGCGCCCTCGCAAAAACTCTCGACGAGATCATCAGTCCCCGTCTAGCCCCGTCAACAAATCCTGCGTACGAGTGGCCACTTACTCGGATCTCGAGGGCACGGTGCACATTATAATATTTCCATTCGTCCCAGTCGAAACAACATTATATGATGTGCCAACAAACTCGTCGACTTTACGCTGGTAATAAACGATGCGGCGCTAATGAGCGCATATTATTATTATTATGCTACTATGCGCGATCACTTTAAGGATTTCCAGTAATCGTCGTACATTTTAACATCTATCTCGATACCACGATCATATAATATTATAGCCAAAGACCTGCAGAATCAGGCTAAAATACAAAATTCTCTAAAAAAAAAATTGCATAAAATATACAAAAAAGTGAAAACTAACAGAATCCCGTCAATTTATCGTTAATAATTTACCGAATCGATATTTATCAAAACTTACAAAGTTTAAATATTTTAATACCTATTTTAGTATTAATACAACATTTTTAATTAATGAAAATATAAATAATAATTATACGAATTAAGCATGAATAATTTTATTCAACTGAATAGCAACAATAATAAGCAATTAAGTTTATCAACTTACAATAAATATATCTGTATTTTAAAACTTAAGCTTGCAATATTGAAGATTACATACAATTCCACAAGTAGTATATTTTCTATATTATAATTATAATTTATATTAATTACCGAAATAATTTTTATACATTTTCATCATTACTAGAATAGATTTTTGTATTACATTCACTAATTTATTAAAGACGTAATCGCAGTAAGATCAATAATTTTACGACCAATTTTGATCGATTGCGATCAATTATCATTTTTAAAAATTATGGTAAACTGAGGTTTATTGTCATGTGGTAAATTATTTACGATCAATTGAATTACTTTATCCGACTCAAGCACTATCAAATAATATATAATGCTCATGAATTTATAAAAAAAACAGTAACGTTTTTACGAATGCGTTTTATTTTTGATTACTGATTAAACAAATAAAAAAATGATAGAATAATATTACAATAGATTCTCGTTATATCGAATCTCAAGGAAAACAGGAAAAAGTTTCAGATATAATATTTTATTAAAATTCTTAAAAAAATGTATAAATAATTTGAAGACTTAAAATGCATAATTTGAAATATTTGAATACTTAAAGTACTAATATTACATCAAAGGTACATAATAATTAACTACAATAATGAATAAATTAGTTTATTTTATTTAATCTGTCATTAAAGTTTGTTTAATATAACTTTTGTTTTTGTAGAAATATTAAAAAATAATTGTAAGAACATTTTTATTTACGCTTATTTTCCATTTCACTTTATTGTACACGAATGACTGCAAATATTGACTATAAACGCTTGAAATCGCAATCACACTATATTGGTTGTGCAGCTTATTTTTTTCTTTTTACCGTGATAAAAATATTATTTGTGTAATCGAAATAACGAAAAACGATTATTTTTATTTCGAGTTATCAAGAGCAAAACGCAATTAAGTTTAATGTTAGTTTCGATGGGATTTCAATAAGAGATAACGAAAAATTCGAGATTAGGACGTTCGAGTTACTTCGATATAATAATAGAATCTACTGTATTATAGATACAAAGCTGCATATTATAATTTCAAATCAAATTACATCAAAAAATGTTTGTGATTGAAAATAACAGTTATTTTGTAAATTGGGACGGTTTTCTCTCGTTTATTGTATGAAAACGTGAGAAAATCAAAAAATGGCCATTCTATAAAGTATGCTCATCGGAAATTCAAGCATACCAAAGGGTCAGTTTTAAAAAGTTAAAAGTCCCACGGAGGGGAATGTTTCAAAACGTCCTTTTTTTATTACTTTTTTTTTTATGTAAAAACTCTAACAATATAAATCTTAAAACGCATGACGCTTGAACTGGCCCATCCCTCCATTATAATATAATCTACTTGTGACTCGCTAACGGAATCGCGGTCCTACATGGACGACACCGGGTCACTTTTCTACATGCTATACATAAATGTTTACAGACATATAAAAATACAACTCTATAAAAATCGAATAAGCATCATTCCTCGTCCCAATTGAAATATATGAATCACTATAGAAACCATCAATTTCTTTGTGGCGTCACTTTTTTTTTTTAAATCTCAGTATTTCAATCCGTCGAATATTACTCACAAATACGTGGGAAAAACTGAAATCCCGCGCGCGTAGTTGAGAATTCGATAACCGTTAGCCATATATATACACATTCAATAGGGCCGAACCATATATTGTTATTACACATATACTACACCATACATTTACACATAACTGGCACACAGCAGAGTCGAGCATACGATTATCGATTCGATTTCACTCGGGGAAACAAAAACTACGTAGCCTGGGGGGGGGCTGGGGCTGTATAATTTAATAGTATAATAGTATATAATAATATACGATGTTTTGTCGCGCCGAACATTAAAATATATTATACGCACTATATATTATATTTATACGACATTCGCCGTACACCAAACGTATGCATATAGGATATACGAGTATAATACAACGAATTCATATATTCGAATCGACGCGCGGCGAGGGAGGACGACCGGAGCAAAAACAAAAGTTGAATTTACATCTGCTATGTATGGACTATGAATTACGAGTATATATATGTATCTATCTATAACACAATACATAAATTATTATACGGAGTGTTTCATTTAAATAGCTACACTTATTTTCTTAATGGATTTATATATTATTATTGTTTGAAGTATTCGTGAGTTTACTATTACACTATACTTTTAAAAATAAAAAACCTAATTTTCATTTTTATTTAAGAAAAAAAAAATGGTTTTTAACACTTAAAAACAGCGATGTATAAATGTATTAATGTATAGGACGTCGAACAAATCGTTTTTTTTTTCCATAAAGGATTTCATAAAAAACTTTTAACACCAACTTTTTTGTGTAAGTCTAACTATTTTTTACTTTTTCAACAACTTCACGGTCCATTGTAAGGATCTGCGATGCCATCACTAGCAAGATTTCAAGTCTCTCTTTACTCAACACCTTGCCCGGTATAGTATTGCATTTCCGTCTACCAGTCTCTTATACTTATCTTTTTTCCTCGGCGTCCTTCCGAGTGGTCGTCTCTTGTATTCATTTGTTCTGTAGCGCGACTATCTTTGATACATATCCATTCACTATAATAATAACAAACCGGATAAAATATACGTTGCCGTAATATCAGTTATTGTTTCTATTGTTTGGTCTTGCTATTTTACAAGCTGTTATAAATACGTTATAGCTTTTACAAAGGTATTCTAATTCTGAAATTAAATAAATAGATTGTCATAACAAGTGTAATAGTGTAACGCGAACACACAGGTACAGTCCGCAGTTAAATGGATCACTCTATATATAAGCACGTTTACATTGTGTATATATTTAATTGCGTACCGATTATTTATGAATGACGAATTACGCGTGCTACCAACATGGTGGTGGCACGTGGAATCTATTTTGGCGCGCCCACAATGCTTAATAAAAAATGACGCCATTAAAGTAAATGGAATAATTAATTTCGCTGGTGATTAATCACCACCCCTGAAATGCCGTGCTGGAATATTGTCTTGCGGCGGCAGTAGTGGCGGTCGTGTCGTTTTACCGCACCCCTCCACGCCCCCTCCGACAAAATTGTAGGATTTAGATGTTTTTGTTGCCTAGGTAAATGCCTTTATCCATAATTTGTCCGGTTAAGATATTGCAATCAAAAATGGGTAAGTGGTTTTCTACGAAAACAAAATACACGCGACGGTATATTGACAAGCCGCTGTATTTCGATAAATATAGTCGAATTCTATCGAATAACTATTATAAAATAAAGTCTATACTTGTTATAAGATTATACAATTGATATAATATATTTCAATTTAATAAATTTTCAATTGGTATTTTCAAAAAAATAAAATTTTAATAATAAGTGATGAAATATAAGATTAGAGATAGTTTTAAGTATTTCTTACACCACATAAAATATATCAATCACAGCCAGTATTTCTTAATTTCACACTCGGACGAATAATAACTTAAACTTTAATATAATATAACTGTTTAACAAGCTTACGTGTTAATAAAAAAAACACTATTTACCTTTTTGATATTTAAGCCACAACATTTTCAGAAAATTATTCAGGTTCCAATACGATAAAAATAGTTTTGTTTTTCTAGTGCTGTAATAGGTAATTTTTAAAAAACACTTCAGAGCTCTGTAAGTATCTTGACTTTTTAAACTTTTGATTTTGTTGTTTGATATTTTGAATATACATATATACGGTTATATAATTATATTTTTATCTCAAAGTAGTGTTGTTACTGCAGTTTTCTTTATAATTTCCACAGAATAATTAAATTCATATTTTATTACGGACATTTACAAACGTAAACCAAATTATAAAACCATATAATATAATATATTCCCTTAATATTCGAAAAGACCATTAAATGTTTTTAATGGTGTGTAATATATATAGATAATAAGTATACTGTATACAATAATAAATGGTTAATATAATATATGATGTTTACTTTCACCAACTTTACTTTATTGGTTGGTGGTTTGAATTTATTAACAAAATAAAACCATCCTGGGAGGTATTAAAAAAAAAAAAAATTGTAATAATAACTATGCATAATGAAAATAGGTCGTGTATAATAAATAGAAATCAAATTATTTAAAGCTTAAAAATGGTTGAACGTTGTAAAGCCGGCTTCTAATAAATTTGTGTATATATGCATCGATTTTCAAGATGCATAGTTAAAAACGATTCCAATCATCTACATTTAATTTCATATGAATAAAAATATTTTCAAACTAACAGTTACAATATTATAATAATCGATTAGATTACAATAAATAATACGTCTTAAGTAAATAATCTCCGAATTTTTCAAAACTTAAACGTATAATATAATTATTGATAATATAATATTACATACTAGCTAAACCCAGTGCGCTTCGTTTCCCGTACAAAATGCATCCGTGTTAAATTTGGTTGCGTATGCTAACATTTAACGTGTGGATAAGTAATATTTTTTTTCTGATTTTGTGTAAATTTCCGACAAATAAACTTTACACATAGCTGCTCCGCTCAGCTTTGCATTTTTCAATCGATTAACCGATTATGTATTATTCGTTAAAAACAATCGCACAGTCCTAAACATGATAAAGTGGCAATATCGATGTCATTAATCGGGATAAAAACTATCCTATCTTATGATGGAAACCTCATAACACACATTGGTCATAATTTCATGAAAATCGGTCGAACAGTTTCGGAGTGCATTGCGGACATACCCCACACAATTTTTATAAACCTATAAAGATAAGTATGTAGCATGAAATGTGTAACATAATTAGACATTGTCAATGTTTCGTAAAATAAATGTTTTAATCTGCACGCGTGCGTTCATCTTGATACGTATAAACAATATATAATCTAATAATATATTAATTCGTAACTTCGTAAGTATTAATTTAGGATTATAATATTTGTAACATTATATTTGGTTGTCGTGTAATCAATATTTAATCTGATGGCAACGATTTTCCGTTTCGGTAACGATTTAGTGTGTAAAATATTTTAAACACAATTATAAATATTGTTGAAATTACTATAAAGTATAAAGGCAATAATAACTATGTTTGATATAAACCTCATATTCTGGATCGTATAATATGCATGTAGTATAATAGTATAATGATACTCATTTTTGGGGTTTTAAAAGAAAAAAAATGTACAGCTTGAAATATTTACAAATTACATCACTACATTTAACAAAAATCTTATTATATAATATTTATTTTTATTTGTTTATAAGTAGTTTATTATAGGTTTTTAAAATGTTGGCATTATTAAAAATCTTACTATTAAAATTGTACCCACATAAAAGTGTGAACGACAGTGAAAGTATTATTGATCTACGCAAAACTTGAATTCACACTCAAAGGCGTTCAAGCCTTTGGTCGAATAATATAAAAAGAAAAAGGATATATGAATTATATTACTATACATATTAAAATGAAGTATCATACTGAAAAAAACAACTTCAAGGGAAAAAGTGAAAATTTATTCATCCATTCTTGGACAATATTTTTGATGAATAACCCTCGACGTAATCCAAAACTGCCTTCCTGTAACGAGACAAATAATAATTTATATTTATTATTATTATTATTATTATATATATATATATATACATTTTAGATAAACTCAAATTACTGAATATTCGAGTAGCGTCAGAGTCAGTTTATCGTATTTTTTTTTAACTACGAGTATATATTCATATTTATTTTAATTTAGTATTTTCTGTAGGTGCTCTGATAATTGTTACAAATAAAATTAAAACTATTAAATTCCACTGACCTTTACGTTAAACGAGTTTTCTTATTAGTTTGTTCGAAGAGATTCACTCATAATTTACTATTCTATATAGACCAAACGTACAGTTTATATATTATTATATGAGTATTTTATGATATACATTGAATATTTAGGTTCAAATTTTATTTTTATTTCATCTTGTACTGTTTTTACAGCTGAATTATTCAGTTCCAGTTATTTTTTTAACGGTATCGCTAGAGTTATTTTAATTTTAATTTAATTTTATACATTTTATCTTGGGAAATTTCATTTGTTTGCGTAAGATTGTTATTAGGTAAATTATTTTGTTTTCGCTTTAGTTATTTTCAAAAGTTTAAGATCAGTTAAGAGTAGTTTTGTGAACCCGTGAATTATGTAGAATGTATTTAATTTATTTAAGCTAATGGCAAATTTATTGGTGACGTTCCAAAAGCTTTAATTTAACTCATTTTCTTTTCTTAAAATATTTAAATTTTACGTTAACGATGATCACTATATCAACTAATAGCCGCTAAATTTAAAGTTAATTTGCAATAAAAACGTATTTAATCGCTATTTAATAAATTATAGAGTTTGGTAATAAAATTATTATTCATATTCGTAGTAAAATATTAAAATCTTTTTACATTTTATTAATATAAATATAATATTTAACTCCAGAAAAAATATTATTAAGATTAATAATAATCTATACAATTAGATTAAAATGTAATGTAAGATTTACATTATTAAATTATAAAGGTTTTACCTAGAAGTATAATGAGTAATATATATTTTTTTTTAGTTTAAAATGGTTTTTAAATTTGAGGTCGTTTAGAGCTGAGATTTTCAAATTTTAATACTATTTTATACAACGTTATTCCAACAATAGTATATATAATCATTAATTATAATGATTTTTTAATCATCAGTTTAAACTTATTGTAAAAAAAACTAATCTACTTATTCAATAAAGCTTTAATTTTAAAATATAATTATGAAATTAAATATATCTTATAGGCATAAATAATGATTAATATATAAATTGATATAAAAATATTTTATGTCCATAGCTTATTTCTACTGATATTTCTTATATTTTTGATATGTAATTAAAATTATAATACAATTTTATCATATATATTCCAATTAAGATAGAAGCTAAGAATTTGAAAAATTATCGACATTTTATTTTAAAAACGAAATGACACGATTTTTTCACCATATATGTATAATCCTTTCGCGAAAAATATAAATTTTGTATTTAAGTATATTTATATATATATATAGTGGTGTACACAATATAAGACGTGAGATTTTAATACAACATTAATCATAAATAAAAACTTTTTTAATTACAATTGTTCGATCCATAATATTATGTCTACGTGGAATTAAATCGACTATGACTTATACGTTTCTATATATTTAATTATATGTGTATTATATGTTAGGTTAAGTCATGTACGCCCATAATTCACTTTGATGTACATGACATAAATACACACACGCAGAATTAAGTTTCTTTCTGGTACACTATAATGTGGTACGATCAAGTAATATGACGTAAGTGACATATGCGATCGTGTACAAAATAATTTAGATGACCGTGTGTATTAGGTAAGTAACAAGTGCAGCTGTGTACAGAATAGTTTCGACGATCGCAAAGTAACAAGACCGTTCAAGTGCAGGATAGTTTTCAGTGTGTAGACGATTGCACAAGTGTAAAGTATACAATTTAGTACGGAATAGTTTAAGAATAGTAATCGCTAAGCGTTATACGATTTCCTACCCGAATGAGACGCAACAATTGAAAACTAAAAAAAAGCATAAAAAATACCAAATGTCTATGAATAGCTTAAAACATTCACAATATTTTTAAAATTAAACACATATATATATATATAAATATTTATACATATACATTTGGTGAAAATATTCAAATGTCTATGATAATTCATTTCTAAATTACATCAAAATGAGAAAAATCAATTTTTTCCAAAACGGATCTTGTTCAAAAATTTCTAATTTCTATATTTTTTTCTCGATTACTAAGAAAAATTCTGGTATTTTTTTTTTTACTCTTACTACTCTAATTTGTACAAATTTTAAAATTTTCTTACCAAAATAGATGCTGAAGTTGAAAATCGAACTATTTTTCTTCTATAAATATATTGCCCAGATGCTCTAAATACAAAAAAGAAAAACAAACATTTATTTTAAAACCAATACCTACATTCATTATTGTTCCTCTCAAAATCTAAAATGTATAGAACAAATCGATTTAGTAAATATTTCAAAAGTTGAACTATTGATTCCCATAAGATATTTACTAACAGCTACTAAGGTTTATACTTAAGTTTCATTACCTGGTAGTAGGTGGGTTTAGGTTATTTACATAATATCCCACGTGTACGGAAATGGAGACTTTTTCCTTATTTTTTTTTTTTTTTGTAATATTAGTTGACTATTGGTTATTATCTTTTTTGAATTTCATTTTTTAAGCCGTTCCACAAGTGCGGAAGGTAACTAATTTACTTAATTCTTACATTTCTACGTGTCTACAACTACTAATCGGTTCTACATAAGTTAATTAAATAAACATGGTACATACCATAGATATAGAATAATAACTACGTAATTAACTCATGTTTGATAATTAATTATATTACTTGTATGATAATATAGTGATTTTATCTCACATAATAAGTGAAAATTAATAAACTACAAATTTGATACGCCGAGCTACTTCTATAATATCGTCTGAAACTTCGTCATAATATAACGTAAATATTAATAACATCAAAATAAGGTCAATCAAACTCATTAATACAAATTTTAACTTAAAATTTGTATATATATATATATATATATAAAAAAATATTTTACAGCTATAATAATTATATATAATTTTTATATTATATTATGTACATTTTAGATTTGTCATAGTGTTAGAATATACACATATGTATTTAAAAACGACTAATTTAATTGGGTTTCGTCATATCTATGAGATTGTGTTTATCGAAAGTAATAAAAAGCATTGTACCATTTAAATCTTAAAACCCTTTTTTGCATATTGTACAAAAATGGCACAAATTAGTTTTTCGTAGTTTGTATTGTTGAAAATAAAGTTACAACGTTACTATATATACGGCCAGATTTGGCATGAAAATGCGAACAATTTTGATGAAAAGTACATCTACCTAGCGTTAAAGTTGTGAACTTTAGATGAAAAATAAACGACTCAAAATGTATTGTTTTGCAAAGTGAAAAACTACCCACTTCGATCTTTGGTAAAAAAAAATACTATCTTGTAGTACTTTTTGTCCAGAATATTTTAAAAATAAGTATAGCTTTTTAAGTATTATTGAAATATATCATAAACTAATTTTGTGTCCAAATTAACCCTTAATCAACTTTTAGGGGTAATTTCACTTGAATATTTTTTAATTATTTTTCCCATCATCCTGGTGTTTTTTGTAATAAGTACATTTTTATCGGAAAAAAATAAAAATGCATGCAGAACTCTTTTTTTACATCTTCATTTTGTTGACTTTTTTGATATTATAATTTTTTTTTTTTTTAACCAATTTCAGTTTTTATGGGCAACCGCTTAATGTGGGAAAATAGGGCTAGCCTCAACGTACCCACATTCAGCGGAATCCACTGTACTATATTTTCGGGAGGGTTTGATACTTGGAAAGTTTGAAGGGCCACAGCGGCACAGCGTATACGGCAGATAAATATAGTTTGAACGAACTTGTATTATTTTTTAGTTTTAGCCTTATCTGACTTTCTAACTGGTCCGGTTAAACTCGAATAGGCATGCAGATTAAGCGGAAACGCGAACCCTAATCTAATTTAAGCGTTAAGATATACTATATATAGTGTGTACTGCGGCTCGGTAGGGTGTGCTCGTTATGGAAAATCGGATATTTGCGTATGATGCATTAATTAAAACTTCGAGAGATCCGAAGCCACTTCTAATATCGGATGCCACAGAAGTTTCCCAAGTTATAACACTATATACTTAAATGGATCGACAACCTTCAAACAAGTAAAAACATAACGAAGACGATACCACATATCTCTTCCTTGTGTGACTCAGACGACAATGTGTTAAGACTAAGAGATGCATTGCTGAGGTGGCCGACCGATCTGCATGACAACACGCTTAAGTGTTCACATAGACTTTATAAACTATCACTTATATCGCGTTATAAATAATATGGTTATCATACTACGTTGTCGTAATTAAAAAAAACCAAATGGCATGTAGATACCTCCTAATCGGTTCATAACGTATGACATACCTATAATGATGAAATAGATGGAAAATACTTGTTCATCCTTGAGTCTGATATAGATTAGGTTTTAGGTGCAATCGGTGTAGATCTTCATCAAAATAATTGTTTTTTATTTGATATTCTTCAAATGTGATTTATATAATAATATGTAATATGTATTATGTAATATTATTACACTTGTTGTTGCGCTTGAACTTAAAACGAATAAACATAGTTTTTTGGTGTTAATTAATATGTCGAGATTTAATAATAATAATATTTTATCGTAAAGAAAAATGTACAATAGGTAAATTAGATATTTATTGAGATATACAAGTAAATATTTTAAAAATTGAATTTCTAATTTTCATTAAGACGTGTTCTATAGTTATATACATTTTTAAGTTTTTAGAGAAGAGGTGTTCTAGAAAGAAGTCAGTTACTGTTTATAATTTTTAATTAAAAACTGATAAAAACCACGTAAATGTTACAATGTGCCCGTTAGGAATCAATAACTAACTGAATTTTTGTTTCATTTTTTGTTTTAACTTAATATTGTATATTAATATCGTCTAGATACTTATTACCATTAATTGTCTTGACGGTTAGGTGGTCTTTAACGACGACGATGGAAACGTCACACGTAGGTTCTACGTAACGTCGGAAAATGTTAAATCTATAACGTACTTTAAAATATATAGTTATAATAATGAACTATTGTAACTACGGGCGACCGTTTACACACACCAACCGCCTTTTGTGCACGACGCACCTGTCTTAGAGCTATGTTAATCGTTGCAAAGTCATCACATATATTTCAAGAGATTGTTTTTGTATTATTATTTTCGTTTTCGATCAAATTATTTGTCATCATTTTCGGTGTTGTGAATTAAATATTTCGAATTATTCGCATGTTTTTCGTATAGTAGGAATTAAGTTTGTTGAAAGTTTGTTTTACGTTATTATTATTATTATATTGTACGTATGGTAGGTAAATATACAATTATATTTTGCATATTTTTACATAATTTGGGGTTTGAGCATACATTATAATATACCTAACGCTGCATATATAATCTTTATATATTATAATCTAACCATGCGTTCCATAATATATTTTGACAAGTAATATGTAAACAAGATTGACAATAATATTATTTTGTCAATATTTCACATTGTTTTTACACTGTTTTTTTAAAATAGTTTTGCACTTTTTATGATATGATTGATAAGTTTATTTAATGCATTTTTTCATAATAATAATTCGTTATTATTCTTAAATTGAATAAAAAAAAAATTTAATTTGGCATTTGCATTTTTATCACCTATTTTATCAGTATTTATTTCAGAGTTGCATACTTATTCAACATTTCTTAATAAGTGTATTTAATTCACAACACTAATCTAATTATATCTTATACTTATTAAATAAAATATAAATCTTCTCTTATAATAAAACTTGTCGAGAAATGAACACAAACTATACGTACAGTAAGCTGAGGCGCGAGTTCGGCCGACAGTGTTCGTTCGTTAAGTCTGGCCCAACGGCATTGGTCAACGTGACGCCAGAACCAGGCGTAGAAGAACAACTATGGTCACCAGAAAATCCGGTGGACAAAAGCACAAATAAAGGCAACGATTGGTCAGAACACGAAGTAATTTTAATGACGTTTAACGGTTTTTTTTATATGATATTTTGCAGTATCATCAAAACTTGAGACAAGTTGAAATTAGTTTAGACCAATCGAACCATCCAAAACTCGTAACTAAAAACCGTCATTGCCTGACCTATTCAAATATATATTTACGAATACATCAGTATATGGTCTACCTACAATATTGTTGTTTTCCGACTTAACTTACCTTTTCATGACTGTAAATGTATTAATTATATAAAATGTTCTAAATATTATAAATGCAATTAAAAAAAATAAAAAACACCGTTGGTAAATTAAAACGCTCACCTAATTGTTGTAAAAAACTTATGTTAAAATATCAAAGATCAAGGAATCTAAAATCAAAATTAACAATCTGTATGGAGCACACTATAACGACAGACAAAATTCTCAAGTATAATATTATATTGGACGTGAATAAAGCGAACACGCAAAATCAAAAAGTTATAAAACTTCAATGAATAATAATATATTATACTACGTGGTTGTAATAAAATTCAATGTATATATTATCAAAGTCAATTTATATTGATATCACCTATCAGCTGCACATAATTCTTCGGGGATTTTAACAAATCGTATATACTTAAGTAGAATATAAAAAATATTATAGGAGTGCGTATACTGAACTAACACATTTCAAACTCGATTTTATATACCTACGTAAATTTATGCCGAACCCAAAATCATACATTTTGCGAATCATAGGACTTTTTTTTTTTAAAGTGAGTTCAAAGTTCAAAATAATCTTATTTAAGTATTCTATAGTTATAAATCATTTTGTAAGAGTTTAAGTCTGCAAACGAAGTATATTATACTTTCCAATGAATGTAAACTGCTACTGCATAATTTATACGACCTGTGAAGAACGTAAGACTAATAACTATAATATATATAACGTGGTTAATAGTAGGATATATATATATATATATACTATAACCGCGTTATGAGACAGTTTAATGACTATATGTTTATAGGAAACGGTTCGAAACTGTAATACAGTGAAGAATACGATTATACTCGTAAATAATGTTATCATTTATCATTATAAACAACACAGCCATAAATACAGTCGACATTTCTTTTTCTTTATGCCACTTAAATAATATTAACAAAATACTTCTCATCGAAATCCACAAATACGGTTGTATTATTTCAACACGTCATATACGGTTGAGCTAGGTTTATGTTATTAAAACAAAATATTATAGCGTATCTAATAGTTGTCGGAGAGGAAATTACTATTTAGTACTATTTACACATAATAGAACAGAGTGATGTGGATCATTCATTTACCGGTGGACAATAGGCTTGATGCATTTGACAATGACACAAAGGAGACAAAGATTTTAACACAAGGGGTGCAATGTGCAAATTGCAGTATGAAGTTAAATTAGATGTAGTATATCAAATTACGTTGGTTTACCGGATATACAACACTGCGCAAAGAGTATTATTATAACAATAGACTTTAATATTATGATTGTTATGCTATTTTAATATAATCAGTGATACAGTGAAACCGTTATATAATATTGTAACGGAGAGACCATCAACAGTGACCGTTTTAGACGGGTCTTAGAATTGTTTTACACACTCACATATATATTATATATATATTTAATTAAAATATTACAATTTTATGAAAAAAATAAAAATCTGATATTAAATGGTATGTAATAATACGTGATATTAATTATAATAACACGCACATACGTACATGATATTTTTAATTATACATGATACGTAATATTATGCGCAATAAATTAACGTTATCATTATCGGCTATAAGCAACAGGCGTATGTAATCGGTCGTAATCCGTATTACGCCATGACAACCGGTGACACCACTGTTGTATAGTGCGATATGTACATACACAAATTAGTTGAGTTTGGACTAAGAATGTTGTCCGTTAAGAAAGGCATCGGGAAGAAATACTGATGACCGCATCCGTAATCAAATGAGTCCGTCATAGACTTTTGCTGGGACTATATTATGTCACAACACAGTCCGTTGAGTCGAGTTGCATTGTAACACTGATATCTATCTATGTATATATATATATATATACACAATATAGTATGCAATGATATTATAACTTCCACTTCCAGACTGAATTTCTCAATGTTATACATTGTATAGGCAAACACTGTGCGCGTGGAGTATGCTGAACGCGGGATTTTCCACACGGAAGGTGGTTGGCCCAAAGACATAAATCTAGACGATCCGGAACAAGTGGTTAGGTTCCGGAAGAAGGCGGAAAAGGACGAAACGTATTTACAAGCGGTTATGCAAATGTCTAGCGTGAGTGTAGATTTCTAAAAATAATTACACATTATAGGTAACATTACTAACCATAATAAAATACGATTTGCCGACAATAGTACCTGCTTAAATAATAATACATATTTTAAATTTCTTTTTGTGAATGAGACAATGTATAGAGTTACTTAAAACCTCGCAAATTATATACGTGATCCATTTCACGGGTATAGCTTAAACACTTACTACCTACATAACATTTATTCGACAATCAATATTATATTAATATTTTCAATAATAAAATTATGATTACACGGCTTTATGAGTAGGCAATTTAGCTACACGTATGTCGTGTGTAGCGTCAGACGCATCCTGTAGACACGACACCTACTATAATAAAATTAATATTGCATTCATTGTCTGCGTCTCACGAACGTAAAAGTCGTATAACATTTCGAATTTGCGTCTTTCAAAACAAATTTTGTGTTCTTATCTTTAATATTACAGAGAATGGTCTCCTGCAATCAAGTTTAAATTTAAGAATATCATCTGTGCTAATACGTTAAGTTTCTCTAACATATTAATATTTTAACTCGTTTGACCACTATGATTCGGCCCGACGTATACCTATATGGTTGTGTTTTTCAGCTCGCCGAACACTTTATAAATCAAAACAATTCGATAGACATTTACCAGCCATACTTTACCGACCCGAGCTGTCAGAAGATGCAAACGTTGGCACCGTCTTTTCGGACGGTGGCGGTGATGTCGGACTCCCGGGAACCGACCCGACCGGTACAAAACATATCTTGGTCACCCGACCAGGGCACGTTGCTCGCGGTAAGCTACGCCGACATGCGATTCCAGAACGCCGACCCAGACACCAGTTTCGACTCGTTCATATTCGACTTGGGTGTGTGCGCAGAAAAACCGTTATAGCTAGCGACCGGTGACTTTAACGACAATTCGGTTTGAACGTTTCTTGCCCCACTCTTTTAGAGGACTCCACCGCTCCTTATTTCACGATAGAGTCGCCGCATCCGATCGTCACGCTCGAGTTCAACCACAGGGACGCACAGTGCCTGGCTGGCGGTCTGATGAGCGGTCAGGTCGCGTTCTGGGACATCCGCAAGAGCTCGGCCAACGTAGCCATCAGCAACATAAGGGACGGTCACCGGGACCCGGTCCGGAGTCTTCACTGGATCCATTCCAAGACCAGCACGGAGTTTTACACCGGTTCCAGTGACGGTCAGGTACGCATATAAACAAACATTTTTTGTTATGATACTTTAATAATATGTTCAGTTTGAAGTGCGATAATAGAGTAAAATGATCCAAAATCTAAACCGTATATTATAATATTGTATATTTTAATTGGTGTTCCTGAGTTGCATGCGAAATTTATTTTTTAAGTTAAAATGCGCCGTACTCGTGTTACTTTTTTATGCAACAAGGCTGGTTTACAAAAAAACGAGTGATATATTATTATTATTCAGTAAAAGTGTAAAACTGATCTGATTTATATGTTGTAGGTATACTGTGAAACATTTAAAATTAAAATAAATAAAATGTGATATACAAACAATTGTGTGAAATTATACATTTGATAAATAATTGCAGTCAAAGTTTGTTAAAGTCTAAAAATAATTAAAATCAAACAGACAAGTTTTTGTATGCAAACTTTTCGCCAACTTTCTTCGAAGTCTAAACAAATGCCTGAAACTTATAAAAATTAATTGTATAGCCATCAATCCTACAAAGTTTTTATTTTGTTCACTACACATTGCCCATATTTATTTTTTTTTTATCACGTGTAGCCGACATCAATGCTAACTATTTAACTATATTAACTGTTTGTCGAAAATCACAAACAATCGAATTGTATATAGATCATTGCTGCGCTATATATGATTATCAAATTACAATCATATCTAATCACCATTATAATGCTATTGTTAATCTCGTATCATACCCGGAGAAAACCCGTAATACGGTATATCCAATTTACTAGGTTAATTTACTATAGTACAGGTACGGCATTCGTGCAAACCAGTGAAAAGCGATCGTCTGTTCAAAATTTACTCACGTGACTCGGCTCCGTCGCAAAAAAAAAAATAACCATACACGCAATTCGACTGTCGATCGGCACCGTTCTTTTTTCGGCATACGATTCGGATGCAGCCATATAAATATATTATAATATATAACTATATATTTTATTGATATTTTTAATAAGTAAATCCAATAATGATAAAATACCTGAGGAAATATACATATATTTGACGTATATTAACCCACTCGTCTGGCGATTAATTAGTCGTACTACATAGGTACCTCTGCGGTTGACTGATGGTAGAGTCGGATTAAGGTTTTAGACCTATTAGGAACCTTTCATCCTTTTTTAAATATAATTAAATTTATAATAAATTCGAATGTTAATAGATTGTATAACACGACAATTTTACGTAATGAAACTAATAACACGGATAAATAAATATAATAATTAAATATGAATATTTGTGGTAAAATTTTTCATAATAATATTATGAACCGTTTTATGTTTATTCGTTCGTGTAATATATTATTATAATCAGCATTTTCATTTATTTTCATTAAGAAACAGTCAAAATAAAATATATATTATTTATAAATATAAATGATTCAAAAATAGTATTATACAATGACGATATAATTGAAAGGACATGATAGTTAAAATAAATATTTTGTCTTTCATCCAAAGAATGTTTTTATAAAAAATATAATTAAAATTATCGATCCGTAGCCCATCGCCTGACTTGTTCTTTTTTCCCTTTAATCCGACACTGACAAATAATTATCATACTAATGATTTTTGTTCATAATGGATAGTGTTTTTTTTTTTGCAGGTCATGTGGTGGGACGCCAGAAAACTCACAGAACCCACAGAAGTGTTGATTTTAGATCTGTCAAAAGGTGAAAACATCGAAGAACCGGAATGGGCGAAATGGGCTCGGTCTCACGGAGTGTTTTGCATGGATTACGATCCTTCAATACCCATACGATTTATGGTACGTATATTATCGCAATATAATGATTACACACCGAGTCGTCGACAATTTTACGCGCATATTGTGATCCATGATAAATTTACCGATAGTATTTATGACCCCCATGCCTTTCCCCGTGTGATCATGATCAAATCTAACTCCCTAAAATGCCTCAAAGACCAAACTAAATAGTACAATAGTATTGCATAATTAATTTTATTTAATAATAATTATAATAATTATGTGGTTAACTATACTATATTACAGTATAATGAATTATTATATAATTAAATACGTGAATTATTTGTTCACAGCTTAGTCATATGAATTTTTATTTCTTAAGACACTCTAGTCGTATATTTATGTATTTAACCGAAAGTTATTGATTAAACACAACTTTAGGATAAAGTATTGGTTAAGTTAACTTTTATTTTTTCTATCAGTTAAACTTTTAACTTGACGATTAAAAATTATATTAGCTGTTTATTATGTAGTTGTACTGTACAAAAAATGTGGTTAATTTTATATAAATTATAAGAACCTACATAAATTTTGAATTTGTTACCTTTTATAAAAGACAAGTACATAATCATATAAACTAAAATAATGAATATTTAACCAAATTCTTTACATAATAATGATGAAATATAACAATTTATCAATTATCGGTGAAGGCCTTACTGTCTTACACAGTACAAGAAATAATTAATCATTTGATGAAATGTGATCATCGTGATTTTAAGATAAAGTTTTGACTTAAAAGTTGTTGTTGGATAAGTTTTGGATCAAATAAGTTCATTTAGTCAACGAGATATGTATAGAAAAAAAAATAACAAGCCCACACAGTTCAGTTAATTAAAAAAAAAATAGTTTCATGAGAAATATCAAATAACAAAAATAATTGTACTTTCTATTATGTACAAAGTTATTAATATTATTTTTATAAAATAAAATAATAAGTTGTAATAATTAAAAATATAAAATACATTTTCGGGGTTACGCAAATATTGAATACTAAATCAACATTCGCTACAACACTATACTATATTTATTTTATTTTTAATTATCCCATACCAATATCAACTAATACATTATTATTTTAAAAATAAAACCTATAGGTTAGAATCAGTCAATACTCAAATAACTGATTCCATTTAATAATACTTCATTTGTTAATAAAAAAATTGTTATTTCTATAAACGATTATTGAAGAACTGTCGTAGTGCAATAGCACAATATATAAAAGATTATTTCTTTACACTACAATTGTATGCAAAAAGACCTTTTCATATTATTATTGCTGATCAGTTTCTCGGTAAAAGTATAATGATTGTATAATTACTTAGAATTTTAGCAGAGCTTTTGTACGACTTTTTTTTTCAATTTATATATTATGTCAAGTACAGTTAAACAAGCATATACATTACATAAATGTTTCTACAGAATTACTAGATTTCTCATAGCAAAAAGAGCAATGGATTGTATACATATTTAAGGTATAAATCCTGGTTATTAATTATTAATTCAAGCGCTATGTTTAATAGGTAATAAGAAAGTCAAAAACCTCAAACACTCATATACTTAGAATTTAAATTGTAATTCTGCTACTATTTTATGACGAAAGACAGTGCTCTTTATCATCAAAATATTATCTATCTTAGGCATTAACAACCCCAAAATATTTAGATTGATTGGTAATTTATTAAATAAATACACTATTTTTAACCATAAATATTCCACGATTCGAGTTTCCTATTTTCTTATTATACGTTTCGTTTTTATTTTATTATTTTTAATTTAAAAACTGCCCCACACAATATGCTGATTTAACGTGCATTCACAAATATAGATAGGCACAGAGACCGGATTGGTGTTCAACGGAAACCGTAAAGGCAAAACGGTTTTTGAGAAAATATCGTCCACGTATAACTGTCACCATGGTCCAGTGTATTCAGTGCAGCGGAACCCGGCATTTTTAAAAAACTTCATGACCGTTGGTGATTGGCAAGTGAGAATATGGTCAGAAGACGTGAAAGAATCGCCTATAATGTGGACCAAGTACGTATCATATCATGATAAATTTCGAATACCCATACACAGGATTACACGTATCAAAGTTACATAACCGAATTATAATTTTTGTAGCTTTAAAATCATTGTGATCAGTTACATACATTACAAATAATGTTTAAACGTGTCTAAGATCAATTATTATTGCGTTTTTTATAAAATTTGAAATTGAAGTTAAATCGAAGAGCTATAATATTAATCATATCAAGATAATAATAAATATCAGGTGGACATTTTTAGTATCCGCGGTTATTTATTTTTAAATTATATAAAAAAAGTCAAACATCTAAACATTTGATTTTGTATATAAATATCACAATAAAAACTACCATTTTCCCATAATTTATTTTAGTTTTTCACTTTTCTCAAGCACTCAAAGCAGATCCAATTTGCTATCATATAACTACCATAAAGCTGAATATTTAAAAATGTTGAAGTCTCCAAAGTACGATAACAGACACAACATTAATAATTTTAAAAAACACGCATACATAAAAGTGTACATTATTGATCATTTCGTTTAGAAACTTAAGCCAAAAGGCACGCCAGATAAACACCAATATGTTTATAAACAAAATTAAATAAAAATACTAGACTAAATATTGTGAGTTAAAATAATTAATAATCATTGTTTTGTATTAGACATCATGACGTAAAGCTGACTGGCGGTGCGTGGAGCGAATCGAAACCGTCGGTTTTTTACACGACAAGGGCTGACGGCTGCATGGACGGTTGGGACATTTTACAAAAGCAAAAGGATCCGATACTCACCATTAAGGTATTTACAATCAGTATTTCCTAATTGGTTTCTAAACTTTTTAATTGGTACCCAGTTTATGTCGTAAGACATATCCGTGAATTGGTTACAGTCATTCTTTGAAATTTATTTTTTAAAAGCAATTGATGAAAAATTTAAAGAATTTAAAATTGATTTAACTCGAACGAATTGTACTATCGTATATTCAATATTACTGTCAAAACTATGATGTCTAAACGAATTATATATTCATCTACTTATTTCTAAAACCTATTTTTTTTTCATTTATTATATATAACACGTCGTTATTTATAACTTATTGGACTTGTGCATCAACATAGTATTGTTAATACATTCTATACTAAAAATACATCATAGGATCTGAAGTTCATATTTTGTTATGTTCTATAAAAATTTTATTTTATTATTTTTAGACATATGAACCAAATAGAATGTAACCTTTTCGACGAACTAGAGAAATAATGTCACGACGATAAAATTCAATTCTATGCGATCTTGTTTTTCTTCTCGTTTTCGTGTACTATGTTCGTAGGTGGCTGACAAAGAATTGAATTGTATTCGATGTCACGAAGGTGGTGCTCTGTTAGCCGTCGGCGACGACTGTGGAAAAACCTACGTGATCAGAATGAACGATTGGTTCGTCACTGCCGGAAAAAATGATAAAGCCCTGCTGACGGCGGTAAGTATTATTATTAACTATAGAGGTGCTTGTACTCAATTAAAAATATTTGTAAAAAAAAAAAACCATTATATTTCTGGTACCCAGCAAATTTGTCTGTAGGCTTAATTATGTGGTGTTGTCGGTGTTGGGAGAGTATTTAAAAATGTATTAATATTATTATATTACTATCACTAATTGATAGTAAATATAAAACATCATTAAAATATCGATGGTTAAATGCACACAATATGTGTTAAGTAGGTACATAAGAAAAATAAATATAATAAAATAAACATTTAAAATTGTGTATTTTCATGTAATATATTATGTTTGACAACAAATTTTTATAGTTATGACCCTTTAAATCCTCCTAAATTATTGATTTCATTAAAAATGCATAAATCTATACTTAATACATGCATGCGCTTGACCATTGCCATATCCTTGTTAAATCAAAACCAGTGATAACATTTATATATATATATATATATGATTGAGACGTGTTTATGAATACATATTGTAATTAAGTGACCCGTTATTGAGAATTTATTTATTTATTGACAGATGTTTGATCGGGAAACGAGGAGAGAAAAAATCATAGAGGCAAAACAACGAGAAATAAAATTAAAGACGAAAACGTCGGCAAAAGTTGACACCACTACGACAAAGGATAAACATGCCCAATTGGCCGAAGCTGAAATCCGAATGGTGCAAGAAGCTGAAAAGGAATTTATGGAACTCATCGACATGATCGTGAGTTCTACAATAATTCAGCAATATATATATATATATGTAGATCAAATAGTATGCAAACTACGTACAGCAAAGGGAAAATAAACTAAACGAATATAAACATTTCACCATACGTTTTTTGACTCTTTCCAAAATCAGGCAACTTAGCTAAAAAAAATAATTATATAAATATTATTGCGATTTTATTATTAATTTTATAATTATAAATTATAATATTTTATATTGACGTGTGGCCATAATTTAAGAAATACAGTTTATATGTTTTTTAACTCAAATTTTGTTTTCTCCAAACATTTGAGTTCCAACATTTGTAGAGACCATAATATATTGATTCCAAAAAAATTTAAAGTGAATTTGATAATTTCTATAGATACCTAAAATATTATATACTACAGTTATGCATTTTAAATATTCAAACAAAATTGTAAACACATTAAACTTTTTGGTTCACAATAAAGAATAAAAACTATTGATATTATTGCTATTATATTTGTATTATAATGATATTGAATACCCACCACTCGGAGAGATATCTATGATTATATAATTATAATAAAGCTTATTAATTTTTTCTTTAAATCTTTAACTAAAGTATATAATAGAAAAGTATAAGATGCTTTTTAAAAAAAAATTAATATAATGCATAATTTAGTGTAAGTATGTACAATTATATTATATGATTAATTGCAACTTTAATGCATAATAATGTCATACGGTTTTTGTTTTTTTTTTCAGATGGACCAACCATCTGATGAAAACAACGATAACACGGAAGAATTAGAAAACCCAAACGAAGATGAAGATAGTAGTGATCATTTATTAAACGATCAGAACATTATTGATGAATAATGGCAAATAATTTATTACAACAATAATAGTGTTCGGGTGAAAACAATAATAACAGACGTTTTTCATCAATCATAATGTAAAACATTCTATGCACCCAGAAATGATTTATTAATACGTCAACATGATAATATACTATAATATACATATCATTATATATTTATAGGAAATTATTTTATAAAAATGTACAACAAAGTTTTTTATTTCTATTTTTATTTTTAAAAACACAATACTAAACAAGTACAAATTTACAATATAAACACGGGAAAAAATTACTCAACAATTTACCTTTAACAAAGTACAAATATTGATGTAATTAAATATTAATGCATTGTTCACAATGGTCAGCACTTTTCTATATTATCCATTAGGGCGTTGTTTTCGACTATTTATGATGAAACTTTGTATATACGAAATAAGTATGTTATTGTATCATTTTCATATTTTTTTTTTGTCGGTACAAAAAATGTTAAGTACTTTTATAATACTAAAAAAAAAACTATCACCAATGACAAATCTATATAAAAATGCAACTTATAATTTTAATAGAATATTGAAATATTTATAAATTTCATGAATTTTCAAACACTAAAGGTGGGTATAATATTAAAACTAGTATTATTATAAATAGTTTTGTACCGTACATTTGTGTGTAGGTAATATATAATTTTTCTGTGGATCACAGGAAATTGTCTCGCGATTACATTTATGCCAGGACGACATGGTTACGCTGCATTTGTGAATATGTAAATAATTCCATCACATGGATAAATGAAATTTTAAAATTAAATAATAAAAATCGATAGATACGGGTGTGTCTATACGTAAACAATCCTGAAAGACCGATGTGTATAATAGGAAAATCCTTGGCACGCGGAAATATTTACATAACGACTCACGCCTTTATTTAGGACCTTAAATATTGAGTCGTCGTTACTGCGAGGATAACGGCAAAATGGTGATAGGACGATAGCGACTAAAGTGTTTGCGATACAATGACCTAAAAAAAACCTTAGCAAATACCTTTAATTTTAATATAAACAAAACATGCCAACACACACACTTAACTATCTAAGCTTATTTATATTATAATTGTTCTATAATTTATATTTCCAATGATGGTATATCCGTATATGGCTTTAACTATACAACCTATGATTCGATACATAATACAATTATTTATGTATAAATATGTCATTATCATATTATAAAAAACCACTTTCTCAGACGACAATGCAATACCCCGAGCTGGGATTTATCCATATTTCTTCTACTTTCAGATTATTACAGATGAATTCCATTTTAATATACAGCTGGTGTTCGACTTAAAATAAGCCTCGAATAGTCCGTAAATGTATCACTCAACGTTCACGTTTAAAACCATTTATATTATGTCAAATTCCAAGAAATATCAATAATAACGTTTTCAAAGTCAAATATATCGACTTAAGGTCCTCCTGAATCCTCATCTCATATCATAAAACAATTTCTAAATAACTGTTTAAATTTGATTCTCCCAATAAATAATCAAAGCACTCAATTGAAAAAATCATCAACTCTTTTAAGGCTAATATTATGAACGTATGTTATTTAAATTGTATAATATAATTAGGGTCACACAATATTATTTAAAAATATAATACGATTAAAAAAAGAGATATATTTAATTATTTCTATATACAAAACATTTTAACAGTTAACAGCTGTGTGAATATTCAAATAAAAATAATGTGTAATCACTGGAATAATACAATTTTGTCCCTCAAGTTAAACTTTTATTTTTATTTTTTATAATAATTAATAACTACCACTTATCACTTATATCGGTTGCCTTGCAGTATAATAATAAACAATGACCATGTACATTTCAATTTATAGTATTATATTATATTCAATACACCACACACTATAGTAGGTGGTCATAATATAGATAACTTTATGATGATATAATCCGAGGATTAAATAATTCACCTAAAATATAGATAAACATGAATGTGTAGCATGATAATAATGTTATGAAGATAAATAACCAAAAACAGAATCTTTACCGTTGAAACCCACCACATCAGAACATCTGCAACACATGTACAGTTTACATAGATCACCTTAGATTACGAATCGTTAACACAACAATTCTATACATATATATACACGTGACGAATAATTAATACAGCCCACAGTGCTGTACATTTATCTTATCCACCTACGCATAAAAATGTTGACATTTTTTTATCGAAAACAAATTGCATATTTTCGATCATAATATTATTTAACTTAATATTTTTTATTTAACCAGCTTTTATTAGCTATTAAAATTCAACACCAACTTATTTACTGTATAACGGTATAAATAGGTTCGTGGTATTGATAAATTTACATATTTTACGATATAATGTATTGAAGTTTCAAGTTCTGACAAATAAAAGTTTAAACAATAAATAAATAAAGCAATATATGTAATTTCATAAAAAATTCGTCATGAAATGTCTAACCAATTTATTCATAGATCTACTAAACATATAAGAATAATACAATCTTGTTTTAACATATAATTTTGGCTACATTAGCGTACATAAAACTTTTAATTACTCACTGTTAAAAACTAATATGAAGAATAACTAATAAAGTAATATCACCATTGATAACATTTAAAGTAAAATATTAAAATAGTTTTTAAATAATACAAGTTAAAAGTCTAAACACGTCGTTACTTATTTTATTACTCGCGTTCATTAAAATTTAAGAATAATAAAACAAACAATTTTTTTGTTTATAATATTTTTTTTTTTAACTTAATTATTTATTAAGCAATCTGTTACGAATTTGAACAATAAGCTTAATTTATATAATAATACAATAACAGGAATAACATAATGAAGAGACCTCCCAATGGAGGTACTTCGTCAAGATAGTAGTTAGAATATATTAAATATTTTTACATTTTTTTTTTTCAATTTATCTTAACTGGTTACGACATCACTGTCTATTTAGTCTTTTTTTTGGGTTGCCTGAAATAGTTGTGGATGAGAGTTGAGTAATAAGAGGGTTTGGGTGTTGGGTTAGTCGACTATTGAAACGCTTGTAATGTAATTTGGCTAACTTGGTGACAGTTGATATTTTTAAATCAAAATGGAGAGATTTATTGGAGATGTAGAATGGAGCTTTTGAAACTGTTCGAAGAACTTTGGATTTGAACCTTTGAATACGGTTAGTATTTGATATTTTAGCTGCACCGCAGAGCTGGATGCCATATGTCCAGATGGGTCTTAGGAGTAGTTTATAAATTAATAATTTGTTAGGTAATTTTATTTTTTTGGCAGTTAATAAGGGTCGTAGGAGACGAAAGCGGTTATTATGTGCGACAATTTCGCTTTTGATGAGTGGTGCCCAAGTAAGTCGACGGTCGATGTGAATTCCAAGATATCGTACACATTGGGCATTAGGTAAGGTATGGTTATTAAGAAATAGTGTCGGGCGTTTATATAATATAGATAATTGTTTTTATATAATACTACTACCAATATATCATATTATTATTTTCAATAAAATACGATTATACACTGTAAAACTATAGAAATCCAAATAATGAATAAAAACTTTTAAATTAAATAAATAAATTGCTATAATTTATAATGGTACGTTCCCGCTAATATTAAAAACATTAAATACATCCATGTTTATTAGTTGAACAACTGAACTAATAAAAATATATCACAACATAATGTTTTAAAAATATGTTAGTAAAAATAATTTAAAAGATTTCGTAACTTTTAAAACCAAATTTTTAATGTTTTCCTTCTTTATTTCTCTTATTTGCTCCGTGAAATATTTTTTATTTTAAACAATACTTTATATTATTACTATCGTTGGTGCATTGTTATAAACAATTTTTTTTTACTATTTATTTAAATACACGTATTGATCTGCATTTACTTTTACAAGTATCTGATTGACTTTATTTTGACCAAATAGCTAAAATTATATCAATGATAAAAATATGTGACACAAAAACGATTTCTATTACTGTAATCATTGTTGTCGACACTCGTCATCTTCCAGTGAACCATACTACTTATTATTTTACCATGAACACAATACGTTACAATTTATTATGTATTTGTTTTTCCATTGATGAACTGAAGAGGTCTCTCCTCCCTCTGTTGGCCTGAATATAATATTATATTTTAAATACCTATATACTGTCCGTATTTCTTGTTAGACGTTCGAATTCACCGATTTGTCAGAAAACTGTATATACATAGTATTATTACTGTAAATCATCAATATATTATATTAAACATGTATATAATTTTATAATTTACACAAAACTATTTTAAAAGTTCAAAAAAGAATGTCCTGTTTAAAGACACTAATTTTTTTTTGTGACGCATAATCATAGTATATTTCCTGAAAATTATAATGTATATTTACAACACATTTTACAAAAAGATTACGCAGTCTTTGACCGTCAATTTATCATTCACGCAAAATATTTACTGAATATAGTATATATTATCAAACATGTTACCTACTCAGGTTATAAATTATTTATTCAAGCGCTAGTTTAATACGTAATTAGAAAGTCAAAAACCTCAAACCTTCATGTACTTAAAATTTAAATTGTAATGCTTCCACTATATTTAGGTGAAAGCCAATGCTCTTGATCATCAAAATATTATCTCTCTTAGGCATTAACACCGCCCAAATATCTAAATAATTTATAAACAAATCAACATCATTAATTAAAATGTATACATGCAATTAAAAATTATGACAAATATATTTGTTTGTGTCCTGTGATGTTGCATTTACAAATGTATTTATTATTTTGTATAAAGTATATATCTTTATTTATCACATGATACAATTAATTAAAATAATATTATAATAGTTTATTTTAAGAGGTCATAATGCGCTGACATGCGAATTATTTTAGGAAATGAAAAGAATAGAATACATTATATCAAGACATCTTATAGTAGAAAAAAATCAAAAGGAAAAATTTGAAGTTTATTTGATAATTTCTATAGGTACCTAAAATATTATATGCTATAAGTTTATATTATAAACGTTCAAAACAAATAACTGTAAATAGATTAAATTTTTTGATTCTCAATAAAGACGAAAATTATTGATAGAAATTATTACCCACTAAATATTAAAAATCGATAGAGACGTATGTGTCTATATACGTAAACAATCCTGAAAGAACAGACTGCCAACGTGTATAATAGAAAAATCCTTGGCACGCGGAAATATATACACAACGATTCACGCCTTTATTTAGGACCTTAAATAATATCGTATCAGCGTTACTGTGAGGAAAATAGTAAAACGGTGATAGGACGGACGTTAGCAACTATAGTGTTTTAGCTATACTATGACCTAAAAAAAACTAAGCAAATACTTTAATTTTAATATGAACAAGACACGCCGATAGTCGATACAAACACTTGACTACCTAAGCTTATTAATATTATGACTGTTCTATAATTTATATTTGACCTATGATGGTATATCTGTATGGCTGTAACTAAACAACCTATGATTCGAAACACAATATAATTGATTTATATATAAATATATTAAATAAATCATTATCGTACTATAAAAACCACTTTCTCAGACGACACTGCAATACGACGTGCAAGAAATTATCCATATTTCTTCTGATTTCAGTTTATTACAAGTTAATTCCATTTTAATTTACAGCTGTCGGTTGACTTAAAATAAGCCTTGAAAAATCTACTTTGTGCAGGTATTTCAAATAAATAAATTGTACGTACCTATTTAAATAAAAATAATTTGTAATTACTAAAATGATAAAATGTTGCCCCTTAAGTTAAACCTTTATTTTCATTTTTTATTATAATTTGCTTTCATATATTTATATATGTTAGTTAATATAAATATTGTTGTGTACATATTTTATTTCAAATTCCTGTAATTTTGTATAAAAATTGATTTAAAAATAAAAAAAAATGCAATAGGCACACAATTGTATATTTTGCATATGAAACAAACATTTCTGAAAAAAAAAATACTTTTCAATTATATTAGAATAACCAGTAATTATGTCAATATTTTTAATGATTAAGTAGATATGAAAACAATACATTTACTTTATTCTTATACATAATAAATTAAACTAACAGCAGTGTTTATAAATTTAAACTTTCATAGAAAATAATATCTTTTCTTACATATTAATAAATAGTAAATACAACTAAATTATTCCACTCGAGTAGAAACATACGATAAATTTTGTTATTTTAATTTCACCGTCATTTTATGATTCTTTTGATTTTCTGCTTCGTATAATCTGTATTTCGTTTAAGGTTATGCTTTTATTGTTTTGTTAAAATTATAAGCCTGTAAAGCAAAAATATAAATATGTAACCTATATATTGAAATGGTGATATTTTCCTGTAAACACAAATAATAACTTTACCTTATCAAGTTGAATTTTACCATCTAAAGATGACCAGGTTCCTATATGCTGAAAAAAAGCTTCACTGTTTCTCACCCATATAGCTGCTTTTTGTTTTTTACAATCGTCCTATGAATAATAGTAAATGAATAGCTTAAACAAGATTAATGTTTACTCGTTTGTTATTTTAGTTCGAAAAAATGTTTAAAACAATAATAATCAACACCGCATAAGGTACAAAAATGTTTTACTGAATTCAATAATTAAAACATTAGTTACATTATATGACATTTTGTATGACAATGTACATTTTTATAATCTACGTATATACAAATAAATACGCGTTTGAACGGAAATTGTAGACTAAAAAAATATTGATGCAATTGAAATATTTCTTGAAACTCGGGAAAGTGTTCATAGATTGATTTTTTATTCATACAGGTTAATATAAAGTAGTTTATACATTACTTTTGTTTTGGCTCATAAAAATCGAACATAATTTTTTATATATGTATAGCGTGCCATTTTAAAAAAAATGTGCATTCATAAAGCTATCAACACCGAAAAAAATAATTGTTGTGGTAGGTAACCATTTAAACAATTCATATAACCCTAAATTTTAAGTTAGCATAGCGACAGCTATTCATTAAGTTATTATTTAATTCAAATTTAAGTATTGACAACTATGGGATTTTATTTGAATAGAAAAAGAAGATAAAAATATTTAATTTATCGTAAGTTATTCAAATAATTAAAAAAAGTAATGTCCTTATTATTTCTATAGTCTTATATTAAAAAACTACTTTTTTTAAATATTAAAAAGTTTATGAAGTAGCTCAAGTCACATTTGAAAATATATTAAGCAGTTTATCCAAATATCCAATCCAACACAGGAGCTAGACGGCTAAATAGCTCATTTCAGTCGAATTAGTTCACAAAGCGAGATACACAACTGCCAATTGAATAATGTAATTCCAATAATATAAATAATAATAATAATATATATTATATAATAATTTATAAAATAATTAAATATAAATAATTTAACTATCAACTATGTATATTAAAATCGATATATTTCAATATTATCGTAATTTATTTATGCTTGCCTTTTTTTCTGTACAGCAAACAAGCCATCATGTTATACAGCTAGTATATTATAGATATAAATTTATTATAATAAATACTATAAACAATTTACTAACTTGACTTTTTTCAAGATGACAAACTTTTGTTTCCACCATTCCGTCAAGCAGCCAATCCCCAGGTTTGTCATTATAAAACATAAGAATGAATTGAATTACCCACGGTAAATCCGAACATTTTATCATTTTGCCTAAATAAAAATGTACATTGTACCACTATAGTGACTTAGTAATTGGTTCAGTCGCATAGCCAGGATTTTTTTATGATAGAGAGGGGCTGATCGATTTTTGTAAAATACAATTTAAGATTTTTGTTGCAATTTTTATAGACCATTAAAAATTAAAATAATTTTTAATTTTTTTAATATTTTTGGGGGATTACAGCCCTCTTAACCTTTCCTTAGCTTCGCCACTGATTTGGTTACTGCTTTTACCGATAAAACCAAGTCCACCAAAGTCTAATATGAACCATTGTTTTCCGTCGGCTATCCTCTGCAAAGCCGTTTTTTTCATTAAAGCTTGGTATTGCGGCCTTGCGATTAAGTCGTCTTCGAGTTGAACATAAAACGATCCTTTTGATTGACAGTACATCATTAGGAAAGCAAAATCCAAATTTTGTTTGCTCCTCCATCGGACCCGGTCTTCAGAATCACCGAACGTAATGCGAAGCTTACTGAAATCTGGGTAGTATCCCGGATTTGGAACAATTACTTCCACGAGGCCCGAGCCCACAGCATCTGGTATACTGAATTCCAATAATATTCAACAATAATAAATACTTTATTTGTGTAATCCGCATCGTATGTTTTGGTAATAATTACCGATTTTTGATTTCCACAGAAACATTTCGCGCATATTCCAAATCGACCTGACAAAAATATAACAAGTCCAATACATTAACATATCAGTAATATATTTTATATTAAATAATCAGAAGTATACGTTACTTCAGCAATCATCACTACAATTAACGAGTCATTCTGCTCAGTTTGATTCATGTTGTTTACGAGACTAATCAATGTCTGTATCAAGTAATTCTGTTTTTTACGACGAATAGTAGGAATTCCAAACACTATAGACACTAAAATATCAAAATACATTTTAAACCTATATAATTTTAACTAGATTTCATTTCTATTTAGATTATTGATGTCATAATTTTGTCTGTACAACATTCGTATTTATGCATTGTGTGTAATTAAATAAATAAATAACCTGCATTTCTGCCTCTGGAATTTAATACAAACGGCCTCAAAAATTCCTCGTGGGACCACAAGTGGGGTAAGAAAGAAAACAAATCGAAATGTGACATTGGTGGACTGACCGTGTCCACAGTCTTAAAAGAAACCATTAATGAATCTATGTCTTCAGAAACAGAAACGTTCAACTTCACAATCGTTTTGAGTACCAGACCAAAACATTTGATTAGTTTCTCTATGTCCTTCTCTTTTAGTTCATACAATCTAGTTATGTGTTCCATAAGCATTTCCATTTCCGTCTTCGTATACGTTGTCGCTATTCGGCGGTCGTATGATTTTCCGGTATCTGCGCCATTTAAACGAATGACACAATGACAGTTAAATAGAAATAGCAAATCATCAATTATTGGTAACTATAATTAATTTTATAAATTTAAAATCGTATATTCAACTAAAAAATCTGTTAAAATTTGATTAAGTCTCTATGGTAGAAACAATTTATAAACTAACTGTAGGTGATATGAATATTTTAAATCAGCCTTACATATAATAGTAAAATTATTAAATAATAATATAACTACTAATATTTTATGATTTAACTTCCAATATATTTATGTATTTGTTATATTATTCATTGTCTTTTTTTTTTATATATTATTATAATTCATAATTGTTTATTTTTATTGATATTTCAATTTCACTAATTAGGCATTATCCTCGGTAGTTATTTGGGACATAATATACATTATATTAATTGTTATTTTATTTAAATGTATTGTTAAATGTCCAATTAAATCATTATTATTATTAATACCTGTGTGCAGTTATTATATGCTATTACTTACTTACTTATTAGTTCTGTACATAAAAACTATATACAGATATATAATAAAAACTGTCAAATATCGTATCCTACAAAATATGTCGGTTAAATTATATATTTTCATAATTTGTTTGTTTATTGTGCAATGCATGATGTTTGTTAAGTTGATTATTGGTGTGTTAGCTAGTATTTACTAGTATAGTAGTATACCGACGAGTGCAGCAATTTGCAGTGATATATGTCACGGGAAATATTATTGGATTATGGTGATGCCATGGTTAGTATACTTAAATCACTTTTGGTTGGCGTAACTACCACTTATTAAAATCGATTGCCTTGAAGTTTAATAATAAACAATGACATTGTACATTTCAAGTTACAGTATTATATGTTTGATACACCACATACTATGGTAGGTAGTCATAATATAGATAATTTTATGATAATATAATATATCCTTATGACCTTATCTTATAAGGATTGAATAATTTACTTGAAATGTAGATAGACATGACTATGAAGCATGATAATAACGTTATAAAGACAAATAACCAAAAACAGAATCTTGGCCGTTGAAACTTATTCCGCCCCATTAGAACACCTGCAACACAAGTACAGTATATTATTATACTGTAATAATATACTTACCTAACATTGTGAATCGTTAACACAACAATCCTATATATATATATTTACACGTGGTGAATAATTATAAGCCCACAGTGATGTATATTTTTCTTATACACCTATGCATAAAAAATTTTGTCATCTTGTTCAAAATTACAATTTTACTATAGTTTAATAATAATGAATATGAAGAAATTATTTAGAGTTTTTCACGTTTTTTATTCCTTTACCATGACCATTAGTAGTTTTTACTACCAAGTATCACCACCAATGATTTTAAACTATGCCATAGCTAAAAAAAAAAAATCATCTTGCCACGCCACCATATTATATTATTATATATCACTGTATACGTCATGTACACACGTACAAGTAACGAGAATAATTTATCTATCATAAAATCACCTACCGATGGTTATAATAGCAGCTTTTGCCTACAGTGAAACAAACGTGTATACGCCATTTTATTACGACGATTGTCAAGTCTTGATTAAAACCTCTTAGATCCTAACACTCATCAATATGAAAAGAACCAAGAAAGTCGATGTGGTGTATGGTAAGTTTCACGTATGGTCATTGACTATTGAGTATATCGCTGTAGCTAGTCTATAATGGGTGTATAAAATGTAAATTTATTGATAATAAATTGTATACGTACGGTTGTTAATATCATTTATGTACCTATAAAAAGCGATTTTGAGCAGAAACAGATGTCTACCAGCCTTTATTCCTAAAGAAGATTTATATTACAATTATTTATTTTCTAATTCTTACAACACTATTTTACAAGATTGTCCTGCTCAAAGACACTAATTTTAATGTGTTAGCTACCCCAAAAGTAATACCTTGTGTAAATTTAAAATTTTTTTCAGTTCAAGCCTTTTATAAAAACTAAAATAATTATTTCAATTAATAAAATAACATAAATAGTTAAAATAATTTTTTTTATTGGCTTCCTATTGTTTTTTAAGATTATTAGTATTAATATTATTATATACTATATACGTACATGATTCACATTTAATATTATAAATTAATTTTATATAATTTAAAAAATATTAAATTTATATGTTACACGGTAAAATTAATATTTTTGAATAGAACATTCCTTCTTAAACTTTTGAAATCTTTCTACGTATAGATGCTATACCAATATACACATAATATATCCACTTTTTGAATCATTATGGTTATAGATGATTGCGATATACTTGTACACATACACGTTGTACGCATATCGTCAATTATTATTGGCACGTCGTTGTCACTGCCGCTAAATTATGATAACTTATACAATCAGCTGCTAACCTAACCTAACCTAACCGTTGTCTTATTTGAACTCAGAACTCCTTGACGATGTAAGCAAAAGCTTATGTGCGTTCGTGTCCCGATTATCGATCTCTAAATCTCAACTCTCCAACGACCCACGTGTACGGCATGCCACCCATACATCGGTAATACTTAAAATAAATTATAATATACACCTCCTCTTAACAAACGCATGTTTCGGGACCAAAGTTCAGAAGACCGATGAACGTTGACGATGCGAACCAGACCGAAACTGCTACAGAGTTACATAATACTATAATTGGTAGTATAATAATTTACCTCTTTGTGAGCTGCCACATCCACGCATCATGACATTCGTGCGAAACTCACGGTATATATGATATCATCATATACGTACGCGTAAATATGTAACATATAATAATAACTACCAGTGTAGTATCACATGTTTTAATTAAACACAATATAACAAATAAAACCCTTTAATAGGTGAAAAAATTAAAATGATATAATTATCATACCTATATTGCTATATAAATATATTTTTTACCTTATAACTTAAGCTAAGTCATAGGTACCCTTATAGCAATTATATAATACAGTTGACTTACATCGTATTTTTAAAATGCAAACTGTGTACGTAAGTGTTTTTAATTTGTCCGTGTCTGTGACCTAATATTAACAAATTTATTAGTACATATTATAATAAATTAAATCAGAATTCACATATTAATAATAATAGTTACAGTAAAATACACATGCACTAGGAAAAACAATAAAAAATATTATATTGCAAAGGAAAAAAATATCAAGCTTTTGATATTGATCATAATGATAAATACTTAATTATCGAATTACCTACATTAAATTCAATGTATTAACAACAACAAATTGTTCTATAAAACAGCTGTTGTTTTGATAGTAAAAAATAATTTAATGAAAGCACCTAACCACACAGCAAACATATGTTATAAAATCAACAATATGGAACCAGCAGAAGAACATTCGTCCAGCTTGCGCAGATGAACACAAACTTGTGTTATAGACGTTATAATGAATAAATATCTTTTATTTTATAATAAAATAACTATCTTAGCATACATAAAGACCTATTCTCGTCATTGAAAAAAGTAATGACTTTTAAATCGACAATGAAATTTTGTAGCTGATTCTCGGATACATTAATGCTATATTTCATATTAGCGATATTTTGTCGGTGATTCAAAGAAGTATTTGGTTAGTAGTTACAAAATACTTTAAATACTAAATACATTTAATTAATTTCAAAAGATATAAAACACAAATGTATCCAAGATACGTATCTTAGATACTGCTCACACCTGATAAATAAAATGTAAGTACAATTATTTAGAATTTGTAACAAAATGCTTATATAGCCGTCCCATATTGTGCAAAATACTTGCTTATTATAAAATTATCATTATCAAAACTAACTATAAATTTGATTAAATCAACTAAGTATATACTTATTTTTTCGGATGGCATAAGCGACTTGTTACATAGTATAGGTAATTATTATGATATAGGAAATTATTATGTAAAAACCGTATAAAAATTAATAACAACGTTTTGATTTTGGTTTTTTAATGAAACACAATACTAAACAAATACAATACAATACAGGTACGAAAAAAAACATTAAACGGTTTACATTGATTAACAAATTTTTGTTCTTTTAAAATTAATTAATTTTGGAGAGATTTAAAAGTGTTAAAATGATCTATATAAAAGAAACCGTTGTTAATCGTTATAATGTATAAATATTGCTACGAAATATTTATTTGTTTTTTATTGATATAGTAGGTAGTAATAATTAGGATACCAAATATCACTATTTATATATGCTTCAAACAAATATTCATTAATTTAGTTGTAATGCCTATGGATTTAAGTTTTGTTTGTATCCATTTAACATTTTAACGACTATAATATAATATGTCATACACGTACACGAAAAAGGCACTCCTTTAACAATTAATAATAAAATTGTCTATGGTAGCTATTTAAGATGCACAAGCATGATATCATATTCCTTCTCGCCAAAATTATATAGAACAAAATATAAATCGTCATAAGAAAAACAAATAATAATAACATATTACAAATATTACAGCATTTAATAACAATAACTAATAATAATATTATTATTTATTCAGACATAAATATGATTCTTGGTGCTCTATTTGAGCAATAGACTTGATTAAAAACATAAGCCCAAATATTTCATTCGATTAAAATATTTTTTTTTTAAAACAATAATATTAAAGTAAATACTCATCAGTTCGAAGGTAAACGTGATTTATATCACATATCTACCACCGAACGTGTCTGTTGTGAATTCAATATAATATATAATATAAAACGATTTGACAGTGTTTGGAAAATGTTATAGAGATATTTTTCCTTTCTCTGTTGTTTCGATATAAACATGATATTTTGTAAAATGGCGTTGATATAAATCAAATTAATGTATCAACTTCAATGTTTAACAATTAAAATTATATGGTCATCATGTGAATACAACAATTGTCAAGTATTAAAATATAATATACTAAATTATGTCGTAATTACGTTGTTTAAAAATTGGCATTTTGTAAATGAATAAACAATAATTCGGTGTTTTAGTGGTATTGGTAATTAAAACACAATAATATTGTACTCGCAATGCATAATAATGGATATCTCATTAACAAATAATTATTATAATTTATTAATGACGCTCGTGCTTTAGTTGTACGTTTATTTTTGAAATTATTTTCAAAAGCGTAACAATAACAGGCAAGTTACTTAATATTTTTAAAATAAAATTAAAAAGTACAGGTATAGGTAGAACGCGTAAATACTGTAGAAAACATAAAACGACAATCTTTGTACATAATAATATATTAATATTATAATAGATTTAAAATATTCAGGACGTTTAGACGTCTTTTTATCCCGTCCATAATCATTCTAATAACCGCCAGACTTGAGACTTAAAATTAAATCAAAACAAATTTTAAGAAAAAAAAATTGCAGGAAAACATCCCAAATTATTACTCTTGACCAAATAGTTCTAAACATACCTATAACGGCTATAACTTTCGATTTGTAATATTGTATACATTTGGTTATCAAAATCGAAACTAGCTTGTTCATTTTTCGTTTTAAACCATACAAAAGAATAATGAAACGTCATACTATTCACGATCTATATTGAGTAGGTAATTTGTTTTTAAATAATATTTAGGCAATACCCATATAAATCATTTATCATATAACATAAGGTATACTTAAATGTATTCCCGGTCAATCGTCAGTTGATCACTATTATCGGTGTAAAGTTACAATAATCTTTATCATAGTATATGTCTTATTATAACCAATATTATATCCAATTAATTATTGTAGACAAACTAATAAAAATATGTAATTTTCACTATAATTTTAGATAGTAGATATTTTTATACAATAGTACAAAGTAGGTTCACAATAATTAAGTAATTTATATATTATTGAAACACCAACTACCAAGTCAGACTATGTATGTTTCAGCTAGGATTAATGTGAAAAAAATATGATCCTTATATTCTTTGGAGTGAATCAAATGAATCGATCTTGGTAGACATAAACTGAGAATATAAAATACATTTTTATTGATATTTAAATGTCACATAATATAGTATAATACGTTTGTCACTTATACAAACTATAAGATTCATAATAATTATTTAATTATTTTCTACCCTATTGAAAATAATATTTAACAAGAAGAATAATACTAGAACAAATTCATCTTTAATTTTGTCTCTAAACGTGCTTCTGATTATATATATAATATATACTTTTAATAAGATATACGTGTGGTAAAGAAATATTATTGACGGTTAACATTTTACTACTAAAACAGAAACGTATAGCATACACATACAATCACATAAGTTTCGCTTTATGTGTTGTATATATATATTATATCATAAGCATTTAGTTTATATTATATATAGCAAGTGTTATAGGTTTGGTTATCTACTGATCGATAACGACATAAACAAGAACACTTATAGTCTTAATATATAATAGGTAGAACCGTAGAACCTTAAAAATAATATTTATAATCGACCTTGAAAAAGAAGTAATAAGACAATGAAAAAATCTATCTAAGCGTTCGATTCTTTAAGATCGTGAAGTTTGGCCAGCTGTCCGGGTTCGAGTTCGGACGGCAAACCCGTGTCGGCGTGGTGATCGTTTTCGAGCAACTTCAGATCGTCTTCGGATTCTTCCGGTATTGTGGCCGGGAAATAATCACTGTCCACGCTCATGCGGTGCTCCTCTTCCGATTTCGATTCCGATTGACCTCCGCGCTGGGGTGCTCGGCTTCGGTCTCGACCGTATCTGACTCTTGACCAAACGGCTTTTCCGGTTCTTCCATCATTGGCGTGGCGGCGGTGATGACGATTTGAGCGACGCCCAGCCCGTCGGATGCTGGTGCAGGTGCCGGTGGTGGTGGAGCGTCGGGAGGCCCAGAACCGTCATCCTATAAAATAATATAACAGAAATAATTACGTACTGTAACAATATTGGGACCTGTTGTCCCTATCGGTAAGTTTTCCAGCATCTAGAATGTCTGCAAATAATTAGGTAATGGACAATTTACATATTATTATTATCTTATGACAACGATTTTCCTGGCTAATTAATATTGTCGGAAACGTTTAACCATATATTATTATATAGTCGGTTAACAATAATAAATGTAAGAATTTTTATGTAAGAACTCTTAAACATTAATTGTCTAAATAATATCTTAAATATAATAAGTAAATGGGCAGATGGTGTTGATTTTTGATAGATGATTGGGAGTGGAAAAACCTTATGGTCACCTTTGTTCGCAGTGAAATCTTAAATACGCCACTGCAATACAATTAGTATACATAATATATATTATAAAGGGTGATGGTGTTGACTGTAATGTAATATACAGGTTATATGAATGAAAAAATTAATTTAAAGACGTTTTTAAACTATTAAAGCGTTTAGACTTTATAGTTGTAGGCTTATGTTTAGTACTCCGTAAACGTTTTTAGATGCGCAAAGAATAGTAGTTGTTTGACATTATTAAGTCACGTTTTAGAAGTACCAACTGTTTAATATACATAACCATGCAGATATTTTATATATGTGTCATGTGTGTATCGTGTGCGTGTGTAGTTACTAGTGTGTAAAGATATAATCGATACGATTTGATCGTGTGCAAAGTATAAAAAGTCGTACGAACAACAAAGATGTACTGATAGATAATTTTAAAATGTAATTCAACTATTTTGTTTCATAAATATAAAGAAAGAAGAATGGGTTTAGTAAACTAACTACTGAATTTGTATTAATAATATTACCTCGTTTTCTATAAACAGTTGTGGTACACCGGGCACTGTACATTTTAATTACATAAAAAATAATTTATATATATTATTATTAAAACAATATTTTAATCTGTCAACTATGTATAAACACTTACCGTTTACTGTAACTGTAACAGAAGATTCCTCCGTAAATTGCGTGTCATACTGTTCTTGTTGATTTTGAGTTATCACCATTGAAAATTCATTCGATTTGGGTGGAACTAAAATCCAAAATAACCCAACGTCAATAATTCATTGTAAGTTCTAACGCAATATATAATATATACCTAATTATATTTTATTTTTATTTATTGATTGATTCTGTAACTTCATTATATTTAATAATATGTATAAAGTAGGTATATTTAATTAATTTTTCAAGTATTTATTTATACTTACTCTTGAATATTTATTTTTAAATATGATTTAATTATACTTAAAGTTTTTTTTTTATTTATTACTCAAACAGTTGTTATTAAGGGGCCACTACATAAGTATTTGTTTTCTCTATCTATCTCCTACATAATATAGAAACAAAATATAGATGCTCCGTATTTCCACGATTACGACTCTCTGGTTCAATTAAGGGCAAAAGTGCCTTTTATAATACATTTTATAAAGAAGAGTATTTCCTGTGTATTGACCGGATAGATTTTTAATATTTACATTTTTTTTTATAAATATTAGCATGTTTTAATTTAAAATAATTTCGATCATTTTTAACCAATAGTAATTTATTTAAAATTGTAAATATTACAAATCTATCCGGTCAATGCACAGGAAATACTTTTCTTTATAGAATATATAATAGGTGCTTTTGCTCTAAACTGAACCAGATAGTCATAATTGTGGAAATACGGAGTATCTTTGTTTCTAAATTATGTGGGATAGACAGAGAAAACAAATGCTGGTGTAGCGGCCCCGTTTAAAATCTATTTTAACAGCATCGTCACCACAACCGTGGAATTACCATTAAAAAACAATAATATTACGTAAATATTTATTATATTTTAAAATCAATTTTCATTTGTTTCTAAATAATTTTATTAAGATAACATTACTTTCTTGGTATATTTATTCATTATTTTCATTATACAAATATACAATGAATTTTTATCTCATTCTATTTTTACATTTTATAATATACTACTACCTACTTATTTTAAATCGAAAATTTTCCTTATTTCATTCTTATTATTAATTATCTAGTATCTTCAATCTTTCAGACGTATGCTACTCACCTTCTGGAGCGAAACTTCCAGGAGGTCCGTGATCACCAATTGGCGTCGGTTGGGTAACAATCACTTGAGTCGGAAACAAATGTGTTGGTAATTCGGGTGGTGTAAATACTGGTGGTGGTGGCGGTGGTGGACCACTTGTAACAAACTCAGGATGATCTTCATTCGAAAAATCACTATCTCCGTTTTCAGATGTCGGTGTGGGTACTAGGTCACCGTTCTCGTAACATTCTTTTACTAGGCACGACGGAAAATGTCCCATCATGCTACCCAACTCGCCTACCCACCACCCGTCGTCCACGTGTGTAGTCTTGTCGACCACTTTAATAATCTGGCCTTCTTTCATACCCAATTCTTCGGGGTCATTTCCATCATAGTCAAATAGTGCAATACAATACGATGGTATTTCTATGATGCCTAAAACATAAAAAAAAAATTATATTACAAATAAACACGTAATAATATCGTTGATCAATCGGGCGTCATCACATTTTAATTATTAAAAAATAAAAACACATTATACCTATCTCGTTCAATTTTTAGAAATCGATTTATTTAACAATTATAATATTACCTCCGTCTTTCTTTTCCCACACTGTAGTAATACTTTTTTCTGATGATTGTTCTTCAGCTTCAACATCTTCATCAGATTGACAGTGCTGTGATTGATTGTTTGCTTCATCGTTGACCATATAGTCCACCGAAGAGAAGCTAATCTGTGATCTAAGTTGGTATGTGGTAGGGGTATCGTGTGTTTCTGGATCACACGTTTCTTGCTCGATATCCAAATAATTAGATGGTACATACCCTACTTCACCTTTGTAATTTCTAGCTTTTGACCAACCATAGTTATCACTGTCTACGCTAAACACTTCAAGCTGCTCATTTTCAACGATACTTAACTCATCAGGATGTTGACCCTGAAACGCGCGTAGGAAAATAATCAAAATTTTAAAATTAACCTTTGATTATAATAATGAAGAAAATATAACTAATGCGAGTATATATATGTGTGTAACCTAACTTAGGGAAATAACAAGACTAGAGTTAGTTATTATTTATGAGTCATCATGCACCATATAAGTAACTTTATATTAATTACATAATAAATTATTAAAAATTGATGGAGTCAAACACAACATTATCAATTCTAACATAAAATAAGAAAATACACATTTGATATTTTGACCTTCAAAAATTAATAAGACATTCATTTTACTATAGTAAAAATGTAAATTATTTTAACATTATATTCTAAAAACTAAATATAATAGTAATACTTCATCGCACAAAAAAAAAAGAAGGTCTTGTACCATTAAAACAAAATCCATCGTGTATTGATTTAATTGAGTAAAATAGACAAATGATAGACAAAATCGACCAAAATAATATCTTAGTGTTCAGTGTATTTATACGGATTATATAATACGTACTTCAATGTCTTAACAAAATATGATGACATTATCTGATAATTTAAATACCAAAAATAATATTTAACAGCTTTGTCAAAACAAGAATCTAAAACTCTCTACAAATATGCAAGTAATTAATTTAGCTTTCTGCCTACTAAGGTGTCCTACTAAATGTACAAACTTTTCATACCCTCCCAAAATTAATAAGTTACGCTATTGATAGAATTATATTTGACTAATTAAAAATAAAAATGTATAAATAAATTTAATTTTACTCACAGTATAGCTGTATAACGCAGTACATTTGTAAACAGGGCCTTCTGGTTCTTCTGGAGCAGTTTGAGGGTACATCGTTTTTTCTTCAGTGTCACGTGTTTCTTCCCAATTCACCTGAGTTGGATCATCCCAACCAGCTGTTAATTGTTCAATACGTTGACGTTCTTTTTCCACAAGTGCTAAATTTTAAACAATAACAAGATGTGTATATTAGTACAAATAAAACAGAATATCTAATTTTTTTAAATGTGATTTATTAACAATTTACGTATGTGAATTTATTAATACATAATAATAAGGTGCAAACAATTATAAATTCAATAATAATAATTTATGATATAGATAAATACAAAATACCCCAATCTTTATCAATTTCCGCCGAATCTGGTCGATCTTCTTCATCTTGAGACGATGACTGTGGTTGATCAGATGGTATTGGGCTATCGGAAGGCCCATCTCCGTAATCTTCACTATCGTAGTCAGATGTCATAGCACTAGTTGTACCTCCATCAATTGGTAATGAAGATGTACTATTTGATCGTTGAAGTTCGGCGTTGATATCACCCATGTCTGCTAACCATTCTTCTACATTAACTATGATAAAAAAAAAACCAGTTTAATGTTTACATAAATATTCTATTTTAATTTTTCCTTTATAACAGGCAATAACAATTTTTATTAAGACGAGTGGATTCAAATTAATAATAAAAATTTAAAACTTAATAACCCATCGGTTAAACTTCTAAAACAATATAATATAATATAAGTACCATTTCCATCTCCATTTTTCAAACACTCAATACGAGACTCAGCTTTAGCTTTGGCTATCTGAAAAAGAAGAAAATAAATAATAAACAATTTAATTAACTCGTCAAATCATTGGTATATAAATTTTTAAAAAATCAAGGAAATCGCTTCTCTTGTACACTTGTAAAGTAGGTTTAAAGTGCACTTCATAATTAAAATAAATTAATTTTAATTAAAAATAAATCATTAGAGATAACGAATGGAAGTGAACTAGTAATTATTTCTAAGGATATATATATATGTATATATCTTATATGTATTATGTATATATTATTATTTTCATAATTAGGCAGATGGAACTAACACACTTTTCACAAAAAACCTTACATATAATTTATATGTCAATACTAACGTATACCGTGGAATAGTAATAAGTAATAACAAATAATAAAGAAATTTCGTGGTATAAAAAGCTAAAATTAGACTAAATATTTTGAAAGTTTTATTAGTTTTATTTTAGTTTTATATAAGTATTCGAAGTATTAATAGTCTAAACATTTTTAAATTACATCAAATTTACTAAAATGTATTATGAAAAATTTTAATTATGTGCTATTATCATCCATGTCTTAATTAAATAATTAAATATGAATATAACACTCTAAGTCTAAATGTACCATTGATTTATTTATGTTATAATTATGCAGTAAACAATTTTAATTTCACCAATGCTTGAAATAACATGTCAACAATGTTTTTTGTTAAAATAATACATAATAAGGTCAATAATTGATACTAATATTCGCTATATAACATTTGGATAACGTAAAAAAATCGCACACAAACACAAAACTCAACGTTATAAAGTAAACATTTTGTTTATTGGGTATTACAAATTTACAAATAATTTCAATATTAGTTATTACGCGTTTTTTATGCTTTTTTTATTTTACTTTGTACTTCTATAAAAATATTTTTGAACTCAATATCATTAAGCTTACTTCAGATCTCCGAATGCTGTTTTTCAAAGACTCTATTTTAGTTTCCAAATCAGGTCCATTTGGATCATTTGGATCACTCTATAATAAATCACAAAAATAAAATAAAAACCAATTTAATAATATTATATAATATTATTATTATTAAAATAGCTGCAAAATGTGTTTCTCGACGATTCCACCGATATAACCCATTAAATTGATATTTAATACCTAATAATTAATTGCTTATAAAGCATTATGCAATGTTTTTAAAACCATTTAATAATAAACTACACGAAACGGTTAATATTTTTTTAGATTGTATACACAATATACTCAATACTGTATTATACTAATAAATCACATAGTCGATTAATGAATTATTCATCGCTGCAAGAGTTCACGAAATGGATACTTATTTTCCAAGTTTCCAACACATAAATTCGGATAGAAGCTGTTTCGCGTTTGAGATGTAACATAATGTTATATACGTACCTACCCTAATAAATGTTTCGATCAATAAAACAGTCTTATTATATAACAAACGCAATTACGTAATAAACCAAATGATAATGATAGGCGCATTATGTCATTACTAAATTTACCTTTTGTCCAGAATCTCTGAGAGCTTGGAAGACCTGTAGTTTTCTAGTATTTTCTTTTATGTTATTTGTCTCTCTAATTATTCGTGTGGCCCACCTTTTCGCTTCTTGGCTAAGTATAGTCACTACTCCACCGTGATCTGCTGTAATGTGATCTATACCATCTCCATCACAAGGTTCGAATTGGTATTGAACATGTTGCTTCAACACAGGGTAGAAGAGGTATACGCATTGCATGTTATACTCTCGACTTAACTAGACATTTTTTTTATATATATATAAGAATTCACGTTTTATCAAAATTAAATTAAACCGTGTATGACGTTTTTGTGAACATAATTCATGTATACTAACTTGTTGCGCTTGGTCTCTGACTTTCTTAAACGAATTATGAACTACAGTACACGTAAGTAGCTCAATTTTACTCAGTAATGCCAAATATTCTTGTACTTTTTCATACACATTATGTTCCATAGTCTATATTCAATAAGTCAAAAAGATTTGTAATAATAATATTTTATATAAAATCAAATAATAACTAAGTTAAATATATATCAAAATATCAATAGGTATATGCAGTAGATATAGTAAATTATAAGCAAACTGTTGTACTTTATCCAAAGTTTTTTACGTATAAAAAAATAATTAATAAAAATATAATTGTTATTCTGATTACGCAGCTTTAAGAAAACAAGTAACGAACAAACTCAAAACAATTTAACTTTAAACTTTAATGAATAAATTATACGAATAAATGATTATGATATTGTATAAAGTATCAAATTACCACATAACTTCAGTATCATTGTATGAAGAAAAGTATTAATATAGTTATTATAGGTATAAATGAACTTGAAAATGTAAAATGATTATTGTTAATTAACTTTATTGTTGTAATAGCAACTAAATTATTTTTTTATATATTTAAAAAAGAGTATTATTATGAAATTCATTAAAATGTTAATCGAATTTTATTATTATAAATTATAAGTACATAGATATAGAAGTGTTATATGTATTGTTTTACTCACATTCATTACATTTTGAAGGTCAACCAAAAAGTATCGCGTCTGATGAGCATTTGCAGCTGCCAGACTCAATAAATAGTCGTTTCTAGCTCCTGAAGATTTCTCTTCCAAAACTTCTCTTCTGGAAGACACCTAAAATGATCATTTTTTTTTTTTAAGATTATATCTAATAATCAAAATAATATACAAAACAATTAATTGTCATTAGTTGGTATTCAATAAGTTTCAAAAATTAATTATTATTTTATAAATAAATTATGGTTTATTACGTTAAACTAAAAATTATAATATTTACTTTTACACTGTTTTTTTGTAAAGAAGTGATTGACTGGAAGAACGAGCCTTTTTTTTTCTTTAACCTGCAAAAATACCAACCATCTCAGTTATACATGTTATTGGTGTATCATATATAGATTAGTGTTATAGCAATCTTTAGCAATTTATTCAATTTTTATTTCATTCTAACGCGTCATAATTGATGATATAAAAAAAGTTCAATTAAATTCGAAATAAATGTAAAAAATATAATGTATTAGTGTGTTAAAATTGTATTATTTTGTCAATAATACAAAACGATACATTCATCATCACGTTTATCAGTATAATATAGCGTATTTATATAATACGCGGGTAAACTTCTGTTTTACATAAGCTAATAGACGATCTATACAGACGGTTAGTGTGTATACGTGAAACTTTGATAATATTCGTACTATAAGATTAATACTTTTATCGTTATGCTCAGACTCTAAAAAATAATTAAAATACACAATAAATAACGAATTTTTAATGATTTATAAAATAATTAAAATATTGGCTTAAATTAATTTCATTAACTTGGATATTCGCTTTAATTAAAAATTGTTTAAGCATTTTTACCTTTCGTAAAGTATAATTACAAATTTACTCTTACGCCAAATCCAATATATTCATTGAATATTATTCAACATATTTTATCTCAACCAGTCTCTAACAATTTAATTTTATAGGAGAAAAGTACATTAATATGTTATACACGTGTTTTAACAATAAATTAAAAGTTTACTTTTCTTCTATATCCTTAGCCTTGTCTCTCACTTCGTGAGCACTCTGTTCTTCGTCGAAGTAAAACTTTTTCGTCTTATCTACATCTTGAACGGAAGAATGAAGCTCTTTTTGTACCAATGCTAAGTGATCTGTACACTATAATTATTTAATAATTTAATAATATATGATAAATGTTTTAGCTAATTATAAAAAATATTAAAATTATGTTATTTATTATCTTTTAATATGCGACATGCGTACATAATATATAACATAAAAATAAAATAATGCATTTTTATAAAAAACCCATATTCAACATTTAAAAAAAAACCATATTATTTATTAAATAATTTAATTGCAGTTATATTATGGTACTTACAAAGTACATAAAAAAATACTATAATTTATTTATTCTAAAATTAAATCTTTACGATGTATATAAAATATTGATATAAACAAAGTTGAGAAATAATAACTTCCAAATAGCTTAAGAAAAATATTTTATTATGTGCTAAATATTTCATTTTCACATATTATAATAGTTTTCTTTAGGATTTTAATTAGTACTTTCAATAGATAATTGATTGCAAATACATTTTATCGATTTATGGCAATTCAAGTTCTAAATACTTATCATAATTGAAGAATATATGAAATTGAATATTACAATTAGTAAATAATATTCTAAAAATTTAAAGGGAGACTTATATTAAAGTCCAGTGTCTACTTATAAATTATAAAACAGTTATTAATAACTATTTCATGAATCACGATTATCTTAGAAAGTGAACTTTTATAAAAGCATAACAAACTATCGCCGACTAAATGTTTAAAAAACTGAATAAAATATATTGATAACTTACTTTTTTTGCAATCTGAAGTTTATGCGCCCGAAGAGCTTTCGCCTCATCATTTATTTGGTTTTGTAAAACTTCGATAGCTTCTAATCGTGCTTTTGCAGCCGTTTCGTTTTCTTCGAGAACTGTTCGCCATACATTCCACATATTCCTGAAAATAAGTAAACATTTCTTCACATTTTTTTTTTCATTCACATTTAATCTAGATAACTATATAAAATGATTAATACTATTAAACATGAGTATATGACGTTTTAGGAAAAATATACATTTTAATACTATTAAAAAAAACTTTTCTTTTAAAAAAACTATGATTTTGAGTAAGTCACATTTAAGATATTCCATTTATGATATCATATCGTCATAAAAGTTATTACGAAATAATAAAAAATAATTTTTTATCTCACAAAGCACCACATTGAGCTTTAGTATTGAATATTCACAGAGTCACAGTAATACAAATATTATAAAAAAATAAAATATAGTTTTACTATTACTTTTAATTAACGTCTAGATTTTAAGTAAAACTATGAAAAAAGGTTTTTGATTAATTCATTGTAAAAATATTACATTATATTATAGTTAGGTAAGCAAAACTTTTTATGAAATTGAAACGCTCTGGCATTTTAAACCACATTTCGTTGTTTTAGAACAAAACATAAAATGGAATATTTACATAATAGTTACAGTTTTATAGTTAATGATATTTTAAAAAGATGGTTCTTTTACAAGATAAGACTTTAACAATTGCTAATCTTTAAATTTAAAGTAATTAAAAATCTATTATGTTTAAACTTTTGTTAAAAATAACATTATGAATATAATTTATATAATTATATTTAAGTAATATTATTTTTGTTATTCATATATTTTTGTATAAATTTGTATCCAAAAATAATTCTTATTGATGGAATTAAATTATATTACATACAATGCCTAAAATTAAACATGTTTCCTCATATGGGGGTGCCAGGAAAGCTTTTTATAGAGAGAATATTATATAATTTAAATTTAATCGTTACACTGAATTCTAAATTTCTAAATTCCGTTCAAAATCAATTTTATCATTTAAAAAACAACTTTCAATAAAACTTAACTTCATCAAGGTAATAAATTATCATGAAATTGTAAAACATTTTTTTATAATTTCCTGTTGTCCTGACAATTTAATGTTATTGTTCAATAAGTGGATGTAATAGTATAATAAAGGTATAATAAAAACATTATTGTAATATTTAGTTTTATATAATAGTTATGCCGAATTGTAAAAACAATCGCTTAATTTTCAACGAATTAATAATTCGTAATAGCTAATGGTCACTTCAACGTTATTTAGTGGCCCACAATTGATCCATTAAATTTCAGTGAACTAATAAATTATTATATTTTTATACAATTCGACAATATAGTATATTAAGCTAATATAATTGTAGTTAATGGTTATGGTATACCTAATGGATTATAATGAACTAAGAAATAAAACATTTAACTACCTATTTATGTTTTGTAATAATTAAATGAATACCTAGCTAATTATTTTTCATCACGTGGTGTGATAAATGCATAAAAGATAATCAAAATGTGTGCTATATTTTTATTTTGAAAATCTTAGGATAGATAATAATATGACTGATGACTAATATTTCAGCTACGAGTTACGACTATGCATAATTCTTAGTACCTCAATTCTTAGTAGAAAAAACCCTACAAGAGGATTAAACATAATACGTCAACGCGTTGACGGTTAAGCACACCCTTTTAACCAAACATAATCCACCGTACACATAAATCCCATAGATTTACTATTATTCAAATAAAATTAAAATAAGCACACAATAAAAACAGGTCAATTATTTGTGCACTTGTCTTGCTTCTTTCAACTTTATTATGTTGAATCATTGCTATAAGTACTCAAATTGAAAAGTACACAAAAATCGGACTACAGACTCTTTTAGTATTTTTTTATATTTTGAAAGCACTCCTACTGGCCCTACTTATTATTTTCATTTGAACGGAAACGGTACGTTCTTTTTTAATATGCATTTTTTTTTTTTTTTTGTAAAACCATATTTAATAATAATAAGATATTCAAATTAAATTTGATAAATTACCTTATAAACAACATATTACTACGATTATACTGCTGCAAAACAGCTATTGTATATAATATATAATTAAAGTGCAATTTAAAAAATAAATATGAGTACCCAATCTTAAATAATTAAAATTATTTTTTATGCCAGTAAACTATATAAATTGAATTTAAACCTTTATTTTTAGCCACCCTCACCATACCAATAACTAAATAAGTTTATAAGAACGCCACTGAAGTTCGGTGAAATTCAATAATTTTAATCGACTACGTAATTGTTTTTAAGTCTAATAGTCTTTCTTTTATTCTTCCACTTCGAATACTGAACTTATTACTGTATATTTTGAAATTAATAATAAATCGCAGCAATTAAAAACAATTTTAAATGTGTTCTACTGTTCTTACTGTAATGTTATCATACCTATTTCAAATCATTTCTGTATAACAAATCACAATTATTATTTTTTATTTATTTTAAAAATTGTATTAATATGAGCAAATGCAATGAGACGTTCAATAACTAAATAAATGTTTATATTTTAAAAGAAATTAGATCGGATATACGAAAAAATAAATCATTATAATAACTGTATTTTGGAATTTATAAATAATGATAAATAATGAAGTAAAAATTATTAGTTATCTAAATTATATCATTACTTACTTAGTAATTAAAATACAAAATCTTAAATTCGAAATCAACATTTCTATAATGTATTAAAAAAAAATCGCAGTACTTAATCGTTTATCAATAAAAAAAATGGAAGTCATTAAAAATGTAATATAGCTAGCCTTATTAGACTTTTGAAATTATTTGTATTAAAAATAATTCTAGTAGTAAGTAATACAATCATTAAAAACTATAAGATTATTTAAAAATGTTTTTGATATGGTTATGATGGTTTTTATTAAAGTAATTTCCTAATATTGTTAAATCAATAAATAAAGATCAAGCAATTTAAACAAATGAAATTTTCCACTTGTGAAAAATCTAAAAATAAGAATACTTTTACAAACAAATATATGGTTCAATGATTGTGTCTAATTGATTAGAATATTACACATGGTTCGTTTTACGTGTTAAATGAGTAAAACACTTTAACTAGAACTGTGTTATCTAGAGCATTGTCCGTTAGAAGGGCATGGGGAATGGGGATAATGTAATGTAAGGAGCAGACCACCAAACGATGCGCGTGCGGGTCACATTGATCGATTCGAGCCAGTTTTAAAGTATAACAAAAGGTATAACAATCATCAATGTTACACTACCACTCCATGTACTGATAATTTATTATCGTTTAACTATATATTAATATTATTACATAACACATGTTCGTGTGAACATTAATACAAAAAAAAAAATTATTTAATTACATTTTTTAGATATGTTAAATGTGTCAATAATAATAATTGATATTATGTTATATATGGTAAAAACATTTTTATTAATACACAAATGTAGATACCGATTACCGATTAATTCCTATTATACTAACGTTATATTATGATTTATGAAATTATGTATAAATGTAAACATATTACACTTAGGTGTCATAATTAATTAAACAATTATTTTTATTTCGCTTTATAGTACACGTAGTACCAAGTTGTTATCACGCGAGTAGTACAGATCACGAAATTATAAATTATTCACTTAACGATTGACTTTTAACTGTTATACATAGTCATGTTTAAGCTTTTAAATAATTATATGTATTAACAATTTGTTAGAAATGATTGGATACAGTAGACTTAACCGTAAATCTATAAACGATAAGTTATTTTCACAGATAAAAAATATTAATTATAATATTACGTGTATTCAGATTAAAAAAAATGTCATAAATTGTGATTTATGATCATTTTTGTTTAAAATCAATGTTTGTTTAATTTTATTATTAATATATATATAATACAAAAATTAAAAATTGACCCGATCTCATACAAATCATAAATCATATAGAAACATTCTATAAAAATATATCGAAAATTTCATATGTAATTTTTATAAATAATATAAAATAAATGTTTGTTCGTTAAATTTTAAATTACATAAATATAATACAATAATTAACCAATTTAAAAATTGACTATAAAAATATATAACTGTATAATGGATTATGTTGTTGGAAGCATGTTACAAGTAGGTATGTATATCAAAAAAAAAAAAATTAAATAATAATATAATTTACGCAATATAGCATATTTTTATCAACTAATAAAAGTGTTAGTTTTCATAATATGTTGTCAAAAAATTCTTTATATTCCGCTTAGCTTAAAACTTTAAAAATTAACAAAGATAATATTATGGATATTAGAAAATTTACAATCACAATAATTAAAGTTGGCTCTAAGTTAGGTTAGGAATAAAACTAAAAAATTATTTCCTTTTTCATGTATAATATTAACATTTTGGATATTTCTAATACAAACATTTACAAAAATTCTTGTAAATAGAACAATGTGTAAAAACTGTACTGTTTGCTACTTAAACGTTTTAATGAAATACTTATGAGCATTATAGTAATGTTTATCATCAATTACCATTTTAATATATTATAACTTATAAGTATTTCTTTACAATCTTACGTTTCCATCAACTCAAATAATACTTTAAACTATTATTTTAAAAACTTGACATTTTTTTATTCCACTTGCTTAAATATTTATTTTAAAAGTGTATGACTCAGTTGCAATCATTTTCAATCTTAAAATGATGTTAACTACACGTAGTTTTCGGAATTCGTTGAAATAAGATTATTTAGAAGCTTATATGTTTTGGTTATGTCTTTCAAACAAAAATATTCAATACCTATTATAAACTTGATGAAATTATCGAACAATAATAAAAAGTGAAATTAAATTGTTTCACAAGGAGTTAAACTATTAAAAATTAGCTGTTTAAAAAGAAAACTCTATGAAATAATTATTATATTAATTATTTATTAGATATTATACGTTACTGTATTTAACAATAAAATTATCAGCAGATACTTATTAAATTAATTGATGACTTAAAACTTTGTGCTGCGCTTATTACTTTATTATTAAATTCCATATGTGCAATAGAATAATACATATTGTTAGTGTATAAGTAAAATATCGAATAGAAAATTTTTTTTTTTTATTGAAAATACTAAGAAAAAATAGGTAATTGTATGCCGCCTTAATTTTTACTTCCTGGAACGAAAAATATCATCAATTCAATATTCACCCCTGGTTGTAATTCAAAAAACATTCATGGTAAAGATTGAAAATTGTTTATTATTATTTATTATTAAGTTATTTAGAAATTTTTAAGCTATTTATATCACAAACCCATTAACAACATTCTACGGTACGTCATTATTGACTATTAAATTATAATATAACTATTATAAGATAACATATTTTATCGATAATTATTTCAAGTTAAACCTGCCGTATTGATATTAATATTGGAAAAATAGATTATCTGCAGAAATAGTATCAATAGTATTTATATAATTATATATCTTTAGAAATAAAGATATGATAATAACATAGCATCTAATCAGAATCGTTTTTAATATTAAACAATTATATATCAATGAATTTAAACGTTACACGTCCATTATAGCGACTACTCAATGACCACGTACACTCAAAACGTATTATAACATTGCAACATGGAATATGTAAATATGTTATATGATGTATCAAAAGAAATTATTCAATTATATTTAATTAGGTTTTTCTATACAAGTATGATTACAGAACATCCGCAGAGCTTAGTTGTATTTTAGTATCTTACACTCCATTATTATATGTATTTATTAATATGAAAACATTAAATACTCCATGTTGCTTCACGCTACTTTTTATAGTAATTATACTTTAAATGCTTATAAAATTAAATTAAAAATTATTACTTCAAATCCATCATCTATTTTAATATCTATACAGTATACATGCCACGATAAAATATACTTACCATTTTTCTTCACTTCCTTCAGTCTTTATATCCGGTATATTAGCAATTTTCTTGTTCAAAAAAGCAACAGATATTTTAAGTAATGCCTACAAAAATTATAAAAATATTTACTTAAACTTGGTCTTAGCACCTGGGAAATATTATGTGAGGTTGTTATTGTTTGACAAATAAATAGTTAATATAAATACTTACATCTGAATATGATTTCTCTATGGAAGATTTTTTGATCAAAAAACTCCTAAATTAAAAATAAAAATAATTTTACACATGTCAGTGGCAAGTATACTTGAATTAGACTGTTCAAAGTTCAATGAGTTATAACTTTGGGTACACATGCAGTGACCAATAGGTATCTGAAACTACTCTAATATTTCAATAACTCAGTAAATAAGAACAGTACATTAGTTGCTTATTCATAGAATACATTTGAACTTTTGAAAATGTATGTAATTCAAATATTTACATAATCGTGCATTACTGATACACGAAAAATAATATACAAAGAAATTTATATCAAAGCAACAATTTATTGAACAAATACAATCTATAAATAATTTATTCAATACTAATTATATACAAAATAAACTACAAATTAGAAAACAATAATTATTTTTTTAAAGATTAATTTCTAATTGAAATTTAATTAATCTGTATACTAAGATACCTATACTAAATAAATGATAAAATTATTTACCTTATATCTTCCAACAAATCACATTCGTTTTGGTTTTTTAAAAGTAATTTTGCTATTTGTTCCGAGTGGAGATTTTTTAAAAATTTTACGTAATTCCCCTAAAACAAAATTAAAACAGCAATTACACACAAAATATAGTAAACAAATTATTTATCTTAAGCCACAAACTCTTTATACTATAAAATATTGTCATTCATTGTTTAATAGGTACGAGTTTATGATTCATAACATTTTAACATTTCAGATATTATATTCTGTATCCACAAGTGAAATAATTAAATCAGTATTTTAATCCCCGATTTTTATTTCCGTACAAAAAAGGAATAAAGTAGACATTTTTAATTAAAAAAAATGTTAGTAAGTATGTTATTTGAACCATTTAATAATATGTGTATACCTACTTACGAGCGCTAGTATAGAGCCATATCAAATAACATTCAGTAATTTGAACTATTTTCAAAAACAATTCAGATCATTCATTACTTACTCATTTAACCAATAAGAACTTTAATATAATAAAAGAATTTCAAAATAAATTTTTATCTTGAGAATTTAAACTATAAACACTAAACAGAAACTATCACTGAATAAAGATCTTATCAAAATTAAAATTCTAAATAAACCTAAGTAATAAATTATAAAAAATTAAAATACTGAACGAAAATAATTATTTTCTAGTTATTATTAAAATTATTAAAAGTCTAGTATACACTCGTAAACCGTAATGTCATATTATGTTTACGAGTTTGTATGTGTTTAAAGTTTGAAATCAACAAAATGCATGCTAACTCAGCATTAGTATTTATTAATTATTTACCAAACGTATTAACTGAAATGAATAATATAATATTTTAAATTTCTTATTTGACTTCATACAAATACCATTAAGACCTATGTTTTTTTAACCATTTCAGTTTCTTATAAATACAATTAGAAAATATATAACAATAATACTTCATATATTAATATCAATGGAGAATCCATTCATTCACATAACCATGTCTTAGATTTATTTTCTACAAATTCACATATTGTACATAAATAATACACATAATAAATACTGAATACTCTATTTTAATAAAATAAAGGTAGGTGTAGCTAGGTATCAAATGTGAACTTATTATTTCCACAGTAATTTCGATTGTTATGATTGTTATGCATAAATAAATGTAATAATTTATAAGTGTTTTGATGGTCACGGTGAGTTGTATATTCAATAAAATCAAAAAATAATATAAAAACCAGTTTGAATTATGAATCGCCATCGTGATGAAAATTTGTTAAAACTGTAATACTGTCCGATGAACGTTAATATTTAACTATAATAAGGGCTTAATCAATATTACAAATGTTATTTGACGAAGTCAAATGTTTAGTTTATTTTTATCTTTACAAAAACCTTAATCCAGAGTCCAGGCTAACTCCGCTGAACCGACTTAAACAATGGATATCGAAAACAATCAAAGATAGAAATTATTGATTGAATAATATAGTGTAGTATGTGTATATAATATGATAAATATAGAGCAATTTACCAAACATTATACTTCTATCCTTTTATAGTTCATTTATTCAAATTCTAATTTTCAGAATCATTAAGCATACTTAAAGTTTGTATTAAATATTTAGATTTTTTGATCATTTACAAGGAATAATAATCCTGTGATGATACATACTGATTTTTTTAAATAAGAACCAACCTTTTATATAAACAGATTGATTTCTAATTTATTAAATTTAACATACTAAGGATAATATCCTTAATATAATAATAGTACGTAATAATATAACAAAATAAAAATATATTATATTATATAAAAAATAATATATTTAGTCTAGTACGTATAGGTAATGTACTATAGTTTATTACTTTAAGTCAAACAATTTAAATAAATAATATTTATTACTTAAATCTTCAATGATAACTCTAGTGGCTTTTGCTTAGACCTACATTTTGTGGAGATGCCCCCTGGTTAAAAGTAGAAATTGTGTGACCTTAACTGAAAAAAAAATAAAACATTTCCGAAAAAAATGCCAAAAATTGAGATGGACACTGTAGCCTAATGTCTTCTAAGCCTACTAGAATTTACTATCACTTTAGTATTTGAGTTAAAAGACATTTTTAAAAAAAAATCATCACCATAGCAACCTACATAAAATTTTTTTAAAAGTAGTTTTTATCACGAGAGGGACACTCCCTGTAAAACACATAGAAAATATAAGTATTTGAAAATATGATTCTTTAGTGTAGGTAGTAAAAGTGTATAAGTAGGTACTTAAAAATTTCAAAAATCATATATTTTGAATAAATGAAAAAAGAATGAATATGAGCAGAATACTTGTCAAATCCCCCTATAATATGATGAAACAATGTCGAGTGTAGGCGTAGCTTATAACTAGCGTTATTGGGACTAAACGAATTTTTATTTCATCGACACGTGAAAACGAACGCTCCGTGATCCTCTGATCACGTTATCGAACACGGTCGGTTGGTTAATACAGCGTGTAGCTGTAACTGTATACGCGTATTACGTATTTATCATTCTTCGAACGATGTCGTCGAGTCGGGTCGGCCCTCAGGACATTCTATGCCTGTGGAAACGACTTTGAGTTACTACAACGACAACACTATACTATAAGCAACTATACTTATACCGCCGCGAATGATAGTAATTCGTCAATACACGACGCCGTCACCGCTGAACATTGTGTCGCGCCGGGGGAGGAAGTTAAAAAAACAACAAATCGAAAAACAATATTACGTATTCTATTTTGATGAAATATCACGAAATGTTCCGACAACAACCGGTTAGACGAAAGAAACGTACAAACGATAACCGACTGCTCATGTAATAATAATAATATTATATGAGCAGTAGGTTAATAATATATAATAATAATAATATTATCGTGACGTAGTATAAAATAAAGGTGTATACATATATAGTGACGGGTGGCAAAATAAAAAACGGTACATTATTTTCTTGGCCCGCGCCAAACGGGGGACGACTCTGAACGACCTCCCACACGGGCTTTTTGCTTTTCGGTACCCCGTCACTCGCGACGTTGAACACGTCGATTTTTACCTATATGATAAGCTATAAACATCGATATGAAATGACTGGTATGTCCTTACCTTCCTGGGAGGCGGTTGCATCTCGACGACGGCGAAGACGGCGATTCAGCGTCCCAGCGACCCAGCGATCTATGTGCCCGCTGCCGTACGATGTCCGTTGTCGTGTCGTCGTGATGGTCACGAGAACATGACGTGTATGATATCGTGATTATTGCGTGTACCACGCTACGGCAGTGCTACTGAAATATTGTTATTACAAATATGCTGTGCGGAACGTGCGCGCGTCGGGGGGGGATGATAAATATTTTTGGTGTTTTTTTTGTTTGTTTTTTTTTTTATGCCGTTGCGTTGCGGGCGCTATCGATCCGCTCGGGCCGTATTCCCAATAATCTTACGATACGGTATAATACTATATTATATTATATATGTACAATAATAATGAACGGTTATCCTCCTGTTCCCGTTTTCGGTGCCGATCTATTTTGCCGATTCGCGGTCCTCCTTCTCCTCCGCGCCGTTCCCGTGTACACCCGTGTATAGTCCGCGGTGAATCGCGCGATCGCACAACAGCCCGCGCGCGTCGCGTATAACCTATATACAGCGCGACCGACGACTGTGCCGCCACCCGACGACGGACCTCGCGCGCTTGCGCCCCCAACTTTCGGCGTACGTTCCCTGTCCCCTACCCGCCCGCACCGCCCATTGATGGTTGTCGTCGTATTATTATAGGTACTAATAATATATTATAATAAATATATATTTTAATTTCTAGTCGTCGGATCTACAGGAATAATGTGATTTTAATATATCATCGTGACTAAATCATCGTCGTTTTTTAGAGTGATATTAAAGACAAAAACGATAATCGTCGAAAAGAGTAGAGAAAAAAATCATCGGGATCGTGTGATGGCAATAATCATTATCTATAAATGTTTTGCCGTGATCGAGCCGTATTTTACAGTGATCGTCTTGTGGGACGCACGTTTCACGCGATCGCCAGTGATGGGCCGTTTTTTACACGCGTGTAGGCCGCACGTATAATACGCGTATTACATTATATTCGCAGGGCCGCGACGGCGCGTTATCGATCGCTCTCGTGACGGCGGCGGCGATGCGGCTGGCCGGCTCGACCGAGTTCATATTATAATGATGATAATATTATACGAGCGCGCGCGCGCGCGTATGTGTGTACCGGGTGATCCGTTCAACTTAATACATTCATCATTTCAAAAACTATAAACGTTTTTTAAAATTTTATTTTTTTTATAACAACGAGCGTTTTTAATCAATAGCAGACCATTTTTATATTATTTTATAAGTATGTAAAGGTTAGCCGAGAGAGGAGTGGTGTGGTACGGGACCACGGAAATAAGTATCCCGTAAATGTTGATCCACTATCTACTCCGCTCATCAAAAAATGTAATAGTAATGACTAATAAAATATTAAATTAAACTATTCGAATAATTTTAGGAATAATTATACTCAATACTCTGCTTCGGAATACAACATTAGAAATGTATGTTATCGTTCAAAAGAGTAAAAGCTTAAAAAACGATAACGATAAAAAAAAATAGTAAAACCTATTATTATGTTTTCCAAAATTATTGTGGTCTTATAACGGCTTAAAATTATGTGAAAACATATTTTTAAAAACTTTAGTGTTTTCTAAAACAATAAGTGTCTCACATTAAATAGATCACCCCAGTATTCATATTTCATATTTTTTTTTCCATGGTTTGGGACTATTTATGCGGTAAAAACGAAATGCGCGCGGTTGTTAGCACGAAACATACACTATAATATACACTGTAAAATAACAAAATTATATTTTCGAGTGTCTGAGTTTAGGCTATAACCTGCGCATTCATTTCTCTGTATTAAGAAATTAAGTTTAAACAATTTAAAAGTGCATTATTATACTGACAGTGTTGTTATGCACTGCCTGGATATTTTATGTGGTGTGCGTATTATGTATGTGTGTGTGTTTGTGACAATTGTACTTGTGTGTGTGGAAGGGTCTTGACATTTTTATTCATTAACAAAATTGATCGTGATTTCTTTAACTCGATGCCTACACTTTTCTCGTGAACACGTATATATATTAATGTAAACTGAAAAAAATAAAAATATAATGAGTGATTATAATATGTTTATTTTAATGTTGTAACTCATAAATTTACCTATAACATACACTATCATTAATAATAATAATCTAACATACATTTCGCTTTTAATTTTTTATAATAAATTAATTTTTAAATTAATCAAAAACTTACTCCTGCCGAAGTACTGTCGTTGGATGATCTCTTCCGTTCAAGCATTTCTTATGTAAAATAATATTATCGTATATATACTATTGTTATTCATTTATTTCTTACTTATGCCTATTATACCCACGGATTAAGATATATCTTAAATCGTGATTATACCATACGCGTATAGGTTGTATAATTTTCTATATCTGAAATAAATAATAGAATATTTATTGATTAAACGGTAAAATTCTTCTTCTTTCTTTGTAATTTTTGGTCATTATATGACCATTGATTATATACCTATACTCTGTCCAGTGAGAGAACGGCAGAACGCGCCGCAGACCGATCAAAATCAGATTTTCTGCACATTCCCCAATGATACCCAGCCATAAGTGAACCAGTTTTGATAGCATGGTGACGTGGGGGTTGAGCAAAACCATATTATGTGTCTTGTTCCTTCAAGTTGTAAACTGTTGATATTTAAATTTACTAAACATATCCTTAATAGTCAAATAATACAATAATGCAACTAAATCAATATTAAATAATAATACATTATTATAATTCAAATTATAATTACAAATCACAATATATTAAGTCCATTAAGACATGTATAACAGTTCCTACAAAATATGTATGTTTTAATTTATAAAAATATACTATATAAGTTTACATATTATTAAATAAAATTGTTTTGTTTAATTTGTGTCTCTTGCTTACAACAGCTTTCATTAGTGAACTGATCAAGATTTTACTGTATGAATTGAGTCTTATGTACTATAGTTTTATTCAAATATGTTCAGTTAATTAATACAGTTATTTTTATTTTATGCGAAGTGCAATATAATATATAAATTAAAATATTCAAAACATTTGTCATATTGAGGTAATATTGATAAATCCCAACCTAACAAACATAGGTGGACATCAAGGAAGACTTAGGGGGACTCAGCTGGCTCAAGTATAGACCCCCAAAAATCGAAGGTAATATGTTATACTTCTGTATAATAAAGTGGTGCACTTTACATTGGATTATTATAGCCCCCCTAAAAATTCAATCAAATGTCCGCTTATGCTCACAAATTTTGGACAGTTAATAATATAATCATTTGATCAATATTTTTTATTGATAAAGTATGTTTATTAATAATAAAAGATTTAAAACATTGTTCAGTAACTTAAACAATTTTTAGAGTGCTTTAGATACATGTTTAGGGCCTCCTCTATCTTTAATTAATACAAAGCTGTCGATTATACAGTATTCACAGTTAATATCTCGATAAAAATGCTTGTCAATAATATATCCACAAATATAATACAATATATTGTCAATAATCGCATTAAAAAAACTATCATTAGATACAGTCAGGGCTGGATAGTATCTTAGATAGTAGATACTAGTATTTAAGAATTTAAGGTACGTACCTATCTGAGATACATTTGTATCTTGTATCTTGTACCGTGAATTTAAATACTTTTTTGACTTGTATCATATAGTTATATCCACAAGTAATTGAACATTTTCAATAATGTCGTCCGTCTTTTCTTTGTTTTTATAACTCCGTTTCAATAAAAATATTGAAATTGAATAATTATTTAACATAAATCTACAGTTTCCCGTTGACATTTTAAAGGAATTATGAAGTAGGTAAATTACTGCGAATAGCATATATAAATAGTAAGCAGTTTGGATTAATGTATAAGCACAATATGAAACCTGGCATTATAAATTTTCAAACTATTTAAAATTGAAAAAATAGGTAAATGAATAAACTTGATGTTTATAATATAATATAATAATTGTTGATGCCCTTTTTAAAGTTGGCGGCCTGATTAGTTTCTGAATAAAATCTTTATCATTTCTAATTTTCATACCATGAAATTACAAAGGGAAGGGACACCCAAGGTTTATAGATTATACAGGTTGCCTCATAGTCATGTAAACATTGAAAAATCCTCGCAGCGCCTATCGTGTACTGTGACGTCATCCGTCGTACATATTTTAAGGCGGCGCGTTGCACGGTGATCTGTATTATTTTTCGTTCTTTTGTATTTTTTAGTAGTTTTTTCACTATATTAATACGATATATTACTATGTCGGTGTTGTATACTTGTATAGCAAAGGTTTAACACTTATTTGAATGAATAAAAGTTATGCATTTATTATTATAACCCTGAAATCTACGTCAATGTGTAAGTAGCTAGTAGCTACTTGTAATACAGTATATCTGTATATTAGTATATAATCAGCCCTGAAATCCAACTGCACCATTTTTGTACAAAACTAATCGTAATATTCCTTATTTATCATTAACGAAAGATATGCATATTTTCTGTGACGTGACATTAACCAATATAACCATAAGTTCTAGTTAATTTAAGAATTTTACTAAATTTATTCAAAAATAGAAATATTTTTTTAACATTTCGTGGTTATCTTAAATTATTAATATTACACCTTACACTTTCTTATACTATGTACCAAAATATAGTGCTATATATTAGTATATTACTATAAGTACTATATATTTTTTTTTGCAAATTGTAAAATTAAGTGCACAAATAAGGGTATAATATATTATTGTGCAAAAGTATAATATTAATAATTATAAATGGCTACAATTAGGTCATCAGTTTTTTAAGTTTTTGAAGCTTGTGATTTGAAATTGGGGTTTTGCTCTTCTTTTTTGAGTAATTTGTTGGAAATTAGTTTTTTAAGTGAGTTATGAGTATTTTTAATTTACGTTATATTTATTTGCATAACTTGCTAAAAAATGTATCTATTGTAATAAAACCAACATACGAATACAGATATGTTCTCACCATCAAGTTTAATAATAGGTCGATTCACTCTAATTTTTAAACTGACGAAGCTAAACGTGATCTGCTGAGCGTAAATTTGCTGTTACGCACTTATAAGACGGAGCAACACATGCGAGTGTTGAGTCCTCTTAACTCCAAATAAAAATTTCGTTTTGACTACTGCCTACTGGTTTTTACTTTTGGTTTTAATAAATTGCACCGAAGCGGAAAGTTGAACGAATACATTTATACATTCATTGATCACAAACGGATTACTCAAATTAAATACTGTAAAAGTTACAATTGTTTTTTTTCAATATGATCATAAATTAGCGATTTTGAATTATTTATTTTTTGTACAAAAACTTATCATAACTTCATAATACACTTTGTATAGTTAACAAATGTACATCACACCTGTGAAAAGACAAATCGGTTCTACCAGTATTTTTGGCTTTGCCTAATGCCTGGGCCTTAGATAGTAAATAGTTATTGGCGTTATTGCATACGGCAACTGCACAAGGCACAACATAAACCACCTTTATATTTTGGGGTTGCCATTAAAACAAACTAATTTATTATATAAAACAACAAAATATCAATAATAAAATTTTTTATTTTGTATACCAGGAGCATAAAAAATCACACAACAGTGTAAACAAGCCTGTAAAAAAGGGTGTAAATATTATAAGTGCTATAGCAAGCAAACAATTTAACTAAATTTAAACTAAATTTAGTATTTAGTTCAGTGAGGGACACTGGCTGAGAACTCAAAAATCTGTTCAATTTGTTGGGATATCAGTGTATCCATAAAATAACAAAAATGTAAAATGTTTGTCTGATCACATTGATTTACCAATTTTTACGGGCCTCGGGCAGTTCGGCAGCGCACATTTTTGTAAACAACAACAAACCTTATCGCGTGTTATCGTGTTCTTTGGAATATTTGGAATACCAGTCTCGCTATAAAAATAGAATAATGGGAAATATCTTTCTACAGGTTGCACTGTAATTCCAACAGGTATAGCAAATCTGTGGCCCTATAAGAATACGTGTTAAACTCAAAAAGTGTCCCTTCTGGTTATTCTGTTAATTTATTCTGTGATTACAATATTTACAATATATCTTGGTGATTTGGGAGACACTAAAGACCTGTTATCAATTGTTATTATTTCCTGTTGGGAACTTTGGAATGAATCACTGAATATTGGATATTGTTATTAATTTGACTTATTGACTTAGCCACTTAGGTAATAGACATTCAGTACTTTGGTTTTGGTAATTACTAGTTGCTCCTGTATTTTCTGCGCTGCAGTATTATAGACTATTTTAGTTGTCTATAATAAAATTACATTTACTTTTAATAACAATTAACAATTGACAATAATTATTAAATAACTGTATCAATAGTGTTATTAATAATAATTAACTATTAAGCAGATAATTCAATTTATTGTCCAAGGTCTTAATGTTTTCAACATGTTTGCCTTGATGTTAATTTTGCCGGTTTTGAAATAATGTTATTCCACTGTTGTCAAAACTCCCGCTGTTTATTGACTTTTAATTTCATTTTACATTTAAAAAAAATTGTATGAGGAATATTGCTGACTGATTATAATATTATTATATTCCTATTTAAATTTAAATTTAATTACTTCGACGTACTAGACCATGTCTATAGAAAAAGAAGAATGTGAATTGGAACAACTGGTATCTTCTGACGAAGAACCTAAACCAACAGATATTACACAAGTTACACCTCCAATAACACCCAAACCTCCTCCAAGAGCACATTCCCACTCAGACAGCCGAACTAAGACTAGCAACATAAGCGAAAAGGTGATTTTTAATTAAAGTTTTAATACTTTCATTCATTTTTAATACTGTTTGTTAATTGTAAAATTTAGTCACTTTCTATTGAAAGTCAAAAGAATGAATGCCATAAATCTACAGCCAGGTTATCAAGTAATTCATCCATACAAGATAAACCACAAGTTCAACCATCCAGTATGTATATACTAGTAATTATATTGAAATAATATGAGATATTCTTTAATTTTTTTGTATTGTAAAAGGCACAGGTGGTACGACTCGCCTGATGTGTGTTAATGAGAGAGTGGGACGCAGTTCTTTACATGACTATAAACCACCACGTCCGCCACCTCCAAATTTTAGCAAATTGCAAAATAAAAAAGGTTGGTTCAATCTTGTCAAAATTATAATAATTGACTAGGGTTTTTTGTATATTTTGTTTACATAAGTATCTATTTCAGTTTCATTATTTATTACCTTTTACTAGTTATTATTTGACTAATCCTACTTAAGTAGTTATGCACACAGTACATACACTTAGTAGAATATACTATATTATATGGTGTAATATTGTATATTGGTATTTATAATAATGTTATTTACTAAACCTACTTGACTTAAATAATTAAAACAATGAGTCTGGATAATCTTAAAATATTAAACACTACTATCATCTGACATCAAGTATATTTATTTTAATTCAACTTGAATACCTATATAAATAGTTAGGTTACTAGGTAGAAGTAGAGTGGTAGTAAAAATTATCAAAAATAAATTACAATACATAGATAAAAAAAAAAATGAATTTCCAATTAATGAAACACATCATATTATTTTATATTAATAGAGCCAATTGTAAATAAATTGCATTTATTTGTATAAAATATATCAAGTTTATTCATATTTAAATTATTAATGTTAAATAAAATATAAAGACCTATTTAAAAATTCACCTTCTAACAACTAACATTATATTGGATGAATTGATTTAACAAAAAAAAACTTCTAATCAACAATGTTCATTAATCAAAGTACAATTTCTATAGCATTGAAATGTTAAGTTCTTAAAGGTCATAATTTCTCAAAAGAATATTTGACAACCCACTAAATAACATTTGTAATAAAGAAGTTTTGTATTTTAATTTTATTTAAATCTGAATCATTGTAACCATTTATATAAATGCTCATCGTCATTTTCACTTGTGATGTTTTTAAACTTACTTACAAGACAAAAATAATATATTTATAAAAATGTTTCTATTAAAAACTTTTTAAAAATAAATGCTAGTAATCAATACTTAATACATTTTGCTTATATTTATTAATTAATTTTAATGCATGTAAGGGTATGTAACAATTATTATTCATATCATTTTTTTGGAGTAATGTTAAAAATTACTATTTAAATATTCTAACTTAATAAAAAATAATGTTTTGGTCTCAAGTGTATGTTTTATTAATTATAACTTAACAAAGACAAATGCATTTTTTCAAGATTTAACACTTCTGGCCTTGTACCTGACTAACTACCTAAATTAATAAATACTTATTATATATTAAACTTTTTAATTTTTTCACCGAATCTTAAGAATATCCACTTTTAAAAGATATTTATTTACATTTGTTGCAGTACAAATTCAATCTTTTATCCATATAAGATATACAATTTAAAAAATTAAATTACATTATTTGTCTAAAAATAATGCGTAAAAAGCATTTTTTTAAATATTCAATTTTATTATAAAACTAAATTGATATATCATAATTCATAATATACAATTATATTTTAATTATTTTTAAACATTTGCAAATGTAATATATTGCATTGTTGATAAAAAGTATTCCTTGAAGTATATATTTTTGTTATAAAATTAAAGCATATGTAATTTTTATTATTTATTAAGTTATGACTAAAAAAGTTTCTAGTATAATAATTATATTTTTTCATTTTTTTATTTATATTTATAAAAAATATTTCATAAATATTATTCAGGCATTCTATATTTGGACTAGTCTACAATTATACATACTATAATATTGTTCAGTATCTTGTCAAGTGACTTTAGTATATAAAAATGATACTTCTTAAAAATTTTAATTTTATGATAAGAAATGTCAACAATAAATGCATGATATTATTAATTAATTAGCTTATATAGATTAGTAGATATATAACCACGATTATATGACATATTTTGTGATATAAGTAGTTACAAATGCACTACTTACAGTGTTAACACTGTTTTTTTTTTTATATTAATATTCATCACACCCATACTTTGTATACTAATACATCATAATATATAATTTGAACATATTCTACATTATTAAAATAGATATAATATCACTTAAGGATTTACCTACCCATTTATAAAAGTTTTGTACTTTATTATTTCAGCTTATTTATTTTTTTTTTTTTTTTTTTTTTTATATATATATACATATTTTGTGTGTTGGTTGCTTTTGTTGTTGAATCCTGTCCCATATAAAACACATAGTACTTTCTGAACAAACTATGGATAGAAGTTGCCTACATCATTGTTTTTTGTCAGATGTGACCGATGTCAGACAAATGGAGCAAGCCCTACAGCAACTACTTGAAGATTTTCACTCTGGAAAATTACGTGCATTTGGTAAGCAGTAAAGAATATTCAATAATTAAAATAATAACATATATCCAAACTGTTGGATTTGAATTAAAATAAGTTAATTGAATATGTTCTTTTTACTAATATCACGTGTAGTATTATTTTTTATTAACAATAATTTATTTAAAAAAATATATTTCATAACAATTTTTATATTTTACAGTAATTCTTATTCTTACAAACATAAACCTTTGTTAAAAAAAATAAAAAAAATAAAAACTATGAATTAGTTTATGATAAACAAATCATGATAATAGTTTTTAAATTAATCTGACAAAACATAAATAAAGTATAAATAATTGAGATAGATATTTTATTTATTTATAATATAATATATAATACATTTGTAAACATTTAGGTAAGGATTGCAGTATGGAACAAATGACGGCTATTCGTGAGCAACAAGAGCATTTAGCATGGTTACATTTTGAACTTGGTGTAAGACAAGACGGTTCAAATCCGCTCAGTGAACAAGGCATTGCCAAAGGTACAGAGAACATGCACTCACTAATGGCTAGCCTTGAACAACTATCTTTATCTATTGAGAAATTACATTCATTCAGTAATTCTACATCTGATTAAAATTTAAAGCACAACATGTACAGTAAGTAACTGACTTTTATTGGTACTAGGGATCATTGACTATATAATGAATGGGATTGTACAAAAAAAATAATACTATTGCTCATTTATTCATTCCATGAAAAATTTTATCAATTATTAATTTTTTTTTTCTTGTTAAGTTATTAAATAAATATAGTGAATTTTTATGTTTGACTAAACTTGTTTAAACAATGAATGCAATGCCTCGTATGGTGACAACAGTCTAGTAGATCCTACACTCACTCGAATACCACAATTTTTTGTTGCTTCACAAATTGAATGCACTTCGTGTCCACTTATGCCACCAATGACAAATACAATCAAATGGTCACAGTCCAGTGGATGCTTATTTACAGTGTTAATGATTTTACTAAGGGACAAAAAAAATAATAATAATTTTCTTAAGTAAAATCGTAGATTATAATTATTACTAAATATTAGATTAAAAATTTAACAATACTCACTTGAAACCAAGTTTTATAAAATCTGTTATCCCATCAGATTTAGTGTTTAAGACTGATAAGTTAGGTCGCATTGGACTACACACATCATCCATAAGCTGTTTGACAAAAGAACTGTAAACTGCTGGCACGTATGGATTTTCTCTTAAAAAGAGTCTTCTATAAAAATATAAAAAACATTTATTCATATTAAGATATTTTATTTAAATTTTCTTATAAATTATCTATATTCTGTAATTTATTTATTGTTATTTTATAGGCATATGTAAATTATTATTTTTAAATTATAAATAATAAACATTATTGAAATAGATTATTATTAATATTAATAAAATGTTTTCCTTGAAATATAAACTTAAAAATAAACAGTAAATAATTATTTTATTTTACTTATATTTTATAGTTTACTTTAATATTTTATAAGTTTATTTTAAATTCTGAGCAAGCAACAAATATATTGATTTTACAATAAATTGCTTTTCTGTTTATATGTAAAAACACTATACTAGAAAAAATACTTAAATCTTACTATAAAAAAAAAAAAAACAAAAAAATTCTTAACAATCCTAAATAGGTCACTGCTCTATAGGTTACCAACAGATTACAATAGGAAAAGATAATATTTTTATTATTATATAGACAAAATACAAATGTTGAAATGTATTAGGCGTGCTAGTACATAAAATTGAATCGTATAATTATTTACGAGGAGTAGTATGACGTGCCTATTTTCTATGACAACTAAACTGATTTGTAATTTTTGTTAATACTATCACAGAATAAAGTTTATTTATTTAATTTGTAGCATTGAAATAATTTTAAAAGAAAACTAATGATAATACATTTGTTGGGGATTTGAGAGTGAAAGATCACAATTTCTTTTACGTTGTACCTGTAGAAAACATGCGTTGTCTCTGTTCTATTAACGTTTACCTTACCAAAATACATGTTTAGCAGTTCCAATTTGGTGTGTTTAGATAAAATATTAGAATGAAATGACCTATTCAGTATTAGGTCAAATTTAAAGGTAAGAACATTATCTGTCATAATCTAATATTTTATTATTGGTTTTTTACGATATTTTTATTTTTAAGTGAAATATGACTAACATGAGCTTTTTAAATATTAATGTTTAACATACTCATAGTCATAAACTTATCAGTGACGTATCGATGTGGGGTGGGGAATTAACGGTATTCAGAAAAAAAAGCCCCATATCAACTAAATATTATTCGTTATTTTATTATTTACATAATTAAATATAATCACATTATATTTATCTATGTAACACTTCTTTAACATAACTAAAAGTATAGCTGCAATCTGCATTTAACATTGTCAATAATTGTCATTTGTAGTATTTGTACCTACATAATTTTAAAAATTTAAAATAATGTCATTTGTACGTAATTTAAAAAATGTTATTTTTTTAATTACTTTAAATTTTGTAGGTATAAATGGAAAATTATTGACTATGTTAAATGCAGATTGCAGCTATACTATTATAGATATGTATATGTTAAAGAAGTGTTACATAGATAAATTTAATGAAAAATGATTATAATTTATAATTTAATTGTGTAAATTATAATAAAATAACAAATAATGCATTTAGTTGGTTAACTCACCCAAGTAAAACATGTATATCATATGATTTCTTTTATGGAATATTACATTTTATTAGATGGTTGTTTACGCCATATGCCTTATGGGAAAAGTATTAGTTTCACAGATATTTCTCAGTACTACCGCCAAGATTTTTGATATAATTTCTCCCTTGAGTCGTTTATTACAAACAAAAAATCTTAACTTATCAAGTGCAATGACTCTTACAACAAACATTGAAGACGTTTTGCTTAAAATGCGAAATGATAGTGAAAAAAATTTAATTCTATTTTCAAAGCCATAGACAGGCAAGTATCGCCGTCATAATATTGAAATAGATTCACCTGAAGTATATTTTCGTGTTTCATTATTCATTCCATTATTAGATTTTTTCATTACCCAAATTCAAAGACGTTTGTTAGATTATAAACAAATTTTGTCAAGTTTTTAATGTCTTACCATCAAAAATAAATAATTTAGAATTCAAAAAATAATTCCAGACTGATATTGTTAATTTGGTACATGGTTATGAAAATATCGTTAACTGCAGTGAACAAAAAAATATCGGAAAACTTAGATTATGGTGAAATATGTAAGCCAAATTAATGAAAATCTTAAAAATTTCCATTCTGCAGCTTTATACTTGTGTGATGAAAAAATATTTCTAATTGTACGAAAACTTTTAGTTATTTTTGTTACTCTACCGGTAACGATGGTCACCACCCCCGAAAGGTCTTTTTCGACTCTTCGTCGTTTCAAAATTTATATAAGAAATACAACAGGATAAACGGATAATCTCGCTTAAATGGATTAGAAATTCAAAATATTCATGAGGATATTGTAATATCAATAGATGCTGTACTTGATAATTATCAAAAGCATCAAGATTCAAGACGAATTAATACTAAATTGTAGTGTTGTTAGACCATAAAATATACATTTTTTTAAATTTAATTGTGCTATGAGCTTAAATATAAGAAAAATACTATTGTACAAACATTTATATACATATGTATAATGTATATATAAATGGTAACCCCCTCCCCCATAAACGAATTAAGCGTACTCATTTGAAACTTATAACAATTAAAAATAATTAAATTAAAATTTCATAAAAAAGTGAAAAACTGACGAGAGAACAAATGTGAAAAGAATAAAGATATCCGTGAGACCGTGAAAGTGAATCTGTGATTATTCTATATTTATCTATTTAGCGGTAATTGGTAAATATACACGTGTATACTATTATATGTGATTATATCCACTTTGTATATTGAATCATAAACATTTTCTTATCAATATAAGCGTTGTTATCAGCAAACCGAATTTTGTCGTATGACTGAATATTTTGTACACAACATAATACTAGTATCCGTCGTTCCGCCGTCTTTTGTAATAATAAATAAGAACTGAATCGAATTAAAATAAGTTAAATTCGAAAATGAATTCAACATTAAATTAAATTTAATATCTAATTAATAGCCGTGATCCATGTACATTGATTACTTTTGTGTGTTCTGGTATTCACTATATTGAATAATCGAGTAGAAAAAAATGTTCCCAACGAGCACTCAAAAAAAAAATTGGATATTCAAAGACGAGTTGGATTTGAATGCATTGCGAGAAGACGCCAATAAGAAGTTTGTCACCAGATTCGGAGCGCACATGAGTCCTGATGAACGGAACACATTTTTTTTGGATGCTAACGAAGAGCATATAATTCAGAAATGTCACGAATACATGTTAAGAGATTTTTGTCACAAATTTCAGCCAACCATGCCAAAGTATGTATTTGCAACAGCTTTAAATTATTTGAAACGATTTTATCTATACAACTCGGTCATGGACTATCATCCCAAAGAAATAATGGTTACATGTTTGTTTTTGGCGTGCAAAGTTGATGAGTTTAATGTATCACTCGCACAGTTTGTTGCTAATATTAAAGGTAACCAATCGAGAGCAACCACAGTGATACTAAATAACGAATTGTTTCTTATGGAACAAATCAAGTACAATCTTAAAGTGCATCATCCATTCAAGGCGATTGAAGGATTCCTTCTAGACATTAAGACAAGAACACGAATGTCCGATCCAGATCGTATGCGTACTCATATTGACAGTTTCATTGACAAGTTACTGTTTACAGACGCGTGTTTATTATTTGCACCGTCTCAGCTGGCTCTAGCTGCTGTATTACATTCGGCAAGTCAAATTAAAGAAAATTTGGATTCATATGTAACTGATTTACTATTAGGTGAAACAGGGTCTGAGCATTTAAAAGATTTGATAGAAGTTGTACGGAGAATAAGAATATTGCATGTCAGAATAGCAGATGATCACACAAAAGAATTATCACGTATTAGCAAAAAATTGGATAAATGTCGGAACCAAGAGAACAATCCATTTAGTGAAAAGTATAAAGATAGGATACAAGAAGCATTAAATAATTCTTTGTAATTTTAATTACACTATCATCTTTCTGGCATTACTGTAAAAATCAAAAATATGATTTTGTAACACTTTATATAATAGGTATGTGAAAATTCATAATTAAATATAATAAATAATTTGTTTCTTTTCTAACTAAGTACCTCCTATATTGAATAAAATATAATTTGTTAAGTCATGTAATAATTTATTAATATTTTTCTTATATTATACTTATGTTCAACATAAATACTACCTATATAATATATTACATCTCAATAACCTTAAATAAAAACCGTACAATTATGATAACATTTCTCTACTAAATATGACTTATGTGAAATGTTTGCTTATTTTATAGAAACATAATTTAAATTTTAGCTATTATGCAGTATCATCAAGTATTAAATATAACTTTACTTTATTCTAATAATATACTAAGCAGTTGTTATAAGCTGCATGAATTTCTATAGTTTTTTTTTTGTTATGAAAGATGCTAAAAGTAAGACCAAAGCATAAATAAAGATAGATTAAGCTATAAGATTTAATTTTTTTTTTTTTTACTACATTTTAAATAGAAATATCATTAGTAAATTGTGGTATATTCCTATCAACTGCCCTCCTCTTTATCTATAGGTCCAAATAAATTTAACTAAATTCTATTAATTAATCTGTATTGAACTATTGGTAGAAGGAGTAGAGTGAAACAATAATAAGATGCAGGATTAATAAGACTATAAAACTGATTTACTATTCAAAAAATGTTTAAAACTTATTTTGTTTATTTTATGAAATGCCAACTAACTTATTAATAATAGGTATAGTTAATATATTTATGATTGTCTAAATAAATTAAGTAATTTCAATATAAAAACCCACCTGTATTGGATAAAATGCTGTCTTGATGACTTTATTTGTTTTAAAATAAAAAGGAATTTTTCTGCAGCTTGTTGACAAGCCAGCAATGTACTAAAATTAACTCCTAAAACATAAATATATTTATGTATATAATGTAAATGATTGGATTATTCATTTAATTTTTTTTTTTTGTACCTATTAAATCATTAATTATATAATCTGGTAAATATTCCAAGTCTTCAAAAAAGGCTTCACCAACAATATTTTCTAAGTCAATTTGATGTTCTTCAGACATTACAAAATCTTCATCAACAACTGAATACAATTGAACTAGAATACATAATAGAATTTCTATAGTCAACTTTCTGTCTTTCCTTGTTTTAAATAATTGGCTAACCTTGTAAAAAAACAAATATCAACAAAAAAAATATATTAAATAATATATACATACTCTTATAATTTGTATACTTGGTAACTAATTTTTTTTATTTTATTGTGTAATTTAAAATGTATATGTCCATTATAAAGATTATTAACTATTATTATTATATTATTAATAATTCACTAGACATTATCAACATACTTGTATTAAGATGTCAGTGTCACTTTCCATTGAAATATTCTGCAATAATAGTTTGCCAATATTTTGAGCAAGTTCAATTCTTGAGAGATTTGTAGATTTTAATGCAGCACAAATACACAGCACTTGCTAAAACATTATATAAGATAAAAGTTAATGAAATTACTAATGTTGATATAAATAATATTTACAAATTTGTTATTAAAATGAGAATTTAATTTTGTTCAACACTTTTAAGCTACTTTAAAAGTAACTTATGCAAAGATAATTATAAATGCCATTATACAATAAAAGAAACAAAAATTAAACAGTTTTTTTAGCCCAGAAATAATAAACATATATAAATGTTAAGATAATTATTTATTATTATTTTTTTTTATATATATTTAAGTTAAGATCATTGGAAATTTTAATTTTCTAATATTATTCTCTTTTCAACAACAACTTAGTAATTAATTTCTACATAGTATACACTATACAGCAATTATTAAGTTATTTTTTGATTATAATATATACTTGTTTTAAGTCTATTGATTCTTTACTATCAAACTTTTCATCATCTAAAAGGTTTTCTAAGAGCTGAGGTGTAATCCTTGATATAGTTTTTTTAATAGGTCCAGAACATTTTTCAGTCAATGTAGTTCTTATGCAAGCCAATACATTCTTTTCAGTTTTTGTTAATAACCATTCAACTACTGGTGTTGGTTTTAGTGTTGGAGCCAAACACATTGGTACTTGTAATTGCTCATTGATTGACTCGTACCTAAACTCGTAAAAATTAATAATAATATTTGTGTGAAAAATATGTTTTAAATATTCATAATAAACTTCATTACAGGGATATTTACCTTTAATAAAATTAAACATTTTCTAACATATTATTTTAGATACAAACATTATTAACTATAATATAAAATGTACCTAATAATGTAAATTTTGAATTTGTAAATTTATTGTAATTGTACTTGAAAAAAAAAATGAATTTAAATTAACTAAGTAATATCACTAATATTAGATTGTTTTCTAATATTTATCTAACCAATCCAAAAAGTACAATTAAGTTACATAAATATTATTAATATTTAAAATGTGTTTAACATACTTTAAGTCTTCTAACAAAGGTTCAGTTATGACTGCTATATCAGAACATGTTTTGGGAAATCTTGGCAGTAACATATTCATTTTATCTAATGGACAACTAGATGCAAAATCAGTAACTGCATACATATCAACTATTCGATCAATAAGTATGACATTAAGGCGGCTAGACTCTGTATTTGAAGTCTAAAAAACAAGATATAAAAAATAATGAATAAATATACAAAATTGGTAATAATAGTGCAAACTTTTTGAATTTTGGAGAAATGATGAGATACAGCTTCACTTAACGGTCCAACAGCATAAAGGTCATGTTTTACATTTAAATGATTAAATATGTTATTTAAAGTTGCAGCAATTTTTGATACATAAACTTCATAGTTATTCTACAACATAAATGTGTTTAATGAAAATATATAAATTTGTATACAATACTTTTACAGAATTTCATAAATATGTAACAAATAAAACGTTATTGTTATAAATGATGCTAGTGCTACTAACTAATACTGTAGGTAAATACAATTTCGTTATTTCATAAATAGAACATTGCTAGTATTAGTTATTATAACATACCTCTATCGGCTCTATTAACAAAGGAATGTTTTGTAGATGGGGTACTAAAAATAATGTAGGAGACAAGCAAGTCAACGATATTGGTATATCCATTACGTCCACTGTACCATCCTAAAACATAACATAAAATTATAACAATAGCAAGAGTAAATAAATAATTCTATTAGTGAGATTCCTATAAAAGTATAATATGAAAATTCTAAACAACCAATTCTAGCAAATAAGTAAGTAAAAATCCAAATACACAAATGAATAATTAGATAATCGTTTAAATATTAATGAACTAAATATATTATAGTTAGATTAGGATAGGTATTTCAAAAGCTTAATTAAATTTAAATAAAAATAATTTGTATTAAATTGGTTGTTTTTAAATAGTAGTAAGTTAGTACAAACATTGATTATAGAATAGACTATTCTATAGTCAATGGTATAAGGTTTAATTTAAATAATAGATTACCTCGTACTTGGCAGAAATAATTTTGCATAATTCATTCTCTAATTGTTCAACATTATATGATTCAAACCCACATCCAGCAACAAAACGACAATACCTAAAATTACTGTTATTCAAAACATCTCGGACAATCGCTACTGCCAGTTCGTCCACAGGTTTTCCAATCACCAATAAACACCTGCGGTCTTTAGGGTTGCCACTCTACACATATAAAATAAAATGGTACAATTAAAAATAAATGTTACGAGTAAATCTCATACTAAACGGTCTCACCTCAAACGATGACAGTTCCTTGACACTCTTGGCTCCAGCACGATACAGAAGTACGCATCCGCCGTGCCAGTGCAGTGATTCGGCGGCATAATCATCCAAAAACACTGCCGACTCACGAGCATACTTACAGACTTCGTTCCAAGACCAATCGGCCATCACAGAAAACGGTGTGTCTACGTTGAAAGCCATTAGGTCCCGAAATTCAACACGTCCTGCAAACAGGGAACAAAAAATTGGCTACATAGTGTATTGAAAAAATATGTGATATTGTCAGTGGTAAATTTTGATGGAGACATGTTCAATTTGCAGACGGCGACGACGACTACTTACTGTACTCGATGATGCGGAAATCTGTGTCCAAAAAATATTTTCCGTCAGACGTGAGACGTTCCTTTTTGAATATCACTATGTGGTGGATTCACACAACACAAAATTATTGTTACATTACATTTTAATTAGTTTATTACATATTTTTTAAAATTTTATAGATAATCAACGTCATGGATTATGGCACGCCTTATCACGTTTAACGTGGCCTTATCAAGTGAAAATATTTTCATTAGATTATCTATGAAGTTTAGAAATCGTCAAATTGACAAATTGTTGTGATTTTTGTTCCCAGCATTAATACTATACTCTCTTCTCCACATTATTTTCACAATCTTAGGAGATAGATTCTTCCAAGCCCGCGCTTTACACTATTATTATTTCTCTGATAAATTAATAGCGTTTTTCATTTGACTGCACTCTAGTGCATACTGTCGTACACTGGTGGCATGAAAATAATATTATAGTATCCACCAGAGAACAATAATAATATATTATCTATAAGCTTTGAACATCACCCGCGGTTAGAGACAGTATACTGTCTACAACTGTGGTATCAGCAGACGTGCAATAATGGGTACCTATCTAAGACCACGAGCACAGAGTAATAGACGAGCGTACTCTATAGTCTATACCACAGCCTTGGAAGATATCCTCAAATACCGAGCTCTTTAGTAATAACTAATATCCAATTGGAAAATTATATTATGTAGGAAACGTAAATTCCATACGACCATACACGATTTAAGATGTACTTAGTATTTGCGATTCCATGTGTCGGTACAAATGATACTCTCAAAACGATACAGACCAGCTGCCCTGTGAATTCAAATCATGGTAGGTAACTGGAAAATGTCAATCAGTATTTTAACTATTTAGAAAAACATAAGCAGTTCAAATGGTTTTTTTTTTTAAAAAGCTTAACATTTAAATAATGCTGGAATATATAATAGGATTTGAAAAACCTATTAAACTAACTTTAATAGATACACTTAAATAACTTGATAGATACAGTGATACAGATAATTCACTAGGTATATAGGTAATTTATTAATATTATTACATTTCTAAATAACTTGAAAATGTAAATATTAAATATTGTCATTGATGTAGGTAGGTAAGTACCTACAATGCGATTTTCCTCTAACCTCTATTTAAAAATGTATGTATACTACCTACCTATATGTCAGAGCTCTATAAGAAGACTCATTTTAAAGCACTAATTCTGATTAAAAATTACGTTTATATTGGACCTTTCTTTACTTTTAGAACAACGCGATGTATGAATAATAATTATTTATTTGGCGATTATTGATTATCAATTTATGGGGTAGGTACTTACACAAACTTTTTTAAGTATTGTCATATCGTTTATAGTTATTATTCTGTTTATTATAGTTTTTTTTATTTATACATAACCGTGTTGTTCGCGTAGGGCTATATTAGGCATTATAAATACTACTATTAATAATACTACTTCTAGTATTTATAATCAATGGTAATACTTATATTAGATAATAATTAAATATGCTAATATATCAAGTTATATGAAATTTGATAAAAAATGACAAATGTATACCGATATTTCCATTTTATCATAAGGCATTTTGTTGTACATACCTATTTAATATAAAGACATTAGGTAGGTACATTATAATTATGCGATTAATAGAATTATACTTAGAAATTATTACATAATACAAGAGTCATGTAGAGATGACAAACATTGATGCAATATAAGTATTGTTGTTTTATTTTTTTTTATTAATTTTATATACTGTAAACAAAGAAGTTTTAGAAAATATACTAAAAGTACAGTTGATTATAATTTGGGTAGGTACCTAGTTTAAATTTAGCATAGATATATAATAATAATAATAATATATTAAGCATATCTATACCTATATAAAATTAAAATCTTTCAATTTATATTCCACAGATATAAATTTTAAAAAGCAAGAAAAGTTATTATGTTGTATAATAAGAATCAACTGCCAAATGTATATCGTAATTGAGTAGGTCACTATAATTGATCAAACTATTCAAACTTACACTTAAGTTTAATGATTTTTCATTGAATACGAAAAACAATTATATGAGAATGTACTGCTACTGCATAATCTGTTATTAGCGCCTGTACCTATTTCCAAAGATATTTTAATACCTGCTTATTTATATTGTAATTAAAAATACGATATGTAATGAACCAATTTTGGCTAAAAATAAATCTTAATTATATATTATAACATAGATAACTATAATATCAAGAAAGGTGTCATTAACTTATAATTCAATATACATTTATAATAAATATAGGTACGGTAGGTAGTTCTTAATAGGTTCGTGGTTAAACTATAGCTTTTAAAAAATCTAAATCTTTTGGAATTTTCCACTATATAGGTACAGTAAATATGCATAGTAATATATATGCTTATATGCTATGATGAAAAGCGTCATGTCCTAACAAATAATAATTTTGAATCAGGTATAAGTATAACAATATAGCTGAAATCGCTAATTTTTGCTAAAATATTTAATTTTGTAAACATACTAATTTGAAATGTTTATAAAAAAATTGTGTGCATTTATATGATTGAGAATTTCAGGTTGCTGTAAAAAAATTTTGTAAACCTAAACTATAAAAATCGAATTTTATTTTAAATCATTGACTATAAAATAATTTTCAACTGTTCTTAATCTTTCGAATATTGTTAACATTTAAATTTCAAATTTATAAGAAAAATATATTTTAAATATTTTTAATGTCTATTATCTATAAGTAATATTGTATTTAATTTTTAAGTTTTTTGACAGCATACAAACTGTTATGAATACATTAAAATCCCTAAATAGCTTAGAATTAGTCTGAATATTTAAAACATTTTATTGTGTATAGAAAAAGATAATCCGAGTTAAGTAGAATGTTTTAAGTGTACATGATTAATATCTTTTTGTAATAAAAAAAATAACAAAAATCGATGATATATTCGAATATTCAATGTTGTCAAAATTTAGACTTCAAACCTCATTAAAAATTAATTTGATTGTATGCTAAACTTTTTTTTTAAATTTTAGTAAGCTCAATTCATTAGAAACCTTTTATTAAATTGTAAGGTTTTTGTATAAAGTATGGTATTTTTTATCAACATTTATTAAAAAAAAAATCTAAAAAAGTCTAAATCATGTCTAAAAATATTTATGTAATTTAAATATGCTATAAAAATGTCAATAGTATCTTTGTTTATTAAATTAACTAATAGAGAACAAAATACATTTTGGTGAAAATTGATACTGCTTATAATATTCTAGTTTTGATGTTTTTTTGTTTATTTTCCCTATTACTAAGAAAATTATGTGTAATTGTTCATCATCTAGAGTACTAATTAGATTTAATCTGTTTTTAAAATCAATAGAAACTAATAAGCTATTATTGATAGTAAAGATCGCAACATTCTTTTTTCTGTAAAGAAGTGATTATTCATTAAAAAATAGAGGTACATTCATAACCAATATATTTATTGCTCCCTTCAAAATCTAAAGCAATAATATATTTATATATTATAATATTAAATTATTTTTACTCAATGTGGTTTAAATTTTATTAATAATTCCATTATCTAATAATGCACTCCTTCAATATTATATAAAATATCTGCATAAATAATTTGTTAATTAATAAATATAGTACCTACATTATTATATAAATATCTAATATATAGTTGATTTTAAAAATTATCTCTACTATCTCTATAGACCACCATAATCATTTTTAGACATTAACATACTAACTACTGATTTGTCTTTTTTAGAGTATGAAAAGAATTATTTAGATTTAAGTTACCTATTTATTAATTGAAACCCTCGGTATTAGAACTCGTGTCTTTATTTAACTTTTGAGACTAATTTTATAATAAATATAAGTTTTTACTAGTTATAAGTACGTAGTACATAAAAAATGTGTACATTTTTCAAATTCAACAATAGTATGATTATTATGTACCCTAAAATTATTTTTTTATTATATACAGACTTACCTAAGTAAAAGTCTAAAATGTAATTATATAGGTAGGTACCATCATACATGTCTTATATTGCTGGTGAATAATGTGCATGCACAAAATAAACATAATAAAATACTATATCCCCTTTACTTATATCTTATACTATAATTTTGATTAACTTGCTATGGAAATACATACTCAAGTTTCTTTTTTTTACAAAGAAATATTCATAGTTTCTCTAATTTTGTTTGTATATTATTTATATGATACATCATCAACTTGGTGTGGTGGTAGTAGTCCCAACGATAGTATTATAGGGGTGGAAAGCTAATGACAGCTACGGGGGTGTGTAGTTTTTCACTGGAGGCGTGTCTTCAACAGGTGGGATACTCGGGCTTTAAGAGCTTTTCCGCAGACACACAGAAGCCAGTCGTCAAAATCAAACTGACCGGAGCTTTGTTGTGTACTTACATACAGACTAAAACTGTTATTGAAAAAGACGTAAGTACATTTTATTTGGTTTTATCGGCTTGTACTAAATATTTTATAATAATTGTTAGTAAAAAAAAAATAACAAAAAGATTATTAACAATATTTCGAATTTTATAATAGTAATTGTTAAAAGTATTTACATACTTTATAATATTATTATTCACAAATAAAAATAAAAATAAAAATAACAGTATAATTGGTTATTTATACGTAAAAAAGATAATGTAACCTATCCATTCAAATATTTATCAATAACTTATTAATTACTATTAATATAATTTAAACATATTTAAAAAATAATAACTCATATTAAGATTTCTTTAGTAAGAGCTTTCTTCATTCCTTAAAATATATATTTTTTTTATCATATTGACTATCTTATTGTTTATTATTTATATGTATTCCATTAAATTGCAACAAATTTTAAAATAAAAATGTAAGTACAAAAAATTATAATAATAACAAAATAATACCAAAGAGCTTAATAATTACTAAATATTTTTACAATATTAAACAATATAGCTAGTACTTATATAGATTAAAATATACATATATATATTTTGAAGTATTTTTACTGCCCTAAAATGTGAAAACAGATACAATAAATGCTAAATAATGTTTTATTTAAGCACTTTGATTACGATGGTAATTTAAAAATGATATACAATTTTAATAGAAATAAAACGTTCAGGATAAATTATCATATTATTATAAATTATTATTCAATAATTCTGAGATTTTTTTTTTAAATTTCACGTATGGTTAGGTATTTTTATGTTTATACATTATACTTTAGAAATTAAAAATTAGTCAGATTTTAAATTAAGCTTTTAATATTTTCTAGATTTTTTTTAGTTTACAAAAATAATTAATTGTATATTTTTCAAAAAATATTATAATAATATACCAAGTGTATTGTGCTTCTCTAAGAATTGTTTTTCGAATAAAGTATTGTCTTATTGTCATTGATTTTAAATGACAAATTATATAACATTTGCTTACGTTAAAATTATCATAACGAGAGGCGTAAAAAAAACCAACACTGCCACTAGGTTAGGGGCCTTAGCTATATTATATTCGTATGTATTTGTCTTTAAAATTAAATTTTTGGCCATTATATTTATTAAAAAAAAATAATACAAATTTACATAATTATATGTAATTTATTTTCGTACGAATAAAATCTTACTATTTCATAGATGTATGATTAAATTAAAACATTTGGAATTATTTAACCTTTTTTTAAATTATTACATACCTAATGGCGTCTGGAAAATGAAAAGTGTTCCTATGCAAGTTTAAATCGGACACTATGCGACACTAGCTTATCCATAATAACTACTTTACTTGCCTTATTTACGCTTTAGTCGCTTATTAAGATTAGTTTATAATTTGTTGTATAAAAAGTGCGAATTTAGTTTAGAAAGAAATGTTGGAAATAATTTTTAAAACACAAACCTATATAATTTGTTTTTATTATATTTGGACATTCTGTTTCTTATAAAACGTTTAGTTTTTTTTCATTTAGTTTTTCAGTCAGTTTTGCAGTCTTATTTATTCTTTTTATATAAAGTATATAAGTTATAAGTAAAATATAATATATATAAAGACAACTAAAAATATATTATTTTAATCTGAAAAATATTCAAAACTATTCAGTTTAAATGAAAAAATTAGAAGCATTTACAGCTTGTAAAATGCATGTAGTATACCTATTAGTAAAATAATAATAAATCAAAAATACTTATAAATTATTTTTATAAATTCTATTATTCGAAAATTTTATCAAGGTATAATATTATTTAAACAACTGCTAAGGCGATTATTTTAATAAATAAAATAAATAATAAATATTTAAATGCTATTAATCATATGTTTGTTAATAATTTATGTAATTTACTTTATATATAATTGTTATCAAATTGTTGAAGTAGTAAGTATATTTACTTTAAATAAAGCAGTTTAAACACAATACTTTATTTATCAGTTTTATAATGTTGCTTACATTAATCCCTACAATATTTCATATTTATAATATGCCTAATTATAATTAATCAAAATAAAACTTGTATTTATATAGGTATTTAGTGTTAATATATTAATATAATTTATTCAATTTATATAGTTCTAACTGTACAGATATTGTTTTAGATATGTAATTAAATTACTCATCTTAAGTTTAAAATATTAAAAAACTATCAACTTTTAATTTATTTTGGTTGCTCTTTTATAATACTGCTTGTATAATGTATTGTAATAACTATACAGTAAGCTACTTTATTAACTATCATATTATCAAAGTAACAGATAAAACTATATGTATATTACACAGAATATACAAGTGTTTAATATACGAGTATACCGTGTACTCATATATACTTACCTAAATATATTACATTACATTTGAAATCCATTCCTGAATGTGTTCAAAATTCAAATTAATTAATACATAGACATCGGAAATTACATGGAAATTGTATTTCGTAGTATCAACATTATTAATTTTTCATTATTGTCAATAATATAATTTAAATCCAAAATTAATTATTATTTTATAAGTTTTAAACAAATTAAAATTAAAAGTTTGTGTAATAATTTTAAAAATAAAGTTATATTTAAAAAAAATACTTAGTCATTGTTAATTATTTTATTAAATGCACATTTTTTTAGATTAAATTATGTTGAAGTAACGTTGTTCAACGAATCTATTTTTTTTCTTTATATAACATCATATGAACTGCACAGTATTACTGTTTTAATGTATATTTGTCGTGGTATTGTTTTGCATTTTTTTCTGATATTTAATCATGGTTTTTTATAACATATTTTAGATCATAAAATATATTTATTATTCCTTAGAACAAATACTCAATATTTTCTGTATCGATTAAATTGTTTCCAGTAGATTTACCATACATTTTTATCTCGGAATCAGCCCCTAAACAGTGCCGAAGTGATGGTTAAACTTCATTTAAGTCTTGACAACTCTATGTGGGATATTATAAAAGGAGCTAAAAACATTTTCATTATATACAGTAAGCCGCATTTCTCTATCATAAACTATTATAGTGAGTTTGTAGTTGAATCTCGCCCGTGAGTCGTGTTGTTCACTTTTTGGCTTTTTTTGATACGTTCGTGTACGTTTTTCGTTTTAGGATTTTTTTTTATTCACTTGTATTAATATCAAATTTTTATACAAATAGTATTTACTATTGGCTATTGCATGTATATTATAATATACATATATTTTCTGGGTTTTTTTTAACTTTCTGAGTGACTTACATTATATGACAATTTATTTGTCCATTATAGATTGGCTATTAAGATATATTGTGATTTGTTAGACGTTATACTATATTATTTTAAAAACACATTATTTTAATAATAATAGTGAAACTATTAATAAAACTATAGTAATTAAATAAGATAAAAGTATATATATAAAAAAAAAAATGCATTTTAAATAAAATATATAACATAATATAATGTATTTAATATTTTTGATACATTTATTTTAACAATGTATTATGTTATATTATATTTAATTATTAATTTTAAAAATGTTTAAAACAATTATTAATTTATTGATTTATCCTTCATAGTTAATATTTGACTATTAAATAATTATATAAACTGTACAATTAACTAAACTTTATTAATATAACTATAGATATATATAACAAATATTTGCATAAAACCTTCTCCTAAACTCCCCCAAAAAACTTAATTTAAAAAGTATCTATTTTCTTTTACCTAGTTTTATAATTAAATGTTATAAAAAAAACATACAATATCGACCTAAAATGATTCAGAGACAACCGTTTATACAAAACATATTGTTTAGCAAACAAGTATTTTAAATATTGACCTTCAAGAACGTTTATTTTCTTTTTGGTTGAATTTTATTATTTTGTTTTATGATTATGTTACATACAAAAGTCTTTGGCCAGTTTCGGTAAATAATAAGGTTATGTGTTTTATTGGCAATCTTTTTACTGTTGCTATATTTTTATTAGTGTACATTCCCAAGATAGTGTAACACGTTTAAAAGGCCGATAAAAGATGGGGATCAAGTTGTATTCGCTATTGTTTAGAATGATATATTATAAGTTATAACAGTTTTTATATTATGTTTAAAGGCAAAATCATATAGGTATAGTAGATAGGTATTACACAAACTGTTTTATAGAGAAATTATTGCTTTCTACATGAGTATACTTAAACACACTTTTTGAACTTTCTATTTTCCTTGCAAGATAATTTTAAATTAATCTTTTTAAGTAGGTAGAGCATTATTTTAGTACGTGATTTTATTTTCGATAAAATAAGTATCAAATACATAATTATTTTATTCATGGATTATTATTATGCATTGTTGTTTATTGACTTTCTGTATTTGGTAACACATAATTATCATTATAGCTATGTATTGTGTATATGTATTCAATTGCTCTTGTTAAAATTACATTTTATTACTATAATATATGTTTTGTTTTTGCAGCTTGTTGCCAATTAACAAAAATTATTTTACTCGAGTTATATTTATAAATAATAAAAGTTTCTCAATCATAAAACTTGAATTAATTATATGTTTAATGTTATTTTTTGTTGTTATTTATTTCTTTTTAATACTCTATTTATTATATTTTACATTTTTCATTTAATACAGTGATGTTAAAAAAATACAGTTTTAAGTAGCTATATAAAATTACTATAAAAAAGTTTTTATTTAAAACAAAATTTTGAGATAGCTGAATCTTTAAGAATTTATTAATAATTATTGGTTAAAATACTTAACGACTTAACAACTTAAAAATGTAGACAAGTGAGTATCACTCTGCTAAACATAAGGTGTCGAGTAGCCAGTAGGGGGTCACTGTTTTAGCTGTATTAAATTTGAATTTAATGATATATCATTCGATCATTGTATACGAAAAACGATTCTGAGCAGAGACAGTCTGTTAGCCTATATCACTAAGTATATATTTCATGATATAATGTGTTTTTATTTTTTAGCTACCTGGCTATTATTAAATAATTTAATTCAGTATTATGGTTGATATAAGGTTTTCCCTAATTTTTTTTTTTAAATATTGTATTTATTATATTATTAGTATTTAATTATTAAAATAATGTATATTCATACCATATTATATCAACTTATATAACTCAAAAATTAATAATATAATATTTCTGTAAATAGTATAGCATAGTAAAAATAGGTTCATACTGTAAAAATATAAATAGATAATAATATCTTAAAATAAATTAAAAATGTCATTGCGTATATTATAAAATATAATATAATATAGTAATATACCTACGTACAATTTTCAAGTTCCTACGAACAATAGTTTTAATTTATAACAAGATATTTAACATCATTAATTTAACATTTAAAAAGTTAATTTTGTTTTAATTCGAACTTCAAATGCACATAAAAAAAAAACTGTGGCTATATAATATAAAAAATATTATCTGTGTTAAATTTTCAAAAAGAAAAGTTTTACTTAGTTTAAAGAGCCAAATATTTTGAAAATTATAGCCATTTATATAAATTTATGGCATAAACATTTTGTGACTATTTCAAGTATCTGAGGTTATTCATTTTTGAATTACAACCAAAAATGATAATAATTTTGGAAGAAATAATTACTGTATAGATTACAGGTGAATTTTTTGTAAAAATTTTAAATTCAAACGGTCATAAACAATTTATTTGACTTTCTGGCAAAAATTTTTTCTTAATTTAAAAAAAAAAATATACATAGAATCTTGTATTAAATTTCTTATCTCAAGTACCTATAAACAGAATGAAATTCTAACTACAAAATGATATGAAATTTTCGAGATTTTGACGAATTTTTTCAAATTTTTAAATTTAAATGCGTATAAAAAAATATTATGAATAGAAATTGTCAATATTTTTTAATTGGAAAATGAACCACATATTAAACTTCATTAGAGACTTATACCTTTTATTAATTTTTTGAAATCATTGACCCTGTAAATAATTTGTTATTGACATTTATAGAAAAAAAAACGACATTTTTCAATTGTTATAAATAGCTTAAAAAACTAAAAAGTCAAAATATTTTGAAAATTATATCATGTATTGAATTAATAATATAACTTGTTGAAAATTATGGTTGTATTTATTTTTTGAATTATAACAACAACAAAAAATCAATTTAATCAAAAACTGGTTTATCGTAAACATTTCTGTTTTTCCTTAATATTTTGTTTGTGTTTCCCGATTATAAATAAGTATTTGAATTTTTTCATTTTGAACTTTATAAAATACAAACTGGATCCAATTTTCCATCCAAAACCACCCTTAAAGTTGAAAATGGAAGCATTTTATCGGCTACTTATCTTAAATATTATCTTAAATATAGACAAACACACACACACACACACACACACACACAAAAAAAATAACAATATATATAATTGTAAAATCACTGCGTTTAGAATCTAAAATGCTTATTATCATAACATATATTAAAGTTTTTATTACTCGTAGTTATAGATATTATTTTATAGAAAATATCATAATTAATAATCGAGTATACTCATTTACTATTCTTTAAACCTGACTTTAAGTGATAAATACAATATTTAATTAATAAGAATTAATAGTTTAGAATAAAATCATTATTTATTTCTATTATGATAGCTTGGAACTCTAACATTTATTTCATACATTTAATGATTAATAATTAACACCTATTTAAATTTAGATAATTGTTATCTGATGCTGCTATAACACTTGTACTTATATATTTCTTTTAAATAAATTGACATATTACTAAAAATATACTTAATATAATATTTTAGGTATGCATTTCTACGAACCAATTTCCATGATTATGCTTAGTCGTTAAATTTAAGATATTTCGAAATTATATTGTCACAATAAGCAGAAATTAATTTTAATACAGCACCAGCGTATGATATGGTATTTTTAAATTGATATACATTTGAACTATCAGAAAATTGATTATTGTGTATATAAATAGTAATAAGAAATGACATTGAATAACGAAAGATAAATTTCTTCCTTTAGGTTTGACACTTGAAATTAAATTCTCCAAAGGTATCGTGTTAAATTACAACACCCGAAATATTGTACTATAATATATATTGACAATATAAAGCAGTAGCTTAATATTAATATTATATTGTTTATATTGTAATTTTTTTCTTAACTTTAAATTTTTATTGAGTTTGATAACTATCTTATATATGTGTGTATTTTCAATATTAAGGTATTAGACTCCAGTATAATATCTACCCAATAAACTAACTAATTTGATACACTAAAATGAAAAAAAAATTAAATTCGATTTAAATAAATAACTGCGGTGATCGTTTTTTATTTTTTAATAGGTACCTAATAATTTATTTTACTGAAATGCAGGCCCAGGTGATTTTTTAAATCGAGGTTAATTAAACATGTTTTCGAAAATACATTAGAATTTCATTATCAAATGACATTTGACAAAAGAAGGTGATTAATAATTGTGGATTAAATGTATCCATGAACCTGTAACCGTATAATATACTCATATTATTATATACATACCTATACATTAGTTTACCTATATGATTCGAAAAATGTATTGTTGAAATAGTCATGTTAAATTATACTTGAATTTCTATGGTCATTGTCCTATGGTCAGGAATAATTAGTCACATGTGAATTGTTTTCCAAATAAAACCTAATCTTTTTTTATTCAAACGATATGTGATAAATGTTTGATGCATACTTTGATTATATAAGTCCTACTAAAAATAATAAAAAACACTTGAGAATTCTGATATTCTTTTTTTTAAAAAAAGGTAAATAAAAAATAAAACGTTTATTGTATTTTAGTCATAGACACAATTAAACTAATAATATATTTTCCCTGGAAATCTCGTTATAAAATATTATTTTTATATAGACATTATAAGAATAATAAATAGAATATAGTGCTAGACTACTAGTTTTAGAGGCAAAAAACTCATAACGTATTCTGTGTATTATTTTATAGAGTAAACATCTAGAAGTTGGCAATTGTAATTCCGTTATAGTCTGTTTTCAAAACACTTTTGTTCCAAAGACTTTCGTAGTTAAATACAATATAAATTTGTAAATATTTTGTTAGAAACGTGGATTAACAATGGCGTTTATAAATTAAAAGCCTTGGGACGATTTATTAAATTGTTTTTAATAATGATCTTTTAAAGGACTGACTAATAAAAGTAAAATTTCTCGATTCATTTGTTTTCTAGATTACATATATAAATATTTTAAGTACTTAATTATTTTGATTTTTTGATGGTTAGTGTATTTAAACCAAATTATATTTTTAGAAGTTAAATAATAACTAAATTTAAAAATTTAAACATTAAGATAAATATATATATATAAATAAATAATATGTTTAAAATGTATAGATAAAATACCAGTGAGTCTGTGTAACAATAATATAGTAAGCTATTTTATTCGCATTAAAGTAACATAGCGAGTTGAAACTCAGTATAAACACTTACGTATTGTAGAAAACTTTTTTTAATCTTTATTTAAATAAATTATTTTTACAATGAAATGCATACTACGTTTATTAGTAGATAATAACTAACTACCTATGGGCTATGGTATAGATTACAGATATTTACTGTGGATGAGTTGTCTAAGGAACCATCTTATACTTGGTATTAAGTGGAAACGTTAAAACTGATTTTTTCACTTTCAACATTTTTTATGACTATGCATTTGGGGTGAAGGCTTAAACGAGAATTATCTTTATCCTTTTTAGCCTTATAACAAATTATTAATAACACTGTATTAAAGTCTAAAAATAATTACTTATGTTTTTGGTACTTATATTAGATAATTCATACTATTCATTAACAATTTAAAAGAAATATGTATAACCATACTTTTCTCAGGCTTATATTTATGTAGATATTCTTGATTACAAATTAAGAGAGATAAATAACGCAATTTATAATTATACTTTGAAGGAAGACTTGGATAATTTAATATTTATTTTGTGTCAACAAAATAAAAAGTGTAGAAATCTTAGTAATAAAAGCTGCATATCTACTTGAGTAGAGTAAGGTATTATAATTAATTATTATAATTCGAATATATTTTTATTAAAAAAATCATCAAACATAAAATTGTATTCGAATATGTTTTCATTTAACTCTCCACTGCCGTGAAGCCCCATTACTGAATGGATTCTTCCCCCAGATCTGCATCACTATTACCTCCATTCATCAATTACGTATGTTTATTGCATGGGAATATAATATGTTTATAGATCTAATAAAAACAAAAACGAATAAAAATTTAAATACATTTTTTATAATTATTCGGTTAATAATATACTTCCAAATTATTTAAATAATCCAAGTACAATATTCGTCGTCAATAAATTTTTAAATACTAATAAAAAATATTCAAATTATTTTAAAACATTTTGAATACAATCCAAATGATTTATTATTAGAATAATTATTTGGATACAAATTTTCCCCATTTTCCTCAAAACTCAAATAGTTTTTTAATTACAATACGATAACACAATATACATGTTAATATATTATATTATTTGACAACTAATTAATAAATATTATATTTTTAGCTATGCATGATTCATGTGTAGAATTTTTAACTCTAACACTCGTACATATTTTGTGTATCATTTATTAATCAAATATATACCAGAAAATATCCAATAGACCCAAATTGTATTTATTTATGTCAGATTGTTGAATAGGACATATGTACACAAAATATCTGTGCTGTAGTGTGTACTGTATACTAACTAGGTACTGAATTAGTAATTTTTAAGTAGTGACTATCAAATAAGTTATTTGAAATAACAATTAACGTTATAATATTATTTTGATTCATGAACTCTTATTCGAGAAAATATTACGAGTTTAATAGAAAACGTAAGTAATGTTTCCTCAAGATAAAATTGTGGTGTAATAATAAAATAATATTAGAACGCTTTAGTTATGATTTGCTGTACATTTTAATGATAAGAATTCAAGAGTATTTTTGTTGAATTTTATTTTGAGGTATTGTTTACTTCAGACTAATTTTAAAACTTGTTTTACTTAGAGTGAGAATTACGTTTATTTGAAATATAGAAATAAGCATTTGTTTGAGATTGTAAAACTTTTGACTGTAAAATTAATTGTTGTTTCTTTATAGTACTTACCTATATAGTAGGTATTATCTAATGATTTCAAATCGAAAGGAAAAATTAATTTGTATAGTTTTGATTGTTTATGGTACTCATTACACATTCAAGAAAATTCTGAAAATTACAATAATTCTATATAATCATATATATATATATATAAATAGTATGTATAAAATGTTTTTTGTATACAAAGTGTCCGTTACCCATTGGCCATTGTGATATCTCCTGAAATAATGAAGATATCATAATTATGGTCTTTTAAAAGATTTATAGGAACAAGAACTACAAATATTTTATGTTTTAATTTATTTTAATGGTTTGGTATAAAAGTTAAAAAATTAATTTTTTATTTAATTATTTAAAAAAAATCGAAGATGGTCATTTCGTAGAGTTCATTTTTCTGAAAATATTGACATTTCAACATTTTAATTTCATTAATCTCCTGATTTTTAATATTTTTTCTAATTTAAAAAAAAACTGCGAATTATTTAATACCATGTGATATCATTGTATCAAACATGTGACCTATGTGCTAGTACAGCCGGCCAACTAACCGGCCGGCTTCTCGAAACTGAAATGGGTAAATCCTCACGGGACACTGTATAGCAAAACAATATCATATACACATAATTCATGTAATTAAATATATACTTATATTTTTATATATTCAACAATCATTTTATTCTTAAGAAAACGCCATACCTGCATGACGTGTTGTCTCTGTTTTAAAAACGTAAAACATATCAAATGTGAGTTCAGATGAACTAATTTGGTATATTGTTAGATTGAATATTAGAGGGAATTAACATATAACATATTATTAACATTATCTGTAGTCTTTCGTTCTATTTATTTTATGATATTTCAATTTTTAAGTGAGTGCCGTGATGTCTATGTAAAATTATATTAAATATAAAAATACACATAACAGTCATAACTTATTTAAAAATTAAAACGAAAGTACACGGTACTTTTAACTTTTACTGATTATTTTAGTATGGAAAACTAATATTATTATAGTTAGTTTTAAAGCATTTGATCTAACCTAACAAAAACTATAACACATTATAATCGGATAATAGATACATTAAGAATTAATAAATTAATAAATATCAATCAAATTTATCTCGTTCATATGTCAAAAAGAATCTAATATGAATATAGTAAAGTACTTAGTTTATCTTATCCTATTGATAGGATGACATATGAATCCAATTTTTAAAATAATTATCAAGAAGTTTGAACGTTTAGCTATTCTTAAAATATTTAAACCGTTAATATGTTGTATTCATGACTGAAAAATAAAAAGTGAAAACTTAATATTGTGAACAGAATATTAAGTTGGATCTTAATATATCATAGTTAAACGTCTTCTTTTATACATAAAAGTGATAATGAAAGAAAATTATTATTTTATTTTTGATTGAATTTATATCTTCTAATATTATAAAACATTAATTTAAAATTTTGAATTTATAACACACTTTTATATTCATTATATTACTTACTATTATAAATAAAAAAAGTTTAAACACATTTTAATTTTTCAAAAGATCATTTATCTATAAACAAATAGAAAAAAGAACATTTTTGTGTGTTCTAAAAACTTTGGGTCATTTGAAATATAACCTGTGTATGTCGCAAAAGAGATTAATTACAAGTTGAACATAATATTGTTTGATGTTTGTACTCAGGTCAACAAACTTATAATTATAATTAATTATAATAGTGTAAGGAATCGAAGATTTGTTATAGGTGCATATAATACCATAATGGTACTTCGAGAAACAAGAATCATGTTTTCCTATAATTAAATAAACCTATCTTTTTGAAACAATATCATTATTATTTATAATTTAGATAATTTGAAATTAGCTGTATAATATATTATACTCTTTCTTTACATTAAACTTATGTTTGGAGACAATGTCTATTATCTCCATATTCACATTAATACATTATTATTATAGTTAATTGTTAAATAATATTAAATTTTGATCGTATTCAATATCATTGATATAGATATCTTTGTTTTCTTAACAGTCGATATCTTAGAGATTAGAAAATAATTAGAACTTACCATAGACAACAATTTAGAATAATCATAACAATGTACGAGTAAGATCATGTTTCATATCATTATTTAGAATAGATAAATAAAGCTTGAATATGATTTAAATTTCTTACATATAAATAAAAAATATATTTAAAATTCATAGTTTAATGATTAAATTCAAAATAACTACGAAATAAAATATAAAGTGATTCTTAAAATAATGGTATTACCTAAATTATTAATGAAAAACGAACTAATAGATTTAATTTAAATAATGCTTATTAGGTGTGTATAATAGTTATGTGTAATTTTATTTATTTTCTAAGGTAATAAATAAAATGTTCGTATAAACTTGATTTACTTATTATTTCATTAGCTTAAATAGGTAATCCATTTAAGTTTGAGTTTTGAATTATGTGTTAAATAGTTCGCAATTTTCAACTGTCATTTTTGGATTATATAGAAAAATGTTATGTGGTAAGCAAAAAGAGTCTAAAAGTTTTATGTAACTCTTTTATCGATGAGTGATTGAACACAGATGGCGATATATTGAGATGTAATTTTGAAATTTCTCTATAGTTTTTCAACAACACTGACCCTGCAACACTGCAACTTAAAAATACTTTGAGTTTATACATTTTTATATATGAATAAATGTTTATCGTTGTATGTTATGTTGTTCTACGATACATTTTATTATCATTTGTATTACCTTTAACTCTTTAAGCTTCACCAATTATTTAATATTTCAAAGTTTCCTAGTCTTCAATATTTTGAAATTGTTTGTATAAATACTTACTGGATGAAATATACTATATAGTATAGAGGATTGATTTAAATATTGAATACATAATTATAGTAAATTCTATTCATATTTATGATTATACATAGGAAGTATCAGTAATATAAAAAATGAACTAATTTACTATAATTTGTTAATATTTTAATTGTGATTAATGGTTATTTTATTGATGGTTATAAATGAATCTGGATTGCATCAATTACATTGTTATTTTATAAAATCCTTTTATTATTATTATTATTGTTTACTTGTATTATTGGTGTGTAATATTTTTAGTAATCACGACGTAATATTAATGTATAATATTAAATTTGTCCTTACATAAGCAGTTACCTACGTTGAAATAGCATTTTAAAATTAACGTAAATCAAATCATTAACTCTTTACAAGTTTACTTCATGTAAACTATTATTTAGAAATTCGATAAAAAATAAAAATATGTGTTGGTAATAAGTATTTAAAGCTGAAATTGTATAAGATAATTAATTAATACAAATAGAAATAATATATTGTATAAAGAAGCTTAAGTCCTAAATAAAATTGGTGGTTTAATACACAGTCAGTGAGTTTTAATACATATTTTGTGACAGTATATACATTTCCAAAGGTTTAAGTTTAAGTATTTACAGAACAGTATATCAATACTAAGCTTTGGAATTTGATAAATGAATGTAACACGTCACCCATTTTGATTTATTAAACACACATTATATAATTTAATTTTTATACTTATTGAATAAAGGTCAATAACAATAACTTGTTCAAGTTTTCTATTTCCTATTTCATTTTAGAGACATTTTAAAAATATCTATTTTCCATCATTCACATAACAATTAATTTGAATTAAAACTGTTTTCTCCTATAAACAGTCCACTGTTCATAACGGTAGAGCGGCCAAACAACTCATATAAAACTTGTTATCTTCTTTTGTTTGTTAATGTTATGAAAAATATAAGAAACCGACGAATTCCTGGAACTATATTGTTCATGCAAAAGTCATTATACAAGTATGTTATTGAGTGGGGGATTATTTTATTGGCAAGTAGTTCATTATTATAGTTCTTTGTAAAAAAATTCTTTCTCAGTTTTCATATCTGTAAACAGACATAAAAATATAAATAGGTATTAAACATTTATTAACAATGAGCTCTTTAAGATTATAAATATAAACTTTACGTTGTTAAAAATTCGTTTGCAAAAGTAACTTAAGTTAATCTCAAAATAATATATATACATTTATTATACATAATATAATATAGCAGTTATATTAAACGATGTTCAATCATTTAATGTACAAAAACACAATGAAATAAAGTGCATAGGTAGAGAATAAAACTATATGTATGTGTGTGTATTCACAGTAACTTTAGACTGGTTTTCACTATTATTACTAAATTAAAAGTCTTCATTTTTTTCTTGATCTCTTATTTTTCTATTGTTGAATTTATCTTAAGTTTTTTTTTTTTTTACTTAAAGTGATTTAATTTCAAATTAATCTATTAGATCTTATAAGTAAAGCGAGAGGTTTCATAAAGCTTTTTACTGGTTAACATTTGTTTGGACAGTAAATAAATACCTTAACAGATTCATTCAGTACATCTGTCATCTAAATAGATTGGAATTTTAACACACATTTACTACCTATATCATATATATATATATAAACAAACATTTTATTACTTTAGATGAAATATTTTTTTTTTTTAATTTAAGTAATAGACTAGCATTGCTTAGGATTTATTTTTATAAATGTTAAAGTTTACAACATTTACCCTAGTCAAGCCTAAATATTGTTATAGTGTTCTGCTAACATAAATTCGTCTGCTTAAAGCATTAATTATTCAAATAATGAATAAATAGTTTGTTTTTTAAAGTTTTATTAAAATAATAAGTTGAGTAGAATATTAAATAAAAATAGATAAAAACGATTTAAAACAATAATTAAAATAATGCCTACTTAAAAATAAAACCTATAACATTTTTGACATCATTTAATGATTTTATTCATCTAATGGTGAATTGTTTTGCCCTATATTATTGTGGTTATGATAATTATTATTATTTTGATAAAATAAAAACTTAAATATATTTTTAGTCAATAACTCTATGATAGATACATGTTATATGCTTATAACAATAACAATTTTATTTCTAACACATTATATAATTGCTTATATATCAGTATTTTTTTAAATTATTATTCATTATTCGGCAAGATGACTATAAAAAAAAATCATCAAGTTTAATAAAAGTAGTTTAAATAAAAATTTGTATTAGAATAGGTAAATATATAAATTCATTTTAAGTTCCGTTTTTTTTAAGATTTTGATTTCTGAAAAAATATTATATTGATGTGTTATTTATTTTCAGTCTCAAACACAAATCACTATAAAATGTGAAGTTTCGGAAAGAATATAAACTTACTTATTATTTATTTTTACAGAACGATTGGATCAGCACATTCTCGTATAATTTTACACTTAAAGAAGTGAAATATTTGTTAAAAGACAATTTTAAATTTATACGAGTAACTAAACCATTCGTTTAAAAACAATTTTAAACATAATTTAATTATAAAAATATTCAAGTTAGAAAAAGTTAGACGATTATGGACTATTGTATTGTATTAATTTTTACATCTATAAGAGAAATATTTATTTATTATTGTAATTGTATTGTTGCATTTAATATTGGTTATAGATATTTAATTCTGTACTAAACAAGCTTAAAACGTTGTTTAAAATATTAATAATTTAATATATTTTAAATTATAATAATTTTAACGAAAATCAGTACATTATATTTCGGATTCAGTTTATAGAATTTTAAGTATGCTTATATTTCAGGTGTAATACTTGAATATTATGTTGTTGAGTATTATAAAATAACTTAGAATTTAATTTTCAACAAAAAAAAATTATTTTATATACATCTCGACATAATAAAGATTAGGAATATATTTTTAACTTTATGGCTATCAATACTGCTTACTTATATTTAATCCCGGCATACTTATTTTTAAATATTTATTAAAGTTATAATTATTGTTATAGTAATAATAAATTTACATTTTGCACGGGCCATATTGTTTCCGCATGAAAATAAAAATAACAATATACAAATTGAACTATTCAGACCCCTATTCAACATTAATAATGTATTTTTCATATTTATTATACTATTTAAACAAATTAAAATATTATTTATGTTTGTAATATTAATAAATGTGCTTCTTTTGGTTTCATTCGAATCATTCGATGACTATAAATAGTTTTTAAATATCGAAATATCTAATGTGATAGTCATAACCATATTTTCTTTAGTTTTTTGATCAAACTAGGTACGTAACTCAAAGTAACAACAATGGTATGATTTATTTTTATCACAATAACTATGATTTAAATATGGTACAATGATTGTTATACTTGAATAGAATTTTGAATAGTTTGTGTTGACTGATTTATATTTCATAAAATATACATTTACTATCGATTTGAAATTCAAATTTATAACCGCATAATTTACTCTAAGTTATATTTGTGTACATATCACTTAACGACTTGGTAATATTTTTACGCCGCAATAGTTTACATAAATAATAATTGTATTTTGTACATTCATAGAAGAGAAAATGCTTTGATTTTTACATGAATGTCTTTTCTGACGGGAAAATGAATTTAATAGGTATTTTTGGGGATCAAAAGTAAAAAATTAAGAGTAATTATCAAAAGAAAAAGGGAAAAACAAAAAAAAAAACAATTAATGCAGAATAGGAATTTTTACGCAAAATTCGTTTTTTGTCTAATTTAAAATATTAAATTTTTGTAGATATTAAAAATTTTTAAATTAACATTTTTTATATGATTATGGTATCATTTTTGTTTTATTTAAAGTTTTTCTTTCTTTTTCTAGGTTATAAAGTTTGAAAATGTAATAGAAGGTTCCTTATGAATTTTTATTATAACCATTCAAAAAAATTAATTAATAAAGATACTTGCATGATTCTTTTTTGATCCAAAAAATTAATAACAAAAATAAAAAATTATATAAATACACTGTATCATAATTTATAATATATGAAAAGTTTTTTATCAAAGATTAAATCAATCTATCGTAATACTAATAGTTCAAATAAATAACTATGATTGCAGTATCATAAAAATATATACTTAATATAGATTGACAAACCGTCTCTGCCAAGAATCGTTTTTCGTATACAAAGATATAAATTTAAATGTAATACATACATTAAAGTGACCCACTCGACGCGTACGGTATAGGCGTATAACAGAGCGATATTCTATGTCCACTTCTTTTAAATACCTATAATAAATGGTTAACTTACTTTTAAGTTAGGAATCAAAAAGCAGGGAATACAAAAAAAAAATTATAAATAATATTTGAATGATATTGTTAAAAAATAGCTTTATTCATACTATAATATACTATTTATAATTTTCTCATAAAATAATGATTAAATATTATGTTCAAAGACGATTGATTGGTACAATCTGCAAATGACCAATATTAAATTAACTTGTTTTATTTTCTTTGTTTACTTCTATTCTAGTGTCCATATTGAAAAACTTATAATATATAGACTGAATTACTGATAACATTTTTATAATATTATTAAAATTAAAATAAATAAAACGAAATATTAGTATATTTTTTAGTTATTGTTCTTTAAATATTTAAAAATAACAATTTTAATCAATTTTATTTTTCAGAATTGGTGTAGTGGTTTGGCCCAAAGGCATTAACCACTATGGCATTACAATGGGTGTTATTACTGGTGTTAGTAACCACTTTAATAGCAGCCGAAAAGGGTTCATACGACGAAACTGGCAATGACTTGCTAAGATGGTTGGATAATAGTGGAAGAGGTTTTGGTACATGGAGATCTCCTCAAGAAGATGATGATGAAGAATTAGAATACCCGGCGAATATATTTAAAAATGGTGAGGATTAATATTAATTATTATATAATTATAATTATAATATTTTAAATTTTTAATATTTGCCCAAAAAGTAATATTCTGCAATAAGTTACATCAAAAATTATTATCCAAACATCTCGTATGTGATTATTCATACATTGTCAATCAAAATTTGATCAAAATCTTATATATTAGGCTAAAAACAATAGTAACCTAACTGTACGACGCACGTACACGTTATTGTTTGTTCTCTAGAATTTTGAGTCGACATGTTTAATTTAATACATCGAATTTAATTTAAATTTTTGGTAACTAATTGACAAGTTTTTAAAACAAAGTTTACCAATCATAAGTATTATTAACTATAAATTATGTGTAAGTATATGATATAATATTTTAATTAATCTTTTACCGAACTACCGAAGACATCGGCGTATACGGTAATCTTTGGAATCACAACTATTGGGCAATGTGCTATACCAATGAATTGAACTTCTAAAGCACTAATTATTTTATAAATATTTATAGGTATGTCATAATTATAAATATTAATAATAAAAATACTAATAATCAAAAATAATTAGAATAGGTACCACAAGTATAAGCTTAATATTATAAACGCATAGTACAATAATTATGGTACCTATTACATCACTTAATTCCTTAAACTTAAAATATTTCATCATTTCCTCAATTACATAAAAATAAAAATTGTTCTCCTAAAAAACCATTTTGAAATACTTGAGCTAATTTATTGAAAACAAAAAATAGTTAATTCCATAGCCGAAAAATTTAGGATGTGATCAATGACCTAGAATTAATTCCCGTCTATCTTCAATAGAGATGCGAAAGATTTTTCCGGTGTGTATAGGGTACAGAATTAATTAAGCATCAATAATTTCTAATGTAAACCAACTGCTGACTATATTATAAAATTAAAACATTGAACTCTGAATTACTCAAAATACATATCGATTGTTTAAATTTAGTTTGAGACCTCCCAATTTAAAGGGGATAAACTAACTCGTAAACTCGTTATTTTTAATCATAGCCGTCATCCGTCTATGTCCATACATAAAAATAAAATTTAACTTAAACTGCGTCGTTTTGTCAAAAAAATCACACAAATCGTCTAATAAAGTTTAATTTCCGCATTTTTGTTAACCGTTAGGATCATTTGAAAGACATTTTTAATGCACAACTAACAAAATCAAAATGTGGTGATGATCACCATTCGCTACACAGCTATAAAATATCTAAATTCATGCCAATAATCACTGAGATAATATTGGGCATTCTGTTCCGGAGACCCCTTTTGTGAACTACAAGAAATACTTCGTGTAGTTTAAAGTTTTCTAGAACTATAAGAAATTTAACTTAAATAATCATAATTTACCTTTTAACTGTTAGATGATTATCTTTATTTATTTATTATTACAAACAATTAAAAGGTACCTATTATATTAATATATCATATATTTTTAAATTACACGCATATTTAGCATAATATTATTCAAAAATATGCTGTATTATTATTAATTTAACCGTATAAAAGTTATACAGGATACTAAATATAATATGGAATGTGTTACGTAATCATAATATAATAAAAACAATAAAAAAATCAATTTGTGTATAATCTAGAACCTAAGTAAAAACAAATTCCACAAATAGTAAAAATATTTACTATTTTATTTTTGAATATGAATACATCTTTATGCAACATCGGATTATTCGTTTTTTCTTTTAAAACTTATAAACATAAAACTAATATATTTACTGATATTTCTTTTCATCATCTGCTTTAGCTACATCTTATTTTATAATGGAAAAAAAAAGAATTAAAAAAAAAACCCCGAAAATATACTTATTCTCTTTCACTGGCATAACCTTATACTCTCAATATAATATTATAATGTATACGTATCGTTTATCATAGAATTATAATATTATATATAAATAAATTATAATAATTTCATACTGTGTACATTTAATGTTTTATGCAATTTTTAAGACTTATTCAAATCGTTTATATAATATGTATAGTTATACTTCTATAAGGACTTTCTTTTTTTTTCCCACGCGATAACCGTTTTTAATCTTAACTCTCTTTTCAATGCTTTTCTTTTGAAAAAAAAAGTATTTTTAGATTCTGAACAGGTTGGGGAAAGCATTCGTTTTAAAATGGTGTCTTTATTTTATCGATGCATTGTACGAATTTTTATTTTGTATTACGCTTTAAAGTTTCGAGTATCTTCTGTGAAATATATTAATATTGTGAATTACGCCTATTTTATCTTAAATTGTAAGTAGCTCAACTAGACAAACACGGCTCTATAATGGTTTTTTTTTAAACTATATTTTAAATTTTCTTATAAGATTGTTTTATTTGCATATTTAATATTATAATTTATTTATTATTATTTTTTTTTTAAATTGAAATATTAATTGTTAACTATAAGGAATATAATCTACTAGGTACTTAAAACTAAAACATTAAAATACCAAAAAGTACGATAAAGGACATAATACGAGTATTACAATATGCTAAATAAAATGTAAAATATTTTACATGATTAGCCTATGGACTCTTGATAGTTATAATGTCTAATTATTGGTATTACATTAGTTATTTAGGAGTATATGCATATTATAATATTTATATTAAGTATAATGCATCATTATTTGTTTTAATAGTAAAATAATGTTTATTAATATACTTGTAATATCGTGATGACAAAATCAATGGCTGTTGTGTCGTATTTATATAAATAAAAATTATACACAAAAAATGCAACTAATTAATGAAGTCAACAAATGTAAATTATTTTACAGAAAACAGAAAACGAGCACTGTCCTTTTTGACACATTGGAGACCATGGAATCAGTTGAGTGGTAACGGCAGACATGTGATTCGATCGCCGTTCAGTTCGTTTTTCCCGGATACGGAAGTGCCATCAAAGGGTAATAGGCCAGTAGGACAACCACTTAGATGGGGACGGCGTAGACGTCGATAAGTCTTTACATATTTTTAACCGACAATAAAAATGTTTAATCAAAATATACAATTTATATACATTTTTCTTTGTTCGATGTATTAATGTGGTTTTGTTATGATTTTATTCTCTAAATATGACTGCAAAATAAAAATTTTCATTTTCTGGATATTATAGATTACCTACATTAAAAAACCTATATTTTAAACTTTCGGAATAACTTCTGTTGTAAATGTTTAGTAATATATTATAATAATTATTGATGGCTTTAAAAATGAATTGAAATTTTTTTCATGGACGATTGAAAAATGTTTAGACTTTTAATTATTTAAGGAAAAAAAAATAGTGACTTTGAATGAATGTAGAGATAAAAGACATTTTATTTATCCTATTATATTCTAGCTATAACAAAGGTTCGTATTTAAATAATATAAATTTGCAGATTTGTTTAGAAATACCTTTATTTTATTAAAATATACCAATATAAGTAAGATAACAAATACATAATGCTTATATAATATATATAATATATATTGTGGTAAACAGCATATGTACCTATTTGTGGTATCAGTTGTAATTTATATTATGAGTTATATAAAATAATTAAATACAACATATACAAATAATTTAAACGTAAAATCATTATTTAAATATGTTTGTACATCCAAAGAATTTGGAATTACATTTACTTACATTTTAATAGTTACCAAATTTTTTATATAACGTATCACTCGCGTTTATTACAGGTCGGTCACATACAACTTATGATTAAAATATAGAACTGATTTAAATGATGTAATTTATTTTTGTATCGAAATGATAATAGAGTAAAAATGTATTAAAAATTGATGATTCTAAATTATCTATGCTGTGTAACAATTACGGCTTAATTTTGTACTTTCCGTGATTCGGGATTACAATAATTAATAATAATTTACACGAAATATACGATTATATTAGATCAAACACAAATATCAATAAATAAAAAAAAAAATAAATTTATTTTCTGCTATCTTGCAATCTTTCGCGTAAGTATTAATAGTAGTACGCGCGCCATATTTTAAACAAATATAATTCAAAACAAATATGAAAAATAAACTTAGGTCGAAATAGTAATCATATATATGTATACATTACGTATTCATGAACATAAGCTTATATTAATATAATATGTTATAAAAAAACGTGAATATTGTGTATTATGATGGGTTTTATTTTACATTCAAGTATTATTCTTTCAATTATTGGTGATTGTTTTATCGACTGTTTTATGGTTCATTGGTCAGGCTACCACGATGATCGTCTTACACGAATACAATTGACACAATAATATTATAATAATACATAATGCATAATACATATTGTAAGACTAATGGAGAATAACAGCTGGATATTAATTTGTAGAAGGTCAACCTAGTTTTTGTAATAATAAGTAAATATATTTTAAGGGTTGATTGAAAAACTAGAATAAATCAATTATTTTGATTATATATATATATATATATATATATATATGTGTGTGTGTGTGTGTGTGTGTATATGAATTGGATTCCTATCCAGTTCCGCAATTACAATTTTGAGGTAAGTACTGCTGTAAAAATATTTTTTTTCTCGCTTGCCTCATCGATTTAGGTACAAATATAGTGTAAGTATAATCTTCAAGTTGCACCCCCCTCTAAATATTAGTAAAAGACAATATTAATAATTTTTTATAATTATATTCTGTGTACAGAGTATTTAACGCAGCTAAAAAGACGTATGAAAATTTTAAGTTCGTTAGAATTGAAAAAAAAAACTGCATTAAGTAAATGTAAAATATTATAAAATTGAAAGTATTTATAATTATATTAACTATAGACATTTTTTCCGTAATCGTTTTGATCAATATGATATTATGTTAGTTGTTACAAAAAAATAAATAGTATTTAAGTACCTATTTATCAGTTATTATATACATCTGTTATGAGTTCATATAAAAATTGACTGCTTAAACAATAATCGTAAAAAACGCTATATGAATTTTCAGAGTTTCTACCTATTTAATAATAATCGATAATGTTACAGGAATAATTGTCAAACACTATTTTATTTTAAATGGTATGCAATTCGTTAGAAACGCCATAATTAAACATCATTATGTGTTACGTATAAATTATAAAAAATAAAAAACGTTTACGATCAATCTAAGTAATCGACGAGAAAAAAAACAAAATGCAAGACCCTATAATATATAGTTGAGGCGGAATGACGACTACTACATCAAACTAAATACCAGAGGTTTTTTAAGGGAAATATAAATATGTGATTTATATTATTATTATCGCACATTGTCAACCGTTCTGGCATTTATTTTCACTGAAAAGTGTTAGGCACAACAATGAGGTTTAATCATTTGTTTTCGATTTGATATTGATATAGGGTCACTGTGCGCGGGCAAGTTGTGGATCGTGGTTTTTGAAAATCGTAAAATCGTTTACAGACATCTCGATCCTACAAAATCGAAAATAAAAAGTATGCGAAACCATCATACGGTATAACTGGTACCACGTGTGTACGAAGGAACGTCGTTTGTGTATAAATCGATGTCCAGTACTACCGCATCGCTTATCGTGTTTTATCCTTTATTTTCAATTTAAATTTAGTGTGGAACGTAGAAATTTAATGAGCTATATATACACTAATATGCGCCAACCGTATAGTTCACATATTATTATTATGACGTTTAACCTTTAACCGCAGTAGGGGTATACCGTGGTAGTATACAGAAACATAGGTTTTTTAATTCATAAAAAATTATTTAAAACGAAGAACTGAACATAAGACTTGACTAACTAATAACTGATGAGTGATGATAGATACCTATGAGGCCGTTTTACCTTAACCGCGGGGCTCGAAAATATACGTTGCAGACTCGTTCCGCTGGAATTTCGCCGCTGTTCTCGCTACAACGACATGAATACCGCATTGAATGCTCGTGGACGAAGCATCACTACCGAGCAAAAATGATTCAATCAAAAATCAAACAGCTTGACTGACGCGGATAATATGCCGGTGAACAGTGCATTTCTCATACTCACTGTCAACCGATTGAAATTATTGCGGTTTCTCGTTTACCGTATACAATGTGAATCATGAACTAAGATTAATAAATCTTAGTTCACGATGTGAATCTATACACCAGCCGATCTTACGTTGCTGGCGACAATGTTTTCCTGAGGTGTTGTTAGTGAACTATTTCATCCTCAAATTATTCACGTGATGTAGGATACTAACGTTGTAACACGCTTGCTTATTGTTTTAAATAACAAATTGTAAATATCTTAAAATAATAATAAAAAAAAAAAGATTCCTATACGACTGATCTACGGAAAACATTATAATCATCTGAATACCTAGAAGTGGGCCCAAATCCAACATTTTTATATCTACTTACGAAAAATTCCCCACACAAGTTTTGATTATGATAAATATAATAATTTATTGAGAACTTAGGTAATACAAGTGAACGGTCCTTTTTTTGCACGAGAAGGATAAAAACGTATAAATACTTTTACACAAGATAGAATCAGTTTATCTATTTTTAATATTATGGCCCTTTAGCCTCTATTATTTCAAAATCATAAATTAACACTGAATCAAATCAGTCGTAATAATTCGGCCGCCGCCGTCGCCATGGCATCCAGTTAACGTTTGAAATATTTACATTCAGTACCGAATCGTGTATTTTATCAAGGGTATTGATGCCGTCCGCCGTTATTATTGCATATTATAATATTATTATCGTCATTTCCATCGCTCACAGCAATCGGGCAACATCGATTCATCGTTTGAAATTGACTATTAGTCATCAAAGATACTCTGCGGTATAGGCTCCATCATATAACCAACTGATCAATAGCGAATACAAAGTTGGATTTTTAGGTCAAATCCTCTATATCGTGGCCTTTTTTCTTTCATTTTGTAAAATGCTACGTTTTATAATATGATACTAACACGTCATATTCCAATAATTACTGCCAAATAAGTCGTTGATGAATTGGCAAAAAGCAAAAAAAAAATTATTGATGGACAACGATATTGATAATACGATACGATATCGATGTCGTAACACATTTTCGACACCGATATCGTTCTATAATAAATTGTATGAAATATCGTGTATATCAAATTTAATAATTTTTTTTTAGAAATACATTTTATTTTTAAATTCTAAGCTTTAGTAAATTGTATTGTGTGTGCTGTGTAATAAACCATTAACTAATAACTAATAAGTAATAATATTTATCAGCTGATAAAAATTTGTACACGTGTCCCCGGAAAATGTGAATTATTATATTATTTATATTTAATTTTACATTTCTACATTAGTATTATATTTGTTATAGCTTATGTTATTTGTATCGATAAGCATTAGGTAGTAGGTACTAGGTTTAGGTAGTATGTTATTGTTAATTTATACTTTTTTTTACAGTGTAATTTGAGTCATCGACAGTTCCGTAGCTAAGGGGCTCAAGCCCCCCCCCCCCGCAATGTCAGACACGAAAATAATTTTATTAATTTAATTACAGTTTGTGGTGATAAAGCACCGCCGCTCTTATCACATTTATTTGATCTTGATTTGATAATATGTATAATTATATGAATTATATTGTCAGAAATACAGTGCAAACTTAATCTGTTGTCATAATTGGCCTTCAAAAATAAATCCCCCAACGAAAAAAATCCTGGTTACGGCAATTGGTCGTCGATGTGTGACATAAACGTGTAAAATTACAGGGATGAATGAATTAAAATTTTTGACTCTACCTGTAGCTAGGAGTGATATATTTGGAATTTTAATTTTAAATATTTATTTTATTTTAATAGTCATAAGTTAAGACCTAACAAGATTTACTATAATATTTATTTCATTATCTGAATGTAATTTCTTATTAGTTATCAACCAATGTTTAATTAATAATTATAATAAGTAATAAATAATAAGGAAGTACGTATGATAAAATTTTACGATTTTGGTGTACCAGTAATAAATATCAAGTACTACATTTTATTAATAAATTTATAAAAAAATAATTCGATACGATATCGATATCGAACAAATTACGATATCGCGATACAATATCGGAAAAATCGGAACGATATCGATACACAATATTATATCGTTGCCCAACACTAAAAAAAAATCATTTTAATATAAAATTTTTAAATGATAATATGTATCAAATATGTATATTGTACGAGTACGTTTTATTACGATCTATAGGTAATACTTACACAACTTTCATAAACACAGGTATAACGAGGTCTTCAAATTTTCGGGGGACCCGAGTTTTGCCTTTTTTTTTTTTACCCATAGGATAGGTTTTTTTCCCCACTGATCTAGAATATTAGGTTCAGTTCCACTTGAACAAATATAATAGGTATTACCTACCTATTGTATGAGAATAATAATAATCGTGTCAAAAACGTTGTTGCATTAATTGTCTTGACCGAGACTCAGTACTAGATAAGAGTAGGCGTAATGTGTTTAATTAGCAACCCGAACTGAATTTACTCAGTCTGAGACCTGAGTATTGGTCGCTAGACATAGACTGCTGTGTACTCGTACGTATGATCGAAATGGGTAAACACACGACCGTACAAAACACCGAGAGTATACAACTTTATCGGATATCCGGATGTAGTTTGTTTTAACACGTTGTCATTATTTAATGCGTCTAAGTTTACATGCATGTATAATGCATATGGGTCAAGTATATATATATTTTCAAAACGTTAATTCGTTTACATAATGTCATTACACGTTTACGTTTACGTTTTTGTCGTACATTTATACACAGCAACAGTCGGTGATCGCGTTTTTTTCTACAAACCTTTTACACGAATTCTATTCGTTGTGGCTTTTTCCTAGTAGACGATGTCTATTCTAATTATATTTTTGGTATACTATTAACGACTTGTATTTGTTACAAAAATTGAACCCACAATGATAAATCTAACTTTGCTGCATTTAAGGTTCTATGCATAATAATATAATATGAATACATGACCTTTATTGTGTTATATGATTTATCTTGATTCGAGACATCCCATAGTTGATTTTGTAAATTATCTGTTTTAGCCAATTAAAATTTATCTTGTTATATTTAAATTATAATTAATGACTACCACGCGATTTTCAGATTTAAATAATTTTTAGTTACGTAGGTACCTACTATATTATTGTCAAAAATAATTCCTCTCCGACCCTTCTGTAATTTCATATTTTAACAAAACGTAATTGATGAAGCTTGCAAATTTAATCAAAAAAGGTATACAATTAATTTTACAGACATCGTAAGGAAATATGACTATTTTTTTAGTAGGCAGCTCGAGTGATACTAACTATGCAGTATATACTATATAATATTACTATACCACATCATTTATGAGATGATTAATTTTAGTTTCTTACTATATTATTCATGTAAAATAAGCGACTATAAGTGATCTAGTGAATTAAGAATGATTTAAATATTATTACATTGATTATGATTAATTGTTTTTTTTTTCACACAGTATAAATTGTGGGTAAATAAATAACTATAAACGAATATAAAACAACTGAATTGAATAATTTTGATGAATTGGTTACAAGTCGATTAATATTCAATTTACATTATAGGTAATGTTATGGTGTTTAAATAACAATTATAGATATTTATTTTGATAATTATTTATGTTAAAAAAAAAATATATTAAAATGACTGAAATCCAATGGATGTAAAACAAAATATACACAATTATTTCAAATTAAGTCGTATAAATTCATAATGTTTGTATTATGAAATCACAAGCTTTATTTACATTTTAAATTTGATGGTAAAGAGTTAATAATAAATACAATATTTCTACATATGTTTCATTGTTAATTATAAAAACTCATTAAATAAAAAGTATCTGTAGCTTAATAAAATTAAAAAATAATAACAAGTTAATAGATTTACAAGCATTACATCACTAGTACTACAGTGAAAATAAGTGACGATATCATTACCTATTCCAGATTCTTGCAGAGCTATTTCTGTTTTTTTTTTTTTAACTATTTAAAAACAATTGAAATACTATGAGTCAGAAAAGTCAGTCAGAAAAACCATCAAACATTTTAAAATAGTGCATAGTCGTTATAAAAAAATTACCTCAAAATTATTATTAGTGATTCATTTCCAATAATTATCGATGTAATAAAAAAATATGCAATAATATGGTATAATAAAATAAAATATAAATATTCAATATAAAAATAATAATAAGACATTCTTTAAAAAGTATTTAAAATACATCAAAAGAAATATAAAATATCTTCGACTATAGAATAGGTTCATACTACATAACTATTAGTCCGTTAATTTTACGTTTTTAGCCTAACATTGGATAAATAGCTTTTTTATTGCTCGAATGTTGGAAAACACGAAGGTGATTCCGGAGATGAAAATGTCTGAGTAATATATCACAGAACGTATTATTTTTATACGGTGTATATTTTCTTACTGAATTTACAACACATTATAATACTGCTACAACGCTACAAACTGCATTCACTTTTTACTTATAATGTTATATTTTAGTGTTCATAAAATGTTTGCTATTTATTAGACGAATGTTCCGTAAAGTAACACATCATTTGTATAACAAGTAGATAGCTACTTTATAAGATGCCCAACATATCTTAACGGAGATATTAAACTCATAACGGTAAGACGTATCTTCACTTTAAAATTTAAAATTTTCACTTATACAGTAACACAATTACATTTAATTAAAATAAATATATAATAACAAACATAATTTTTCTATTATTTAATATACAATAAATAAATAAATTATGCATATAATTATAACTCTTTCGATCGATATTCAAGAGTAGATGATATAATTTTATTATTCATTTAATTATATATGAAAAACTGTTGTACAATGGCGTTTACAGTGGGTAGTGGCCATTTGACAAGTAGGAGCAACACTTAATCAATTAATTAATTCATATAAAATATAATTTTAATATGTTTTCAAATTTTAATCGAATAAATAATTTAAGACGTTATATGTGCGGTACATACTGTTTTAAGAGTAGATTCTTGTGATTTCGGACTCATGTTAATTATACGAGTATAATATATAAACGCAAAAAATATACACCATATCATGCAAAAGGTATCCAAAAAGGTTGACGAGTGGATACCGTTCTGCTGTACATCAGGTGTCAAATTGGTCATCAGTACTACAGGTGTGTGTTAAATTTGAATTCAATGATATATCACTGTAGACGAAAAACGATTCTGAGCGGAGACGGTCTGTCAGCCTATATCACTATAAGTATATTATATTTCATGACATGTTTTTTTGATATAACTATTAAAGTTATTTATTTTACATTTAGTATTACGGTTGTTTGATTTATTTTCTCTCCCCAAAATAAAATGGAATTTATTATAATATTAGATGTATTTAATTATTACAATAACGCATGTTTATACCATTTAATGTCATTTTTATTAACTTTTAATTCAATAACATTTATTTATATAAATACCTAGAGACAGTTAAAATAAATTCATAGTTTAGAATTATAATATTATTTTAAAAGGAATAAAAATGTCATGATTATTTAATCTGTACATTTATTTAAATTCAATATGTACCCATAATTATAATATAATATTATTTAAAACCATGTAGTTATTACTTATTTCGTAGACAGTTTATACTGTCGTCTGTTACACATACACGAAATTATTTTATTAAAATTCCATCGTATAAATATGTTTTTTATAGGCTATACATTTTTCTGAGTGATTTTTTCATAACTTTATCGTCATGAATTATAATGAAATGTTTTTGAATCAATGACACTTATTCCTAAATTAAGTTCAGTATCTTATCTTCATTGGGTTAAATAAGTTTAAGTCGTTTTTTATTTGGTGGTTTATTCTATCTAAAACTTTTCCGAATCATAACTAATCTCTATAATTTTATCCCGACAAAATAAAATTAAAAACTAATAGACTAGGTTAAAGGTTTTAGATTTAAGCTTTGAACTAATTAACACCCGTATTTTATAGATACGACCTATATTAACACGAATAATAACGATTAATGGTTATGAGGAGTCAAACGTTTGTTTACATTTTTTATTCCAGCGTTTGAAGAACACTCAAATACAATATCCACTACCCGAAACCAGAAACTCGAATAATCGATCCAGATGTAAAGCATGCTTTAATTTTTTTTTTCCAACTCATTCCAGCGGTACGTTAAATATTTCAACGTTATAAATCGATTTAACCATGTAAACATATGCATTAGTAATATGCAGAAAGTGAAGCTGAGAACTGGGGAAAATGTTTCCCTGTAACATCTACAATGTATACATTATAAAAGTGTTTTTTTTTTTTTTTAATTTTAAAATTTACCAAAAAAAAGTATAATAAAATGCCAATGTCTAATAAGAAATTCTTCTTATTAGTTGTCTGAACTGTCACCAAATTAAAAAGCCGAATCAGTATTACATTCTTATGTATCTTATTGTTAGTTTTAAACATTCTTTCTATAGCTTCTTGGTAATAGAAATTATAAAAAACTACCTATTGTCAGTTTCTTATTTTGAGATCAAACCCATCTTTTGAGCTTCAAAATACCTTTATTAGACGAGTGGTTCCAATATTTTACCATTTGGATTTTATTCTGCGACTAAATCAAATCTAAAATCTTTACTTTATGGTTAGGAATATGTTATTGAATTAATTAATTTATTTATTAGTTCAAAGCGCAGGTTTTTGTATATAATATTATTGAAATTACATGTAAATAACTTGTATAGTATTAATATTATAATATATCTAAGATAAAATCGTGTAGTATAAAATAACACAAGTGCCAATGAACGATACGTCAATATCACATATTATTATATTAGTGATGTCAAAATAAACATATGCATTAAAAAATAAGTGTTATATGGTAACTAAGTAGGTATAACGTATTTTATAGTGATGGTCGAACTCGATCGGCATGAAAAAAATTCGAACCGTACTATTATGCATCTTTTACTGTTCGAAAATTGGACTTGAAAATATTTGTCGAACCAGACTTACAGTCGAGGATAGTTCAAAGACCAAATATTTGTACAATTTTTCAAGTTATTTAAGAAAATAAAAATTGATAATTATTATTTAGAAATAATTAGACTATTGGCGATAGAAAGTTATAAGCTGTAATGGTCACGCTATGACCTATCATTTATAATAATAATGTTATTTTTCTTAAAAGTTACAATGTAGAATAGGTTAAAATACAATAGTAATTATTAATTATGGTTAATTTAATTTGTATGTAGGTACAATGTACATGATAAAAAGTATCGAGTTCGAGTTCGACTTAAAATGATTCTAGGTTCGGTTCAGTTCAGTTCGGTAGAAAATATGAAGGTTCGGTTTGGTTCGAGTTCGAAAAAATAATTTCAAGCTCGATTCGATTTAAAAAATCATGGTTCGACCCATCACTAGTATTTTAGAAAAATGTCAGATTTCCACGTGTTTCAATAATTATGAGTGAATAGTAATTAGTAACTAGTAAAAAAAAAAAGTCCAGTAATGGTTCTCACTTAAAAGATAAGTAGGTATATGATATTATTATCGGTAATTTTTACACGTTTCGTTGAAAGTGTTTACATTTAGATGTATCGTAATATTATGAAAAATATGTATATAGTTTATAATATTAATACGATAATGATGAATATAACACGATAAATTGTCACAGTAATACTGTTATACATATTTTGCTGTTGTATTTTTCTGCTCGAACAAAGGATCAAATTTTCGCGTGAACGTTGTTGCACATTTTACACAATACATTTGTGTAGTCTTTAACCAAATGGCATTGCAAGATGTTTAATTACGATAGCGATGAGTAATTGAGCAAAACAGTTAGTGCAGTTTTATTGAATTATTATTCAAAACATATTATATCAAGTAGGTATTTATATGTTTCTAGTTTGGTTTGAAATTTCACGTTTACCACTTACATTCAATACATACAGGTATAATATAAAAATGCCCTCTCACCTACTAATCAGGGTACTATTACCACTAGAAACGTGTTACTCTCTATAGGTGCATACATTTGAATATATAGTCATTAGCATGTTCCATATACCCGCAAACAATTGTCCATCGATTCACGATTGGTATCAGTTTTAAACTTTAAGGTTAACTTGTAAAAGGCGAATATAACTAATTATATAAGTCATAATTAAAATATGGAATTGATTGGTATTTAAGTAGTTATACATCACCAGATTTTGAAAAAGTCTCGAAAATTCACAAAAATTCGAGATGTTAAATAGTCAAATATGCCAAAGTCAATATATTATTATAAAACATGATGGTGATTTAGCTTTATGTACGATAATATTTTATATTATCAAATTCGCTCAGAATTGATTTTCCGTACAATAATTTATCGTTCATTGACTAGTTATCAGGTTCGTTTTTTTCCAACTATTTTAATTATTCTGTTGATTTCTATTATAGCCCTAAATTGTACTTTGTTCAACAATTTAATAGAGTTATTCATAATTTAATATACAAAATGTTTACATAATGTCTATAAGGAATTTTCATCAACTTGGTGCATTACAATTTAAATTATAAATTTAAACAAATATTTGATTAATAAATATTATTTAATTATTTTATAATAATATATTTTTTATACTTCATTGAGAACTTAAATTAAGTATTAAAAACTGTAAGAAATAATTATATTTTATTTGTTTGCTAAATAGATTATTATGATTATTAACTAAAATAATTTATTCGTTGTTAATCGTATACATAATTTATATTTATTTCATTTTATTAAAAAAAATAATACGCAGTAAACATGAATTATATATATATTATCGTTTATTAATTTTACGTTATTTTATAATTCTTATTCCATTTTAATAAATGTATATTAGAATAATACATTTCACTAATTATCTAAATTTTAAATTCTAGTATTTTTTTTATTTAGTAAAAAATATTTTTTTAAATAAAGATCTTATTGTTATTTAACAAGGTAGGTTTGGTTAGGCAGTAAAAACAAAATTTTACCACCTTAACAGCATTTTTTTTTTTTTTTTAAAGAAATTTCTATTTTTTTATTTGGTTAACACCACATTATAATATGACGTGTGCCCATAAAATAAATAAATAATTTAAGAATAGTTGTAATAATAATTAAGAAAAATCCAATTAAATACCGGTATTATAACTTAACAAGACTCACAATTTGACCATTTTATTATTAAATATGTACATAACACTAATGAGTAATAAGGACACAATACATGTAATATGCTAATAATGTACCTATGTAAAAAATAATGTGTTTATTAAGACAAATTACAACTAAGCGTATCGCTTTTGACGTGTTAATTGATAAAACTATGTATTCATTTATGTATAATCAATTTTGTGTTTCTGACTAAATTTTGATTGAAAAGTTCACCGACCAACGAATTAAGTTCATTGGTACAGATTGTTCTGATCAGTTTATCTAATCAATCTCGTTAATGTACCGGTCGCCAGCCCACCCTGTTCGCATTTAATCGAGCCGTATGTAAAATTCATTATCAATACTATAAACAGATATACAAATTAATTACTGGATCAGTGATTACTAAAATGTTTTCTGGCGATTAGCATTCATTCATAATATTTATAAGTTTATAATATTACAATATCACGTTTCAATTGGTAGTTTAAAATATACATTTGTTTAAAGGATATAATTAAGTATTCACATTTAACGTTTCCAAATTAAATTTACCTTAAATTATATACATGAAAAGTAAAATATTCAAAACATTTTTTGGGGGTCCATTTCTGTGGTGGTATTATATTCATTGTTCATACAAACTATAAAGTACATTTAGTAGAAACAAAAACTTATTATTTATAATATCTTATTATTTTACTCAATTAAGCGATTAGATTTATTATTAATTAGATACTTAATCTGAGGGAACAAATGAACAAATACTTTTTAAACATGAAATCTAAATCATACGTTTTGTCGAATAAAAGCAAATGTACTATTTTTTTTTTTAAATAATATAAATTTCGATACAATACGGACGTTACGAAACTTTTTACAAATAGTATTTAATTAATGATGTAAATTTGCAAAAACGTATAATACTGATTTTAAATAATTTAATGCAAATGATATTTATATATTTAGTTAAAAATTCCTTGATTGCTTTAGTAACTTTCAAACTACTGATATATTTTTTTTTAATTTATGTTTTAATACAACGTACATCTATGATTAGACATAATTGATGACTCGACATAGTGTGACTGTAAATTTAATATTTTATTAATAATTAATATTACAGATTTACATATTATGCACAGATAATCATTTTAAGATTAAAGTTTGTTTGATTTATACCTAGTAAAACTATACGTTTTATAAACAATGTAATATTTATTATAATAATTAATATTATCTTCCTGCATAATAAAATATTTTGATTGTTTACTAAAATTTGTAAATATTTTCATCAACGTTAAATCTAAATAAATCTTAAACGCGTGTTTAAACGTGCAGATCAAAAAATGTGTAGGTGATCGTCGTCCATATATAATTTTAACCTTATGCTCTACCAGCTATCTAGTGCATATATTTTCCATACAAATATAATATGATATTAACTTTGATCGATAATGTGACATATTATCTTTTATAATTTTTTATTGTTAATTATTCAAAATTAACCGTAGTCCACTCCTCTCATCAAACATCATTAATCAATGTTTTATTTTGTATTCATTACGTTTTTGTTTTATCGTGTTAAGATAATATTTAAGAAAAACGAAGTCTGTAGCATGGTTATAATTATTATAATCCCGGTCCCGGAAACAATAAAACATGTAAGTATTCATAAGTATTGTATCGTAAGTTAATGTTTTAATCGCTCTGGGATATATAATCCCTAATCAGTAATAATATTGTTCGATGTAGATCAAAAATCTATACGTTTATGTATTATAAAATTATACACTTGTGCACTGCAATAAATTGTCCTACTTTCTGTTTTGTTATAGTACTTCCGCGGAAGCATAGATGTGCCCCGATCTTACTAGCAGAGGGGTTAAAATTTTTAGTAACACCATCCGTGGCCAATTAGTAATTACTATTGTATTTTCAAAAACAAATTTAAGTAATAAATTAATAATGACAAAAAAAACTATACGGTTAACTAACGATTAAAACTTATCACTTTATAAGGATTAAATCTATAATAATTCAAAATTCTTTACACTTCATTAAATATAGGTCCAATGACTGAATTTGGTAATATATATGTCAGATTAATGTAATTACGATTTAACATTGTATGTTATACAACTAATATGATTATTATACGAATAAAGTCAAACAATATTAATCGTGGAAAATAATTGAATTTTGAATCATGGAGCGTGGATTATAGTTTCACTAACTAAATGTTTTCATAGTGAAATTGAATTTATTTGGACATCAATACAACATCATATCGATCTTTTAGTATCGACAAATTCAATGAACGTAAATATAATAATACGTATTGATATGTTTTATCATTGTTTTGAATCATAGACTCTTATCATCGCTTAATATAATGTACAGTTTTTCGATCGAATACTATTCTGGAAACCACTGATGCTCGAGTCGCTACCGCCGCCGTCGCCACTGATTACAAATCCGTATATACATTTTTGTATCATACGATGGTGCAATATAATATACATATATCAATATTCGTTTTCAATTTTCGTCCGACGAGCGAACCAGTCCGCCGCGCGGTCGATTCACGTTCGACACGACACGACGAAGGGACGTCGACGGACTAGTCGTATTGTCGCCGCTACTTCCACACCGAACCGGTTGCGGTTTGCAGTCCTCCGCGAACGAAGGAGTTTGGCGCTCGACAATATTATGGCCCGAACGCCCGTCGTGGTTTTTGCACTGATCGCGGCCATCGGTCTGCTGCGAAACGCGGACGCGGCGGATCGCTGGGCACGGGCCGCTGACAGGACGACGAAAAACGGTAAATGAACACCATTTCACAGACTATATACTTACTCGTAATAATATTACGATATCAGATGCGATTTCTACCGAACGAAAGAAAACATTGACGTTTAAGAAAAATTGTATATATATATATATATGAAATAATATGTTATGACTTTGAAATTAAAAATTATTATTTTAAAATAGCACCAAATTTTGAATAGAAACTGTTCAATATTTTACATCTTATCGAGACATTTGAGTCTTTTTTAGATTGTTGATATTACACACATTGCTTTGCATGAACTTTTAACGGTAGATAATTTACAATTTGTAGATTTCAGACTGTTGATAAAATGTCACACCCGTAACCATCCACTTGTATCGTCAGTGATATTATTTATTGCCATTATATAAATATAATATGTGTTAATTGGCACCCCTTGAACTAAACGCTATAATATGGTTACAGGAATACGTACTATATTTAATATTGGTCTTGCGTAGCTACATATTATACTACAACGGTGTTATTTATTTTTCTGAGGAATACTTTTTTTGGAAAAGAAGTAGAAGGAATGCTGTTCAAAAAAATAAATGGTACTTTTTCATTTTCTCATTATATTACGGCTTCAACGAGCGTAGGTTAAACTACACAGACGAAGCGGTAGACGATTTATAGCCAGCAAGCGCGGTTTTGAATAAATGTTTGCATTGTGTCCGCATATAGAATCGTTTTTCAGATGCTCGTTATTCATTCAACGTTATATTTAAATTTATGATCAAAACTACTTATCACGTGTATATTGAATTGAACGAGTCAATGACACCAAGTTTGTGTATTAAGCTGCTCTGTTTTTTCCTTAAAGATCATGTAAAAATGTCTAGTTGACTTGTGCATTGAATATTATCATAAATCTTTGTATAATTGTAAATTAATTGTATTTAATTTTGGTTTGATGGTATTTGGGGGGAGGGTATTTATTTAGCCATATTATCAGAAAATTTTAGTTATTCAATAATCAATAATTAGAGAAAAAAGAATAGTATCAAAAAAAGATTTTCGTAAAATGTTGGGTAGGTATAATAGTTAAGAGGAAGTAAAAAAAAATTAAATTATAAAGTATCCTATGATCCAAAATTATGTATTTTATTAAATTTAGTACATATTAAATATTTATAAAAAATAATTTTTCTAACGATTTCTAAAATATAACTAAAATAATATATAATTATTGGCTAGTATTAGGTATCTACATTCTTATTTCTCAGATATTGAAAGTCAATTATACAAATCAACAAAAAATATGTACATAATTAAAATTGTAACTATAGGCTATATAGGTATACATATATTTTCAAAATCCTATACTAAAATTAGTTATTAAACTTATTTAAATAAGTTCACATACTTAATGATTCAGTATCTTATTAATTTTTATAATTTATAACCTATATCAAAACTCAACTAGTCAAACTAGCTAAATAATTTACAAATAGTATTCTTTATATAAATAAGTATTAATATTATAATTAGTAATTCTGATAATTGTAACTAATCAGTTTAAGAAATCTTTTTTCGTATATTTAATTTTACGAGTATTTACACTTATACTAGCAAACTAACTTATAGAAAAAATCATTTAAAATAAATATTTAACCTGCTTTTATCAAAAACATAAGTAAATTAAATATTATTTTGATTTTTTTGTGTGTTTGAAAAATTTGAAAATACATTTTACGATCTAACGATAGAGTAATGAGTTATTATTACATCTGAAAATTAAATATAATATTTTGTATCGTTGAATTCCTGGAAAGGTTGTGTGTGTTTTACTGTTTTTACTCTTAAGGCTTAAATATCTCTTTGTACATAACACTAAGTTTCCGGTGGTACATTACACAATATAATATTATGATTTTTTCCCGGCTTTATATATATTATAAACATAAATTCAAAAATGATTCATAAAAAACGTCTTAATGCTTACACCGAATCGCGCAAAATATGTTTTTGAATGTAAGATATTAACGGTTATATTAGGTTGGTTGTGCTTGGCTTTAAAAGTAAATAATTTCCAGTTGAAAAACTTTTCCCATATTATACTATAACATCAATTTAACGGGTCGTATTTACTATTATTACTATTATTATTTGTTGTGCCGTTTTATTTATTACCATACAATACTATATGTCTATTTCTCTAACAACAGATTTAATTATGTTGGCATAATAAACACTTGATGTAAACATAATACAACACGGGAGATAATGATGAAAATACACCTTTTGTTTTATCCCAGTATTAGAAAGAAAACTGGAAATCACTACCTGTCCTGAGAAATGCGAATAAATAGTGTTTAATTTAAATAATACCAATACTGTGTACAATAGCTAAAAAATAATAAATTTCCTTTTTTTTACACCCTAAATTTTCATCATGTGTTATATTCTACAGTATTTTGTAGACGTTATATCTATTTAAATTGTGTATATTGTAAAGAATATAGTATAATATATTTATTTTTAACTTTATTACTTATTTTAAATTAACATTGCATAAAAAAATATTACCCATTATTGTTCGTATCTATTAAATATTTCATATTTTTGATTCATATTTATTTTATCGCAATTGGTTAAAATAAAATAGGTTTTAAGGTACTAATATTTTCTAGTTTTTTTTTCTTTAGTGGCTTTTAAATGTATATAGAAGACAAAAACATTTATTTTAAGTAAAAATGAATGCGTTTCCAGTCATAGGCCTCATTTAATCTACTTTGACTGGAATTCTGTTATATAGATTAAGATACAATAAAACATATTAAGGTGTGCCACGCTGTCTAATTATATAGTTATAACTTGTTTATATAGTTTTACAGTAGTGGCGTATTATGACATTTCTTAAACTTATATATAGCTGTAAAATATTGATCATTCTATTATCCAATGTTCGATAATTCGGAGAAAAACATTATAGAGTAGCCATTTTTGTTTTTTTAACAATATATATATTTATCATCCTTATATTGTTTTATATTGGAATAATGAGCTTTTCTCAATTTTGACAACTTCAAATACTTGCAATTTCCGATAGATTCTATCATTCGATACAGTCTTTTCGAACTAGATTCATCATGTATAACATTACGAAAAAAAAAAATCAAATGCATCATTCTAAAGCGATTAGTTTCATCACATCACTTCACTTCTGAAAGAGAAAATTCGAAAAAAAGAATAGAAGACTGAATAAAGTGACATCGTGAACAAACAAAATCGTTTGAAAATTCCAGGAGTTCGATAATGTGGTATAACGTTATAACCCCCCTTTCTCTTCGTCTTATTAAATACTAATATTATTGCAGTACATCTAACCAATATTATAGTAGCGTCGATTGGAAGAGAATTTAATGTGAGGAATTTTGTAACCATATCGACCTATGCGCGAAGACCTTAAATATATCTAAGACGAGGACATAACATCAATATATAAATTGAATGTATATGATATAAGTACTACCACATATCGTTTAGCAATATTCTATATTATTCTATATTATAATTTTAAAATAAATCTAAAAGCAAAAACATTTCACTCGTCCGACCGGCCAAATGGCAATTGCGCTGTATGTATTACGACGCGGTGTAGGTATATACAATTATATATGGAGGCAGGTAAATGATAATAATTTCTGGCACCCATGCCGCGTCGTTATCTTCGGTCATTTGCTGTAGGTGGGTGTTTTACTGTACGCGTGGCGCATACGTAATCGGGGTCCTGGAAATCACCCCTTGGCCCGATCGTTTCTCCCTGTGCCTAGATAGGACGTAATATCTCATTACCTTTGAGTAGGCGCCGCGATGTCGTGCTAAAGCGTCATTTTGCCAATCATTCGCCATTTCCTGCTCGTATACATTTATATAATAACAATATAATAGCATGTATAAAATAAATAATTCACTCAGCATGCTCATCATAATTGTATATTTGTGTATTTTTCTGCTAAATCAAACTCTGATTTTTGAAATATTTAAGTATACTTTTTTATGATAGGACGAATACAGCTAGATATTATTGGTCTTAAATATTATGGTTATGTTACGACATGACGTGTGTATTAATATAATTCCCAGATGGTCACCCATCAGCGTCGTCAGACAATTTGTGTGTCTGCCGTCCATTGAATCATGTCATGAAACAATAAGTATATAAGTATACTTAAATACCATATTTTCAAATAATGTTATATGATTTATTACGCTATTTAAAGGAGTTTCATGTCACTATAAATAAAGTTTTTTTTAATTCTTTACTGTCAATGTTAAAAAGGTAATTTTTTCTGTTAAATGTTGTTATCTTTAATTTTAATTTAAAGGAATAGTTTGTCGAGTATTAATCTTTATATTCTATCCATGGATAATTCTTTATGATGATTTGAAAAATGAGAATTATCATAGTAAATATTATTGTATTAACATTTTATAACTTTTAGAAAATGTCTGTGTATAATGAGTAGATACTAAACTGTAATATTACATACTGGTATATTTTATCTATAATCATATAGAAACTATATTATTTTTCTAAAATTATAATCCTTAGTTTGAAAATTTTAATAAATCAGAATTTGTATCTCAAAATATCAGAATTGTATAAAACTAAAGGATAAAATGGTGAATGACTGAATTAGTTTAGTTAATGATTCGTGCTGCATATATATACTGAAACGTAAACTCGTGTGTACGCACATTCGATCATTATAATAACTCAATGAATTTCAGATACACTTTGAAAAGTTGGTTTGTCATTACAATGAAAATAAAAGTTATACATTTTTATTTTTATTTATTTAAACGACCACCCAACTCATCAAATTTTCTTTGGCTTAAATTATAGTTAATACTATGACGAAAAAAATAATACAACTAAAATTCGTTTGTGACAATCTGTTCGCTAGTAAAGTTACGATAATTTTTAATATTGCGCATTACGTCACAGAGTAGTTCACCGTGGCGGCGGCTGTATATAATACATTTATCCGTGTTTGGTTTAACACAAAGTAACTGCTAATGAACTTATTTTTTTTTCGAATAACCTAATCAAATATATTCAAGAGTACTTCATAATCTTTCTATTCGTATAATTATATCACGTTTTAGTTTAATATTAATGAAATAATAACAAGTATATTATAAACTAACCGTTGTCATAACTCGTATGACTACTGCTATAATATGTTTATTTTTAATTTATTTTAACCCACTTCTAATATTAGCTACAACTTTTTAAAACTTAAATATCCAATTTAGACGTCACAAATCTATAGGTACAGGTACACTATGTCACGGTTGTTAAAACAATTTTATACACGTTTACTACCGCGAATGTATGGTAAACTCGTAATATAATTTATTTAAGTGTTATTTTTTTCTAAAAGATTAAACCAAAATGTGATATAATTATGCGAATGGATAGATTATGAGGTACTCTTGAATACATTTGGTTAGATTATTCGAACAAAAAATAAGTTCATTAGCAGTTACTTTACGTTAAACCAAAAACGGATAAATATTGCCGTTTATTGTACATGGCCGCCGTCGCGGCGAACAAATCCGTGACATCATGCACAATGTCAAAAATCACAGTGACTAGCGAACGAATTTTATTTGTATCTTTATCCTAGTGTTAGACTCTATTCTATTTATTATGATAATAAAATAATAATTGATTTTTTGAGTTTGATGGTGTCCTTTAATATTTTTTTTTGATTTGAGGGGTTGGAGATAGCAGTAGTACCCACTGTGACAATACATTCTAGTTTAGTTTCTTGTATTTATTTTTACGGAGTTTATTTTAAAGTTGTATTTATCCCTATATTATATTGGTATTCCTAAGAATTTTTAAAGATCACGATAAAACACAACATTGTAAATTAAATACTTATATGTTCATGATGAACTTATTTTATATTAATAATTGCTAAAAAATATGAGCTAGTAAATAGATATATTTAAAATATGAAACATGACTAGCTAATTTGCAAATCAAAAATCTTCAGATCCAAAAAATTGAAGAAACAATTGTAGAAAGTTTTGTAAAATTAGTTGTTCTTTATGAATAGAAAATGTAACCAACTTCAAAGGAAGATAATTCACTAGTTTTTGAAAGAAAATTCTTCTAGTGAATGTCTGGACAACAAATGATAAAATGGAGAGTACAAAGTGATAACGAATATAAAAATTAAAAACATTTTGGAAGAAGAAGAAGACATAATCCAGATACTTAAAGGAAGAAGCATGATCTGGCTAGGGAAAAATAGTGTAGGAAATCGAAAAGCATAATACACACTAAAATAGATATCATGAAGGTAAAAGACAAATTGTCGGAAAAAAGATGGATAGACCGTCTTGAGTGAAGAAGAAGAGTATCAAATTTCCATATTGATTTAATAGTATCTATAGATACTTATACGTTTTTTATTTGTTATTGATTGGTTGATTCGTCTGTCAGAATAGTTATGAATATTATATATTAAAACTGTTACAGTATTAAAATAGTTTAACCATAGGTATATTATTATACATTATTGTAAATATTGATTTTTTTTTTTATGTCAAAAAACCTGCTACGATAATTGACATGTATAAAGATGGTGGGCGTAGGAATTGTTTTGACTTGATAACAGCGATTATTGGTATGATAAAAGAGGTTATGAATCATTATACATTTAGGCAGAAGTATATGTTATATTCTTTAATGCCAATATCGATGTTCTTTTAATTTATTTCTAACTTGAACTGTTCAACGCACAATTCGACCAATCAATAAACATATTATTACTAATATTCATATAGTATATTGTATATAATACTATGAGTAATAACGCATCGACATTTTAAAACACCAAAGCGTTCAAACCCACCGATCCATAGCTATATACTTATAAGAGTTATTTTAATATTTCATGTTATATACTCTATGTCGAATTCTAAACTGAAATAAACGATATTATTAAGAAAACCATGAAATGTTAACAATAAAACAAATGAGTTGTGGGTTACATATCAAACAAACATTTTGCAAAATCTTTCTTTTGGTGCATTGTCCCCGATGTCTAGACTTAGGCAACTTGTAAACTATCCTGCACAATTCCATTTCTAAATACAAATAACTACTGAATATATATTATACTAAACATAAAATTGGAGAATATTATTTGCTAATTATAAATTTTTTAAAATATAAAAGATTTATATTAATGAAGTAAATGTATGAAATGCCACAACACTAGTTTATTTTTAACCGGAATTATTAATATTTTTCTTTGAATTTACTTGGTAGTCATTAATACCTACTTAAAAAATATTTTTCATCAAACTATGATCTTAAAATAAATAGTTATTTATTTTTAGATTTTTAGTGAAACAATGAAATTTATTGGTTTTTAAATAATGTTCTACATTCTATTTGATCCAAAGAATTTATTTGTTATTATTATTATCTATTAAATGTACAGTGTACAAAAACTTTGTATTCTATAATGTGAAGATTAAAAATTAAGTTTTAATAGTATTAAAAAATAGGTCATTAATCGATTTATTCTATCATTTCTCTTACCATAAAAAAAAAAAAAACAAATCGACAACTGTCGAAACATTTCCGAGTAATGCTTGTTAGCGTAATTTAATTAGAGCACCACTTATATTGTCATTTTTTAAATACATTTAAAAATGATTTATTTTTGTAAACAATTTCACTTATTTATTTAAAAATAAAAATAATTATCATCGTTAAAAAATGAAAATTCTAATATTATTTTAAAGAATTGAATAACCTATCTATTATAAGTAAGACTTTTAATTTGAGTTTACTCCGTTTAAGTTATCATAAAGTATAACTCATTTGTCACCTCTTAATTTATTCTACTTTCAAACATTTAACTTAACTAATTTCAACTGTAAAACGTGAAAGCATTAAGAATGTATCTAAAAATATTTGTTTGTAAAACATCTAATTGTGGTCTAGTTATTGTCGTTGATCTTATGTCATAGAAAACACGCTTTTTAAAATATCTTCCAAAAAGATATAAATTAAATTAAAATATTTTTTAGCAACACTCACGTCATGCTCTACCTAATTATAATCATCGAGATGAAAATAGTATTCAGCTAAATATCTCTCTTAACATAAAAAAAAATATATACTAAAGTACACAAACCAATTCCTTAAAATATGCTCATCATTACTCATCGTATATTTTCTTTACAGATACCTGTTTCTACACTAACCTTTATATGATGATACGTACACATTTTACTCTATTTTTGTGTGATATACTGATATGTGATGTAAGAAATCTTTTATAGTTCTATTTATTTTGTTTCAAAGGTTTTGTAAAATAAAAATAAAAATAATAATATATATATCATTGGTTTTAAACCCATCTTGTAAAATTTCTGAAATAAAACTATATTCATGAGATTTTTTTATTCTTTGTCACATTAAAACTTAATACAAAAAAGAATAAGTAAATTAATTTTATGTTTGTTAAGTTTCAAAAAAAAAAATGAGATATTTTCATAACTTAGCTGACTCGCTATATTAAAATAAACTATAAGACACTTAGCTTTCAGCTAGAAATATTAAATGCAATTAATTGTTCTTTCATTTATGTGTAAATTATGTTTATAGAAATAAAATGTTAACAATAATTATCTTCCAAAATCTAAATTACAACAAATTTATTTTAATATACATCCAGTTATACATACTCTCATACTTCGCGATAAATATGCAAGGTTCTTTAGAGCACATTTATGCGTACGCGAGTCAGAATCAATACATGATTTTTACTATAGGAAAAATCAATAAAATACTTGTAATACTAATACATATCATAATACCAGATTTTATCGATTGATATAATATGTAAATACTAATCACAAATAGAACTTTCTCCAATGTAAGTATTTCCAATGACCAATTAAATATAAAATAAGAAACAAACTTTTTCACAATAAATTAATAACATATTATAGTCAAATCTTGTCCATTATGTTTGAGTTATACAATGTGTACTTTTGATCATTTCTAATGATTATATTTTTAAGAATTCACCTTTATAGTTACTAATTAAAAAGTATGTACTTACATTATGCATAATATTTGTTTGATTATAGCAAATTAAAATCGCAGTTTATTTTCTGATAGTGGTCATATCTTGACAGAATTTCATAAAATATTTTTCGTATAATTTTTCAATTCCATACATGCTATATGATCAAAACAATGGGCAATTAATTATCATTATATATTATTTAGTTATCAAAAACAGCTATTAACTTTTGAAAATGGGTTGCAAATTTTAAAATTACAAAATTTGTAATTGTACCACTAATCTAAATATACGTTTAATTAAAAAAACTTTTTTTACCACCAACTATTTATACAAAGTTCATTAAGTTGTTACAAATTTTAATACATTATACCAATAATCATTTGCATGCTAAAAACTCAAAAAATATCGAATCTAAAAAATATAATTAATGTAATAAATCGTTTAGTACTTGTAAAGTAAATTATAATGCAATTATTTTGTCAGAATTTAACAAGAAACAAAAATTTTTAAATGCTATTAGATTTCAACACTACAACTAATTTAATTAATCTAAAATACTAAAAAAAAAATTAGTAAAAAAAAAAATGTAAGCTTGAATCTTAACACATAAAAACCTAGGAAGTCATTGCTTTATAGTAGGTATCGAGTTTGAGGAGACCATTGTAATGGATATTACCTATGTTATATTATTTGAAATTAACGATTTATATGCTATACACAAACTATAGGGTTAAAACAGGTAATAATAAAGAAAACAGCAAAATTTAAATTTCATACAAATAATATTTTTTAATTTACAATAAATTGTTATCTTTTATTTACATATTCAATTTCAAAAACATTGTATTTTGGAAGTTCATAAACAAATTGTAATATGTATTTTTAGGTTGCTATAAGAAAAACTTATGAGAAATTTTATATTAAATGTTTGTCTAATTGATGCTGTACTATATACTGCAGTGTTCATGGTTATACGAGTAATTTTGTCGCTTGTATTATTATGGTTGACCAAGTTTCGCGCGAAATAATAGAAAATTTTCTCTCATTTGTTGTTCATGGCTGCAAGTTTAAAAGATCATTTATCAATTGTCGATATCTAACTTAATTTTTATTCATTTTCACGTATCATCAGTGACCATATATTTTTTATTTATATTAAAAAAAATAGAGATTATAATATTTATACCAAAGTGTTTCTGACACATTTTTATGTTTGTATTACTACTAACAATTATATATATTATAATATAAGCACTATTATAGGAACATTAGTTTATCCACCATAATGTTTGCATGTTTCTAAAAAATAAAAATAAAAATAAAAATTTAAGATTGTTACAAAATATCAAACGAAAGGAAAAACAACCATACAAATAAAACATGACATATTATGACGATCCATTATTGTATTGGTAATGTTTCCGGCACATTGTTTAGTATTCTTTTGTTCTCGAAATTTCCTTATTTTATTTTTTTTGAAAAGTTTATGTTAAGCAAACTACTTGTTTATGTAGACATATACAAACAATTAATATTGTTACATTTTAGAGGACTTGGTTAAAATATAGACACGAGTCAATTTATATTTCTAAAGTTCGGTGTCACGTCAAAATATTGCGGTAATAGCGTCCTGGTCACTTTATCGCTCGTCGTGTTATCGCAGTATATAGGTAAAAGTTTAACTAATAAAAAGTTTAACTTTTTATATTCCAAAAATAACGCGTAAAGGGAAATAAAATATTTCGAAGGTATGTAAAAAACATGAAAACAAAATATCGTAGATAATTGCATTCACTGGTAAATTTGCTCTCAAAACTACCGATCCTAATGTTACGATGTTCTAGAAATGGGCAAATAAAAGCAATCGAGGCGATAGAAAAAATAAATGAAACATTCAAAAATTTTTATTTAACAAATTATTCTATTGTAGGAGTTATAACATATCATATGTATGTTTAAATAAATGTTTTTACTGTAATTATTTTTAAATTTTATTTTAGAAGCAAAATCTTACATAATATTTTGAATTACTCGAAGTTTAATAGGATAATTATTAAGTTTAAATTAAAACATACTATTTAAAGAACAAAAAACTAAAAAAAAATATATGCTTCTTCTAATCCAAAATTTCTTCTCAACTTTTAAATACTTATCGAATACAAAAATTCAATAAGTGATACATTTTTTTACACTAAAATAGTATTAATTATAACAGTCACAATGATAGACTTTTAGATTTTAAACTTAAGTTAATTTAAAATAACAAAGAAAATATGTGAACCATGGTTTGAAGTTAGACAATTCTTATGTTAACTTCATAATTTTAATTAATGAATTGTAATCAATACATTGAGCTAATTGTTCAAATGTAGTATCAATTATATATTATACCATTCTCTATCAAAATAAAAAAAAAAGAAATATACAAACGTATTTGATACATTTTTCTTTTATTTAGCATTTTATTTAAATTAAATTTGAATTTTACCAACACAATGAAAATATTTGATATAATTTAGTCAATTATTTCAATTATATACGTGGATCGTTAGACTTTCTGATCCGTCATAGAAGTAGAAGAGTCGACTTTTTATTTTTAATTGATACGTGTAATTATTACTCAATGTCAGAACAGGATATTCCACAAACAAACAAATAACTCAATTATTAAGCATAATTATTTTGATCCTATGCTAAGTGCACTCTATTCATCGATCTGGAAATGAATCAAAGTATTAGGTAAAACATTTAAACAGTTTTAAAATTAAAAAATACACTGCCGATCTTTAACAACTTAAGAACATATTTTTCAGCATATATTTATTTTGTCATTATATATTATAGTGACAATATGCGATCATTTCGTATTTTCAATATTTATACTACAGTATAATTACTACGATCTTATTGCCACAAAATTTTGATGTAAATCTTATATTAGTTATTAGTTATTTATAATAGTGTGATAAAGTTATTATAAATGATGCGATAGACGATATTGACTTTAAAAAAATAAAGGTACTTGAAACAATCTATTAAACATTTACACAAATAACGGTTATTATGCATTAAAAACAAATTATGACATGAAGACTTGGAAATCAATATAATTTAGTATAAATGAACTTAGCAATTATTGCTAAATGTGGGCACTGTTCATAGCCACGAATCATGATCAAATGTTCAAATATTAGTAGAAAATATAATTTTTAAGTGAAAGACGGTCTAACTTTGTCAAAACTTTTTTGACAGATAAATGGAGTCATTCAGTTTTAAATAGTTTTAGTTTTCTACTTTCTGTCTTGCTGCCATCAACAGAATTTCCAAACTTGTCAAATTTGATTTGTACACTGATGATTTCAATATTTACCACCTGATTATTGACATTAAGGAATAGCTAATTAAGTTAGACATTAACGTTGAATACATCTTTAATAGTAACGTAAAATATTAAACGATGCAGATACATTATTTTATAGGTGTAAAATATATGCATGTTACATTTAACTCCTTATCTGATAGAAATAAGTTGTCAGACAAAAAGTTATAAAACTCAAACAAAATATGTACAATTGTTCGGTTCTCAGTACTTAATTTATGATTTCGATACGGCTTGAAGTTCTTTATCTGAGGCTGAGGTAATTTTATCGAATTTATTATTTCATATTAAGATGGCATGTATAAACTATGTATAACAATTTTAATTTGATTTTTATTTAATTTTTTAACAATAGATAAGTATTTATATATTTGAACCGGTACAGAATATTGTAGACTAAAATATAAGTATATACAAGACCCAGAATTTCTCATTGTAAAGATAAATTCATAGAATTAGATAAAGCGATGAAACAAATTAAAAACAAAGAAATAAGTCTTCACTTCAGCCACAGAAAAAAAAGTAACTCCTCATCAGAGTGCAGTTTTTCTAAAGAGGTAACTGGAAATTTGGTTTTGTGATAATAAAAAAAAAAATGTTAACTATAATTATTATTTTATTCATCTATCCACTATCATAGTGGCAACAATTGTACAGATGTCAAATAATAATAATAATAAATGTATAGTTGCTCAGTTATTAAATACCATATATTATATTAGACCCAGAGTCCTAGGAATTGTCGTTATTGACCAATTAAAGATGAAAATGATGGTAAAAACACATTTTTAACAAATTCCTTAAATACAAATAATTTATTGAATTATTGACAGAATTTCCCAGTTAATTACGATTTTTCTTAACTAAAATATTTGACTGTAACATTATGACACATATAAGATCCATTATTGCATTACATTACTTTATATTTTTCAGTAATATTTTAGCTGAACATTTTTTTATAGTTACAAAAATTTGGCAAAGATGATGATCATTTATAAAATTAAAGTACCCAAATGTGATATTTATAGGAGTATTATACATAAAATATTAATCAAATAGGTATATTATACTAAAATGGTATCATATAAGAACCCTTTCTAAAAATTAAATCTAATTTATTAATAGATCATACAAAACACAAATGATCAAATGTAATTATAGTGATATTTAAAATCTTTAAATTATTATGGACTCTAAAACAAGGTACATTTATACCTATTTTATGCTAACTTCTAACCAATGGTTTAATACATAGTTAATTATTTTTTTGAATAAAACTAGGCAGAAAAATAAAATGTTCTTTATTTACAACAGTAAATTTATAAAAAATACTTATTAATGCATTTACTTTACAGTAAGTTTTTTAAATTTACATATTGTTATTCAATGAATTTAAAGTGTTAAATAAAATATATAATTTAGTGTTAATTATCTTATTGGTGATTTCAATTTACAGACAAAATAATTAAATCATCAAAGTAAATTTAAGTAATATGTAATATTAAAATTAGAAAAGTTGTTAAGTGACTAAGGAAATTATCATGATTACTAACTATTATGGTTTTAAATTAGTATTTTAATGAGTTTTAACTTTTGTAATTTGTAAAAACACCCAAAATCTAATAATGTATAGTTATTATAACGATCATATAAAAATAAAATTTTTTTTTGACGTTTATTGATATACTTCCGTATTATCTAAATTCTAAAAAAATAAAATTGCATTTATTTATGAAAACTTATATTAAATAAATATTTCATTAAAACTAATGTTATTAATATATCAATATGATATAATCTTCGAAAGTAATAATCATAATGGTATAACATTATAACTTGTAAATATTTGTTTTTATAAGCGGTATGTGAGAAAAATGTATTATATAATTTAACTAAAATTTAAAAATATTTATGCATGAAAAAATTTTTAATTTTTAAAATATAATAACTCTTTGTCAAAAATTGTGTTTTTGTGGTGTAAGTTCACCAATTCTGTCTGATTTATACCAATTAAATCTTACTATAACAATTAAATTCAATACCAAATGCTAGTTAATCATTCTACTTCTTTTTTATTAGAGTATCAATTAGCGATTATTTGATGTTTGAAATGTATTAAGTACAGACTAAATCAGCAAAGAATAAAAGTAAACGTAGCATTCCTATAATTTAAAAATAATCAAATAGCTCAGGTGCTACAACAGTATATCGTATAAGTATCATAAAGAAAAAATAGCACAGTACAAAAATAAAAATGTAATTCTTATACCTATTTATACATAATCCAAAAAATATCATTTTTTTTCTGAATTTAAACCGATTCGATTTCAATTCTTTCAAGGAGTGCAAAAACATTCATTATTTTTAGATTGTATAATATAATTATCACTTGTGGTCTTTTAGTTCAATAGTTGAATACATTAAATAACATCACGAATAGCAATTATTAATTAGAATCTAATAAATACTCACCAATTTTAATTAAATTACATTACTCCATATTTATTAACCTTCGAATAATTTTAGCCTCCCATGTTAAAATGTATTTTGGATTCAGCCCATCACCGTTAAAAATTTGTATACTACTGTATAAAATTACGTTGACTGTAAATGTAACACGAACCACTGACATAAAGATCAATTTGTTCAAATTAGAGCTTGACTGTTTAAATTTAATCGTGACATGTGCAAATACTTTCTTAAAAAATGTATTTTCCAACACTTGCTTCTTTGGCCTTAATTCCTTTCATAAATCTTTGAACATTTATTTTAATTGCTGTTCAGAAAAGTACTTACCTACCATAATATCTTGACGTCATTCGGATGGACCATAAACCTTACTTTGATTAATTTAACTATTTGCAGTAAAACAAAATTCTAAACCAAATTTAAATTGTCTAGTCAACATAATATACCAATAAAAACTTTTTAAATGATTGTATAAATAATATTATTTCACAGCAATGTTACAACGATATATTATATTATATTATTTTTATGTGTTTTAAACATTTTAACTACACCGCATTATGATAGAAAAAAATAGTACATACATACTTTTGATATTTGTCCATATTAGTTTAATGTTTGAATTAAACATTTACTTGAATATTTAATTACATGAAAAATTATTAAACCTAATTATTACACCAGAATATGTTTCATTGTGTAATCGAGTTAAATGTTGAAAAGGAAACGATTCCTCCATTTTAAATTTATTTCGAATATGTTAATATTTAAAAACAAATTGTAAATTGTAAATTGCTATTATTAACCTGTAATTAGTTCTACGAATGTTAAACTTAAGTGCATTTAAAACTCTTAAAAAGGATTAAAATCATTTTTCATATATATTTATAATTTATACTAAATTTACCCTACATTGAAGTTTTGTCAAAACTACTACCGACTCTAATACTCAGTTATATTTTTACTTTAAATGCTAAGTTATTTAATCAATTGTTGTACTTTGTATAGATTTAACTAATTGTAAATTGTTTTTTTTTCCATGTAATTTCGTTGAATCGTTAATCAAGCATGGGAATATCTAATGGATTGGAAAAAGCATTAAGTTATGTTTTTTTATTTATTACTTCAGAACATTTAATACTAAAACAATTGAAATAGAAAAACTTATAAAATACTAAACTTAATGATTTTAAATTAGGTAGATTGTAATTTTTTTTATCTTAATCAAATTTAGACTAAAATGAAAAAAAAAGTTGTTTACTAATGCAGTAATACACTATTATAGAATCTTCACCCAAAAAAAAAAAAATAATTATTCCACTACTTGTTAATGACACTTTTTAATTATTTGGAAAATACGTTTCATTGTTTCATTTTAACTGAAATTGTGTATTTTTAAAATATGATTAAAGTAAATTAACATTATATTATTATTAAAGTATTCTGGGATTTCCATTAAGGTTTGGTTCCGTCAAAACAATAATCAATACAACATCTATTATTATAATATTATTATTTTTGACGATATAATTACTTATAGGTACTTATTTATCAAAAAATGGCTGGGAAGATTAATCTAATAACCAATCGATTAAAATAAGTGATATTTTTCAAATGTATAAAAATATTTCTTATTGAAGAATGATCAATGAACCATTTTCATTTTCATTTTCATATACCGCCTATAAACTGTTTTGAAATAAAAATGAACTTGAACTATATTAAAATAAAAAATATATATAACATAATATGTAATAATTATATAATACCTACATAGTTTTAATTCTGAACATTATTTAAAATGTATTTTTTTTATAAATATGGAGTAAAAATACAAAATAGTAAAATTCCTTTAAGTATAGACGGTATAACCGCATGTGTTGTCTCTGTCTTACTTAAATACAATATGGACAATATTCGTTCAGCAGAATTCATTTTGTGATGTTAGCTTTTAATATTAGAGTAAATTTTTTTATTATCAAATTTAAAGATAAGAATATTATTTAGGAAATGTCATAGGCTTTTAATGATATTATTATTTTAAAGTGAGTTATGAACATTTTAAAGTTGTAATATTTTACATAGTTATATAACTCACTTTAAAACGATAATATATTCTTACTTTTAAATTTGATAATAAGTAAATTTACTCTAATATCAATGCTAACATCACAAAATGTGTTCTGTGAGTATACTATAATGTACATTAGTAAGACAGAAACAACACCACATGCGGGTTTATCGTCCTCTTAATAAATAATTTATTTTACTTCAAAATTAAAGATCTAACGTGAACTTGAACTTAGCAATAGGTATATTAACATATTCTGTTTCAAATGTAGGTTAATGACTTTTGTTGTTTGATGCAATGACCGTTAACTGTTAATAAAAAAATAAAAATATATTTATTATTATGAAGTAAAGCATCGGTTTTTTAAAGTTTTTGACATACGCGCGATAGTACCTATTATTAATAAATATATTTTATAAACAATATAAAAATTGTTTCGTTTATTGTACAATTATTATTAAGTATTTAGTATACCCAAGCATTTTTCAATGGTTTGTACCCTATATATTAACTATTTGAAAAATATGATTTTATCATCAATATAATACATATTTTTGATAATTACTTTAATTATATCTGTCTTATTTATAAAGAAGGGTAATTTAATAGAAAAAGTAACTTGAGTTTGTTAAGTATACTTAAGTCAACATAAAGAACGTTAATTTATCTATCAGTAATAAATAACAAACAATACATGTAGGTACCTACCAACCTACCTAATATATTATAATAGTTAAAATGGATTAATTTTTAATAATAACTAAATATTTTATTAACAATTTATTCTACTGTTCACTTTTACTTTATGCAGTAGCTGTAAATTTTCTAAGTAATTTATAACATTTTTATTTTAAATCATTAAATCAAGCAATACTGATTTGTTTATTTTTTATTTAAAATCAGAAAAATAATTGATTTATTAGTTTTAACTTTATAGTTGAAAATAAATATTTAAATATGATTTAAATATAACGTAGGTATTATTTTTTAACTTACCCTTTTTAATTGAGTTAAAGCTTAAAAAAAATTAACTTCTTTACTACCTACTAAATAATTGCCTTGGACAATCGTAATTCGCAGCTGTTTAGATTCTGTTTCGGTGAAAATGTCGCTATTAAAAGACTAGTGTAAAATACATTATACATACATCCGTTTGGGCAAGCACGTCGTATATAGAGTTTCGGCCATATTAATAAGCAAGTATCAAATACCCGAGCTGAATAAATATAGTAATAGATTAGGCACACGTGCGCCAGACTGTTTACATAATACATTGTACCAAAAGCAATATGAAATTGCCCGTATAAGATGGACGATGGTTTTTATCTTGAGGGTCCGATAAAAAAAGTAATTTCAAAGATGGACAACCAGGTTATGAAGTTTATTAAGAACTCAGTGTATGGATTTATTAAATCATTTTTAGAATTTTGTAGTCCTATGTAAAAATATATAATTGAAGTAAGTATACGGGTTATTATATGTAATCCATTTTTTAGTAAATATCTATGTATATTGTATATTACCCGTGTAGTGGTGTGTACAAATTTCTTAATTCTGTAGTAACGGAAAAGTAGTTTTGGAACCATCTTTTTCCTTCGGTAAAAATATTTAAACATTATTATTGTAATATAGTTCTCTAACAATGTATCACTTAAATCTGATAATTGTATACAAAATATTTGTATTATCTATCTCAATCTTTAAATTATATATGACGTAGTGTTACACATTTAACACGGTGAAGATCAAAGGATTTTTATTACAGTTAATTTATTTTACCACGAGATCCAAATTTGAGTCTCAATAAAAAATGAAAAAATAAGAAAAAAATAAAGTGAAATCCATAATCAATTTTCACGTGACAACTCACAATATCTGTACGATTATAGTACTATACCATCGAATAATTCTGTGTTGTTCTGTGACAATGATTTAATAAGCGAATAAGCGATGCCTTTGATTGGGCCTAATTTATCGGTACTTTTTCATTGGATTCGAATACTATACAGTGTAGCCACATCATTTTGGTATTTTTAGCAAAGAAATAATTTAACTTGTTTTTTGTTATGAATTTTTTTCTATATAACCATTATTTTAAGTAAATTCTCAATCTCAACTACTAAAAATTAATAATGTTTAACAAATGTTCTACATGACCATAAATTAATAATTGTAATAATATTATGTAAAATAAATATTATTATGCATGTGATGTATGATAAGAATGTTCGTATTTTTTTATCTATTTGTTTATCAAATATATTCATTTTAAGAATTATTATATATTATTATTTATTGTATATAATTAAAATTTTTATTTTATTTGATGATTTCTATAAATAAATTTAAATATATAAATATTATTTTCAATTGGGTTTATGAAGTAAATGAACTTGTAACACGTTATTTTTGGCTATAACTACTTAAATAAACAAGAAAAAAAATTTAAATCCAATACTGGAATCCCATTTATGAAGATTTTTCTACTCGAATGGTCAAATTTAAGTTTGAAGTTGACAGTAATAAAATTAATTATTTAGTGAATGATTCCGTATGATCATGAGATCTCATTTTAGATCGCATTATGGTTAACATGTTAAAATAAGAAACTATAACTTCATGGATTTAAAGGTACTATTTAAATAAAATTATTTTTATAATAAAATATCATAATATTAATAACTTTCAATTATAGATTGATTAACCTTATGATATTCTTACATTTTAATCTACTGTACACGTAAAATAACTACGTGATTTATAAAATAATTAAATTATATATAGGTATGGGTACTATTTTATTTTAGTAGGTATATCTTTTAAAAAAACAAATTTTAGAATTTTAAGTTTATACAATTGTTTTTCTACTTAATTTAATAGCAAATATGTTTAAAAAGTTATTGTTTGATTAATATAAATTGTAAAATATTTGTCTAATAATCTCTGACGTTGTAAATGTTATACACTGCGTGTGGTCATAAATAGTGTTATGATAAACTACTGTCAGTTAAATTAAATACTGTCACAAGTTTTTTTCCGCACGGGTGGGCTGCATAAAGAGTATGTAAAATATTCTTTGATTGTTAAACCATTGGATTTATTTTGCAATAGGCAACTTGTTTGTTGTATTCAAATTTACTCCGGAAGAAGGAATCTTTGAATAGTACAGTGGTTAAAATATTATATAGGTACCTGCGACTAAAGTTTAATTTAAATTTCGTAAAACCACTTAACTATTTATCGAATTCTCGAGATTATACATTATGAATTTATTCATAATCTAGGAAATTAATAAACTAAGTTTGATATCACTGATCTTATTTTTAAAAAAATTATAAATTATTACAATATTAAATGATTAATACAAATAATAAAATAATATTTTTTTAAATTTATTTAAAAAAAAAACCCATCTAATTCAAAAGTTATATTTTTGTATTCTACTATCTTACAGTTTATTTTGCAAACATGCTTGTATGTGTATACTTCGAAAACATATTACTTATCTAATATAAATAGATTTATTTTTATATTTTTATAGCACAAAATAAAATGTCACATAAAGTTTTAGATTAATAAATATCGTTACTTTTATCATTGCTGTAATATTTAATAAGTTTACTGCAAAAGTATATATTTTGACTTTTAAATGAGAGTGTTTGTATAACACAAACGTAGTCTGAAAGTATATTATTAAACATATTACAATTAAATAACTATAGTAAATTATTAACCCACGTATCAGCGTAATATCGAGATTACGAAAATGTATTATAAATATCTAAACGTTAATTTTTTTTAAATCATTCAATAATATATTATTAATATATAAAGTTATTTATATTTAAAAGAAAATGATAAACAATTTTTTTTGGAATGTATTACGTCTATAGAGAACGTTATGCAATTATCATTCATGAACTTCGAACTTATTCTATTTTCGACTATGTCAAAATGAAATAGTTTATCACACAAAATCAAATGAGCAAACAATGATATCCGTTATGATTACATAACCTTTATAATATGTTTTAGTGACTTTTCATAATAAACAAAAGTATTATAGAAATAATATTAATATTTATATTCAATTTTAATGTGTTTATATACGTTTTTATAATAATTATTTTTAGGTGTATACCTACACTTTTAAATTTATAAGCTGATGTTATATATATACTTAATGCGATTTATAAATATATATATATAAAAATATATTATTTCAATATTTAGTTAATATTAAATGAATATCAAATCAAATTCTCTCGCACAATTATTATTATAGTAAAAGACTAAATAATTTACCGGGGAAATATTTTTTGTTGACAATAAAGATGAGTAAATTTTGTAATTGGTACCTACTATTATTTTTAAATATTCTATGCTAAAATTATCATAATCCATCGAGCCATTGCTATATACGAATTTAAATCTATATTTTCTTTTGTACGTTAATATAGGTACTCCTTTCGTATAAGCATTGGTATTCTTCAGTAGACATAAAGTTATGTTTTATACGTTTCGGAGTAGGTAATCCATTATTAATGAATGTCAATAACAATTATTGTAATATACATAGTATAATATGCCATTTCGTGCATGTAATTTCAAACGATCCAAAGCATAAGATGTGTTTGTTTCGTTATTATATTAAATTATTGTGTATATATATTTTAATAACTATATAACAATTTGAAATGTACAGTGTAGGCACACACTGTACCTCTACATCTACATTTATGTACTTACCTATGTACATCTATGTAATTTGAGCATTTGATTATTCAATTATTCACGAATATTATAATTATAAGATTACGTAGTTTAGAATTTATGTAATTTATTCGTATATTGTGTTTACTGCAGGAGCGAATTAAAGTAACAAATGAGTGAAAATAAATTTGCAGTTATTTATTTATTTATTTTTTTAAATTTAAACCCATTCAATGAAATATACACACACGTTACAGCAGTGTTTCCCAACTGGTGATCCGCGGAACCTAAAGGTTCCGTCAGTCGGTGCCAAGGGTTCCGTAAGAAATTTGGGAAAATATAAATTAATTAATAATATTTTTGATTTGAATTATGGATTTAACATAGAATAGCTCCAAAAATTTTATGGGGGTTCCACAAAACGTTCAAGCTCCTGCAAAGGTTCCGCGAGTAAAATAATTTGGGAAACACTGCGTTACAGCATCATGATTGGTTTTTTTTCATTATTGAATATTATAAAATGTTGTAATTCCCATATTTTTAACGAAAAAACAGTGAAAATTTATACGAAATGCTCATTACATTCATCTCTTCGTATTAGTGTATGATGTATACACAACATTTAAAAGTGACAAACGAAAGTCGTCAGAAAAAACGTAAATATGAATAGGTACTATAGAATATAGATGGAATTGCTTATGTACGTGCAAAACGATACGATTCGACTAACCCATTATACATTACAGGTAATGAGTGGTTGAAAATTATTCACCGTTATCTCGTCCGGCTTCCTAAAGCAATAAAACGTGCTATTTTTTTTTTTAAATCGATATAAAATATTAAACGTATTTATTAATGCAAGAACAATAAACAATTTATGATCAATGTTCTTCTGACCTTGTTGATAACTTTTGGGTTGACCTCCAGGCGTTACACTACGTGTTATAATGTCTCGTTAACAGATTTACAATGAAATAAAATACGAGTTCCAGTACCTCAAAATTAATATAAAACAAGTACTTAATATCAGATGTAGAATTTAGAAACAATAAATATATTTAACATACGAAACTTTACATCACGTTCAATATTTCCAATATTATTGTCTTTAATTCTCAATCTTGACCGTATCTGTAGGGATAATATAATATATTTAAAATCTACTTATGTATATATTTTTATTATGTTACAGGTTTTAGCATTTTGGAAGCAACAAATATCGCCGAACAAAACGTGGGCGTTAGCGTCACTAGTGGCCGTTGTGCTAACGACAAGGCGTACAAACTTAACGAAAGAGCGATTTTAAGTATAGAGACGTCTCAGATATTTCCCGAGTTCCAACAATTTCCTTTAGATTTTTCAATATTAGCCGAGATCAGAACTGACCAAGGTTTGGATGCAATAATGATAGAGCTAACTTAAATACCATTTAAAATTTAAAGACAAATTAAAAAAAGAAATATTTAGATTAACGTTACCGCTTTCCGCATCATTGTGGTTTTAATATAAACCACAAAATAACATAAGTTATAAACAATTTTGATAATTATTCAAGGAGAGAACTATTTATATTAAAACGTGATTACACAAATATGTTTGCTGATTGAAAATATGATATGTTATAATATTTAATATATTCAATCAAAGATAAATAAGCACGTGTCTAATTAAAGTTAAAAAATAAATAGATAGACCCGAATAATTTAAGTAATAAATCAATATAAATATAAAAATACATTTTTAAGACTAGTGAAAGTCGTTCTTGAATTTTGTGTACAACCGTTCAATAGTTTTAATTTTAAAATTAGAATCCGTAGTTTATATTATTTTTGTCAAGTTTATTTTATTTAAGTATTATGTTATACTTGATATTGTTTTTATTAATCAAGACAAAAAAAAAATCAAGTTAAATCGAAATCTTAAACAAATTTTATGACTTTTAACATAATATTGTCATTATCTAATTGTTTTAATAATGATTCTTTAAAAGTACTTATTCTTAATAAAAACAGTTTTAAATGGCATGAATTTATATTTTATAACTTATAATTAATAATAAACTTGTTTTATTCAAAATATTAGTATGTATCTTATAAATTAATTTGATAAACAAAATAATGAAACATAATAATATATTATTATTTAAAATTATATTGAATTAGTAGGTAACTATATGATTTATTTAAAGCAGGTATATTCTAAGATTATATAAAATTACTTGAATAAATTTGACAATATTCCTACTAATTTTTTTTAAACATCACAAGCTTTTTATAATATATTAATTTAGTGGTCCACACATCATGTTTACGCCAAAAAAATTGCAAAAAAAATATACAATTTTCATAAATATTGATGTTGGAGTATAAAAAACGTTAATAATTAAATACAAAAATATAAATAGATTAGGTGGAAGAAGAAGCCGATAGTAAGTTATAGTTATGATAAGTATAATAGTGGTCGGTACTTGAGACAAATAATAAATAAAATGTTTGTCATTTTATCTTTTTTTAATTTGAAATTAAAACAAAATAATTTGAATATTAAAAAAAATTGTTTAGATTTCCATACATTTGTGTTCAGCTTATAAATTATAAAACCTTGTTTTTGGCGCTTTTTCACGCACGAGCACATTATGGCTATGGAGAAACTGACGCTCTGGGCACCTGATGTTGTCAGTAGAGAACGGCGGCTAACGGGTTGCAATGATAAATTAACACTGTTGTTTATAGTATTTAATTATAGTCGTTTCCTAGCAAAATGGTTTTTCATTTCTCGATAGCGATGCCGCCATTACAGTGTTTCTTTTAATACTACTTTATTGTACTTAAGCTAGGAATATATATTTTTTTAATAATGTTTACAAATCATTTTTTAATTTGAGTTTATCTAAATAAAATTTGTATATGTTATAGAAAGTATTACGTTTTAAATATAATACCTATTTATATATTTTTTCGATTTACGGAATATAATACTATTTAACATAAAACCCTATGCATCCCATATAGGTATTATGTAGAACATTGATTCAGTTTTATTTTGTAAAATATAACTGTGAAATGTAGAGTAACTCATATGTTATTATTGTCACGAATCTTCATTACGTATGTCATATATGTAAAAGACTTTTGAGTACTTTACTACTTTAAATGTCTATAAAGATTTGATCAATCACAAAAAAGTAATCCGTCCATTAAATTGATTAAAAATTTAATTAAATATTAGAATAATTTATTTCCAATTTAAAACAGGAAAGTCACTAGGATTCTGAAATCAAATGTATGTTGATTATATTAAAAAAAAATCATATTTTCTCTGATTTATTAGCAATGATACCAACAAGAGTATGCATAGTTTTATAAATTTTCAATCAAAGAATATAGATTAAAATAAGAAGTATAATACAGAATAGTTTAACAATTAAAATATGAGATTATTTTTTTAATATTAAAACACTACAGTTTTTTTTAAGAAATACAATTAATTATAACTATATATGTATAATTAGTCTATGAATAAAATATGATAGAAATAAATGTATTAATCTAAATTTAATAATAAAAATTTTAAAATTAAATGATTTAAAAAATTTAAAAATCAATTTAGCTTTTAAAAATACCACCTTTTAAGTAATAAAATGATTAGCTTGTAGATGAAAGATTTTTGACTCAAAGATATTATTGATATTATGATCTTAAATTATGACCAATTATTTACAGTTTCTTTAAATAATATTGATATATTTTTGAAATATTTTCACGTTTTACTATTAGTAATTTTTAATTTAAATAACTGCATTATGTAGATTGGATAGTTTTTTTTTTATAAAAACGTTAAACAACTAATTTAAACAGTGATATATTACATATATTTTTAACATTTTATTATGTCAAAAATAATTGTTTAAACAGGTTCCGATACGAACAGAGTTTTTCTCATTTACAATGAAGCAGGAGATGAACAGTTGGGATTGACAGTTGGGAGTGACATTATGTTGTTTTATAACGACATGGAAGCCCACGAAGGATATAAGACCAAAATAAAATTTAATACTATCATTAACGATAATCGGTAAGTTAAAAAAAACAAAATAAATCGTCCTACTTTAATTTCGTAGTTTATCTTTTAGTATATAATATTTAATCATAAGTTAACACTATAATTATATATGAAACATTATTACATATATATTATATATGCATGCATTATTTGAATATTTAGAATAGTTTATTTCCAAATAACCTAAGCTTTAAATTATTGCACAAAGGTAGCACAAAAATATGGGTAGTTATTGATCAATTTTCGTGCTATCCAATTTTGAAAAAATTATAAAATCAAGATTTATCTTATAGCTGGAAAAAAATAAACTATAATTGAAAAATCAATATTACGTTTTCAGACCAAGTTTTGTTAATGAAAATGCTCAGTATAATGTTACACAGTTTTTAATGGGACATTAGGTAATGATAAAAATGCAATTAAAGTTTTCTTATATTTGGAAAGGTATTTGATACGTACTAAACATCATAATACCCTATACTCTTACGGTTCTTACTTAATTTTGGAATAAAGAACAAATCATATTTTGATTTGTAAATTATCTATATGACAGAAAAATGTAGTTGAAATTAATAATATAATACACGATACCAAATATATTAAGTATAGTGTATCACAAGATAATGTCTTAGGGCCAATTTTGTTTTTATTATACATTAATGCAGTATGTGATGTAAATATTAACAGTAGTTTATAGGTGGTTTTTCTCAGAATTATGTAACTCACAATGTTGTTTAAATTTATAGATTCTCGTATACATGTATGTAAAACAACTGTCTGTATATTTTTCTTTTTTTAGACACTCTCTGTACTCTGTAATACGTTGTAAAGTATTTTTGAATATTTTTTTTTAATATTATCTATATTCGTATAATCATAATATTGTGTACGAAATTAAAATTAATGATAACAAAATAGTTACTAATTTCCTACGAAAAGTTGTAATAATTTTGAAATATACATCATTTCAATAGTTATTGCCAAATAATCAATGCTTAATAATTCATATATTTCCTCATATTATTTTGTCACATTTGTACAACTGGCCCTTAGGACTAATTTAATTATTTAATCATTTAATATTTTTTTAATTTTCATATAAATATTCAATTTAAGTATTATTGTATAACACTGCGATAACAACTCTAAGTGGATTTTTTTACCAAACAATAGAATACGGGATACAGTGAAATAAAGTTAAATCCTGAAATTATACAATATGTGGTTTTAAATAATTCTATTTTATTAAATTTAAAAAAAAACTTTAAAATACTACAGTTTTTCATATTTGCATACAAAACAAAACTCTTACCACAAATGCATTCAAAAAGAAGTAATTTATAAAATTAAATTGACAATATCCAGAATAAATTGAATTTTTTTGTATCAAATAAAATAAATACTAGTTAGTAGGTATATATGTTATCATTTAATAAATCTTGGAATATGAAAGTGCATGAAATAGAGTTATTCAATAATTATATAATATTAAAAAATATAATAAGACATTTTTTTATATTTTTAATGTGTTTACTAAATTCAGAGTACCTAAATTAAATTTTACCCTGTGTGTTATACACTTTTTTTTCATTTTCAATATATTATAATCTTTTATTTTTAAATTAGACACACACAAGTGTATTTGCAATACACTTTAAAAATGTACTATCATAAATACCAATAAATATTTACATCATACAATTATTATGGATATGGAATCTTTACAATCACCACCACTTCAAAGAACCGAAACCCACAAAACTATACGGTTATTTTATTGTATGGTATTAATGCAAATAACTAAAAACTATTTAACGTTTAAAATAACTTTTAATACAACATAATATAATGAAACATTATAGATTTTTGATTTTTCAGACGGAATACTAATAAATATACTCGTAAATTTAAAATTTAATTTGTTAGTAAGTATTGAAGAATGTATAAATTGAATATAAAAATCATCAAAAAAAATTAAAATACTAAAAATAAATATTTCTAATAAAGCTGTAGCTTTTTTTGTAGATTAATAACTATATAACTATATTTCGTTTCGAAATTCATACACACAATATTATGGAACTTTTGAGATTCAAATTGTTTAATTTATGTTGAATATAACAGTCTAATTAAAGTTAACAAAAATTATAAATTATCTTTATATAATATTACGAAAGTAAAAATGTTACAAGTATTATATTATAGTATTGTATTCAATATATTTTGTATCATACAATATTTTTATACTTTATAAAATAAGTGTTGACTGTTTGAAACTCTGAGAAATTATCATAGAGAATATAATTTTTTGTTACTTAAACACGTGTTATAGGTGTTATAAAAATTATTTTATTGTTACATAATGTTTATTAGATATAATAAAAAAGTTATACCTACATAATTATTAGATCAAATAAACGTAGCCTTATTTCTGTCTATCTTATTTCAACTCTTAGGAAAGCGGAGAAACTAGAAACCCTTACTACATCCGTTGTAAATACGCCACTGTATAAATTATACAGTAGTATATATTAATATATAATGATAGTTGTAATTTGTAATTTTAGGTGGCATAAATTATTGTTCAGTATTAAAGGAGATTCAGTGACTATGATTTTGGACTGTGATAAACAAGTCACAAAAGAACTTAAGAGAAATACAACAATTAGCAATTCAGGAATAGTGATGATTGGTCAACAATTAGATGAAACGTTTTACCTGGTAATTTTTTATTTGATTACGCAATTTAGGTATTATAACCAGTTATATAGATAATTTAGATAATATTTTTAAATTTTTAATTGATTAATGATAATAATATTATATAGTTGAATGAACTCTAAATAATAAAATGGTCTAAAAAAGTTTCATTATGTCATTTATATAGCATAATATATACGTTAGGTATTTAATATATTATATTTATAATGTTTTATTTATTTATTTTTAAATATTGAATCACTTTTTTATGGTGCCTTTATTGTTAATTACAAAATTACATAGACATTAAGATGTATCCTCAATCAAAAAAAGTATATTAATGTTCTAAAAAAAAAATTGTTATTTAATCGAAACTCAAGAGAAAACGCTACGTTAATTAACATAATATATTGTAAAATGTTCAGTAAGTATAAAGTATATTATTATAACTGTTAAAATCACATCTAAAAAATGAATAATTTAGTGTGAATGTATACTGTTACACATAGTATTTATTAATTTGTGTATTTAAATTGTAGAGGTAAAATAAGTATTACCGTAATAACGCGGTAGCGCAGCCGTTAAAACGCTTTATCAGTTGTTTTATAATTTAATTTAAGTGATAGATAGGGCACCAAATATTTTTATTATCTACTATACTGTTTTATTATACTATTATAATAGTTCGTTAAACATTCCGGAAAATAAAAAAGTTGCACTTATGGTTCGAAGAGTGATTTTTTTTGTTTTAGAAGTTAATGTTCCCCACGAAACTCATCTAATACAATTTTATATAATTTTCATTGTATAATAATATGGTAGGTATAGCTAAATATTGAGCAAGCCGTAAGATGTCAATACATTATTAACCTTATCAGATGTATCATGTATGATAGTTTATAAAACCAAATTTTAACTAATATACCTATAGTTATTTTACTAATTAGTAACAATAATTTGAAATGGAATGTATAAATGAGTTTTTAATTTAATAATAAATAAGAATAAGTTTACTGTGAATTTTTTAATACACCTTGTTTTTAAAATTTAATGTGTGGCTATTTTACTTATAAACAATTATAAATTACCAATAGTTAATAACATTATATTTTGCAATAAAAAATAAAATAATTGAGTATATTTTTAATTTTTATTTACATATTTATACACTGAGTTATAGAAAAATAATTACAAATCAAAATAAACTTAGTGAACTCCGATAGTATAATTTTTACGAATAATTAATTATTATCTATTGTATATAAGCTTTTTGAATATTTTGTTTTTAATTTTCAAACACTGATTACAAAGTCCTTCTTAGGTCCACATGAATGTATTTATGGTATTCAAGAATAAGGTACTATAATCAAATACGGAATAAATCCAAACCAATCAAACACCGTTTGTCGAATTATTTACACAAACTATTCCTATCTCTAAATTCAAACTCTAGAAAACTCTACCATAGCGCTGCTAATCACTATAATTTTTCATTCCAAAACGACCAAAATGATCATATGAATAATGTATATAATATAATATAATTAACCATCTTTAAGTGAGTGGTCAACTTAATTTAAACTTACATTTAAAAAAAAACTTTTTGGTTTTATTATAAAAATAACATCCTGTTTTTAATTATTATACAGTTTGTGATAATTATATGATACTAATTGTATAATAAACATAATGACCATAATAACCATACAAAATTGGATTCACCCGTCACAAATATATTCATGCAAACTTAATAAATAAAATTAATGAAATAGTAACTTATAATTGGTTGTTATTTCCATCATTAATCATCATTACTGATACAATAATCAAATATTATTGATACCTACTAGAATTGAACATAGGATACTTTAAAAATAAATATATTATTAATATTTTTTAATGTTGGTATTTGTCTTTTTTTTTCAATAATTATATAAGAATAATATATGGGTATTAATTAATACTTTTTTTTAATGTTAAATATTAACCTTGACGAATAACATTCTTTATTCAAAAATATAATTTAAATTCAAAATTCAATATTTCTTTTGCAGAAAAATGTATTGTTTGATAATAGGTATAATTATATCTTGTCTATTATTGTTAATATTCAAGTAAATTGGAATTAATTTCAATTAAAATAAGAATACGTAATACCATAAACTGATTATGATATTTATTGATTCTTTGCTCTAGGTCTATTTGTTAACAAGCAACTAAAATTATGTTTCTAGATTGAAACCCCAACATTTACAGACAACTTCATCCAATTTTTTTTTTAATTGGATTTCTTATTTCATAAACAAAAAATGTCACGTCTATATAATCGTATATTTATAATATAATATATAATAATACACATAATATAATATAATTGCGTTCTGCAGTTGTGATTCATTATATTTAGTTCTATAATTGAATGTCAGTTTTCATATTGTAGCGGGACAATGCACGTCGGCATATCAAAACGAATAAACGGAAAGTTTTAAAATATTTTCAGGGTGACATTCAAGAGTTAAGGTTTTATTCAACGCCAGATGCTGCTTATGAAATGTGTTCCGTTGGGATGGATGTCTGTATTGAAACGCAGAATAAAACCGAAACATCAAAAACCAACGTGATGGACGTAAATGAATTTGAAGAACTTTCTACGTCCGACATGAATTCATTGGAAATAACGAGTGTTGTACGTATTGTCCGATATACCTACTTATATAACAACAAAAAAAAATCAAATCATCATGCGATATTATATCATAATTAATAATACTATTAATTGTTATTTATTATTATTATTAATTTGTTTGTTTATCGTTTGCCTACAGACGCATAGCCCAAGATCGTCCGATACAAACATCAGTCAGACCGCGTATGGTGTACAGCAACCTCAGTGCATGTCGGCAGTTCGTGGTTATCCCGGTCCACCTGGAGAGCAAGGGGTAAACGAAATTACATATTTCTATATTTATGTATGCAATACTATAAAAGCATTTTCGGCATAAACGACATTAATATTATTATACTTCCAATATTCACTGTAGTTTAATATAAGCGCACACAATTGCATACAAGTGGGTTTAAAAGGGTAGGGGCTATGGAACTACCAAAAATAAAATACATTTATCACTCTGCCCAGAATCTAAAAAAATATTAAATGTCATTCAAGGTTTAATTCTTCAATATAATGTATATATAGTATACCTATTAATATTTATTTATATTTAGAAATCATTAGTGGGTATTTGTTATTTACTATATATATATTATACCTCTTAAATTTTAATAACAATTATTTATTTAAAAACTATAAAATTAATGGATTTGGCCTAAAGTATCCGCCAAAATAGTAGGTGGATGCATAGAGTCGACACACATTTTTTTTTCTTTTTGATTGATCAATTGTCAATTTATTTTTATTGCGTTGGCCGATCGTTTAACCGATTCGTATAAATATATAGCGCAGCCTTTATATAATAATAATATACTAAAGCAGGATATATATATATATATAATGTATATACGCATAAAACAATACAAACGAATACTACTTTATTTTATTCGATGACGCCTTATCTCGTCCTGACATGCATTTCGTCCGTGAGTTTTTGTTTTTCTGCTTCACTGCGGTTTCGATAATTTTTTATTGTTTTAACGGGTTGGTAATATTTGTTTAAACTATAACGATTGTCCTTTTGTTTATTATTATCTAGCCCCAAGGTCCGAAAGGAGATCCTGGCCGCGATGGCATAGACGGGTATGCTGGTAAACAAGGACCTCCGGGACACGTGTTTCTAATACCAGTTCGTATCGTTATTTCATTTTAATAACTACAGAATATTAAGTAAATATTATATATAAATACTGTTTTAAATTCCAGCTGAATCAAAATCAGGGGGATAAAGGTCCGGATAGCCAAGCTGAAATATTCAGACAAATGTTGGCACAACACATGGTCAGTATTGTTGTTTTATTGGTTTTGAAATCTAAATAAAATAAGTGTGTTACGGAGTATTGCAAATAAGTACACGAAGCTTAATTTTTTCTCTCTTTTAGTTATCAATGAGAGGAGTTGATGGACCAATGGGTATGACTGGAGTAGTGGGACCAGAAGGTTTGTTTTATACAATTGTATGAGTGTTTTATAAGAACTACACATGTAATTAATCTTTTTATTGTAATTTTTAAATAATTAAAGGTCCACCTGGTCCCGAAGGACCTAAAGGAGAGTCTGGAGAACAAGGAGAAGTGGTATGTGTAACTTCAGAAAGATATATGATATATTATTATACAAGTACAGCAATGTTTACGCTATTTTCAGGGCATAAACATTGCAAGACTGCATATTATACTCTCTCTCTGTCTCTCTCTCTCTCTCACACACACACACACACACACACACACACACACACACACACACATATATATATTTAATTTAAATATAAAACAGCGAAATAAAATTTGGTCGCTTCGTTTGCATTTGTACATAATGTACTCAATATATCAAATCACAACTTTAAAAATATCAAGTCGATGCTTTATTCCTTTATTTTATCTTATAATTATTTAATATTATTCGATTTATTTTTTATAATAAAATAATTACAAAAAAATTACAAATAAAATAACATATTTTTTGATAAAATAAAATAATAAAATAGTTATATCGGTATATTATAAGGACACGATCAAAAAAGAAAATTATTCTCATTAGTTTAGTTTTAATTATTTTTAAATTTTCCCATGTATAAGATACTTCTGTATAAGTAAAGTAATATCTGTGTTTGAATTTTTTTCTAGGGGCCAAGAGGTATTAGAGGGATGCCTGGTCCATCAGGTTAGTATATTATGATTTCTTTAGATTATGTCTTATCGGAGTAAAATTATTTTGAAATTCTATGTAATGCAGGAGGAAGGGGAACTATTAATAGTTACCTATACTAATCATTAATTATACTAATGTTATAGATATAAAATATATTTTTGATAAAAAAATAAACAATCTTAAGCTCAAGTTAGTGGGTTGAAAAAATGACAATATGTATTTCACACACATACATTCACATATTTTTAAATATTATATCTATCTCAACGAGTACTAGAAAACCCAAATACAAGTTAAGCTTTAAATCATATTGCAATAAATTTTTGCAAATACATTTTATTTGTACTTTAAAATTATATTAAATTAAAAAAAAACTTTCAATTTTTACTTGATTCTGAGAAATTTTTTTGAAATAATGTAATTTTATTTTGTAAGAAATATAAATTCAATGATACGAATTAAATTATAACATGCGCGTTTTAAAAAAAACACCTTGCAAATTTTCTTAATTAAGTTGAATGCCTCGTTGAGTAGTTTAATTTTTTATTTTCTAATAAGAACAATAACGTAAACTATGTTACTCTTAAAAAATAAAAAAAAATACAATAATTAAATTGGAGTATATCATTTTTATAATTGCAAAAGGTCGTGATGGACACAGGGGTAGACCGGGCAGAGATGGAGAACGAGGAGTTACAGGTCCACCTGGAGTCAAAGGAGAGCCCGGAGTAACGGGAGCAATGGGTAATTATTATTACTATTATTAAGGTTGTTGTAAATATTATTATTATATACATAAATACATTTAAATGAATTTATTATTCTTTTGCTTTGAAAATACTATGTATTTATTTATTGTATTTGAGGACACAATCTGTACTATACTTTTATTATTTAGTGGTGTATTTGACAGATAATTTTGTTTTAAAGAAGTTTAGATTAGTAAAAATTTTTCAAACGTTAGTATAAATATATTTACATTGTATGGAAAAAAAATAAGGAAAAAATAATATTAGGGGAACATCAAAGATATCTTAAGTAAATTGAAAACCAATTGGTTAAATCATCAAATCCTAATTTTAGTATTGACTAAAAAATTAGAAATAATATAGTATACTCCAAAAATAGATTTGTTTGTTAAGATACTTAATTTATTCGTTTGTTCATATTTTTAATAACTCACATTAAGATTCTAATTTTTATTTTATCAACGTTAAAAAGCAAGTTAATAATTCTATTGAATTCCTCAATTTCCCAAAAATATCACTCTACCATTAAATAATAATTAATTGTATATAAACAAACAGTGTATATGGATTGTAAATAAAATTCATAGTTATTACAATACAATAATAGTATTTTTATAATCTTACTATTTGTTGATTTAATATTTTTTGGTCAATTTTTTAGTCTTACCAAACACTATTAAAACCATAATACATTTCATTATACAGCGCCATCATTTTGTGCTGTATTTTTTCATATAGGCTCTGATACAAGTTTCATAACTTAAGTCTTAAAATATTTTGTTCAATATTAGATGGATAATCATACAATTTTTTGTTTATCTTTATAAATTAAAAATACTTAAAATATCAAAATATCATCATGTTTTATAAGCACATAAATTGAAAAAAAATATATGAAATACATTAATAAACCCAGATTCAAGCTCTAACGAATGCAACAATTTATCACTGCTTTCAAATTTTAAATAAAAATACTTCAATATTTTTATCAAAATTATATTTTTATTACGAGTCACATGCAATTTGTATGTTTTTTTACCTCGATTATTTTATGTAAATTTTGTCATGTAGATTATAGATTTAACATATTTAGTTGATATGATGTAAAATACAATCACTTGTATAGATAAAATAAACACTTAATTTAGTTAAAATTTAATTATGTTTGAACACTTATAAACCATAATTTATTTTATTATATATTTATGTGCTATACTTAGTAATTTCAGTAATTAATAATTAAGTATAATGATATGTTTGTAGGATTACCTGGAGAAAAAGGAGATCGTGGACTTCCAGGTAAGTATCATAATAATACCACAATTAAACCATACGTATAGTAATTTAAGTGTCATATTTTTTTATGTATAATTTATTCAAATAATGTGGATTCTATTTCTGTTAAAAATAGGTTGACGTTATAAATTGAATGTTACGATTATTATATAAATATATTTATCCACTCGTATAAGGTGGAACTATATAGTGTCTCACATTGTTTGTTTTCATATTTCCACAGATATTGTAACCACCTTAACCTTCAATGTAACCTATACCTGTTTAAAATTTCAAAATTGCATTACTAAATTAATATAATATAACGGAAATTAATAATACAAATTTTAATGTATATACATAAATGAGCCTTATAATTTGATTATCTATTTTAGAAATAGGTACAAACTCGATTAAAAAAAAAACCCTACTCTAAATGACAATAAAAGTAACTCTTTAATGGTATAGATTACATTAAATAATATAATTTATAAAATGATTGTTGACTACAATCAGCAGTGTCAAATTTCCATTATTCATTATAATACATATTATCATAACTAATAAATAGCTTCGGTATGGTTATTAATATTTTTAGGTTTTATAAATCAAATTAAAAATACTTAATTATATTGTTTTTGAACTCTCATATATTTTATACATATTTTAATACCCTAATTAAAATCTGTTTAATACAACTCATTAAAATAAAAATTACTTACTTTAATTTTCATAATTTTTAGGTCAAGTTGGTGTTACAGGCCCTCGTGGTAATGATGGTCCTCAAGGTGAAGAAGGGCCTCAAGGTTTAGCTGGCTTACCCGGAGAAATGGTAATATCCTCGATTTTAACTAACTAAAAAAATATATAATACCTTATTAAAGTATTTATGTTATTAATACAGTTCAATACATATATTATCATTATAAATTATCTACTCTCAAATAATAATATTCATATTAAAAATGTATACATTACAAGTATAAACACATTTTTGTATGAAACATGATATTTTTATTGCATTACATTTGAGCTATATTTTTTTAAAATTCTTCATAATAAATATACAACTGAATTATTTTTATTTTAAACAAAAGAAAATACAGTTTTTAACTCTTTAGTTTTTAAATAATTATAACTGAAAAAATAAATAGATAATGGTAATTAATTAATTATTAGCTAAAAAAGACTAAATGTTAAGCATTTTATATTAAGAAAAATATAATACTTATTATATATAAAAAAATCAACACTTGTGTGATGAGTTACAAAAAATATAATTTGTTTTTACATTAGAAATAAGAATTATTCAAAATATACAATCGTTGAGTCTACATCTATCATTATTGCATCTGTTTATTGCCAAATTAAAATAATAAATATTTTTAGGGACCTAGAGGATTTTCTGGTCTGCGCGGATTTCCCGGTTCACCTGGTCCTCCAGGAGTTCCAGGATCAGAAGGACCTGCAGGTACAATAATTTAATTGTTATTTATAAATCTTTTTTAAAGTGTAGTTATTGTTTTTATTTTAAGTAATAAGTACATGTCTTAATAAATTTAAATTTGTTGTGAACTTGAAAATCTGTAGAAAATAAGATAGCTTATACCAAGTTCAATTAAAAGCTAAAAAAAAAAGAAAACCTTTCAACCTTAAATTAATTAAAAACCTATCATCATAATATCATTATATGAATAATCAGTATCTTTATTTCAACATTCATCTAAAAGTTTAAACAGATACATTTATATTTGTACCTCTTTAATTTTATAATATTTAAAAAATATATTCAACAAAACATAATATTAGTTTTTATTAGAGACTTTTTCTAAATTTGTTATACATTTAATATTTCATTTAATATACGTATATTGTATACATTATAAACCAACTTTAATATAATATAGTATGAAAACAATAATAATAAAACAATTCTTTAGCACTAACAAAATTAAATTTAGTAGGTAAAGTACTAGTAAGTATTATAATTTGTTATTAAAAAGGGAAAATGATTTTTACAGGTCCTAAGGGTAACACTGGAAATACTGGTACGTATGTAAAAAATATTATAATTATATAATTTTAATATAAAACATTTTTTTTATCGTGTAAAAAGTCATATAGTTATTATACAACGAAGTCTACAATAATAATTATTAAAATTAGAATTGTTTGAATTTTATATTAATTAATATTAATATTTCAGTAATGGTTTAATGGGTTCTTAAAAATAAATTATGTTTTTTGGTTATCAATATTTGATTATGATCAATACTCTATCCTTTAAAATATGTCCTCTGTTAAATTAAGAGACAAAATTATTTTTTTTCCTTTTGCATGTTATAATCTATATAATATAATAAATATAACAATTATAATATCTTAATTTTTAGGAATTCCTGGACCACCTGGTCAGATTGGTCCTGCTGGTCCCATTGGCTCCACTGGAGCAATAGGTGCTTTAGGTCCTCCTGGAGATCAAGGTATATTATTATAAAATATATAATAGTTTATAAAATAAAAATTATTATAGTAATAATATTTACAATGTTATTTTGTTTTAGGACCTCCGGGAAAACCAGGGTTAGTTAAATAATAAATTAATACCAAATATTAATAAATATTTCATCAAAACAAATGATACTATACAGTTTAAAGTATGATTATATTATGCTTTTAGTTATTTATTATTTTGATAATATTGGTAAAATGAAAAGTCGATAGCGATAATTATGATAGTAGATTATTTTGAGAATTACCCACTAAATAAAGATGTATTTTAATTAATGTAAACATTGTGAATTAACATAATTTCATTAAGTCACATTTTTAATTTATATTATTGAAAATAATTATGATAAAAATCCTGATACTTACTAGATAGGTTACATTTTTATATTCCAATGTTTTACTTTTTAATTATCTTATTTTTGTATAGAGTACCTACTATTACGAGTATTAACGATAAACGTTGATCAAAAATTTAATTAAAACAATATTAACATAGCTCAACCCATTAAATATATATTTATATTAAAATTAAATTCATAATTTCCACAAACTTTCTCTTAAAAACAGAAAAATTCTTGAAATTAGTATTTATAATAATATAATATCATATAATATTTTGTAATATTGTAGATTGCCAGGATTACCAGGAGCCGATGGACTACCTGGGCACCCCGGAAATGCAGGTAATTTCATAAATGAACTCGAATTCAATTTTGAATACAAAAAAGTGAGGAATAATCAATGTGCTGTATAGTATATAATATGTAAGATATGTACCCAGTGAACTACGTAATTGAGGAGTAAATTACTGTAATTTATGTTATAAGTTTGAACTCGATGAGAGGTATATCATTGCATAAAATAAACGATTCTAAGGGAAGTCAATTTTATACAGTAAACAGGCGGAAGGGGCGCAAGTTTCATATGTTCAACTTTTCACCTCCGTCCTCCACAAAATAAATAAATAAATAAAAAAATAGTTTACATAGAAGGTTGAATTCATTTTTTCTTAAAAATATTGTATTTACAATTTTCATAATCCGTATAAAAAATATTAAATATGTTGAAAGTTTCAAGTACACACGAATAATATTTTTAAATTAAGATAAAATAACAAAAAAAATTATTCATCGCTTAAGTATTTAATTTTGTCTAAATTTGAAATTAAAATATCTAAAAGAATATGTTTATACGTATTTATAATTTATTAATGAAAATAACAACTTATTAAGAACCTTATATTCAACCATCACGCTTTTTAACAGAGTGAAAAAAAAAGTCGTAGAAATGTATAGAAAATAATAGAAAAATGTCTACCTATAGTATAATATGTACTCTCTATATAAATTTCAGATTTTTTCGATTATTTTTAAATATATTGGCAATATTTCAATATTTTAATTTTGATATCCCCCCCCACGTTTCAGAGTACAAACAAGTATAAAAACAGAAATCACCTCCAAATATTTTTTTTTAATTAGAAAAAAGTGTTGCCAGACAAAAAAAAACACATCGTTGTGAAATCATTACACTTTTATTGTTTCGCTCAAATTCTAAAATAATATATACATAAAATAAATAGGCGCTGTGGGAATCAAAGGAGATACGGGACCAATTGGATCACCGGGTCCCGTAGGGTTTTCCGGAACACGTGGTGTAAAAGGTGACATAGGCGTTCGTGGTCCAATGGGAGAAAAAGGTAAAATACTATCAATATACACAATATTATTGAAAGTATTATAATATTATATGTATATCTTATTATTCTAAATAGGAGACAAAGGAGACAGAGGATCCGACGGAGAAAAAGGAGATCAAGGACTCAAAGGTGCATACGTTAATATAATTGGATGCTTATAATTTAATTATAGTTGCTTGTTTGTTTTAAATAGTATCTTTATATTCTTGAACTTTTCTATACAAAAATATTCACAACCAAAAATAAATTAAGTTATGTTAATGTATAAATATAACACAGCTAATATAGCTACTAAATTAATACTTATATACAATGCTATTACATTTATAAAACGTATAATTTTTAACTATTTTCACTTTAATTTTTATAAACTTACTAACTAATTAACTTAGTTTCTCTATAAATTGAATTTTCATAAAATTAAAATAACAAGTTACCTGCTTACAATTTAGTTATTTATTGTATACTACTTATGTCATGTTCATGTATTTATTTATTTTATTTTATGATGTTAAATTAAGTAAAAACTAACAATCAAATATTCTGTGACAACAACAAAATATTTTTTACAAACATTCAAAGGTCACAAGAGAATAATATATTATTTAATATTCTATATAATTTAATTTGGTAAATATAAACAACTAAGATTACAATGATTTTTTTTTATTGGTGTAATAGTATAAGAAAATACTATACTTCCGGCATTATTATTTTCGGTTTTTCCTCAGTAAATGAATTTCTGATTCATAAATAAATAAGATGTTTACTTGTTATTACAGGAGAGCCAGGATTGGCTGGATCACCAGGTTTAGTTGGAATTGAAGGTCCAGAAGGGCCAAAAGTAAATATCTATGACAATTTTTATTTCAAAAATACTTAACAATATCTTACTTTATGGTAAAAATAAACTCTATTGCGGTAAAAGTAAAATTACGTATACTTTATCTTACTAGTGACTAACATATAAAAAAATTTAATTATCATATGACAAATCATAAGCTGATTTTTATTTATTTATTTATTTATTTATTTATACTAGGGATCTGAAGGACCTCATGGTGAAAGTGGTGCAATTGGATTATCAGGTAAAATATTTCCTTTTACGTGCGTATTTTAACTTCAGGTGTTTTAATAATCTTTTAAATAGGTGAGAAAGGTAAACCAGGACCCGCCGGGCTTCCAGGATATCCCGGTGCTCCGGGTGAAAAAGGTGACAAAGGAGCATATGGTAAAGATGGAATTTCTGGTGAAAAGGGAGAACGAGTAAGTATTTTTTTTTCACAATATACTTAAAAATATCTGAAAATAGGATGACTATAGTGAAGTTTCATTAAGGTACAACATAGTATTAATGATAATTTAGTGTTATATATTTTTAGATATATTTTTCATATAATTCGATACTATATAAATTGGATAATAAAACATACAAATATATATAAGATTTAATATCAACATATTATCGAAGATAATATACAAGTGTATAACGTAGGAAAATCAAATAGAATAAGTAGTTAGGAAAATAATTAAAAGCTTTTATTATTAATAAAATTATAAAGTTATTAATGATAGACTATTAAAAAAAAAAAAAAAAATAGAAAATACTTCGCTTATCATCTGAATAATTGAATGATTCATATGCAATATTTAAAACTTTAAGTTCTACAGGAATTTTTACTTTTTTCAGGGAAACACTGGATTACCAGGAGAAAGAGGAGAAACTGGACCTAGAGTAAATATTACATTTAAATAGTATTTTTCTTAATATACCCATATATTAGTTAAAAACAATTATAATAACATATTTACAAAAATCATTATTATGATTATTAACATTATTAAATGTTACCTGATATTAGATCAAATATTTTAATTTATATATTTAATGTATCTTTCATTTTTAATCGATATTCACTTAAAAGTGTTAATAACTGTATCAAAGTAAATTAACTTAATATAAATTAATCTAGGTCATTCAAGAAATAATTTAATTTAAGATGAAAAAACGATCGAAAGTTTAGATAAAATAATTTTATAATTATTATTAAAAGCAAATTTCCTAGTTGAATGCATTTAAAAATTACGCAGATCAAAATAATAATAGAATTTATTTTTAAATACATTTTTAGGGATTCAGAGGTGCTAGAGGACGTGAAGGATCTGAAGGAATTCCGGGACCAAAGGTACGCAATAAAGACATTGAATTTGTTATTAACTTGAATAATTAATAACAATTTATAAAGTTCTAACATGTTTGTCTATAGATAAACTATGGTTTTAATTTCTGTAGTTATTATTATTTTTTTTCAAAGTATAAATTAAATAAATTCCAAACTTATTATTATCATTACTAAATCGAATTATACGATAATAAAACTTAAAATTGCACAAAATAATTCTAGTTATATTTTAGTTAACACACTTCAAATTATAAGTATATTTATTATGAGTGTTAATTTTATGCGTAAAAAATTATTTGTTGTTGTTAACATTGCATTAATTAATCCATTGATTATAGATAATTTAATTAAATGATAGATTTTGTTTATTACTAATATCAACACAGATTTATTTTATATTATATTAATATATTATATATTTTTTATTATTTCATAACTAATTACAGGGTGATACTGGACAACCTGGGCCTACTGGGGCACCTGGAGAACGTGGAATACCGGGTTTGTAATAATGTATTTATTTTATTTATGAAGTAGGTAACATATTCTACAGATTATAAGCTAGTTTCATTTATATAAAATGGATAATTATTTTCTCTTAACAACATAAGAAATATATAATTGAATTAATAATATTTCAACATAATATTACGTTATTATTATATTTATGTACCTATTCATAAAATTGTATAATATTACACAAAGGAATACAAAAGGATTTCGCTGTTGAAATACTTAATCCATACTGAAGACAATTTAACGTATACTAAAATAAAATGTAAATAAAATGTTATAGTTCACTTTATCTATGACCTACAGTACACGCAGATATAATAATGAAACGAAACTACTTTAGCACGCGTATTTGTTGAACGTTGAAGGATTATAATTATACATTTTATAAATTAATCGAAAACAGTTAAATGTCGTAGGACTCCGTGATAATATACGTGATCATAGTATAAACTGACACATGCGTCTTGTCGTGTTGATGTATATTTATGAGTATTTTAATTAAAATTTAATAATATCATAATGGTGGTTCACTCCATTTCAATGATGCAATAATATTGATCAATAAATATTCTTTTCATCGGCTCTTTTTTTTTATTTTAAACAATTAAAGATAAATAAATTATGCTACATATATATTTCAAATTATAATAATTTAAATTGCATAGGACAGGTGCGGATGGATTAAGAGGATTTGTCGGCCCTACAGGCGCCCCAGGAATTAGTGGAAAAGATGGTTTACCTGGATTTCCAGGAGAAAGAGGTCCACCAGTTAGTATCTGATAAATAAACTAGCATTTATTATACCAATTGAAGATTCATAAACATACTATATGAAATAATGTTACATAAATAAATATTTAAGTTCATAATAAGTAATGAAATAATAAAATATAACTTTTAGTTTGTAAAATATTTATATTTTAGGGTGACACGGGACCCATAGGTGTTACTGGAATACCCGGAGTCGTCGGGCCACCAGGTCAATCAGGCGAAGTTAGTATACATTATATTCAAATAATTGTCTTGTTTAAAATTTAATTTGAGTTTTTCATAATAGATAGGCTCTATTGGAGAACCAGGGCCATCAGGTCAACCGGGTTTACCAGGAGAAGCAGGAAGACCGGGCGACGCAGGTAAAAATAACGAACTTATTATTTTATTTTGTAAAGTCTGTATATTATCAATATAGACCTACTTAATGTATATTATGAACATTTTTTTTCAAGATTGAAAAAATATAGATATTGTAAAACTATAAATTATACCTTTTTTCATAAATAGATAACACAGTATGATATTAATATTGCATTTTTCATATTTTATTTTATTTTATAGGAAAAGAAGGACTTCCAGGCCCAGTTGGTTTGCCTGGAAAATCAGGTGAACCTGGTTCACCAGGATTGCAAGGATTTCCTGGTGATAGAGGTAAATTTACATTAAATATAATTGTTGATTAATTTAAATTTTATAAAAACAACAAATGGCATTTCTACAGGATTTCCTGGAGTACCTGGAGCAGCTGGGCTAAAAGGTTTGTATTTTCTTCTTTTTAATTAGTTATAGTTAAATATTGCATATAATAATAAAAATCACTTATGACTTTCAAAAGTATTAATATAATTAAATTAACAGCGTAATTGTGTAATTGTGTTAAATACTATTTAAGCGTTTTAATGTTAGCTAGGTCTTATTATTATTTCCAATTATATGCTAAGCTAGGTGTATCATAATATAATACGTAATTCTAATTAAACTAATAATATATCAAAATTAGTGTCATTTTCTCTATAGTTAACGTTTTTTAAGAAAAAAAAATATTTATAATAACTCTTCATAGTGTTTGACCCGAGTTATTAAGATACGTAAAATTGGCATTACAACTACGTGCCATATATTAACGACTACATCAGACTTCCGCATAACGTTAAAAAAACCCCAATGAATTACTAGGTACGCATATATTGATTCTGCTGTAATGATCTTTGTGCATATTATCTATCAGAAACTTATCGATTTAACTTATCCACTACTCTACGAAAATTTGATAAATATTGATTCCACCGGGTCATATATTTTTGTATTATTAAACACTTAAATTGATATTTGTAATAAATTCATAACAAAATATTAAATAGCGTTGTTTGACATTTTAACTAAAAAATATATGTATATATTTCAGTGGACATAACGTATTGTATCGCATTGATTCATATCGTAATCTATATAAATAAATTATGTTTTATTAAAAAAAAAAAAAATAATAATAAGGCGTATATTATGTACATTGATATTATAGGAAATAGAAGTAAAAATGTTCCATTATGTTCTTGTTTTGACACACAATTCACTGAAACACATCATAATATAATATTTTTTTTAAACATTATTTTGGTTTTCATGTACATTGAGTTTTAAAATATAAACAGATTCGTGTATTATAATAAAAAGACTAAACACTAAATAAAGTAGATAAAAAAAATAAATGAATTTAAAAAATATACATATATAAACAACAATTTTTAAAGATATTTAAAGAAAAAAAAATGTAGAAATCGACTCAATTTAAACTGACATCAAATTGCTATTTAGAAAAATTGCAATTTAATTCTAATATTTGTAAAATTTAATAATTTAATTTTTATTTTTATATGGCAATAATTTGTTACAAATCTTACATACTTTATTTTATTGTTTTTTTTATCATACACATATATTTGAGTTTTATTTTTGTGGACGAATTAAAATAAAAAAGTATTAGAGTGATATTATTTTGTGTACGTATTATATTGTATTATAAGCTGGAGGAATTAAAAATAAAAGTACCCGACAAAATAGATAGGTGACAAAATCAACGTATTCCAAAATCCGGAGTCATTAATATAAAAACGGCGGAATCGATAAAACCCTAAACAATAATATAAATGGATACGGTATATTGATACCAGATGGAATTATAAAAATAAAAAAATACCTATACAATTAAAAAATTTAAAACACACAAAATAGCAAATTTGCAATCAACAGAATAAATTCTGTGTTATTAACTTTAATATTTTAGCGAAAGAGCTTATAATGAAATTTAAAGGTAAAAATATTATGGTATGTTCTTATTGATATTTATAACTTAAAGCAATTTATGATTGGTGTGTGCATTATACAATTGTATTATCTTACATAGTTATAAGTTTCTTTAAACTTTAACAAGTTATACTCTTAAAAGTATTCTTATCTTTAAATTTTATAATTTATCGATTCACAATAATCTTAACAAATAATAACACAAAATTGAAATTAGTGAATGTATATTTTAGTTTAAATATTATTTAAAGTTACTTAGTTACTAGTGACGAGTCGTATTGATGTTTTAAATAGAACTGAACTTTAAATTATTTTTTTCGAATCAAACCTAGAATCATTTTAAGTCAAACTTGAACTTGAACTCAATACTTTTTATTATGTACATTGTACCTACAAGTTAAATCAACCATAATTATTAATTACTATTGTATTTTAAGTTTTCGTATTATAAATAATATTATTATAATAATAATAGCATTATTATTATAAATGATATATAACGTGCCCGTTACAGCTTATAACTTTTTATCGCCAATAGTCTAATTATTTCTAAATAATCATTATCAATTTTTATTTTTTTTATATAAATTTTGAAGAATTGTACAAATATTTGATCTTTGGCCTATCGTGGCCAGTAAGTCTGGCTCAACAAATAATTTAAAGTTCGATTTTTGAGCAGTAAAATATACTTGATAGTTAGGTTCGAATTATTTTAATGAGTTTGAACCAAACTGAACATCAATTAGTGTTCGGTTTGGTTTGGTTCGAGATTCGAACACTTCAACCCATCACTGTTAATTATTAAAAGAAAAATTATAACCCGTAAAAATGTTTTAAAAAACATATAACTAACACGGATGATGTATTTACCTTTAAGTTTTATAATAAGTCAATTTAATCTAATTTTAAATCTAACAACACGAAATAGGTACTGATGAGCGCAAACTTAATATGTTGTGTGTTTTTAAGATGGATATGCAAGTGTGGCATCCTCAAAAGTTTTTACAAAAAATAATCATGTAGGTTATAAACTTATAACATCGTTACTCCTAAACAAGATAATATGATTATTGAATTTTTTTTATTGAGAATTTGGTTTTGTGAATAATATATATATTTTTTTTAATATCAATTATATTATTTAAAACATTTTTAAGGTGACACAGGACCTCCAGGCCCTGTTGGCTCAACTGGAGATAAAGGACAACAAGGTGAATCTGGCAAAGAAGGGCCACAGGTAAAGTAATATACCTATATTTACAATAAAAATAAACTATATACATAATATATTAAATAACAAACAAAATATAAAGATAATTTTTTTAATTTAATTTAATTATTTTTAAAAGAAAGGCTTTAAAATAGTTTTAACTCATTTATAAAATATATTTTATTGTCTAATTTATTTTAAAAATGTAAACACAATTCAAATTAACTTTTACGGTAGACCGTAATATAAATATTAAAGTATTAAAGTAATATAGTATATATATATATATATATATATTTAATATTCAAATCTGAAATATAAATATGACGTGTGAATCAATAAATTTTTTTATTGTACCAATATAAATGCATACTTAAAATATTTATAACTGTTTTGATCCAATTACTGAATTCTACAAATCACTATTTCTTTCGTTATTTTTTCTTTTCACTTATTTGTTCATATATTGAAATAAAATATTTCCACATCATGTATTAACAGACGACGAGAATACATAACGCGTAAAAATACAAACATAAATCCTTGTTAAAATATTACTTTATCATTTTTATTTCTTTTTTATTGGTGATTTTACCTAAATGTTTGGAAAGACTATTAAATTCAATCGTTTTTTAGTTTTACTAACTCATTTTTATTTTCATTTTTATGCTATATAAACATATTAAATAATATCAATAGTATAATATTTCTTATTTTAAAATTAAGATAATTTTACAATTCTATTTTTTTTATATATATTTATTTGTTAACTATTTAAATCAATCTTATATATATAATTGTATATAGATTAGTGTTATAAATTTTTCTATTCTATTTATAAATATTAAATAATATACTTAAAACTGAAAGACAAAGCAAGGTATTTTTTAAATAGTACGTAAATTTTAAAGATTGGAATACATTATTTAGTATTTTTGTTCTAACTTCTAACTTAGCCTATGTATTATTATTGATATACAAATAAAGTAATGATGATATAATAAAAATTATTAAAATTTATAATCAAAAACAACAGAGAAGATTTTTTTATCGTAATATTCATGATAAAACCATAAATTTTTATATAAAAAAAAAAAACTGACGTTGTTTTGTTCAATTACATATTTTGTTATAAGAATAGAATAATATAGACTATATTGGGTAATTTGTTTTTAATAATAAATTTAGTTTTGTCTACAAAAAATAGACTATAGATGATTTTGTAAGTATGCATTATTATTAAAAACTATGAACAACACCTCTAAAATATACTTAAAGTATAAGCAATATAAACATTTAATTTACTTTCAACTCAAAATAAAAATCTTAGAAAACTTTATCAGCTGTTTTTATCAATATAAAATGTCAAATCGTTTTGAAAACACTGTAAAACGATATAAGTTCCAATTTTCTTAAAATTTGAGTTATATTAGTAAATAAAATAAAAATTGAATACTTTCATTGAAAATAATATTACTATTTACATAATATTTGTCACACTAGGTATTTAATATAACAATTAATATTTACTCGATTTATTTCATCTTATATTTATTTTATCTTATTTAGGGTGCAGAAGGACGCAAAGGACCTACAGGTACACCAGGTGCAGTGGGTTTGAAAGGAGATAAGGTATAGTTGTAACAAAACATGAAATTAAAACATCTAAATTATTACTCTTTAATACCCTACACTAAAAAGTTTAAACACAAAAAAATATTTATTTTCTTTATATTTTCACATTTATAGTCCATGTACATTTAATGAATGACAACAATAATAATTTTAAACTAGTTTAGTGGATGCTTATTATTGTTTCAATTTAAAATAATAGGTCGTCAAAAAAAAAAAAGTAGACATATTAATTTTGCTATAACATTTTATTAATATAACTTTTATTTTATTTTTTATTTTTATTGATCATGAATAAATTCAGCTTTGATAACTACATGTTACATATAACAGTAAAAAAAAAAATAGTATAAGTAAAATAGTATTCAGTAAAAGTAATGTAAAATTAAATAATATAATCTATGTTAAGTGTAATGACATATTTACAATAAGATAAATTTTTGTTTGGTATGATAATGTTAGTGATGAAATAATGATGTTAATTAAATTAAAAGTTAATAATTTATTTATATTTATAACCTATCTTATTTATGTATTTACTTGAATAACTGAATGATTATTTTCGTTCTTTAGTTTTGAACTTAAACTTTCTACAATAATATTACTTATTTAATGTTCTTTCTTGTATTTTTCAATTTTGTAATATTCATTTAACACATGTTTAATTTTTAAAGTGGTACCACACAAATTATAATCAGGAAACTCAAGAAAATCATATTTTTCCACCAAAAATCAATGTGTTAATTTGGTATACATAATTTTAACCTGATTAAATATTTTTATTTTATTTGAGATGTTCGTATTTGGGTTTTGTTCTATCTTATAAGATGGATTATAATTAATTTATTGTTTTGTTTGGTTGTTTAAAGATTGTATATATTTCGTAATAGAGAAATAGTATTTTATTTTAATTATTTTTTAATATTATTGTAATGGAACGATGTTAATAAATAATATATCGTGTATCAGATGTAAATATGGCCAATTTAGTTCAAAGAATGTTTAAAATTTATAAAATGAATAACACAAAATAAAACATTGATGGTGGTATATCTTTCTCGTTATACCACAATAAATAAATCCTAATTGTACAAGATTGAATACTATTTTTATACAAACAATTACTTATAACATGCCTGGTGGTATTTATTATACTTTGTTTTAAGTACGCTTTAGTTTTATTGATTATTAGTTTATTTTTTTAAAAAATGAATTAATATTATTATAATATAAAGTATTGTATACTTGTATTTGTTCAATTTAGGGTGAAATCGGACTTTCTGGTCCAATGGGAAACGATGGAATGGTGGGAGCACGAGGCGTTCCAGGTTAGTATGTTTAGTTTTAAGACTGTGTATTACTGTATTATAACTATTGTTTTATAAATAAAGATAATTGTTATTATAAGATAATACCTAATAAAAATATTTATTGTTGGTGTTTTTTTCATTAAATATTATGTGTTTTTGTATTGATTTTATGAGCTCAAGATATAGATATTTTACTTTTTATTGTTATTTTTTTTTATACTAACTGTATTTTCATAATATATTATCATATTATAAGTGCGTGTCATATAAGAATTAAAGCTCAACAATGTCTTAATAATATTAATTTATTTCCTTAATTCTTAATGTTTTACTGAATTACTCGTATTTTTATTAACTCAGTATAAATTCATGTGACTGTCACTGTTGTTATTATTTAAGCTTTTAAATACTCTACTAACAAAAACAACATTATTAGTTAATATCTTCTACGGTTTGGTTCAAGTCTTATATAATATAATAATATGTTTATTGTGTTTTATAGGACCACCAGGGCCCGTTGGACCACCAGGAGAAGACGGAGATAAAGGTGATATTGGGTCTAACGTTTAATTATATTATCAGCTTTGTCAATTGTTATCAGGACCATCCATTATTCCATAATAGGTGAAATCGGCGTTCCCGGAGAAAAGGGATTCAAAGGTTCAAAAGGGGAAACGGTAAGTAGAATATTTTTAACCTACCTCACTAAATTAACAGCATTACTGCATAAGTGGAAGTGGATAGATTACAAGAAAATATACGTTATACACATTATTGATCACAATATAAAGGAATATATACCAAAATATAAACTATTTTTGTTTGATTACAATTTTAATCATTAAAATAACTTAATACATCAATAATTCTGTTAGTGTTGAACCTAACATTCACAAGTTGTTGAAAAAAAGAACAACAGATAAATATACATATATTATTACAGTTGTATTTTGAACACATTTTATTTTATTAATTTAAAATGGTATAATTTATTTCTTATAAAAAATTAATTAATATAATATATAATAATTATTAATTATATTTATATATTTTTTTTTTCTAAAAATGAAACTAACTAAAATTATTAACATGATAGAAATAAGAAGTAGGTACATTTTGTTTAAAAAAAGACTTAAAAATCTAAATAGAAACTACTTGACTTTAAAATATTTCAAAAATAAAACTTAAATTAATAAAAATATTTAATTATTGTTAAAACTAGATATTGTTATCTATAAAAAATATTCATTTTTATAATGTAGTACTTTTACGTTTAGTCTGAAAGCAAATTCAAAAGCTTCTTTTCTATTATCATTGGCATTTACAATTTAATACAATACATAATAAAAATGTTAAATTAATTATAATTACGTTAATATAGATATTTTTAAGAAAAAAGACAGAATATTCAGGAATATTATTGATACACACTATAAAAAATGAGTGCTACCATAATGTATAGTAGTTTTAAATAACCTACAAGCCATAAATATTAATTAAATATATATTTAATTATTTTTAATTTAATTTACATTTATTATTATTTATTATAATATAATATAGGTTACTACATTAAATTATTTTTATTTATTATTATAATTTTTTAAATTGAATTATCATCAACCTCGTTTTCTCGTAGTAAGTTAAATATGTTGCCTAAATAATGGTAACCACTAGCATCTTATATAACTATTAAGTCTGCTTAGATCATTAAAAACGTGTACATCGTAAATATTCAATCAGCATTCAACGTGGTTTTATTGGTCCTATATAATTTAAAGAACAATTTTCTAAATCCACTTTCTGACAATTTCTAATAATCTATCTTATGCATTTGTCACATGACACATATTATGGTAATTATAATAATAATCGATAATCATAAATATTTGAATAATATTAAATTCTTATATTTTAGCGTTAAAGCTCACTATAAAACCTTCATTGTCTACTTATAATCTTCCTAATAAAAAAAAGAAACAAATATAGTTATGATTTCATACTATTATCTTTATCCATCGTATTTTTAATTTACATACTAATACAGCTTACTTCAATTATTCGTTAAAATATTCGTAATTCAGTATGTTGATTGCTATTATATATTAATTCAGTGATTGTCTAAACTCATTGCATAGAGCAGTCTAAGAAGAAATTTTAAATTTATGTATATCTAGGGTCCGGTCGGAGCATTAGGAAATCCAGGATTAAGAGGAGAACCAGGACCAGTTGGGGTATGTATAAATAGTGTTTTAAAAATAAAATATTAATTTTTCAATACTGTATGATTCCGTAGGTGCCAGGAGAAAAAGGTCCAATCGGTGAAATTGGGAGACAAGGAGCTAAAGGAGAAGAAGGGTCTATTGGAATTGCAGGTGAAAACTTGACAAGTTATTTTACATTGCATATAATATAACTATTCTAGTACTCTGTGTATGTATTTTTTTTTATTGTGTATTTAGGACCACCTGGACTACCAGGGACACAAGGTATCCCAGGACCAATTGGACCAAAAGGCGAGCCTGGGGACATTGGCGCCAAAGGTAATTGTATACACTATATAGTAAGTTTTAAATTTAATTTCATTACCTACAATAATTTTGACTGTCAAACCAATCAGTAATGATAAACAAAATCAATACAAATCAGTTACTCAATATTCTGTGTACACGATGGTCTGTAAAAAGGTTCTATCATATCACTTTGATCTATACTATGATATATAGCATATTAAATTAGTGTAATCTAATTTCAGTGATATCGTTCGATATCACCACGTGTGTAAATATGCGGAAGTGTTTTAATTTCATTAATTAATGTTAATTGAAAGGCAATTGATATAGGTCCCGTCGGACAACCTGGAGCAGCTGGTGAAATCGGCCCCAGAGGATTTAAAGGTGTTGACGGACAGTATGGTGAGTAAAAATTAAATGATAATCATCATAACTATTAACATTTTTATTTTATAATAATAAAAACATTTTTGAGAACATAATTTAATATTAATACATTGCACTACATTTAATTGTACTTACCTAAAATAATAATACACTTACTTTGGTATTTCAGAGATTTAAGTCATAAAATAAACGTGTTATTTAAAAACTAAAGAAATTTCTAATAATTTATTTGATTTACTGATATGTGTCTTGTTGTTATACAGGTCCAGCGGGTGCAGACGGGCCGACAGGACCTAAAGGTGAGCCAGGTGTAATTGGACCACCTGGTCCACAGGGTCTTGATGGAAAACACGTATGTTAGCTTAGTTTATTTTTAGTATTAATTTTAAATTCCTTTATTATGTAAAATCTCATCAAAATTTAATTTTACTAAGGGCGAACGCGGTCCAATGGGTGCAAAAGGAGATGACGGAAAAATCGGAACGCAAGGACCAATAGGACCAAGAGGTTAGTGGGTTTTTTTTCTTGACTTCCAGTTGTTATTATAATTCATATTATAAACACGCTACTAATTTTTGAACTTGTATGTTGTATGTAATATGACCATCTAAGATTCAGATTCATTTTTATCAAATAATTATTTTTTTATAATCTATTATAACAACTTTTTGTTTAAAATCTTGGAATAAAGTAGATACAATTGTATTAGGTCTAGATAGTACTTTATACTAATTTAAATAACTTGATGTATTATTCCTAAAAAACAACATAATATTACTTATACTTACTATATTATAATTTAAGACTATTCTGTAAAATGTCAAAAACGTTTTATGTCGAACTTAAGTATAGCTGTATTATTTAAACTTGACTGAGAATACTTAAATACATAAATTAATCATTATTTGTATACTTATTTGATACTAGATTGAACATATACGTATTTATTTTGTATGTAATGTTAATTCAAATACGATTTATATTTTCCTTATTTTGGACATTTTTTTAATAAACAAATAAATTTAAAAAATTAATAAAACTTCATATTTTTTTGATTTAATTTAAAATCATATTTTAATCAGGTAACATTGGACCAGAAGGACCAAAAGGTAATGCAGGTGTTCCTGGATTTCCAGGAACTCAAGGTGAACCCGGTATTCAAGGTCCAAAAGGCGACAGGTAAGAAATTCATGTTTATTTTGGATTATGAGTGGAGTGAAAAATGACGAATGAATAGGTTTTAAAACAAAAAAAGTTGTATTGATTTTTTCATTACGTTTTGAAACAGAAAATGTACTTCAATCTTAGAAATTCGAGATGGTTTATATTATACAATTTAACCTATACTAAGGGAGGTAGAAGAAAAACCATAACAATCAAATAAATACATATAAATTGGGAAAATTAAAAAAAAAAAACAATGATTAAATGGAAATATTTACGCAACACCAGCTTTCGACAAAATCTATTTAATTTTTTTTATTATTATTTTGAAAGGAATAATTGTAGACTTAAATTTTCATAAAAAATTAAGATTGACATTTAAAAAAAAATGACCAAACTCTAAAAATATTTTAGTTCTTTCATTCCAATCTATGGACATTTGAAGTTTCAATTTTCAACTTTTTTTTTTAATTTATCATCTTGATAACATTAATGTTTTTCAGTCAAAAGGCTTGAAAATATAATATAATTTATGCATGATGGAAAAAATAGTACTTATATTTAACTGAATTAAGAAATGAATTTGTGTTATAACTAATACTTTTTGATAAATAATAACTGGTTTTAAATATGGTGTATAATTAATAACCATTTTACGTAGGGGTCGAGACGGTGATGATGGAAAAATAGGTGCTCCAGGACCTCCAGGTGAAATTGGCCCACCCGGTAATCCAGGTATCGTGGGTCCTCCAGGACGAACTGTAAGCTATGTTTACTTAACTTAATTCAAATCATAAAGTAATTTTTTTTAAATAATGAGTACCTTATGAAATCCATTTAAAATTGTTATTACCTATTATTAGTTATTGTTTTTAAATTATTATATTAATATTTATGTTAAAAATATAGGTTTATTAATTTAAAGTATTATTAATGTGAATTATGTAATTTAAGGGAAACGAAGGTCCATCAGGACCTCAAGGAAGTTCAGGATTACCTGGAGAAAAAGGCGATCAAGGTTTAATAGGTAAGTACAAATCAATATACTTAAACAAGTATAATTCAATTTACTACTCAAATAAATATGAAATAAATATTTACTACACACATAAACCTTTTAGTTTTTTACTATGAATACAATTACAATTTGAAAACTATATGTTGAAATATGTTTAATGAGATAATTCTAATATACTCTCCAAGTTTAATATTTTTTGATCAATACTTTAAATTGTAAAAGATAAAAGTTTTTTTTTTTCATTTTATTACTAGACTCTGGTAATACGATAAATGTCATTTTGTACTTGAATTCCGACAAACTAGCTTCCTCCATCGTGAAAAGTTATCGTTTTTTTTTTTTGACACTTAAAATAAACCTAAAAGGAAAATAACGATTGTATTGTTTTAAACCTATATATTTAAACAATAGTAATAAATTATTAATCGATAAAGGCGACAAAAGATGTTATTGTTAAATTACTCGAAATGTAAGCTACCGTTCTTCAACTGTTTATTTTTTATAATATGAACAATATTATTTAAAATATTTATTTTTACTAATTTAAATATGAATAATATGATTTAAAATATTTATTTTTACTAATTTAAGTATGAACAATATGATGTTACAGAGTTAGTTTTTTTTTTTGCTTAACCTAAGTTCAATGTTCGAATTATTCTATTATAAAAATAAACAAAAATATATTTATAACACATAAACGAATTATTTTATATACTTGTATGATTTTTTGTCACGTTATCACAAGCTAGTTAATATATTAGTATTTTCAATTTTAAAATAATAGATAAATCACCACTTTTTAAAAAACAATTCAAAATAGATTTGGTTCAGAAAATGGTTTTTTTTTTTAATTTATCAAAAATTTTTAGAAAACTAAAGCAGTATTATATTGTATCAGTGCAATAAATTGATACAATTTACTTTTATTTACGTTATTAAGTACCAACGTTTATGAATAAAAAGCTAATATATTTAAGTAGTAAATGTTTATTAACCATTTTTTTCAATATGTGACCTATTTTATTAGTAAAAAGGTCGGCTGAAAAGTTAAGTGATATATACTGATGTAATATCGGTAGTATCCAGGGTGCCCATGTCTCCACTTTAAATCACTTGATACATTTCCTGAAACTTTGTAATCAATTTGACACTTTATCATCGACTTTTTGTTTGAGTAGTTTAACTTACATAGATAATCTTTAACACTTCCTAACCAATTATTTACTTTAGCAAGTAAACAATGATCAGATAGAATATTTTGTCGATGATATGGCATAAATATTACCAGGTTATCTATTTATCTTAATATATGGGTACCTTCTATATCAATAAAATTGCATGTTATAAGTTTTTGTTTGCAAATTTGTAAATACTTGAATAATTCAAAATATAAACTTATAAGGGGAATTAAAAACACAACAAAAAAAGCAAAAAATTAATATTCTAGCTAAAAGTTCTAAATGAAAAAATTAACGTTATGTTTAAACTCTTAGAAAAAATCAGTGATTAATCATCGTAAAAATTATAAAAGTATGTAACTAATAGATTAATTTACTATAAATAAAATTCTTGACAGAAATATCTATGATTTTCGTATAATATTACTAGGAATCTAAAATTTTATTTACACATACATTTGTTATAAAATATTTTATTATAGTCAATCATTAAAATCATTTAAACTAAATCCTATGAACTATGAAGTAGTTTTGATTTTTATAAGATATTATAACTGGACATTTTTAAATATTAATATTTTACAAAAAAAACTAACTAGAAACACAGGTAATGTTTTTACTTTTAATTTTAGATCAATTCACTCTAATATTTAAACTCACAAAATAAAATTGAAACTGTAAAACCTACATTTTAGTTATTCTTTATTAAGATGGAGTACCAACACAACACTAGTGGGTACGACGTTATTTTAGGATAAAACAAGCACCTAAAATGATAAAAGAATAAAATAATTCATACGTGATACGGTTGCTTATACTTTATTTTTAATTATATATATTATTAACGAATAATTTCAGTGTGTTATTTACTATACGCACATTAGTGTTTTTTTTTTCATCACTAATATTATAATATAACATGGTTTAATTTACTGACTAGGGAACACATAATAAAACACCAGGTCAGTGTGTAGATATACAATCACATAGTAGCCCAATCCGTCCCAGTAGCCCAAAATAGTAAATCACAGTAAGCTAAACTACGGACTGATGTATACAACCGGTGTAGATATAGCCACAAGATAGCATGTATCTTATTTTGATGATCTACGAAAGTCCAATGTTTTTATTAATAGGTATAGAGCCCAACTACATTAAAGTATTTACTTGATGTTTAAATTCTATCACAACTTATGAAGAACTCGTAAGTTTCATGCACAGATAGTTGTTATGGACTTTATGATATTTCATTTATAATTAAAACTAACCCATAGTATCAACAATATAGTCTACCATACTAACCACACATTTTATTTCAATTATATATTAGTATTATTATATAGAATTAAAATTCGTGATTTTATTTTTTAATTTTTACTAATGATACGAAAAAAAAATATGATAACTCTAGTAAATATCTACGCACAGCTCAAATTTTTAAGTGAGTTGTATACCCAAGGATATTTTATAATTAATTCAATTATTTTTATAATATTATATTTTAGGTCCATAATTATATCACCATTAACTAAATAACTAAATAAAAAACAGATAAACAATATTATGGATTTATTTATATATATATATTTTTTTAATATTTATAAATTCAATAAAACGACATATTTTGTAATTAAACCAGACACAAAGTAGGCTTAGGTCTGACAAGTTTTTAGACTAATTCTCCGGGTGGTATAGAATTAGTTCGAAGCGCGTTGGTAATGGATAATTAATATTAATCATGACTCCCATGGTAAGTCGTAACCATTGTTATCAGTTATTACTATTTTCCATTTTGATACATACAATTACATCAAAAATTATATCACGCGCACAAAATGTTAAAATATAGTTAATTAAAACTATTATATTCTTAATTAAAACAAAATAAATTATATTTCGATAGTAACTAATGTTCCATAAAATAGAAAGATCCTAACGGTTTTGTCGTTTTACGAATTCGTAACATATATTTAAAATATTTAACACGTATAAAAACATTAATATTTTAAATACGGTTGTTTTTTTCTATTTTTCTTAATATATTAACTATTATATACCATGGTATAAATACTAAATATTTTTATATTTAATAAAAAAAAGTTTAAATGTTAAACAAAAGTACCTTTTTAATTTTTTTATTCTAAATATAATATGTGAGGAAAACCATTTCTAAATTATATTTCATTGTTGGTGGAGGCAGGGCCGTCTCGAACAAAATAATAAAGTGGGATGAGATGCATTAATGTGCCAACTCAAAAAAATTGTCCTCGCTTTGCTCGACAACTATTTCCTACCTACAGATTACATAGATATTGTAGTCAATAAACATATTTTACATAATATTACAAATTCTTAAATATTTCACTATGTTCTCCATTTTACTATCTCTTATATATATATATATATATTAATATAATTTAATAATATTTTCACAAGTATACTATAATTAAATATTTTCAACAAAAAAATATATAGCACTCTTGTATATTTACAAAACTATTATAATTTGCCATTTGGTAACAAAATATAATATTGCTTTTATTAAATGGTTGAGACAATAAAATAAATAATGGTTGAATAAAAGAAATACATGATTTTTAATTTTCTTTTGTTAATTTTAACAGAGTATCGAGAACCATTTTAAATTATTTTCTATAAAATAGACGCATTGTGAATTCAGCTTGAGTTGTGGCATTATAATTATATCGTTCAAGAGCTAATCTTTTACAATGATGTTATATTTAACAAATAGAAAATAATAATTTAAAAAATAGGTAACTGGTTTTAATTAAAACTTAACTATTTGAACATAAGTTAAATTTAATTAAAATAATAATTGAACTTACTTAAAAAATTTAATTTTTCTATTTAAAAAATCAAAATTCTAGTGTTTTAAATTAATCAAAGAACTATATTTTAGTACTTAAATTGTATTATGCCGTCATATTTGTACTTTGTAGTATTTACAAAATTATTTATAAATTGTATAAAAAAAATATAATTTGGCAAGTGCCTACTCAAATAATTAATGTATCAATATGCCAACTGACATATACATTTTGTACACTTGGAAGGTGGGACACCCCTTAAATGTTAAAACTCCCTCTTTGTGACGGCTCTGAACGCACGTGCCTATTATTTAAAAAAAATATAAAACAAATGCACACTACATGTTTACACAGTCGTCAATATTAGCTCATATAATAAAAAGAAAACAAATTTCGATTTCGATTTAAGATTTAACTAATGTAGACAGTAGTAAATAGTATAACTATAATAATAATCTCATGAATCACACAATACATCTATTGGCTGTACCTTCTATGACGATTTACCGACTGGCGACTATCAACATTCATGGAAAATATAGTAGTTTCAGTTTATTTTTAGATCATTTACAGTGAAAAATAAACTCAATAGCAGATTAAAGATACCAACGTGTCAGTGTCACACGTTCTTTAAATTGACAATCAATTATATATAAATATTTTATATTGCATAATGAGTAGTTATATACATTTTATCCGTTTATACTGTATACGCTGTATTTATGAAATATGTAAAACTTGTTTTTCGTAAGTAAAATTAGGTCCTTCTAGGCTATAATGAAACAAGTCCGACTGCCGACTGGTGTTTTCGTTTGGGGGGGGGGCACTCCCCTCAAGACCCCCCTTCGGAATGGCCCTGGGTGGAAGTGTTTGTTATGTTACATTTATTGGTTTATTCTAAACGTGAGTTACTAAAGCTATCTATTGCAATACTAGTATATCCAAAATGTGAGATTGATTTTCTAAAAATATTTAATAATAAATACTTAAAATAATATCGTAAACAGTTATCAAATATTTACACTAATACCAAATTGTAAATATTTACATTGATTAGGTATTATAAATATTTAAACAAATGCTTCGATCATAATTTCTATTTACTAAACCAATAAAAATTTATTAAAACTCTAGTTATAAAATAAATTTAATTTTAATTTATTAAACAAAATCTTAGGTAGTATAGACCTTAAATATAAATTAATTTAATAAATGAAACGCGAATGATAATTTTTTAATTTGAAATAAAAATACGATAAGAATATATATCAAATTGTATTACATAGTACATAAATTTCTTGGTCAAAAAAAATTATTTGAGCAGTTAATTTAACAACAGAATACTACTATATTAGATTTTTTTGTGCATTTAACTCTAATTTAAACGTAAAATTGAATTAAAAAGTTAAGTATTAAATTGGATTTATTTTATAAATTGATTAAAGTACTGAGAATTTTATTGTTTATGATGAAATATTATTTTAATTGAGAAATATAACATAACAACAATAATAAGAAATTTAAGATTTAAAAAAAAATTATTTTTAAGAAAATCGTTTTTAATGCCATTTTGGTTTAATCTTGCAATAAAATACTATGAATTTTAACTACTGTATGCAACTTTATATATATTTAAGTTGAATTTAACACTCATATATGATAAACACAGTAAAAGTTAGAATATTCACTGAAGTTCATATATTTTTCTATATCAACTAGTATATTAAAAAGTTTATTTTGTATGTATCAAATTTGATAATTAAACAATTAACTAACTCCTAACGAATTAATTTAAATTTTTTATTTTAATTTTCTAGGGGGTACAGGTTTACCCGGACCTATTGGAATATCAGGTACTCCTGGTGCACAGGGACCTCAAGGACCAATAGGTTCACCTGGCTTAGCGGTAAGCATATTGAATTATTATTTCGGATTTATTGAGGTAGAACATAATGTTTCAGATTCAGAAGTATCACACTAAATTAATTTTTGATAATATCATATAATAGATTTGTTTATTAAAGAATTTTATGCAAATACAACTTTTTACAATACACACATTTATAAGTAACGCTATTATTTATACGTCTGTTTAAAATGCATTCAACGCATTTTAATACCTATTTGAAGGTAAAAAGAATTTCTACAACAAATTATTAAAAAAAAAACATGCTCGGATAAGCAAGTTGGTTTTTCTTTTATCAAATATTCCATTTTATTATAACACAAAGACTTTACTTTATCATAACATATATTACAGTCTGCAGCCGTCTATATTATTTTACTTCTTCGTGTTTAAATAAAAGAGATAATATCGGAAGATTCTTTCTATATATTTAATAATATAATGCTACGAATAGAACACAGCGTGTAAAGGAAGTAAAAATATTTTATAAAATAAATAAATAAATAATTCAATAATATAACTTTATAAATCTATATAAGTTTCAGATATTTTGGATACTTTAGTATATATTAAAATTTATCATACTAACGACATTTAATATTTGAATTTCCATACTATTTAAGTGTATATTTTTTAATAAGTTTATGTTAACACTAGCGATTTCTATTAAAATTGTATTTAAATCATTTCATAAGATTTTTTACGTTTGAAAACAGTTTAACTCAAAATAAAAAAATACCATAGAATTTGTTTTCATTTAATTAAATAACTTTGAGTTTCATATTTTATAAAAAGATATTAATTAGAATATTTTTTTTCAAATTTCAAACTAAAAAAAAAAATAATTTGGTTTATCTAATATTAATTCAAATTAATAACCCACTGATATAAAACGAACTGTAGAAATATAATCAACTTTTTTTAAATGATCCAAACACTTGATAAATTACAGACCATATATTACAAAGTTTAAATTAATGATGATACATATTATAACTATAATATTATCATTTTAAATTTTAAAATTATTTCTGAATTAAAATTAACATTGATGATATAAAGAATAATGAAAAAAATTATTAATAATATGTAAAAGCTATAATAAGTAATAAATAATTTTAATGTCTTCTTAAAAATTACTAAAATTATATTATTATTTTAAATATAGGGTGAAGTTGGTTTACCGGGAAGACCAGGGAAAGACGGAGAACCAGGAAAAACTGGTGAAATTGGTAAACAAGATTTTGATTCAAAATTCAAAATTCTTCTTTCAAATATAAAAAATGGATTATTTATTTAGAATTTATACACCTAGAATTAAAATAGTACTATGGTTTATTAATTATGGTTTATATTACATAATATTCATATATATTTTTATATTAATAATTACCAATATGCTCTAACCAGTAATTTAAAAAAAATAATTCGATATATTTACAAATTCACCAAAATATTAATATAAAATAATATAAAGTGTATGTTTATAATTAATTTTATTGTCAACAGGGCCTCCTGGTGAAAAAGGAGAAAGAGGAAAACGTGGACCAAAAGGTATCATAAAATATATATTATTATTGCATACCTACTATTAATATTATTACTGTTGTTAAATATGTATATTAATAAACACGTTTGATAAATTATATAATTTTATAATATTAAATAAAAATCTTATTTAATAAATTAATAATAAGCAAAATTATATTTATCTAACCACTATTATAATGTAACTCGATTAACACACTTAAAGAGACTAACTACGTTTAAGTAAATGGTAAAGTTTTTAAAAAAAATCAATTAATTCACTCTTAACAACAAAAAGATGAAATTTCACAATCAAATTTATTTTTTGTAATAGAAAATAACAACATAAATTTAGATTTAAATTTTTACATTTTCTGAACCGGGAAGATTAATATTAAATTAATAACACTACTAGGATTAATTTATACATGCTAAAATTAACAATTTATTTTAAAACTGTATTTTTTAATAAAATAAAACAAATTCTTGTTTTATAAAGTAAAGCTTAAATTACGTTTGGGAATGAAACTGCTAAAACTGAAAATATTTAAAAACAAATTATAAATTTCATGATTAGTATTTTTTTTTAACAATCATATATTATGTACTTTTGAAGTTTTTCATTGTGTAAGTAAAGAAGAAAGTGATTAAAATATGAAAGCTTTTCAAAAACTATGTTTTCTCTATGTAGTATACACATAGTTACACAAAAAATATGACGTTGATAAATTAATTTATCTGGATTTTACTATCATGTGAATAAATATGATTTGATTGGATGCAACACATTTGATTTTTATACATTTTTTTCACAGTTTGCATAAATCAAAAAAATATTTATACTGCGTAATTTATTACGCATATTATTTATCTGACGTATATTTGATACCATCCGAACATAATATTGTGTATATACATATTCTGAGTCCTAGACATACTAACCTACTCTATACTATTTATATAAAAACACAAACTGTTCTGTCAAACAACGATAATACGAGTAAATATCATAGGAATAATAATATGGATCAGTTATAATTTTGAAAATGTCTAAAATTATTGTGACATTATTAATTAATGCCAATATTTAAACACAATTTCGTTACCTAACTACACGGAATTTAATTTAATGGAAAATATAATAGCCTAATCCTGTTTGTGTGTATTGTAATATTACCTATACATGGAAAATTCTTTTAATTAATTGCATTAATACATTAATACATTTTAAAAATGCATGTGTAGAATAATTTTATTGCATACTTTAAAACAATATGCATTATCTAATAAAATGTATAATAATATAATTCACATACTTTATACTATGAATATGAGTAACATGTATAACACAATACTCCAAACCATTTTAATCTATTTAAAATAAAATGAATAAATATAGTTTTCATTTAGAGAGATTTAATTTCTACTAAATTATTTATTTTCACTTGTATTTTTATGTATTTTTTTTCTTAAGACGTTGATATGAATACGTTATTGTTGCACCAACATTAAGATATATTATAGTAAACAAACCAATATAGTACTTAATATGTAGGTGTGTTTTTTTAGTCAATACAAAAACATCGTTTTAGATTTCAAATACAAATTTAAAATTAAGCCAGAGGTACCTATGATGATCATAATTAATATGTATTGTATTTATATTATATATTGTATCATTTTTTTATAATCTATTGGAATTAAAATTTTAAGTATTTAAAACAATTTTAATTCAATCTATTGTTTTTATTGAAATAAATAAATTACAATTTATTACTCAATATATCACAATAATAGCCAATTCGCTCGACAAGATACACTTAAATAGTTAAATAAATATTTAATATATACATAAATTATTCGCAGATTTATTATTACAGTATGTTAAAAATTATAGAAATAATGCGATTGAAATATAATATAATTCCTAAACTATAACTTGACATCAATAGTTCTATAAAGTATCTAGATAATGATTTAGCATTAAATAAATTAATGTTTCACATTCAAAATGTTTTTTATTTAAAACTATCTGTTGAGTACCTAAAATAATATAATAATCAAAATTATCATATTAGCAAAATAATTTTTCATTTTTAACTAACCAAGTTGAAACATTGATTTGTCGAATTACTATTTTAAAAAGAAAATGTAACTCGATATTGCATGGTTCCGCATGAATGAAATGTCGTCATTTAAACTAGTACTTCCTCATAATATTGGTACTAAAACTATCATTATGTTTAAACGTTTTTTTTTTGTGTTTAACTTATATTTATATATTATATTGTATACACAACCTTCAAAAAATGGCACTGCATACCACCTTGGGGCAACAATTGCTGTGGTTGTTACTATAGTAACATAAAAACAAAATGTCATATTTATATAACTATTATTGTAGGTCATCCTGGAGAAATAGGTCCAATGGGCATCAAAGGTCACGAAGGCGAGAAAGGTGACAAGTGTGAACGAGGAGATCGAGGATCTGAAGGACAAAAAGGAGAAATGGTAATAAAAATTACTATATTATTACATTCGATAACGTTTTCTAAATCGTATTATTAAAAGAACTCTTTGAAGATAAAATAATTATTTTATCATATTAGAATTTTAATTTAATATTTTAAAAATTTTATCTCATAGTTTTCTATTTTTTTTTTTTTGAATAACCAACTAAGATATAATACTAGAAAATTCTTGAATATTTAAACACTTTTGAGGAACATAATAATTTATTTTACTTTGTTCATATTATTATTATTATTATTGTATAAGAATATGTCAAATAGCCAACCACCAAGAATATTTTCTAGTTCATCCTTTGTATTAATTTGTCGATTTGTACTCATTAATAATTTTTATATTTTTCTTCAAATGATTTCAGTTTAGCTTAAGTTAACGATTATATCTTTAGATATAAATTGTTATTTATAAGTTTTAATTTTTGAATTAAAACCATACATAACACATACATAATTGCTTACAACATTTATTTAAATTTTAAATTTATGAAAAAAAAACTATAATTTATCATACTAATTTGAACTAAAATAAAATATTTTAAATAGAAATGTTGAAAAATTTAATAACCGACGTGAACCACCATTCATTTAAAAAAAGTTTGATTATAATTGTATTTAACAGATGATTAAGTATAATATTTCAATCTTATAATTATCTTTGTAATCCATTTTCTATTTTTAAAAATTTGAATTCGTGTAATATAATGTTTTAAACAACATTTAAAATGTTTAAAATTATTCAAATGAATTACTATTTATAATTTATTCATTAAGCAATGATTCCAATGTACCAGTTTCCTATAAAATATTTATTCACCTATTTTTAAATTATGATCAAACAATATGTCTTTAAATTATCCAGTCTGGCTTATTAACCTAATAAAAGTGTAATATGTTTTCGATATTTCGTTCAATTTCATACAATACTAATTATTTTGGAAATATTAATAAAAACATATTTTTAAAGATTTTTATAAATATATAAATTGTATAATGTATATTATATTTATGGTGACCAGACGTACTCTTTTTCGTAGGACAGTACTCTTTTTCGACATGTGTCCTAATGTCCTTAACAATAGTGTTAAGTACATGATATTACACTTTTTTTTTTAAAATTATTATGGTCTAATACGTGTTTATGTGTTTTTACTATTTTCTATAATTTTATTATTAATTTATATTTTATGGTTCGACCTAAAGCATTCTTATTGATTGGTAGCACGATTTAAGATGTACTAAATCGTATAGATTTAAATTTTACACTTGGTATTTTACCTTTAAAAAATAATTTATACATTAGTTTAAGTTTACTTTAAATTCTTCAATATCAAAGTATTTTTATCATAAATACACACACTAAATGAGTTGACATTATAATTTCAAATAATTGATAATAATAATAAAATAAATAGAGTAATCAGATGAAAAAAAAATTATTATCATAGAAGGAGATGACCTATGGAAATATGGGTAAAACGGGTAAAATAGTATACGCATTGGGCAATTACGGCAGAGAAGGAACTAAGTTTTAAAATGTACTTTTTTTTTTAATTTTTATATCTGGTCACCATAATTATATTGAATCTATGAGGTAATCAGTGTTTGTGTTTTATAATTTTTCACAGTTTAAAGAATTATTATTATCTTACAGTTTAAGCATTTTAAAAAGTATAATAAAACTTTAACCATTATCTGATTAATGTCTGCTGTTATTTTTTTGATATTTTTTCGGGTTCGTCTGGGAAAAATTCTCAATTGTAACTTTTTTAATGGGAAAATAACCACCTAATTAACAAAAATAATGTTTATTAAACAATCATTTGATTAACTGTAAAACCAACAACTATGATAAAATTTCATCATATAAATACTTAAATATTATAAATGACTTAATTTTATATGGGTTTTGTTAACTGTAACTTTTTTATAAAATTTATAAATGCATTTAAAAAGTATATAGGTAATATTCATAATCGTAAACATAAAAAATAAATATTCTGGTACGCTGGTTAAGACATTTCATTTCACATGTATATTAATAATATAGTATTTGAGTTTTTCTTAATTAATAAAATTTTATATTTAAATCTTTATAAGGATAAAGAGTATTTAATGAGAGATTATATCTTAATGTGTATACTTTTAACGATGTAAACTATTACATTTGAATATAATTTTTAACAGTAGTATAACAAAATTAAAATACTGTTTTATCATATAATAATAAAATTTGCAATATTCTTATGATTCTTGCAAGAATAATAAGATCTATTCAAAGTAAACGATATTATAACCAAACAAAAGAAAACTGTTTTTTTTTGTGGTGAAAAAAAAAACAAGTATTTACAATACGGGTTTTGTGCTAAATGAGAGTCATTTGTCAAACGGAATTGAGGATTAACAACAACAAAAAATGTTCGTTAAGATAAATGTGTTTATGTAGTGTTTACTATCCAGAAACATAGAAGTATTGGATATTTGATTAAAATAATGAAAAAATACCTAGCATGGGCTGGTGGATACTTTAAAGGGTAACGAAGAATTTAATAGATTGGTTTATTCACATATACCATTTTGATAATTTTATTAAATTATTAACATTTGTTAATACTGGCGAATCCCTGATTTTTTTTACTGGTTTGAATTATATAATAACTAAAAATGAATAAAAATAAGTACGTGTTTTAAATAAATTATAATTATTTTTCAGGGTCCCATTGGATTAATAGGAACTAAAGGCAATGATGGTCCAGTTGGACTTCCAGGTGTTGAAGGTTTTCCCGGTCCTAAAGGGATTGAAGGAGTAGCTGGAAACAAGGTTTGTTGGAAAAAAATATTTTATTCATCATCTATTAACAAATTTGAGAACAAAATTAGTTTTCAATGTATATCGATTAGGTAACATTGTAATTCGTATTAAAATTTAAAATAACTTCTCCATTATTTAATTAAATATAACTACTGTAGTTTTCAGAAGTTCTTTTTTTTTATACAGTGTAAAATATATTATTTTTATACTTCTGCAGGGTGAACAAGGATCTCCAGGACCACCAGGTCCTCCAGGACCACCGGGTGAATTACCGATGTTACCACCTGAATTGGCAGGCTTTCAGCAAAACGCTTTGGCACGATGGAAGCGGGAATTCAATGACGTCAACACAGAAGACGGTACAAAATCAAAAACCAGTAATTCGGGACAAAGTGACAATAGCGATGGCCCAAAATACATAGATATTGTTAGTTCAATTTACAGTATGAGACAAGACTTGGAAAGAATAAGAAAGCCCGTCGGAACCCGCGATAACCCGGTTATGACATGTAAGGATTTATTTTACGGGCATCCGCAATTTAAAGATGGTAATTATAATTATATTCATATGGTAGACGTAAATTATTTTATAGTATATTATTATACAAACTTACACTGTACCGAAATTGTTTATTATTAAGTAATTATGATTATTAACAAAGTCACAAAGTATACACTATTTTAAACTTTAGAGAAACATGCGGGAATAGTTATAATAACGTATATTAAATCAGAAGCTATTAATTATTGTTATTAATACACTTCAGAACGTTGACATACTATCTCTATAAAAGTTATAGTCATATTAAAAACGGTTATTAATTCCTACACAAAACATATTAGTGGGGCTTATTAATGTGTGTTAAATATAACCTATTTGTATACATAGTTTTTATTAAAAAACTACACTAAAATTATTATCGGATTTCAGAACTATTTGTCCATTCATTGTAATTTCATTTATTCAAAAACTTTATTTCAAAACTATTTCGGTTCATTTTATTAAATATTAAATTTTATCGCATTTATCAAAATTGTTTATAGTTTATAAACTCAAAATATGATGTATACATAATACACATTATTAACAGTTGTTGTTTCTTCATTTAATTGTTTTAATGTGAAATAACCTAGATACTTATGTAATTTATCTATAATATACATACTAACATGCCCAAGTTCCTTCATTGTTTTAATAATGAAGTTACACAATTTTTTTATTATTATTATTTTAAAGTACATATTTCGAGTAAATATTTTAAACTATAAAGATTGTAATTTAAAATAATATCCACTTGAAGGTATTATTTAACTGAAAATTATTTAAAGTTTTATAATCAAAATATTACCATAATTTATGTAGTATGTCAGTTATACTTGAGTACATAATTTTAAGCTACTTATTTATTATCGTTCATCTAGTACAGTGGTTCTCAAACTTTGGTACGCGGAATATAGATAAAGTAATAATAAAGTACTATTTTACTCAATAATCGTATTGAAATAAATTAATTGAAATTTGTAATATAACTGTTTTTAGACATGAGTGATACGTTATTGATACAATAATAATTTTCTGAAAACACTAATCTAGTTTGTAATAAGTATTTTTAAGATACATCAATGAAGATGAAAAATTCATACATACGTTTCCTTGAAACAAGTTACGTAAAATATGACTTACTTTTCAAAAACAAAATTGATATAAACCATACTCTATTTTAATTTTAACATCAATAGAGGGTAGAAGATGACAACAAATATACGTGAAAATATTATCGTACTATCCGGAAATGTATTTTTTTGAATAATAAAAATTCAAAATTGAATTTCAATGAACTAAACCGTTATGAATATGTCTATGTGTAATAATACTACTATTAATTTATTCCATTACCGTTAGCAAACGATAAATATATCTTGTCGAATTCAATCAAAAGTAATAATAATAATAATAATAATATAATTCTGAAACGAGCAGAATTTATAATGATTGATTTCGAAACGTTATATTACGTACAATCGTTACCTGACCATCCGACGGACCGTTTTATATTATTGATAATCATTAATAATAATGTTGAATGAGAATATAGTATAATAATTTATGCGTTCGGATATTACGACGGAATTGTATCACAGACACATTGCCGTCTAGCGTCTCTATAACATTAGAATATAATATCGGCCCGAAAACGGTGTTATTGCGTTTCAGGATGGTATTGGATTGACCCGAACTTGGGTATGCCATACGACGCCGTGTACGTGTACTGTAACATGAGTAGCGGAGGAGAAACGTGCGTGTTTCCCGACATACACTCAAGTCAAATGCCGAACATCCCGTGGCGTAAGGAAGGCGACAAGACGGACTGGTATTCAAATCTCAGGGGCGGTTTCAAAGTAAGATATTATTGAAATACGATAATATAGTATACTGTGTGCGCGCGTGTCATGTGTGCGTAAATGTTACAAGTAGATACAGACCCTCCACATCATATTTTTGGCCCGGGTACACAACTAAAGCCAGGCCTCTCTTAAATAACAATAATTTTGTCGACATGAATATAACTTTAATATAAGTTTTAAGTATAAATTATAGGAGTAGGTATAATTATAAAATAAAATATCAACAAATTTATAGGTATATTTTATAAATTGAAGACATGACGTATAATATAATATAATGTAAAAACTAAAAATGTATGTTAAAATTTTTAACAAAAGCTATGAAAAAAAGAAGTTATAAAACAATTGCAAATAAAATAGTATAATTAATATAACTTATAATCATTTTCAAATTTCTATATTAACTAAATTTTTCTTTTCTTGCTTTTTTTTTAGCAAAGTCGTGTATAATGTCATCAAAATTAATATTTGATACCAAATTGTGTTCAATTGATAAAATACCAAGAGCATTGAGACGTTCTTGACCGATTGAAGCTCTCTGCCATGTTTTAAGCTGATTTCCCAACTTACTAAATGCTCTTTCTGCTTCAGAGACTGTTACTGGTAGCGTACAAAAAATTCTTAAAGCAATACAAGTGTTTATAAAAATATTCTCCAATTTTTTAGTATATATTTCGTTTAATAACTTTAATGAAGGTATTTTAATTTTTGTTAGAAAACAGATTTATGAATTTTCCTTAAATGTAGTAATTCATTCAAAATATTTGGCGATAAACCATCAGAATATATTTTTATGATTTCCTTCAATTTTATTTTAAGTTCTGTAGAAGATAACTTCATGTAGCATAAAATAGGAGAAAATAGATCACACATTTTTTTATGAGCTTCAAAACGATGCGTTAAATCAGTAATAATAAAATCTATATTAGCAAATATGACATCTTTTCTAAAATAATTATGTGCTATACTTTCTGTACTAGGTTGAATATCCGTTTCTGAAGAAGCTTCGTCATGAAAAACTTTTCTTTTCTTAGTTTTTTTGTCTTTATCTTGGAAATTTGGTAAAATATTCAAATTACTTGCCACTAATTTCGCTTCATTTAAAATTATATGCCACTCGTTTCTTTTATTTTGTAATTCTTTAATTAAATCTTTCATTAGATCAATTTCAGTTTCAAGAGATATACCTCTTGACTGAATGATAACATTTCTTTTATTTATAGAAGAAAGTACTTTAAACCAAAAACTAGCCATAGCTATACATTCAAAGGAAGAAAAATAATTTTTCAAAGATATTATTTCACAATAAATTTTTTTCTGGCAAGTTAATTTCATTTAATATTCGATCTACTGATTTTAAAATACCAGGAAGATGATGAACAATAAGACGTATGGCTGAAACACGTGAGCTCTATCGTATCTCAGATTGAGACTCTAGTGATATATTGACCTCTTCATTTAAAATACTCCATTTTGCTGGACTGCTACTAAAATTTACATATAAAGTTTGTACACACCAAAAAAACGTTTTCACTCTAGAATTAATTTTTACTGCATTTAAATCAACGAGATTAAGAGAATGAGCAATGTATGGCGAATAAAGAGCAAAGTGATTTTTTTCCAAAATACGTGCTTGTACACCCTTAATTTTTTTACTCATATTAGCCCCATTGTCGTATGCTTGGGCTCGACAAACTGCTAATGGAATTTTGTGACGTTCTAACGCTTTTAATAATTCTAAAGCAATACTTTCACCTGTTTTTTCATTAAAGTTCAAAAATTCAATAAATCTCTCTTTAATTTCAAATGTTTTATTTTCACTGATGTATAAAACATATCTTAAAATTAAAACATTCTGTTTTTGGTTGAGAAACGTCAGGAGTAGCATCAACAATAACACCATAATAAATTGACTTAATTCGTTCGTTTAGAATATGGTTTAAAACTTTTTCACCACAAAGAGATATAAATTCATTTTGACTCATCCAAGACAAATAGTGGGTCTTTCCTTTCATACTATCGCCTTTATTTTGATATTTTTCAACAGTTGCTAAATGGTCTCTAGTTACCTCATCATACCGCCCAAGAAGTTCTAATATTCCAAGAAAGTTACCATTGTTTACTTCACCGATTTTTGTACTGCTACCCTGAAAAGTTAATCCTCTAGAAGCGAGAAACAAAGTTACATCAAGGAGTCTTTTTAGAATAGCCTCCAATTTTCTGCTTCACTAAGAATTTTTTTTTGTAATTGACTATCTACTCCAAAACCAAACAAAGACTGTTGTACATTTTTCCATTTACAATAACAAGTACGATGCGTTTCACTATTTTCATGAAGTGGAAGTCTACTATATAACTTTTTCCAGGGTATTGTTTTTGGAGAAAATCCACTTCTCTTAATTAGGACACTAAGAATTTTTATTGACTCAGTAAGATTTTCACTAAATAACAAACAAGAAAAACAGTGTAATGTTTTTTTTGAAGAACTATAAATGAGCCAATCTCGTGGATATTTTTCTCTATTATTTGATGATTTAGTATATAACAAAAATTCAGAAAATATTTTACCATTATAATCTTTCGATATAGCTTTTATCATTTTAAATATGTTATCGAAATTAGAAGGATTTGTTGAAATAATTTGTTGACGAATATCGTCATTGATATGTTCAGGCCATAAACCGGGGTCGAATAAATCGTGCATATCGGTATTGTTTGTAGCGAGAGCATTTGTATTTTCATGCTCACAGATTTCTTTTTTGGAAATATTTTGAATCAAAATAGGTTTTTTAGCAGGGTATTCTATGTCTATATTTTTATTTTCAAATGGTATAATTTCAATGGAGGTGTATTTTTTTCAGCTTCTTTTGGTTTAAAAAATTTACTTATTACCTGAGTGTTTGAAAATGCTTTTTCTTCTTTCAATTTTCTTTTCTGATATCCAGATTTGTGTTTATAAAAAGACATTTTGAGTTAAATAATCGAAATAAAACAACAACTTATAATATTTACTATTTTACGTATGACGTGCCTATACGATACGCGGTTGTACTAGAAACTAAAATGAAACTAATGATTATCAGTTATTGTATAAATATAAATATTGCTTACATTTTGAATTATTAATTTTGTTCGTATCGTAGTTATTTATAAATTATTTATTATGAACACCGTAGACATAACCACTACTTTTGTGGGACAATGAAGAATCATAGACATATTAATAAATCAATAAATGTTTTAATATTTAATATGTCTATGTGTAGAACTGCATGTTTATAAAAAATAAATATTCGACAATAATATAACATAACGATGTAGCATATAAATATAAACTAACATTTATATCTAGAAAAATATTATTCAAATTATATGACACAACTAAATTATTACAAACAAAAATACCACTGTAAATACATTTATAAATAACCTAACTATGGTTACTAGTTAAGGAAAGAGAAGGAACAATTTCATAGGCGATCAATTGTTTTCAAGTTATTAATAGTGGTTTGATATCATAATATTTAGAATATGATCATAAGCTATAGATTTCGCATATGATTTCCAAGTTGATTAAAAAAATCCTAAAATAATTTATAATTGAATATTGAAAAAAAATTTAAGTATTTAAAACATTTTTCTAATATATTTTGAAGTAATTATTATTAGCCCGGCACGGACGCCGGGCCCCTCGAAAGTCCGGCCCCCAGTACCATGGGTCCTCCTGACCCCCTTCTTGTGGGGGCCCTAGGTAGATATTCAAAAATATAATAAATAATAAAATTAAAAAAAAATAAATTTATAACGTTCACCAACTGGAAACACAAATCGAATTACATTTTAATCGCCATGATTGCTGGGGCTGTGATTTTTCGAGTAAACTTTTTTTCCCGCGTTTGCCCAACCCCATTTGCCATGCATCACGGTCATAAAAAATCGTTTTATGTATACCCTAGTGACAGCATTACCGGCAATCCATCAGAATAAATTTGAGGACAGGATCTCCTGTAACAGTAATATTTGAATATTTTAATGTAACCTACTCCTCGGTCATTATATTATGATGACGACTGTTCGAGTTCGAGTACGATATGTGCTTTAAGCCGACGAGACAATTTTTTCAATAATTCATAAATAATATTATTTATTAATTTCCATTACGTGTAACTCTAAAGTCGTTATTTTATAATTATTATAACATTTATAACATTTATCATTTATGTGTATGATTTAATTTCATAATTTTAATTTATTGGTTTCTCTGGAAAAAATGTTTGATAATTATCAATAAAATGTAATGTTTACTTTTGGTATATGTGCATAAAATATGTTTATATTTTTATAATTTTAAATATTCACATTATTACTATGTTTAATTTATTTATTATTGATTATAATTTAATAAACAACTTAATTTCTATTAATAATATTATTTTACATGTATATATTTTGAAATAATACACATTTTGAGTACAAAAATAAAATATAAAATATAAAAAAATTAAATTAAATACTTGAAAATGTAGTTTTTACTATTGATAAGTACCTTTACCTATACAATAAAATATTTGCACGCATTTTTATGGAATTTTAAAATGTTTAAATGATAAAAACTATGCTAACAAAAAATCGTTCAAAAATATTGACTAATACTAATATTATGTTCGTTAAATAAATATTAATAAACGTAAACATTTTTTTTTTTATTATTTGTATAAAAATATTCTTGAAATGAATATTTTTGTACTTATCCCTAATATAAGCTCTTTAATGATAAGCATGAAGCAAGACGCATTGCATAAATCCCAGAGTCTTCTATCCAAAATGTATCATCGTTTGACGTATCTTATAAGAAGCTTAACGCAACCCCATATCAGCCTTTTCAGTGTAATTTTGAGTCTTTAATTTTAATACTGTAATATATTGAACGCATTAATTACTATAAACACGTAACTTATATGTACTGTGTACCATTTGTTAGGTTTATAGGTGTAATTTAATTGTATAAAATGACACATCATTTTTTAACGATTTAATTTTAATTATTCACCTTATCAGATCTCGCTCTTAAAGCATTTATAAGTAATGATTTATTTTTAACTGATGACTCGTGGGAATTTAAAAATAATTTATTTTTACTATTTTGAAAAATAATTAAGATTAATAGTCTGGATTTGCAAACTATAATCAAATATTATTGTATTAAATATATAATTAAAATAATACACATTATAATGAAAAAACTCTTATACGTTTTGTTAACTACTTTAAACACCACCTTTAGTGTCAGTAAATATCAACAAGTTAGAACGACCCAGGGGTCACGTTTCTAAATTGTTTTTTTAAGCAATGTGAAAATGTAGAATGCATTAGTTTTACTTACAAATAAAATAAAAAATACCAACTGATTGTTTTACATGTTCGGGTATTTCATTCTAAATAATCATTGAAATATGTTATCATAATATGGTACTTAAGTGTACATGATACTCTAGTAATACCGAATTATAACAAGTATACTTTTTTTTTTAAATTATGATATTGTATGTATGTAATACACATTTATTTTCTTTATAAGTTTACTAATAAAATAGTATAACTTAATGTCATAATTTTAATCCTAATTATAACCCAATAGTCCCAATGAACCAATATTCATAATATTGTATTTAATTAAACGTAGTTGAATAATTATTTATAATTATTAATTCGGTTAACTATTTACTGAAATGTATTTAAAACATTATTCAGTTTTGCATTTACTTATAAAAATTAGGTAGGATTATTATTGACCAGGAGTTTTATTTATCATTAGAACATTAATCTATTAAAACTCTGTTCTTAAATTAAATAGAAAAAATTGAATTAAATTTTAAATATTTTAGCTTTTCTTAATAAATTACCAATATAAATTCAAAAAATTAAATTTATAGACTTTACAATTAAATATTTTTTAGTATAGTAATATTTAATAAAAATGTGAAACAAAATTAATAATCATAAAGTCTCTAAAAACTTTCCTCCAACTTAAAGTTGTAAATCTATAGGATTATATATCGTAAGAGACTATTGTTCAAGAATATCGGCTTCGTAAGTTCTTTATTATAGTTAAAACTAATTTAATGTAAAATTTCCGACATCTATTCCGTACATCAATGCCAGTAGCAATTAACAATACTTTGACAAACTAGCCTTTTTATTAGATTAAACTATTGTTATTTTTCTAACACGTCTTAACGATAGCTCTATAAAATTACAATAATAATATTTAAAGATTCAATCAATACTTTTCTTAATATCTAATATTTTATATTACTAATAAAATATATATAAAAGTATAAACAGTACATTATAAATATCAAATACTATTTTGAAAATCATACAATATTAAAAGAATTGCTTGATATAAAAATATTTTACAGACATTTTTATAGAAAAAAAATACAATTTTCAAAATTGATGGCTAGTGCATTTATAATTTAAAACTGCACTAATATCTATCTGCCTTTTTTAAACTATTTTCACTCAACATATTTAAATTAATTTTATTGAATCAGATGAAATAACTACATAATTTAGTGTATTAGTATTTAATATGTAACTATTTAACAAATTAAAAGATTTTAATTAAATTACAAATATATATTATAGTACCTATATGAAAACTAGAATTGGTTATTGACATCAATTTAATTTCGTAACAAAAATCCTACTACCTACTAAAATATTAAAATAATCCACCTCATTTTTAAATGATTTGAAATTTTTTTATTAATTAGTTTTAAAACAATTACATTTATTACAATGTGTACACTAAAATTAATTATATAATACATTATTGTGTAATTGATAATGATTGTTTAGAATTTGTACACTAGCTGAATAATATTTTTAAGGTTCATCTAATAATATGTATTTTTTTAAATTTTTAAAATAATTAATTCATTTTTTTTCAACCATTGTTTAAAAAGACGTATAATTTAAGTATAACAATTAAGTATAATAAGAATCTTAATTAGAGCATCTATAGTGTAACATTTACATTCTATTCTCAAAGATATATTCTTATATATAATTTTTAATAAATTCAAATACTTTTTGAAATTAATTTTCACAATCCACCGATAAGTACTTAGTAAAATTCCTTAAAATAAGGGACTACGCACTTTTATTTAAAATTTACATGGTTATTAATTTTTTTTCATATATCCATGTCAAATATACAATTTTTAAACTGAAAATCTATTATATCTGAATTTTACGGCGGTATTCGAATAAATCATATTGTTAAAAAAGCATGTTGTGTTGTAGCTAAAAACATGTTTTTTTTTTTAAATATAACATAATATATTGTTTAAAACAATAATACATATAATAAAATATGTATTACCGTATAATAGGTAGATAGGTAACGTGCATAACAGCTAAAGCGTATATTTATTGCAAATTAATATTACTAATAGATTACTTACGAAACGGTGGGACCAGTGCAAATGAACTTCCTACGATTGCTCAGCCAAAATGGATACCAAAACTTCACATACACGTGCATCAACAGTGCTGCGTGGTTCAATGCAAAATCCAACTCGTATGACATGGCCGTAAAGTTTATGGGAGAGAATTCGGTGCAGTTTTCATCTGAACAAGGATCGCCCAAAGTAGACGTGTTAGTCGACGGTTGCAAAGTACGTAGAAAATTGTTTTTATTATCGCAATATATTCATTGGATATTGTTAAGCAATACATTTGTGAATTTGTAATGATATCGTAATACAAATTAAGTACTATAATGTGAAAGTAAAAACGTTTTACAGTCGAGTGGTTGAAAACAGTATTAAAAGATTACCAGAAATCAGTATGTTAACTTTTAGATTCTTAGAGGGTCGAATTAGTTTGGAATAAACGTTTACGTTAATATGTATTATTTAGTTATCAATTTCAAACCAAATTTTTAGACATCATTTTTTACATATTAAAATTAATTCTAAGAAAGTTTTTAAAAACATCTAAATTCTGGAAAAATGAATACGCCACTTTCAATTTTCAATAAAATTACGTACCTATTTAAAAGACTATTAATGAAGATTATATGAGTTTTTAAATTACCGATAGTACTTAAATTTTATGACTATATAGATGTGATTATGTGATTATAATAAATTCTCAATACAATTTGTAGTATAAAATTGTGTTTTCAATTTTTGGCTAATTTAAAAAAACTTCTTACTAATTTTACTTAAATTAAATGAAGTATCATTTACCTACTTATAATGTTAATCAAACAAAAATTAAATAATTTTGAATAGAAAAAATATTTAAAACAATTTAATGTTTAAACTTTTAAATACTGTTACGAATCGTGACTATGTATGAATGTATTATTATTATTTATTACTAACACTACAGTGAAATTATTAATTAATTAAATTTTAATTTAGTATGTAATTTTATATTATTGTACTTTAAAAATAAACACTCATTTTTTTCAAATAATACTTAATTTATCGTTACTTAAAATAATTATTTTAAAAATCTTCACTCACTCTTAAATATATTTTTTAATTTGTCACTTATAGTACTTATTTTAAAACCGCGTGCTTTATGTATATATATATATATATATATCATAGTAAAAGCTCCTTTAATAAATGTGTTTTAAATGAAATAATAATTATTTGTTATTATTACATTTTTGCTTTTAAAAGTATAGCAATAATAAAAAAAAATTATCTTGTACTAAGGTGAGTGAAGCGAGACGTGTGCTCAATACAAGTCTCGTGTCCCATACTTTTTCATTAACAAAACTGTTAAATTGCTATTCTTATTCTCATCGTACCTACTTTCCATCATTATACATTCATTTTATTGATTTCTCTTTCGCAAGTTCGCTTACATATTAAATACGTTTTACTTTTCTGAAATGTTTTATTCCTTCTTGATTCAATCCAGCCATTTTCTATTTTATTTAAAATCAAAGAGTCTTTGCTAAATCCAACTCTGCACTATTATTATTTCACCCGCGGCATCATTCGTTATATATGATATTGTATGAAACGAATACACGAACACACTGTAGGTAAAACTTATCAGGTATAAGAGATCAAACCATCAAACCGTTTTAAAATCGACAAAACAAAGGAATGTTTAAATCATTCTAATGTATATTATCACGAGGAATACACAACAAATATGTTTGTAATATTTATATGATACATGCTACACATAATATACGTTGTACAACACTACCGTCTACTACCGACCAACAATAACATTATACAAATTTATGTAGGTGTTTTTTTTTTTTGTGAACGTGTATGTGATATGTTATAATATTCAATAACTATTGTGAAGATAGAGTTCGCCAAATCGATAGACACACATTATATTATTACACGCGTAAAAGTACTTTTCTTGAAATTCCGGATGTAATATAAATGTACTGATGTATTTGTGTCGAAGCTGTTTTCTGAGCTGTGAAAATAACAAAGAATTGATCGTTCACGTAAATTAATATCCTGCATATTCTATATTATTTCCTAAAGAGTTATGACTTAGGTATAAGTCACCGAACCATTTTTATATCGCAATGCACGATTCTTGATATTTTGTTAATTTATTAATCGCTATCTATATACGGCTATACTTAACACTGTACTACGAATTTTCAACTGTTATCCAAAAATTATAAGCATAAATAATAAATATAAACATATTCAATTATTTTTAATAAAAAAAATATACAAAGTAAAACAATCACATAATATAATAGTTATGTTAAAAATTCCATAGGTACTATTTATATTAAAATTACTAAAATTTGATGTTGTTTTATGATAGCATCTGCCAACTGCAAACATGTTATGCAAAATAATTGCATAATTAATTTATAACTTGTATTAACTATGAAATATATCATTATGACTCCATTGTGTTAGTTTCATTTTTCATTTCCAGTGAATCGTGACTATAAATCACAAAATCTAGAGTTAAAAGTTTAATTCTGAAGTCTCCTGAACCAATTCGTTAATCAAAGTATATAAATCGTTTTATAACTAAAATATGAGAATTAGTATATTAAATAAATATCTATATTATTTTCTAAAAATGATAAGTAACGTATAATATTTAAACTTAATACCTACTTTTAGATTTTAAAGGAAGCAAAATGACTGTATAATGTATTAGTTTTACAATGATATATTTAATTTATATCCTCAAACTTTTTATACTTGAAAAAATGCTTCAATCTGCAATTTTAGAAGTGATTTCGGGTAACAATTTGTTTTTAGTTTATACACTTTACTTTGAGGGCTTAAAAAATTCTGAGAACTTTTCACTTTGAAACAATCAAGAAAAATAAAGTAAAATTAGTGATACACGGTAATATTTACGTCAAAGGTTTTTGACATAATCGATTTTTTATTTTGTTGTAATTCAATAGTTTATAACTATAGGGACTTGAATTTTTCACCAAATAATAATATTAAAATTTTAATTCATTTTATGCTATTTATATTATAAACCTACACATAAACCACGTTGATATTAAGTTAAAATTATTAACAATAACTATATATAATATTTTAATAACATATGCAATGTTTTTGACTAATTAATTCAACCTACTTTATTATTAATAGAAAAATAGACTACTTATAACAATAAAAAATACATAATATAATAAAATATTCTTGGTAATTATAATTGATAGATTGTCTCCAATTATGAATGTTTTTAATGATAAATCATTGAATTTAAATTTAACACATCTATTACAGTGACTAACTTAATGACGATGTACACTGAAACCAAAATACCTACATATTATATACCTATTTACAATGAAATAATATTTTTAAGAGCGATATTAATATATGATCATATTCCCGTTTCCACAGAATCATATATTTTTACATATTATTCAAATATTGTAAATTGTATTAATAGTATTTTAACTGTATGCAAACAAATTGAATAATTTTCTAATTAAATGAGATATAGTGTTTTATTTTGTCTATTAATTTTTCTAGACGAGAAAATCAAAAAGTGAAACCGTATTTGAGATCCGTACCAATAAATTAGACAGTCTGCCGTTGACAGATTTCTATCCTGTGGACTATGGGTTACCACATCAAGCATTCGGATTCGAAGTGGGACCCGTGTGCTTCAAATGACACGTTCGTTCGTCGCCGTTTTACGTGTTTAAAATTATAATTATTATTATTATATATTTTTTTATTATTATTTTATATTTAATTATTTTTATTACTTTTATTATATTTTAGAGTGATTGTAATTCATACTTTACAATCCTTATCGTATATTTTTATATACTTTTTTTCAGAGTATTAAAACAAGTCCATAATTTACGATTTCCGCCTTGGTGCATTAATAAATTAACTCAACGCCCGATGCATATCATAATAGAAGTTTTATTATAGCTAAATCTTGAAAGTAAAAGTCATTGTAAACTTAAGAGTTGCAATATGTTTTGTTGGTACTTTTTTACGTTTTATATAAGCTCTGTGGACACGAAATATAAAACAAAACGCAAAATGAGAGAAACAATGACAACGATAATGTCTAGGTTAGTAAATTTACTAACGTATTATTCTAAGTAATGAAAATAAAATGATTTAAAAAAAATCAATTATTTTTTTTTTTTTTTTATTATTAACGGTTTTAATTTGAAATATAATTGTAAACTATAAATACTTAGCGAACGTTTGTCCTTAGTAGTCTATTATATTAATATATTATACTATACTATACCTACTATATTACTATTATTTACTATTATTCTATTATATATGAAATCATTTTTAAAATATTTCGGCTCTTTTTATTTTATATTTTTATTGTGTTATATGTATGATGTAATTTTTTCTTTTTTTTTAAAGGGGTTAAAAGATTAAACATTAAATAAAAGCTTCTTTAAAAGTTATTATGATATACTCTCATATTATACTAACTATAAAATGTTGAAAATATAAACCGATAATATATTTTTATTAAAACATTTGAAAATTTCTATAACAAATTTAAGCTAAATCAAAAAGCATGCAAATGTAATACAATATCTCGACTCCACATAGATTGTTTTTGTATCTATTTACATATATTAAAATATATTGTCACATTTTTTTTTTTTTTTTTGTATGTAGAATTGTTCAAAACGAAGATGTGCGATTATTTTTTTAATAATTTTAAAAACTAACCTACCATATTATTAATATTAAAATAAAAACAATATAAATACATTTTAAAATATACTTGGTGATATCAGCTAACTGTAGATTGCTTTCATTCAAACTCTACAGTTTATCGTATGCAATAATTTGTCATTAAATTTAAATTTAACAAATCCGTAAGTCATTCCAGTGGCTTACTTAATATTGAATGCACTGCACATCTAATGCACAGAATTAAATATAACAGTTTCCAGCTGTATTTTTAAATTTATAAATAATAAATAATAGTCCAATACAAATTTAAATTAATAAATCAATAATATTTTCTTTATTTTTAACTACTTTTGTATGATTTTAAAACTACCCATTTAAATTATAGTATAATAATATTTACTTTAAATTTAAATGCATACCATTAGTTGATTTATGATAATGTTTAAACTAACATATAACTAGATCTATAACTTCTATTCAGCTCAAATGTTACTAGTTTCAAACAAACAGATTCGGAGCCGATGTCAAAAAGTTATTCACGTTGATATGTTATATACCGTGTATTATGGAAATTACAAAATATGTTTCTAATGTTTAGAATATGCCAAGAGGACTGGTTTACTTGCCATAATGACTTATGTGTAGTCAAAACTGTCTACAATTAGAGATTCAGCTATAAATTTTAACTAGGTACATAACTCATGTTTTAGTTTAAAACACTCAAGTATTGTTGTTAAGGTATAAATTTAAAGTACGTTCCCACCTGTTCTGTATGTTTTGTAAAAAATGATTACGTTTAGATAAGATTTGAGCTTTTAATTACAGTAATCACTCTTATTTACTTAATTTTTTTTTGTAATATTGAATTTTCATAGTTATTTAGAATTTTGTTATCATTTATTTTTAATAACCAGTGAATAAACTAATTATTTTGTAGTTATCTACTTAATTTATAGAATTTTTAAGAACTATAACTAATTAAGCAAAACCACACAAATTTACATATTTTATCATAAGTAAAAATAAGATAAATTAATATAATAAACGTGTATTCTAGTTTCTACACATTATATTATAAATATTTTTTTGATATTTTTAACATTTTCCCCTCATATTTTAAGAACTATATCCATAGTTTTTTTAATATACAGTAATTTTGTAAGCAAATAATAAAATGTGTAAATGTAATGATGAAAAAAAATATTAGGATTAGTAAAGTACTAAATTACTTACTAGAAGATTAATTGTTGAAAATATTAAAATATTACAATTAAAAAAAAATAATAATAATAAAAACTTAGAAGTAAAAAACAAAAATGATTATTTTAGGATTACGAATATATTAGAACTTAAAAGTTTTAAATTTATACTTGTTATACAATGTCATTAAAAATGTATAACAATGGCAGGTTCTGCTGAGAAATTCGTTAAGTATAGTATTGTTTTATTCAAGCTTTTTGGACCTAACAATTTTAATACAGAAACGACATTGAAAACCCTAAGAAAGGCGATAAGAAAAAACTTAAAGTCTATAGTACAGTTTTATAAAGTGATGAGTTCAGAAAACATACACATAAAATGCAGTGAAAATCTGCCGAGCTCAGAAAAGTTTGATGCTCTTACAAAGCATATTCGATTTTCTTTTAAACCTCATCACAATTATTATAATAACTAATAATCAACACAGATTAATATCTCTTATTATACACACACACACACATATATATATTCATAAGTATAAAGTGTTTACATGACACAATAAAATATTGATTTTTCAATGTTTACAATTATTTTATATATAAGTATACATATTACTAACAAGCAACAGCTATACATGTATAATTTATTTAAAATAAAGTATTTAAAGGTATATTAAGTTTATCGGGTTATATTGTTAAAACCGTATCGCGATAAATAATCTTCACTGGGGATAAATATGGCTAATAATGAATATAAAAAAAAATCACGATGGCTTTGTGGGTGCTTCAAATTAAAATTTACTATTTTTAAATATTTAAGAAAGTTTTTATTTTACCTGCAGCAGCAATAACTTAGGAAATTCTTCTTACCACGTACATATAACCTTTGACACTAATTTATATATCATAAAAACTGAACTAATAAGATTCAAATTTTATTTCTCCCGAAAAAATACGCAATAGCTATGTGTGTTTGTTGATTTATTGAATTATAATACGATGTCTGAAAAATGCAGTAATTACAATGTATTAACGTGTTGGCAAACTTTGATTAATGATCCCATAAATAACAAAAACGTAATATATCGAAAATATTAAAATGCTTTTGGAACTTATGAATATTCCGGAAAATCGTATAAACTAAAATAAATATTTTAATACTGTTCACATAGTTTACGTGAAATTTTAAATGCCACACTATAGTCAATCTTATTTAAAATTAACTGCTTCAAAGTTAATTATGATTTTTACTTTTTCTTGGGAATACTAATAGAGGTTTCATTTTAAATTACTACGGTACGCAATTATCATATATTTTTTAAAATTTTTTATAAATAAAAAAATAATGGACAAATTCCAAAAAGCACTAATCCGATAAAAAAAAGTATGTATCTTAGTATAATATTGTAACCGACAGCAACGTTACAATTGTATGCTACATATTTGTATACAACTCAAAGAAACATATATTTATGGTTTTATTCTTTGTAGTTGAAATGCATAAAAAACCTGAATAAGATGCAAATATTCATGCTTATAACACTAATGTCATGGTCATTATCTAACCCTAAACCCAGTATTACGTAAATTTAAATCTAGAGCGATCGAAATTGCTAAAATATCTCAAGTATGCCGCTTAGTGATAAAATTATAACCAATTATTACTTGATATTATAACCATTCAGTAATGAGTTTTTTTTTATGTATATTGTATTTTATGGCGTGTTCACAATAGTTTGAAACGTTTAATTTTTCAGCGTAGAGTTTTTCAATATTTAGCTGGTTTTTTTTGTTCATTATGATATTAAATATTTAATATCTACTCATATTTTAACTAATTCTTATTTTTTATAATTTAGTTTAGTACATGCGCAGTATAAATTCTTTTTTTTTTTATAAACACTCGATATTTATAATTTAATTATACTTGTTCATGACCATATAAATTAAATTATCTGTGTAAAAATCTACACAGACATTTTAAAATATTTGTTAACAAACTGTTCATAACTTCTATATATAATTACATAGGTATATTTAATTGTAAGATAGAACTGCTTTTTCTTAAACCTTTTAATAAAAAAATAACAAATTATTAGAAATTAACGATGTATAACTAATTATATGTATGAAAGTTATTTAGGTGCAACTATCTAATTTCAAAAAACAAAAAAAGTTTGTTTGAATAATATAAAAAATAAATTATTCTATGAAAAATGAATATCTCTTACTTGATATTAAAATATTTAAGTAAGTATATCTTTCTAGTTGAAAACTATTTATAGAAATCTTATTATTCGATATTATAGACAATACTTTAGAAAAAGTCTAGAATGAGACTTAAGAATAATATTAGGTAATCTATATCTGTTTCTTTTATTAAGATATATTACTGGCGTGTATGTAATTTATTACTCAAATAAAACTATCAAAATAAAATAAGTGAATTTTATGCTAACAACGTTACGTCTAAATCTAATTTCAGTGACATTTTTATGTATGTTTGTAAAATATAAATTTGTTGTGTCATATACAAATTACTAAGTCGATTATTGCTACCTTATAATGTTGGGTACTAACAGAAAATTATATTTTTGATCTATTTTAAAGAGAAATTCTACTGTAATCTTCCCCTAATCAACTACTCTTTCAGAGCAACAAATCAAACGGTTACTTCTGCTACATTAAGCTAGATGTTTTTGAAAGTCACTCTAAAGGGTTACCAAAGGACAGAAAGGAGATGTACATTTTTAGGGTTGAATTTCATCAAAAGTTGCTCTATTCACGTTAAAACACGAGGAGCAAATCTAATCGTTTATACATGCATAAATAACAAAATATGTTTTTAGAGAGAGAGACTAAGCAATACTAGATGTTCCGATAAAATATAAAACCCAACACTTACGCACAGAGTTCTAAACTTCCAACACGTAGATAGACTTTGGATACTATAATAATATGCTCATTAAACGAATGATTTTACACAAAAATAATGGTTTGAAAGCTTTAGTATAATTATCTCGTATCGATGGCCGGTGTATGCAATGTACATAAATACATAAATTGTATACATAACACGTTTCACGTATGCTGAAAATGAATATATTGTGGTCTTTTAATATAAACAAATCTAGGTTATTCTATCAAATAACGGTGTTCAGAGTTTAAAACGAAATCAAATTTATTGAATCCGACAAGCTGAAATAGTCGATTTTGTGTCACAAATATCGAGTAGACTGACGAAGTAATGAACGTATGTACAATTTTTTTTTCTAAATCGTGATCTTTTCACGATTTATATTATTATAGCTATAATAATAATATATTTCAGAAATTATTTTTTATCATAATAATATAATGTCGAAAATACTTTCATTTACATCGAAACCTTTCTCATCGAAGTTTTTCGATTTACACGTGCATGGTGAACGGTGATAAACATAATTGTTGAAAGCTTTTCTACGAACACGCGATTTCGATGGTGTGGCGTTTAACCTGCAGCGTCGTATATTTAACTCGTAGGTACACATAATTACATATATTCGCACCGTGTACAATATTAATTCATCCAATCTGCGACGCACAATCGTGTATACGTACAATAAGCACACACAACTCGCAAATTATATTGGTGACAATGTTTACGTGGTCGATCTCTGCGGAACACCTATAATGTGTACCAAACGTCCAAATATTGTTTTCATTCCGTTAGCCGGTGACACGCATTTGACGTGAGTGATTAATATATGACTTAATATATTTGTGTACCTACCGAAAAGCCGGTTGAATTTATTTTTTAGGAATAAACGCAACGAAACACCGTAAATTGACTACACGGACACAAATAAACCGAGCTACTAACGATTGTTGGCCGTCGAATAAAAGTAAATAAAAACCAAACCATTCCGGCGGACTGCGTGTGTATTACGCCGTAAAAAAAAATAAAATGTGTACATTTTATTTACGCTGCCGACTGTATAGTCTACTAGTTGAAATTTACGCATGATATATAAATGAATCCAATTTACCATAAAAGCGAGTAAACATTTATACTCCGATAATGCGAGTGCGTAAGATTTAGATAGAGTAACGCAGGGTAAAAGCGAATTTCGTCGTTCGACCTCTAAAAACACGGTAAATCTCGATTGTTAAACAAATAAGTATCTTATCAGTTATTGTCATTTATTTCGCGTGAACGCCGACTTATTTTTTTTTTATTATTTTTTTTATAAATCAGGAAACCGTAGGTTTCGTTGTTATTTTTCGGGCACACGATTATCATATTTCAAGTACGAAAAGTACTGCTTTCGTCTTGGTTTAATCGGCACCTTAGACAAGTTATTTACATTTTATTTCGATTTAATCAATAGTTTCTACGAACAATAATATTTACATCATTTATTTTCAGTTTTTTCCCCATAACTATGATATAAGTAATGAAAATATTTTACAATTTAATATACGATTATTTTGCTAATTGGATCCAATTCGTTTCTAACTCTCGATACTAAAGATTTTTTCCCGGTATAAAAAGAGTTCTCAAACACAAAGCAACAAAAAAAAAAAACCCAAAAAAAATAAGTACACATTTGCTCGGAATCTGAAAAGAATCGCTCTTTGTACACCTACATATTACATAATAATAAAATACAGTATAGTATTATAATGGGACACTGGAAAAGCCCGTCAGGTTTATTTTACACGGTACATATAACAACAGCAATAATAGTACGCGTATACCCGCGCCGCTATTTCGAAACTGTCGATTCACACGAGATACGTTCAAAGGGAGGAAATTAAAAAACCGAGACGAACGACAAGCCGACGTACTCCTCTGGAGGGCGGCCGATGCACAGGGCAGTAATGACTTGGGATCGATCGCCGTGCGTGGTCTATCTACATCGTATCTACAATATTATTAATACGTAATTTCGTTGCCACGCCGGAAAAATAGTTTGGGTACCTACGCATAGTGTGCGCACAGTATACGCTTACCGTAATACTTACGAAACGATCGAATTGATATAATATTCTCCGTGCCACCACCGAATCGTTGGTGTTATTATTAATGCACGGCATTAGTGTCGTACGCGAATCTAATATGCGTATAGCACACACGACGGGGGTGGGGGGGTCGTGTGGAAATAAAACAAACAGTTTTTTTTGTTTTCTACTCGTCGCATATATCATGCCATTGTAGAATCTCGTCTGCTGCTATCGTACCGTGTCGGAAAGGACGCCCGTTTTCCCGACAAACCGGCATGGCATACAATAGACTTTTCTCCAAAAATGCATAGAAAAAAGAATGTTTTAAGAATATATTTCATAGCAATTAATTAATTATTTGAATTTGTTTGAGCTGTTACTCAGAGTTTATTTTATCTTTTAATGTCTACACGATATACTCATCACCTACTATAGTAACCTACCCATAGGTATTCCTACCGTAGTATAATATTGTATGAACACAAGTCGATCATATTGTTTTGTTATGAAACGGCGAACTGTGACCTACAGAGTGGTGACGCGCGGTATGTAGTACAGGAAAAACTCCGCGGAATGTTTACGCACTACTTCTTAACGTTAATCTAAACTTTCCAAATCCACACTCTCCTGAATAAATAATCAACATTTCCAGGAAAAAAATATTTTGGTTCAAATGAAAATTATCATAAACGTTAAATGTCTTAAATAATAATTATCACCGCAATCGTCAACTCGGTGTCTGGTATTTCTTATATTAAATTTATTTCACGCGTGGATAAAGATCGAGTAAACATGATAAAAACAAATTAAACATTAAAAACAAACGAGATAAATGCATTAAAATGCGAACACGCAATAAACGGCAAAATAAAATGTGAAAATAACCCGAAAGCCGAGCGCAACCTTGAAGTCGGTTTACACACACCCGGGAGGAAACAATATACTAAACAGAGTTGATTAAAATAAAAAATATATTATATACGTACTGTTTACTATGACTCCCGTATGGGCAGTATCGGTAAAAAATTCGATCATACTTATCCCTATGTAGATAAACGTGACATTGAGAAATTAAATTAAAAAATAATCAGACTACAACGGTTGATACCGATGAAGAGTTACTAAAAACAATATATTTTAGTGTAATCATAACGACATTTTTTAAAATTTAAACGTTTAGCTGTGAATAAAATTTTAAGTACAAGACTATAATAGATGATATTATGTTGATATCTCTGTCGAAATACCTAGCAAAATTTCTTTATTTTCTGTTAACAAATATTTACCTAACCGAGGATATATAGGTATATAAATATATTGTTGCTGAAAGTATGAACAATATAATTTCTAGTGGCTATAAACGCGTTCATAAGTTACTCGAAAAAATGAAATATATTAAGCATTATTAATATACTTTTATAATGAAACACAGTTTACGTCATAATCTGATACCAAATCCCAAAGATGTATTCATTGGCTCAAACTTTATGACTTTAAGTTAAGAGTATATATACCTTGTATGGTCTATATATTGGTACGCATTCTTTAAGATTTTAGTTATATTACAGTAGTTTATTTTTACTTTTTTTATTATTATTATTTTTTTTTTTTTTTTTTTTAGTGTCTTAAAGTCTCTCTCTATATATTCGAGTATTATACCTACCTACTGGTTTATACTTATCCACAGCCACCGATCGATGCCCTCTTATATACGCTCGGTAACATTTCACCATACAATATAATAATAAACATTTTCATTGGATATTCAGATCGTTAAACTGTATAATGATCCCTCAAGATTGCACCGTATAAGTTACCCACCTGTGTAACAGGTGGGTAACTTATACTTATTAAGAATACGTATCACATAATAATATTCCATGTCGCTTCAGAGCACCTTAACGTTTTAATCATTACACATCATTAACGCAATATACAAGTAGAGTATATCGTTTTATATTTTACAAAATACATCCATTTGTGGTTTTATACGGTTCATCGTTTGCCAATCAAAAATTAAATGTTTGTCCAATTAATTTATAAACACGGAATCAGCTCATAGGTATATTAAATACATTATTGCATTAAATTAAACAGAAACGACTAGAAACGAGTTATATGTGTATTCATTTTTAGTTAATAACAAAACAAAATGCATAATAGGTATGTAAATAATAAGTAATTGAAAACTAAATAAAATATTGAAATTTTACTGTGTTTATATGTTTACTGAAACAAAAACGCTGACAATATGTTTTTTCATTAATTAATAATTTATTATCTGCCACGTAATATTGACATAATATATAGGCACCGACACAAAAACGATATGTATCATAAATTCGTTTTTGATATTTTGATAACGCATTGAAAAGTTATGCAACTTGTAATATAAAATATTGTTACAATATAAACACGAACATTATATTGCTAGAAATTTAAAACGCATTTACAACTTGTATGATTATTGTTTAAGCTTTTTTGAAAAATTTACTATGATAATCAATCGCCCTTAAATAGTTCAAAATTAAAATACGTTTAAAAAAAAATAAATAATAATTATGCAATAACAGCAAATAGACCAACGATAGTTACTGTAGTAAACCAAAAAAATAGACTACCTATCGGGCCGGGCACGTTTCGTCCAATCTTCTATTAGGCTTTAATATCACCATGATCTAATTATCAATTCTAAATAAGTTCATAATTAATCTTGACAAATATGACGGTATGCTAAATATTCAAGTATTCGTGATAAAAGGTATAGTGAAAATGTAGGAGACCATTAATAACGTTTCTCAAATGATTTAGTGCAAGATAACTAGGAGATAAATACCCAATTAACAATATTAAGAGGTTAGTAGCATGCCTTTTTTTAAGAAGTATTCGATAGGAAATTCAAAGATGTGGAAAAACCCTAACCTATTAACCATGGGAGAAAACAATATGACGTTTTTAGATATTAGTAAATTACTATTAAACGTTATAGATATTTTAAATAATAATAGTAATAACGTATTTTGAAATAATTATTATTTCACGCGCATAATTAAAAATATTGAATTAAAAACCAATAATAAATTAAAAACAAGTCCAACAAATAATTGGTATACACAAAACGCAAGTACATATTATTGTAGTTGTATTACATGGTTAATTTTTTGCATGTGTTAAGTTGGAATAATCTTAACTACATTTTTATTCGTGGTGGATATTCAATAATTATTATTAAGAAGTACCCAGGGCGTTAACAATAGCAATACACGTGAAAAACAGTAATTGTAGAAGTATACAATTATATACCATTCTTACACCTTGACGAGTACCAACCAATGACAAATATTTGGAAAATAACCAAAAAAAAAACCTTATGCATTCTCTATTAGTTAATGAATTCATAGAAAGTTTATAAAGATAAAGTAAATAAAGGAATAGGAAAAAAAATCTATTTAATGTGCAGTTTTTTAAAAAGTGGGGTTTAATGGATATTTTAAAAGTGTACTTTTATACACATATTTATAAAACAAATGATTACATTTTAATTAATATTAAAAAGAGTTTACATGATACATATTATATTTTATTCTATTTTTAATTACACCATATTTATTATATTATTTTCATTGAGTTATTTTAATATAATATAAAATCTCAATATGAGTACACAGGTAACATTAAAATATTACACAGTGTATAAGTTTGTATAACACATAATAATAAACGTTGTACATAGTATATATTATATATATTCCGTTTAGTGAATCAAGAATTATAAAAAGCTACTTTTTATGAATAATTGTTTCCATATTAATTAAAATATAATGAAAGGTGAATAGTTTAAAGTATAGAATTCTGCATTTTATTTATAAATAAGTAAAGCTATCAGAGATAATATGATAATATATAAATAATTATTAAATTAATCGCTTAAAACTATATTATTAATACAATTGTACAACAATTAACAAACACTACAATTGACAGACGACATTTTAAATTTGTTTTTGTAATCTGTATACTATGATTAAGTTAAAGTATTTGTATTTATTTATTTTTTCCGATGCTATAAATGTTGTAAAACAGTAATTGTAGTTCAATGTGGTTATTGTACTTTCATGATGAATGGCAATGCATTTCTATGATATTTATAAAATGGTAATATCCTAACAAAATATTATAAAATATATACATTAATACATAAAAAATAATGTTGTGTAATATTTTTGCGGATTCTCTGATCTCGATTTCTGTAAATCGAATTTGTAGATGGCAATAACATTTAATCAAAATCTATTTTTAAAAATATGTGGGATATTTAATTTATACATATATAATATATATAATATAGATTTAAACGTATATATATATATATATATATTATGTAAAAAAAAAAACCAGTATTCACAATCAAGTTCTTTGTACATGATATGTTTGAATAATACCTTGAAAACCTAAATATATTCACTTTGCAGAAATGCTCGAAATCCTTAAAAGTTTCAATTATGGCGTTATTACCCCATTGTCTATATCAGCCGTTTCATCCTTAACTGTATATATTGTAAAAAAAAAAAAAATGTAATACCGACAATGCCGCACGGTGATTAGATGCTGTTTTGATGATATAACGACCAACAAATACATTAGAAGGGATAACATTGCGATAAATTATATAATACAGTATTTTTGTAAACTGAATTATTATGTTTAATTTAATTTTAGATTCCGAGAAAAACGATAAATATATTGACTTTACAATTAAGTTTGTATATGTATGTACATGCCTGTAATTGGTGATCACTCAACACCTTTTGAAGCACTAAAAATGCTTAAATTTAAATTTAGTGAATCTTTTTGATACTACAGAAGTAGACAGTAAAAAAAAATAATATGTATATCCTCCGCACCAGCTAATTGATTTGAAAAAAAATTACCGAAATTCAATATTGAAAATAAATGAAATACTTGATTTTTTAACGATAGATAAAATCATTAAAATACGAATTTTAATTACTTGTTCATATTATGTAATTTATTTTAAGTACAAGTCGTTAAACTTTAAAATGGCTTTTTTAATTATGTATAATATATACACAACTAAACTTATAACTGAATAATTAAAGCATTATGAAAATAACTGTAGATAATCGTAAGTACAATTAAAACAGACAGTACATTCCGTAATTGCGGGTTTTTAAAACGTACAGTTTTTACGAGGATAGTTAGCACGCTTTTTTCGACACATCAAAATAATATAATGATAATATGATTAAATAACCATTATAATTTTATTAAAATTATTCGTATGTATAGTATTATTGTACGAGTATACTGTTAAAAAGTCGGCTACACCGTTATGTACCGAAATTGCCTATACATCGCGCCGACCAACAGACATTAATAATGTATTCATATTAGTAAACATGTAGAGGACAACTTTTATTTAAATGAAACACAATAACACAGTTACGAATTTTAAATCGATTAATAACAGTAGTTCTGCAAATACTATACAAACACACGTATCAAACTTGTAGTTTTGACAAGTAGTAGTCGAAGAAAAAAAAAACCGTTGATAAGTAAATTAATCAAATACTGATCACCAAATACGAATGAAACAATCCTGAAAGTTGGATTATTGTACTATATTTTTTCATTTGTATAAAGAAATCTAAAATCGGATTTTTGAATATTGCTAAAAAATATAATATCATATATGTTATATTGACGTTTAAAGTATGCGCGATCCACGTAAAAAAATAGTATTATTGTGTCAAACGAGATGTATTTACCAAGTCGTATACGTTTTTAAATTATTTCTAGATATATTTTCACATACCCCAATCCCTCTATTTACGGTAAAATCTGATATCCAATATTCCGACCATCGTCACAATGCACTTTTCTCTGTTGAACACAACATCAATCATCACAAAGTTGCAAGTTTATTTTGTACGCAGCTATCACAATTTGTATTTTAAAACAAGTTTAATGCTCGATATTATAGGAATTTCGTTTTCTCTAATATATCACAGTGTGATGCGTAAAAGTTGAATAAATATTTTTTTATCAATAATTTTACAATAAAGAGGTTAGCTCATATTACTTATATTATTATAATTATAACCTACAGAATAATATTTTAATCCTGCCTACAAATAAAACTATTTCCAAAACCATTAGTTACTCTTTTTTATTCAATAAGCTTTAAAGTGTTTAGACACAGTGTGATTTATTCACCTATAAAATATGAGTTTCATGCAGAATTATGTTTGCGTCACGAATATTTATCATCGTTTTTAAATTTAAAATGACAATACGCCTCCAACAAATCTAGAACGTTTCCCTCTGTAACAATCCAGTTATTGTATGCCAACATGACGTAGTCTGAATTATTTTATTTTCATGAAATATTATTTTAAATTTATAATATTAGAAAAAAATATTCATTAAATAATTTATGCTCGATATGTAATGCGTGCTAATATTTTTACCTATAATATAATATACCATATATAAATGTAAAAATTAATAATTAATTAATATCAATCGGTCTAATAATTTAAAGTTAAATTATATCGATATCATGATAAAACATAAGATTTTTTTTAAACTAAATCATGAAAAATGTCTTTAAAAAAAAATCGTAACATTCGAACTTCAACTAAAAATTTACATTAATAAAACACACTGTTCGAACAACACGTATTACACCCGTATTTATCAAATGAAACAACGGTGAGGACAACTAAATTTTACTAGCGTGGAAGGATTATAGACAAAATAGCTACCAATACAATAATAGGACGTTTTTCATAAGAAATATAAAAACCAAAGGTTTTGTATTTTATACTACAAGAGTGGCCAACTTGCGGCTCGCGCTTTTATTTATGAAATCAAAATTTACCTATTATTATTATGAATTTTAATTATTTTTGGTAGACTCATAAAAATGATTGTTCTATAAAATGTATTTATAAATATTTTGGCTCTTGATATTACCGTATTTAATATTTATCCGTGTGACTCATAAATCTATTGATGTTGGTCACCCGTGTTATAAAATATTATGTTTAATTGCTGCCTGTTGTATTCATTACTGTAGACAGTCGGTATTCATATTTTTACGTTATACGTATTGGACTTTTCATTAAATTAATTAAATTTTAAATAAGAATGAATAAAAATAGTAAATTAGGTAGTGTAATATTATGCTAGGTATAAATGTAATCATTTTTTATATATAAATTAATAGACATAAGTATTTGCATCTATATTCTATGATATTTATAATTAAATCTTTTTTTCAACTTCTAGATAGGTAAGTAATACTTGGATAGAACAAAATAAAAAATTTAAATTTTCATCAGACAGAACAAATTAAAAAGAGAGAAAACAAGATTCGGTGAATTCAAAAAAGATACAATACTGAATACACGGTACGTTTAATCCACTCTGCTACGTTAAGAATAATTTCTATGTCCATTCACTACTCTAATATGTCTGTATCAGTTGCGCATTACGAATATTTTATGAATTTGGATAAAAAAAAACAAAACAGAATAAATCTATTTTAATACAGCGTATCAAATACAGCGTTGTGTTCTTTAAACTAAAGTCTGACTTACATCAAAAACAAAATATAATTGTACTTATCGAGAAAGGTTTTTTAATACCCTCTCTGCTACTACAGTCACCATCATAGAGAATATTAAAATTTAAACAATCACAAGACACAAGACAAAATAAAATAAAATTATGTTTAAATAATTTCTATTTCTGATAAGTAATTTAAAGAGATTATGTTTTACTTAAAATTAACTACAAATTGTATAAAAAAAAAATCAGGATAGTCTGTTTGCCGTATAGTAGGTTTCTAATATCTTACCTTTTGTATTGAGTAGCCGAGTAGGTCAGTATAAGGTTACAATATGATTCCGATATTTTTTTAAGTACAATACCTACTTTAACCTGTTGTTGTACATAATAAATAATAATATTGTCGTTAATTAACCTCTATACGCATGGACTTATATAAACAATAAACGACAATGTAAATCAAGTATATATAGATTTATAATTTGTAAGCAAATATGTGATATATTATTTATTCTGCTTATAAGAATACGTAATCTAAATTTTGTAAGTACTGCTACGTGTTCTAATATCCTATACCAACAATATAGTAAATAATAGGTATACTATAATAGATATAATGACATATTATTATGTATAAGTATTAAGATAATGATTACTGATATATATATATATTATAATATAACACACAATAGGGAAACTACGATGAAGAAACAAACATTTAAATATATAATGGAATGAGCTATCCACTGCACCGGGTCAGACACTGGTAGTAATAAAACAATCAAACTAAAACCATTATAGTTACGAAACGAGCAATCATAACGCCGTGGATTACGCAGGTAGTCATACAAATAATAGTTGCTAAGGATTCACACCCAGGGACGTACACAGGGGGGGGGTGTTTTGGGTGTTCAAACGCCCCCCGAAATACTTGGGTTTTTGCATCGTTATTTACTTATTCAATTTCAATGTTAATTTTGTTATATCAATGTTTGTATTAAAAAAAAAAAGTATTTCAAGTATACCTAATTTTCATAAAAATATTTTGTATATTTATAAAAAAAGGTTTTACATTTCAATAACTGATTTTCAAAAACACCCCCCTAAAACTTTTTCTGCGTACGTCCCTAGTCACACCACCTGAATTGGGAAAGCAACTAGCATATTATCCACATACATTAGTACATTGTATGAGTGTCTATAATCGGTAACGACGATAGAAGAGCATTTTTGGGAAATGCTAGCAGAACCATTGCGGTTGGCAAGTCCGCTCGTGTGGCCAGAGCGTCATCCGGACGTCGTACTGTGATGGGATCATCGCACGTGCGGTCCTGAATCCTGAAATGCGTAATAGCGTGAGGATGTAATGACGCATATCGTAGGCCAAAAGGGACATGGGAAGTAGGACGAGGGAAATCTACTATAGGTATGTATAAGGGGGTCCCGGAGAAGACTCCGACAGAGTGATATCACAAGAGTCAGCGCAAGCACCTTCACGCCAGTCTATATCGGAATATTGTCATTTGCACTTAGTCGAATTTTCTATTTAAAAAAAAAAACACTTTGAAATATTTTTGTCATTTTTATTCTTCGACACGACTATATCTTTACTATGCAACTGCGCTTAGTTGATTGGTCCACTACTACAGTTGCACATCTACCTATATTTGACAATAAATCGTTTCGAATCGTTTTACTTCTATGGACTTCGATGTCAGATACATAATAATATTTATCTTTGAAGTTTGTATTATTTAAATCAAATATTTAGACGCATATAATATAATGATATTGAAATATATTATATTAATCAATAGCCCTTTCTCACTGAAAAAAATTCCTAACTATGCCAGAGTACCTGTATGTATATTAAACGAAATAACAGACAAACAATAATAATTTAATAAACAACTTTTTAGTTTGTATAAAAAAAAATATAATATACTTATAGAGCCTTTCCATTGTCGTATATCTACTTTTGTTTAGCTGAAATCTAAAACCAATAGAGAAACTCGTTGTATTACATAAATTTAGTGAATAATTATTATTAATGGTAATTTATTATGTAGTAGGCAGATGGATATGTAATTTAAAATGTCACGTTAGCCACTGACAGTGCGAATTAAAGTTGTGAAAATTAATGTAACGAAAAATTGTTATTTCTGAACACAACTTTAATTATAGTCATTAACGTGCGTATGCGACTATAGAAAGGATGGTTTAATAATTATAAAAATAAAATAATACATTTTACGCTACGGCAATCGAAAAATGTTAACCGTTTTATTTCTCATACAATATTATAAACGTTTTCTTGTTCCATCAGCCAACGGACGCAATCTAAAACTTAAACACTTTGTGTTTATATGTTTGTATTCACTTATGTGCATGTAAATTCCTCCGATCGCGACCTTTTTTCGTGTTCCACCGGTAATTGTTTACTACCTGAAAAAAATGTAAATTCCAGCTTTTTTTTTTACCTATAATAAAATCTACATTACCTATTTTATTTTTATTTAGATATACGGAATTCACATTTGAGACAAATAAATTAATATTACAGAGTTTCAGGCCCGATTCACCGTCTACTCATTTCACCGATGCCGAAACTGATCTCCGATAAAAATGGAAAAAATTCCAATTCGCCGACGAATCGTTGTTTCGCGAAATACATAAATATTTTTTTTTATAACAAACTTTATCTTGACGTCATACACGAATAAACTTCAATCTGTCACAAAAGATGAAAACTTAATATAGAAAATTAGAAGAAAGATTATCATTAAATTTACAAAAGTAAGGTATAGCATTTATAAAGTTTAATGACATAATAAAATAATACATTTTTTTTTATAATAGATGGGTAACGTTTCAAATTACAACTATTTTTAATGATAAAATAATTTCTATCAATTTTTAGTAAAATGTTTTTCACTTGACCAAATTGAATACAAAATTGCAATAATATTAAAATTTTATATTTTGAGAACTTTTTGAAAATATGTGGCAACAATTTTTTTTAATCCTATATTCTACTATAATTAATTTCAAAAAGGGTCTCACCACTCTCATAGTATTAATTTCGTTATCCCCACGCCCGCCCCTTCTTCTCGTCGCGACTATAATTAAATAGGTAGAAGATATCGTTTAAGGAAGTATATTCTGTTTCTGTAGCTGCTGTATAAGTTCCGCTATAACGGTGAAATAGTTCGGTGAGTCTACCAACCTATAGATCTGCATGCCCGCACGAGAAGGATTTGCGTTTGTTTCGTCGTGGTCCGGATGTGGTTATACGTCGGTTGTTCCCGGTACACTCCGCGATCCATCTGATTAAGTCGTCTGATATACTGTACTGTTCAATTATTAATCCCACTGTATATCGGCAGATGCCCTTCCCCCTTCCTCTCCGTCGCTTTGTGATGATTTCTTGTCGTTTCTGTTCTATGTTCTACGTCGTCGTGGATGAGGATATCTCATTTACCCATAATGGTAAATGTAGCTAGCATAATTATGCCACTCCTCATAGCTCAACCAGAGTGTACTTTAGGATGTAGGGGAGGATAATAAGGATGTATAAGGATTATAGATCTATCACTACAATAAGATTAAGAAAATATTGTATACAATATATTGTCGATGTACAATTGGAGAGTTCTACCTATACCAATCGTATGTACCAAAGTATCATATATTGATTATAATATATTAGGTAGGTATATAAGATTTTTATTAATTAAATTGAAGCGAGGTGCCTAAAACACATAAGTTGCCATATGACACAATATATGTTTTAATCAATATACCTATACCATTTTGTAAACGAAAAAAATACATTTAAAAAATTACAAATCTTATAATAATATTATTTATTTATCTGTTTACCTAAACAAACTTCATATACCTTATAGATTAATAGGTTAATTACCTATATGGTAATGTAATCCAATGAATGCTTAAATGTAAAACAATTTTTATTTTAGAAAACACTAATTCTTTTGAAAATATATTTTTTTTACATATTTTCATAGTAATAAGCTTATAACTACGAGTATAAGCAGCGCGTTAAAAATGTATCGCAGTGTTCCCTATGAGTGGTGTGGGAAGGAGAGACCTGTTCCTGCAGTGCTCCATGTCTACCTATACTAGTTCCGAAAGTGAGAACTGAGTGGGACTGAGATAACATTAAACGAATACGATTTATACGACGGCGTACATTTCGGGAATTGGTATGTGGGTATGTCCCATGTCATATTATGTCCATGACTATTTTATTGCAAGTGGTAACTCCCATAAGTTAATAATAAATAAATGATAGCACTGTTAAATCATCAAGCGATAATAAACGTCATTTTTGTGTACAAATTATATTTTTTATTATTTTTTTTGAAGTTTTTACTTTTTTAAACGACAATACCATACATTTTTAATTTTATATTTCGAAGCTGATTATTGTTCAATGTATTTCGGTCTATATATTAATTTAATTTTGGAAAAGTAATACATTAATATTTATTTATATAATTAAAAGTATTTAAAGTTTAGATAATCGGAGTAGTAGACCAACATTTTGTGGGGTTTTAGTCTATGTTTTTCAATCTTTCTCCATTTTGCTCATATATTATTAGGATTGGAACAAAATAACTATTATTATTATTTTTCTATTAAATAACAAATTTTTTCATAATTTGAACTTGAAATTATTGTAAAAAAAAATTATGTTATATTATTATTATTACATATGTATTTTTAAGATTTGTAGGTTTTCGAAAAATTTTTTGATAAATCTTAAATTATATTTTCAAGCCATAACTATAAACATTTAACAAAATAATTTGGGAATGCAGTATGTGAATTTCAACAAATTTTAACAACATTTAAACTTTAACTATAAAAAAAGAGTGTGCCTATGTCTGATATGCTTAAATATATTTAAGAGCAACTAATGAAGGGAAATTGTATACTTGAGCATTTTTACTAAGCATAAAAATGTCTACAAGTAAAAAAAAAAGGAAGACAAGTGAGTACCACTTTACTGTACATCAAGTGTTGAGCAGATCTTGTTATTGAGTAAATCACTATAGACGCTACATATAAAATACAAAATAAACTTCACATACTAATATCATTATTTAAATTCAATACTGTTGTTAGTAAAAAATGTAAAAAAATAATTTATTTTTTTAAGAAAAACATGTAAACAAAAAAACAACAGAATCTTTTTCAGTTTATATCAACATTACTCAAACATTACTCAATATAAATAAGTAATATAGAATAACAAATTAAGCTCATTTTCTTTAAAACGGGTGTAAAATATTTAAAATAAAAGGAACACATATTATTACCCTCCACTTATTTAAAATTTCATAACTATTAAATTAAAAGCAGTCTTGTGTTTGCAGTAAGTCGTTTACACATAACATTAAAAATTTAATAATTTAAATACTTAATCATCACAATTTATAAAATAAAAAAAACTGTTCATCATGTCTATTAAATGATAAACAAAATCATGCTGTAACAATGATTAAGTGTTGTAGCATTTGATTAAGATTATGTTGTATTATAAATTATTAATTTATTAAAATAATTTAAATTTTGAATTGTATTTTCATTTTTTTGACAATTCTTTATCTGAAGTAAGCAACAAGTTTTCTGTATAATCATTTTCATCTAACAATGTTCTATTGAAGCATACTGTTAGTTGGTCATCAATTTCTTCATCAGAATTATTTGATTCAAGTTTATGAGTATCAGAATTACAATTTATTTTTAAAGATATATTACTATTATTTTGAATAATAGTGTTATCGTTGACTGTGTTGCCGTTTAGTTTATTGTCATCATTGGAAAATTCATGACTTTTTATAACACATGTCAATGTATTTTCTGTTTCATTGATATCTTCTTCATTAATTACAGAACTATTACGACCTTTTCTGAAATCCTGATAAACTTTACAGTCTTCAACAATAATACTACCATTGCAACTAGAAGAGATTTCCATATCTTCAGTATCTTCACTCTTATTGTAATCAACTGCTGTTTTATATAAATCTGAATTTGAATGCACTGTGTTGAAGCTATCCACATTACTAAAAAATGATTTGAATTCTGAATTTTTAGTCATTGGAGTAGAATAGCATAGTTTTGATTTGTCAGAACTGATCACTGTTGATACATTCCAATCCTCATTATCATTATCAATGTTTACTGTATTTTCCAATAAATTGTACTCCTGTCCGCTATTGTTTGAAGAAGACTCTGAATCTGATTCATATTCATCAGAACTGAATCCAGGCACAGCTTTTATTAGTAACCAATCTCCATGATTATTTTTTGTAGTAAAATAGACTTTGTTGATAACATCTCTATTTAAAAAAAAATTTAATTAATTAAAACATAACATAATATTGAGTAATTTTAGAAATAATAGCAACAAACATACTTATAAATACTTCATAATACCTTAAATAAAACTAAGATATAGCAAAAAAGTATTTGTACAAGTATTCAAAACATAAAACTTCTTTTTTCATAAGTGTAGTAAATAAATTATAAATAAGCAACAAAATGTAATACTAGAATTAGTCAATATTCAAATATTCAATAATATAACAAGATTGTTACAAGATATATCATGTATTATGTGAAGTTAATGGGAATGACCGAAATGGAGTTTTATGATTTTGTGTATAATATAAGTTTATAGACATTTATAGGAGAGGCATCTGCCCCCATACAATGAAAATTGTATTTTAATTTTATTAACAGCTCATTTAGTATAGGAAAATGTTAGTTCAAACTAAATATCAATAAAACCTCTGCCTAAATATGTGTAGTAATGATTTAAACTTAGATTATTTTACTGTTCAATTATTAAATTAGCAACAGTGCAAGAGATCTACTATTTTTTATAATAATTGTTGCTATCTACATAATATAGCTCACTAGTGTTAGCAATTAACTAAAAAAATACGAGCAAATAGTTAGTACTAATTATTAAAGTGAATTTTACTAAAAAAATATAAATTTATTAAAAAGCGTATTACATAAAAATATATTATTATAAGAAAAAAAAAACAAAATAATATAAGCAAATAATTTATAAAAATAGTTGATGTATAAAAATTATTTAAATATTATTATTACAATTGCTATATTAATTAAGCTTTTTTGCTTTTTGGTTCATTTTGATAAACATTGATAATTAAATTCTTTTAATTGATCTTAACCATTCTTCCAAAAGAAGCTCTATTGACATGAATAGAATATAGTGATATAGGTACACTATAATATACACATTCAACGAGTTGGGTTCCAGTTTATGTGGCCTTTATTGTTGATGGTTAGCCCAATTAATTGATTTGAAAAATTCATAAAAATTATGGTAGATTATTTACAATACCATTGAACTATATGTAGATAGTTTATGACATTGTTACAGTTAAATTAATATCTAATCTAACTCTATAAACATTTTTATAGTTATTCAATAACCTGATCAATATATACAGTCTTAATTTAATTTGTGATTAATTGTTTAAATTAACAATACTTGATTTAAAAACTATAGAAAATTATTTATGTTAAATATAATAAAATGTAATAGGTACAAACTCTAGTTTATCTATAGATGAACAGCAATCTGATACAAATGGCATAATATCACTTAACGGTATTTCCATATTATCACCAACTATATATTTCTTGCAACTCGAAACATCTGAAATAAATTTTCTTAGCTTTACATACATAGACTGTTTCCAATGATTTTCATCATCAATATCATATGGATAATCAACACGTCTCAGCAATTTGTAAGGAGTAGAACCCTGAAAATATAATATTAAATTAATAATTTTTACAAATAATTTGTAATGTATGAAAACATTATAGAATAGTATAATTTTTATTAATAAAAACTTAGTTGGATTTGATTATCAATTATAAATTTTACTAACTGAACTTGCAAACTTTGTTTGCTCCTAAAATTTTTTATTTGTATCTAACTAAATCTAAGAACTAAATATTGCTTCAATAGTTTTTTTAGTTTCTGAGATTAATGAATATTAACAAATGAACAATTGTTTTTATATAAATAAAATATAGATAGATATTACATTATTAACATATTTCTATAAAGTTAATAGAAATAGACTAATTTATATTTAAAAAAATTAAATTTTTCTTTAGAATAAAATCTTACACTGATTCAAAAATGTTAGTGGAATTTAAACACATCTTTATTTATCACGTTTAAATAAAAACCTTTCTGGAACACAACAATATTTCAATCTTTTTACTATTAAATATATTGATATTTCTTAGTCAAAATGAGATATTATTATATTATAGTTGATAAAATTTAAATTTTGAAAAATAAGTAATATAATATAATATAAATTATATATAATTATAAGTTAAAATATGTAATATACGTATTATAAATTTATCTTGAAAAGGAAAGGAAGCACAGGACACACTATACATGACTTCTATGATTTTAAATATTAGTACCATTGTCAAGAGTCTCATAGCCAGAATTAAATATAAAACATAGTATTCAAAAAATAATTGAAAAATTTGAAAGAAACAGTAAATTTAGAAAAATATATAAGCAATGGTATAAAAAAAAAAAAAGTAATCTACATATTAAACAATCTTTGATATTTTCATATGTATAAATGATTTCAATATTTACAATGTAAATTAATATTAATTTTTTTTTATTATTTATTAAAAATGTATTAAATATTATACCACATTTTAATTTTTAACTTTTATGAAAAATATTTTCCATTCTTATTTTTTACAAAATAAATATAATTTGATTGTATATTTAATGTAAAAAGGTAATAAACATGCAGAACATAAATTCAGAGGTAGATTTATCAATAGGCCTGGCTTACGTGGACACACGATGTATCTATTTTGTTTTATTATAATTTATTAGTCATAATAAGTTCGTAAAAATAGTCCACAAGTCTTATGAGCATTGTATTAAAAACAGTTTTTGATAATAATAAATACAAAAATAGACTATATGGGCAACAAAACGTAGATACTGGATGTCAGTAGTGTTGATATAATATTTAAGAATAAATTCATGTTTAAAATTTAATTTGGCTATCCCAGATAAATTGCTGTTATTGTGAACTGAAGTCAGGCAATTGAGTAACAATTCAGTGCTAATCAAAAAGCATGATGTCAACTTCTAAAATTAAAATTGTTAAGTTAAGTTTATTGGTATACAAAAAAATTATTAAAAAAACCTCTTTTATATTTCTATTATTATAAAAAGAATGCTGTAATGTATTATTTAATTTTCCAAGCAATGGTTTAAATTTTGTTTTAATGATGTTGGTTCATAAAAATCATCATTGTAGGATTTCATTAAAAAATGATAGACATCAATCAATATTTTCTTAAGTAAGCTAAATAATAATTAAAGCGAGAAAAAATAGTCTAAACATTTAAATGGATTTAGGTACTTCAAATTTAATAATTAGAATATTTTGAAGTGGTATTATAACTTATTTACTCATAATGGGAACAAATTTTAAGTGCCTAAATCCATAAAATAATTAAATCTGCCTCTACATTCACTAATTAAAACTTATTTTCCGGTTGATATATGAACGTATATACATTAGTTTATAATTTAGAAATAAAATATGTGTTAATAATAATAAAAAAACTAATTATTTACTCTGAATACTTGTAGATAATATTATTATCAATCATGTACAGTAAAACCCATAAAAGACGTTTTCACTTAAGAGAATTTCTCATTTAGTACACTGTACACTCATTTTCAGAAGTCCCTAGATTTTGAAAATATTTAATATATAATTGATCCAAGATATAAAGCGTATGATACAGGACCATACGCTTAAATTACTAATTACTAATTCAAGGAATTGTTAATTTTGATACAAAAATACCAAAAGAAATTGTTCTACAATAATAAGAAAATAGATAATAGAAATTCAGCAAAAAATTCTATTATCTAAAATTATCAAAAATGTATAATACTAGCTAGATAATGTAATAAACAATTTTGTTGTCATATATTAGTAACTATTATAGCAAAATACGATTTTCTTCTTAAAACACTATTTTAATAGATATAGAACTAATGAGGAGGGCATCTTAAATGGGTTCTACTTTATATAATATTATGTTTAATAATTTTATCACATTTCATCCCAAAGGATATTGGTATTTTAAGTTTGAATTAATTGTTTTAATTTATATCAATTTTTAATTACTCACTAGCACTTAAACAATTAAAAGTAGGCAATTACACTCATATCTTACAATAGGTTTAACAGGAGATGTTGTCATATCCTTTCTGTAAAAAATAGCCATTTGACTACAACAGCCAATATTTTCTGTACCAGAAGGACCCGCTCCAATACCATCAAATTGTACAGCGTACTCTGGATAAAGGGCAGTTATTTTTTTAGCCCTATAAAAAATATTAGTATAAATACAATTGTTAAATAAATGTATATATTCTTGAGAATGATTACCATTCCTTGAATTGTTTTCTAGTCCATTCAAATTTGTGGTCGTCATGTCTAAACTGTGTTGTAAAATTTGGAAATAGAATATTGAATTCCACATTTGGTGTAGTGAATATCGCTAATTTTGGTTTAATGAATTCAAACACAGTATAGGGTAATGCATCCAAAACGTCCAAATATAAATGTTCAATTCTATTAACCAAAAATAATACATGAATAACCCATTTAACTTAAATCTATAACAGAAATTTACAATTCAATACATATAACGGCATCAACGCCTAACATCCTGTCATCTTGGTCAGCTATACTCCCATTATAAATGTCTACTATCAAAGGCTCTTTACGTTCATGCATCGATATATGATCATAATTAGTTGGTAAAACTTTAGACTGATTTAGATCCAATGTTTCAAAATCCACATCAACAAGCATAATGTTGTTGAGTCCCGGTATTGGTTTTATACATTTAAATAAACCAATCTCAGAACAACCAAAATCAACAACCTATAAATTATGTTTGAAAAGTATTAATAAATAGTAAACAAAACATATTTATTATGACAAATTTACAATTTCTAATTATCATACTTTTTTTATTGAACCTTTCCAAATAGGATGTTCAATAATTTCTTGTATAGCCATGTATCTTTGCATATATAATGGTGGCCAAAATTTTAAGCCATTTTCGTCCAGTGTACACGCACATGATTGTTGACTGATAATTTCTATTATTTTGTTTTCCTAAAATCGTTAAAAAATTTATATTTTAAAATATATATACAAGTTATTAAAATTAATATTTTCTTTTGTATAAGCAATTTTTCAATTTTTCAATATTCACACCAACATAATAAATTTATTATCAATAATTTCAACATTGATTCTATTATCTAATAAAATAACAATTCTGACTACCTACTCTGAAATGCAAAAAAAAAAATCATTAATAGTTAATTAAATCATGCGTATTTATGAATTAACAAATTTAAATAAAATACTATTATTACATAATATTGAATGGTAAAAAGTAAAAGGGGCTTAGCTAGTGTATACTGTGGAACAACTAACAATTAAAGCATTCAGTCACACAAGCACTGTAATTACCAAAAACCTATTACCTGATTGTACCAGGAACTCGATGTCAAGAGTTTCTTAACAGCTCAAGATTTAACATTTGGTAAATAAATTTAATATTGAATTGTGAATTAAAAAGCCAATTACCTACCGCATCTGATTAATTATATCATTAGAAATTGTTTTTATTATTATCAAAATAAGTAAAAATAAAAAAATAAATTAATCACAACATCTGTATAAAAGTAAACTTATTTATAATGTAATTCTGACGAATTCTACTTAAGTGAATATTCTAATCGTTAAAAAAATAATTATTTATTTACACATAATATTGTTTACCTCCGAATCAGACATTTCACCATTGCATAAATAACGATTAATAATAGACTTCATATATCCCAATGAGTCATTGCAGTAACGCAACAGAATACTCTGTATAACCAACATACTTATCAATTATTATTTATACAAACAAAAATACAAAATAAACATTGAAGCTAATTCATCGGGTAAACAGGTTTAAAATTATAACACCGACAAATCAACATGATGATAAAAACCGCGATGCTACTGATTCAGTGTACAATGAATGATGAAACAACCGTGATCGACAAACGGCGATAATAATACTATAGAATAGTAGAACACCGAAAAGTGAAAATTATTTAATGACACAACTGAAGTATAAAGGGCACGGGAACGCTACGCTGAAACACCGGAATAGGAAATACTGGTCGCAACTCGCATGGCCACTGAGGAACAGAACAATCGTGTTATCACTTGAAGCGTTAGCCGTTTAGAGATAACGCTTCAACGAATGTATATTTTTATTATCGTCTTTGGAAATTATAATAATTTTATCGTTTAATATTTTCTGTTTAAATATTATTTACCAACGCATAAAGATATACACATAATCATTATTCATTAGTCAATCAATCGTTTATAAATGAAGTATCTCACCCCGGCCACTCCTTTACATTAAAGGAAAATGAAAACACGATAGGTAGGTTGGTAAGTACCTCATTGTCCTTATTAGTTATCGTACACCTATAAGTACAATCAAATAATAAAATAATTTACTCAAACCTTACTACAGTCTACAATAGTAGATAAGTACGATGAGTAAGTTCAATCAGTACGTGTCTATGATGAAGTTGACAATCACTGTACTTGGCAATGCAGGTATTAACGTATCATCTATAAAACCGTTAGAAATACAACAAAACACGTATATTAAGTATATTATATATATATAATATGTTACATTTACATATATCTATTCTAAATCGTTTAAAATTATTTTCATAATTCATTAAAAAAAGATTTCCATTTAAAATTCTTAGCCTAGTAATGTACCTCTATTGACCTTACAGTTATTACCAGTGTTCTATTTTATTTGTTTGTTGTCAAGTTGTAAAATGTCATTTCTTTAAGTGCCTACCAAATCTATAAGTATAATAATTTGTCGAAAAGCTTAAAAATATTCAATACCTAACCTCTAGCCTGGCGTTTTTTTTTTTACACTGGTTACAAAAATACCGAGAGTACACCTACCTGTTTTATTGTAAAGGCAAAGTAAACATTTTTACAAATGTGTGTTAGTCTTGTTTAACAATAATACATCAAATAAAATATATAAAAACCAATTAAATAATATAACAAAGACACATTTATCTGTGTAAAACAATATATTATTTTCAATAACTATACTCTATATGATATGGGCTACATATTATGCCTATGTTACACACAATAAGACAACCGACGGATACATTTTTTGGTGCGTTTCCGCCACGTACGGCGCCCTCTTCGAGTCGTATTTACCGTTAACTCTATTCACCATCGCTGCTGGCTGTTGAATCCAAAGAAGTTTGCACATCGGCCGGTTTTGTTAATCCGTTTTGAACTTCGGCCGAAGCTCGCACAGGAACGAACTGAAATCCGATCGCTTCAGTTTCGCTAAATGTCACGTGAATGTTCGGCATCAAACTACACGATTTCGTCGACGGACCGTTCAAGTCGCCGCTCGGCCGGACCCACCGAAATTGGACGCGTTGATATCAAAGATGGCGATTGCATCTGAGTTGCATCGCCTGCGCCACACATCACGGCGATGTTGGGCATTTAAAAATATTGCCTTGTCGCCAGACCAGAAAACTCGCTATATAATTTTTCTGACTGACCGTTTGCACCACACATCACCATTATGTTGGGCATTAATTATATGGCCTTGACATCTGCAGACCAGAAACCTTGCGATATACCAGTGCTGGCTGACCATTCGCGGGTGGTTCAGCTAAAACCGGCAGCATCGTCTGATGCTCGGCCGGAGCAGACGGCGATCAGGTCTCGCCGTCGAATGAAATATCATTATTTTGCATGATAACGCTGTATAATATTCGTTGATATAGTTGTACGATCAATAAAAAGGGAAGGAAGTAGGAACATAATATGTTAGGCGACGTGTTCTTTGTAACAATAACACTACAGTAATGAATAACTGTGCGTCAGAAATAAATATTATGTATTTCAACACTATCCACATAGTAGCAGCCAGCAATTTATCTTTATAGTTTTTGCATCCGAAATACATTTTAATTTTAATGTACTAGAACGATTAACGAAAAACGAACATTTTTTTAAACATACAACATAATACATATTATTTATTCGCTTTCAATAATTACGTCTGATTTTTCAGAACAAAGATATCCGTAAACGCAATACACTGTTTTTATCTCATCTATACAATATACATAATTATAATTTATCTAGTTGATATTGTCGAATAGTTTTCTGCTTGTCGAGTACTCATGAATTACGATTGATAATTTACTAATTTTATGCAATATTACTCCATAAAATTTATCACAGTGGTGTAAAATCGGATATACCTAATTTATTCAACATTAGCTTTTATATAACATCTCTTACATAAAATAATATTAATATTACTTTTATTATTATTCTAAAATTTTACATCTAGAACCTCGAATAAATATCGTAAAATACCAGATTTTAAACTTATAAAATAGATACCTAGGCATTTGTTATTGTTTTACTATTGAGCACGACTTGAAATGTAACTACTATTTCTAGTAGGTACGTATTAAAATATATATTACCTACTTTAACTGGTATCAAAATTAAATTGTAATTCTATGTAACAACTACATATAATTATAGATAGTTTACAATATCTAGTTAAAGTATAATAATATAAATAGAATAACCGAGATTTGTAGCAGTAGCGTAGTTTTTCTCCGAAATGTAAAATGGGTTGTTCGCTTTATGCTTGTATTATGCGCGAACGGGCGAACGGAAGAGTTTTTATATTACTAGTTATCTATATTACTTGTAGTATTATACAGCAGTATACTGTCAGACGTATCACCGCCGAGAATGGCAAGAACGTTGGTAGTTTTTCATTTTATTTATATTTTAGCAGAGGAAGGAATTAGTACCTACAATACCACGTTAATCCACGGGAATTTGTCCTTCGCGAAAATCTATTTATTATCGTGTATTATACAGTTATGTATATTAATTTCGTATATGCTTGCTTGGCATGGTATTTGATATTTTATCGTTGTTTTAAATTTAAATAAATTTTATATTCATTTTGAAAAATAGCAAAAAATGGCAAAATATTTTGTAGTTAGAAATTCTTAAAAAAATTTATATTATCTAAGTTTTGAAAATGTAATACAAGATGTATTGCATGGGTATTAATAATACCGTATTTAGTAAATAGTATTACATACTGAAACTAAAAAATCTAAAATCTATACAAAACAATTACTTTATAATGTGTAATATATAGTAAATAATAATATATGGTCATAATTAGGGCTCGGAAGTTGATGCATTTTGCATTTTTTTTTAATTGATGAAGTCATTAATCTATCAAGTTAAAAATCCGATTTAGATGGTCTACTAAATAATCTAAAATTTTTATTTTGCATTTTTTGCCTTTATTTCTCATTGATATCATTTTATCACGGTCCTACATTTTAAATCATTTTTTTCGACAAATACGTCATTTTTCTAAAATATAGCAACAATTTCTTTTACATATACATTTAATGATTAATTTTTTTCATTAAATGTGTAAATGTCATAAAAATAAAATATACCTAATATCTTATTTTAACTTTTAAATATAGCTTATTGTTGTTAGTGTTACGAAAATAACTAGGTACCTACATTAAAATTACTGGTCGTGTTGGAGCTGTTTATCTCGCAACGTTTGAAATAAGGTATATTTATAGATTATACTTTATAGACTATACTACTATAGTATATTTATATTTAAAGTGTATTATTGTAAACAATAAAATGATTATTTTTCAATAACAGCTAACACGTATTGTAGCCACTATATTTTGTATAATATAATTTAGTATTCGACCGTCTTGTGTAGCGTGTTCTTGACCGTTGTCCTGTCTTAAGAACTTTTCTATTAAAAAATGCCTAAAAATAAAATTTCGACTAGTGCTCGTTTACGTGCGTTTGTGTCTGAATTCGGAAGTGATATTTTTTCAACTGATGGATATATACTTTTTTGTAAGATATGTGATGTTAAGGTTGCCGCAGATAAAAAGTTAACTGTGGAACAACACGTGTCACGTCAAAAGCATATACATGGTATTGAGCGCAAAAATTTACCAATTGAAAAATCAAAAAATCAAAGTTTACTGACACAACCATCCAGAAAATGTACATTTAATTATGATTTGTGTCAAGCCCTTTTATCGGCTAATATTCCGTTGAATAAATTATCCAACGTCTGTTCTTGTAACTTTTTGGAAAAATATACAAGCAAGAGTATTCCCGTCGAATCGACATTGAGAAAATCGTATGTTGCCCAATGTTACGAAGAAATAATGAATAATATAAAAAAGTATTGTGAAAATCAAAAACTGTGGATTTCTATCGACGAAACCACAGATGTGGAAGGCCGGTACATCGCGAATGTAATTATCGGAACGTTAGAAATTGGATGCCCAGGAAAAATATTTTTACATGACACAGAAGCACTAGAAAAAGCTAATCATACCAGCATTGCTAAATTATTGGATAAAGCACTTCATATTTTGTGGCCTCACGGGATTAAATACGACAATATTTTGCTGTTTTTGAGCGATGCAGCGCCATATATGGTAAAGGCTGGTAAAGACATAAAAATAATGTACTCCAAATGGAACATGTCACCTGTTTAGCTCACGGACTACACAGGGTTGCTGAAGAAGTTCGTAAATGTTTTCCTAAAGTTGATCAATTAATATCCAACGTAAAAAAAATTTTTTTTAAGTGTCCTGCTGGTATTCAATTTTTTCGAGAAAAGGCACCGAATATTTCTTTACCACCACAGCCTGTATTAACTAGATGGGGGACGTGGCTAAGTGCCGCAAATTATTATTGTGAACACTTTGAAACTTTAAAGGAAATAATACTTGGTTTAAATTGAGAAGACGCTACATCGATTGAGAAAGCTCAAGATCTCATGGACGATAGTGATTTGAAAAGTGACTTGATATACATTTTCTCTAATTTTGGAACATTAAGTGATTCTATAAATCAGTTAGAAACATTTGGGCTTAGTCTTCATCACTCGATAAAAATTGTACAAGATGTAGAAAATAAAATTCAACAAGCAGAAAATAGAGTAGGATAAGATATAAAAAAAAAAAATTAAAATCCGTTTTGGATAAAAATACGGGCTTTAAAATAATGACAAAAATTTCAAAAATTTTGAATGGTGAAAACGTGTCGAATCAAAACTTTTCAGACGACCTTAATAATTCCGATATTGCTCATTTTCAATTTGCACCAATTACATCAGTAGATGTAGAAAGAAGTTTCTCAAAATATAAGAATTTACTTTCAGACAATCGCAGGTCATTTACTATGGAAAATATCAAACATGCACTTATTGTTCAATGTAATAAATTTGATTAGGTTTTTTAATTAGGATCATTTTTATATTTTGTTATGTATGGCTTATATTTAAATAACAATTTTTAACAAGATGTTAAATAAAAGGTTTTTTTTCTTAAAAATATAAAATAAGTCATTTTTTTGCATTTTTTAGCTAATTAAGTCATTTTATTTCATAATTTGACAATTGTTGGGTCATTTTTTGCAGTCATTTTCCATCATTTTTAGGTAATTTATTCATATTTTTTTAGGTCATTTTTTAAGGTTCTTTAGGTCATCAACTTCCGAACCCTAGTCATAATCTTAGTATTGTTATATTATATTAATGATAAATACATTATTAAGACCTATATTATTGATATTTCGTGGGGAGATTAACTCTTCGCGGTGAATAGTACGGCGGCGAAAAGTCTGGTGGTGAAATTTCCTGATTTCTATATTTGTAGGTTTGTCGACCGTCTCGCTCAGAATCGTTTTTCATATACAATGATATCATTGAATTAAAATTGAACACATCCATAACAGTGACCCACACGATACTTAATATATACTGCAAAGTGGTAGGTATCCACTTGACTACCTTTTTTAAATTTATTTTCTGTATATTATATTACAATATTTCTAAATGATAAATATTAGCGCAAGTGATAGATTTGATACATATGTTATAATATATATACAAATGTACAATATATATATGCATATTACTTTTAGGTATGTGTAGTATAATAATAGCATATATTAAAATTAATTTCCTTTCTCTCAGATATTCGGTCTAGATCTGTCCATGCAATGAATAGCAATATTGTCAATGTCAAACCTCGAAATAAGTATATGGTATACTATTTATACTGATAAGACACGGCGGAATATTGGTCAAAAATTAGACATAAATGTTAAACACAATTGATGATATCTGCTATGTTGACATCACTACGATGACAACAACGAGGAAGTTTGAATAGGTGCACATCTAAATATACGACGAGTTTGTGATAACGCTGTTGGAAACTTTTAGATAAATAATATTAATTATGTATTATTGCAGAACATTTTTTCCATAGTAAAAATGAAATACTCCCTATAGTCTCACTCTCAAGGTGTTTGAAAAATTTGGTCAAAGACAACTCAAATAATAATACATATTATATAGTACTCACATGGCTATATATACATACCTACGTAGCGGATTCGTGACAACAGTAATAACGGAAAAGTGGAAACCCTAGAATATTTTACAAATTCAAAAGTATTGAAGGACATATCATTTATGAATATAAATAATTATTAAGCATAAAATAATATTTATTGGCCAAAAAGATTGATAAAATACATACACGAATAATTAATTACATTATAAATTATTTGGTCCAATTCATTACTGAGGTATTACCTCGTATTAGTAATATTGAAGTATCTAAATCATACATAATAATATAATGTATAATACATTTAAATGGTAGTTGGTTTACAGGTTTATATGTTAGTTATTTAATAATTTTAGCTAGAATAATATAGTCTAATGACATTGAAAATATTAAAACATGCATATTTTAAAAATCAGTCATGTAATTCCAGAAATCATAATTATTTATCTGCCTAATTTTATATGTACCTAATATTAATTACTTATAGTATGATGGTGTATAATGAATAGTAAGAAATAAAACACAATGTAGAGGAGAGAAATCAGAGAAATAAACAAATAAACAAAATAAACAAAAACAAACAAAATAGAACAAAACTAAACATAATAAAATAATGGAGTATAACATAGTAGAGGAATTGTAGTTATGCCTTATCAACCATATATTAATAAGTTTATATTTAGTGTAATCTTTGCAGTTTACTATAGATTGTGGAATATTAGTTAGTAAGTCATGATCTACTTTAACAAAGTATCGACTTGCCTTTAAAGTTTTATAAGTTTGTATTATTATATTTTTTCTTGACGTGTATTGTGAGTTTTCGGTTTAATGTTAATTTGGTTTAATTTAAAAAAGTAGTATAATGAATTTCGTTGGAATAACTGTTGAACATTGAAGACTGAAATCTTTGAATAGGTTTTCACAGTGATGTAAAAAAACTGTATTTTATTTTTCATTTGTATATTACGTGTATTATACATGTATTATACATGCATAATACAGTATTTTTTTAAATTATTACGGTGCTTATATAATTATTAAATATAGCTATCCGAGTGTAGTAAGATCAAATAGATCAATACTATTTCAGTTTATTGATGAATGAGATGATTAATGATGCATTTTGATTATTAAATTACTTAATGGCAGCAAAATAACATAGTAAATTATAATAGTAATTATAAGGACATTTGTTTATACTTAGTTTTATATAATATATTAGGTTTTAATATTTGCAATAATTTGAATTAGTGCTTGTGTAAGTGTTAACTGTGGCTACTGGCTAGTGCTTATACGACTAGCAGAAGTATAAGTCAAAAGTATAGACCCTGAATATTAAAGTTCTAAATTCTAATAAATACAAACTTTGAAAAAAAAAGAAAAAACTTTCATAGGTATTATTAGAATCTTATAGTATCCATGTATGAATTAGGTATATTTTATTTTTATTATTAGCCTATAATTTATTATTATTTTTCTTTTTTTTATACCATTCGTATTTTATTTTTTTATACATGACGTATAATACGCTCGTATAATACAATATTATACAATTTGTATTGTATAATTTAAATTACTGGGTTTTCAGAAGGGTAAGTTTTTAGTTTGTTAAGGATTATTTTTATTATGCTTTTCTGAGCTGTTATTAGTTTATTACTTGTTACTATCCCTAAACCACCTCAAGCTGTTATGTCGTATTGTAGTAAAGACTGTGTCATGGCGAAATAAACTATTCGTAGTGTTTGTTTGTCGAGTATTTTTGTAGTATTTAAGTAGAAGTAATTGAGTTTACGCATTTTGATTATTAAGTTATTTACATGAATGTCTCACTTTAAATGTTGGTCAATAGTGACTCCCAGGTATTTGGTTTTTTCGGTCCTATTAATCACCTCACATGTATTATTATTATTAGAATTACAATTTTTTTATGGATTTTTAGAGTGTTTTTATTAGGTTGTGTTCTTTTGTCTTGAGAGAAAGCTATGTACTTGGTTTTGCTAAAGTTTAACCTCAAATTATATTTTAGAAACTATTCATTTATTTTATACATGTCAGATTCTGCATTCTGAGTAGTTTTTTCCCAGTTAGTATCAGATGTAATTAAAGCTGTATCGTCAGCGTGAGAAAATAATTTACCGTGTAATTTTAAGTTTCCTAGTGCAGCCACATAAATAATATACAGAATACGATATAAAACTGCGCCTTGTGGAACACCAATGTCAATTTGCAGTTTATTGCTTAGAGTATTTGATATTTCGACTTGTTGTTTTCTATGTTATAAATATGATTTAAGTAGATTAAATGATATATTAACTATGCCTATTGATTAGAAAATATTTAGTAGTTGATCATGGGAGATACTATCAAAAGCTTTCATCATATAGTCCATAAAGATAGCTAAGGTTTTTTTATTTTCTTCAATATTTGTATATAAGTTTCTAGAAAGCTGTGCTAAATCTGGTGCTTCCGTTCCAATATTTTGTCTAAATATATATATATATATACAACGGTTCTTGTATGTATAATGAGTAGGATTTTACTAAATTAAATAAACATATTTATGTGAGTAAATATTTTATAAAATAAACGATAAGTGATATTAATCAGTGAGGTTAAGTTCAGTTAAAAAAGGTGGTTCAATTTTTACCGAACCCCATCCACCCACCCACTTAATTCATTATTCAAAAATGTAATAAAATATTTAAAACCACCAATAACTACACACATTTTATTACATGTATCTATTTCAATAAAAGTCACTGTTAGTGTTCACAAACATTTTGGTAGCATGTTTGCATCTACATAGATACATCTATCATAGAACATGAAAAATTATTTTAGTTCTTACCAATTTACTATTTATTATGCAAGAATAAAATATTAATACCTACATAAACATGAAAACCTTTTTGTATATTTTATAATATTAATTTATAATTTCATTTTAAATAAAGTTTACCTTACATTAGGTTAGATGTTTTGTTTACCTAGGTAATGCATAACCGGTAACTGCTCAAGTCCCTAGTAGTTAGTTCCTACATTATACTTACTATAGTAATAGTATTAACTATCTTGGTTAAATATTTTTACCTGCCCAGCCACGCAAAATTTTAGGTTGTTCAAATTCACCACCTTAAGTGCATACGTCACTGATATTAATTAACATTAATTATGAGAGTATTTAACTATCATTTTGCTTAGGGATAATAGTAGAAATTGCATGTTATATTGTTATGTTAAATTGCACTTATTCCAATGAACATATCATACAATTTATTTACTAACGTATATTAGTCAATGGCTAGAAGAGTAATTCGTATTTTTTGTATCCTAATTGTATTTATTAATTTATTTATTATTAAATATTGCGAACAATGTCCAATTACAATAAAGTTACAATACTGATGAAAATAACAAGTACAAATCTTGCCATTACAATAATATAACATTGATACAAATATAAGATAAGTATATACAAAATATAATGAACATAATGATTACATAATAAGAGATAAACTTACAAATATTTATACAAATATAATTAGTTACAATGGAGAGGTTATTCCCATTGACATCAAAGTATTTAATGGCGAGACCTAGTTTATATTTTGAATTTTTATTTATTTTATTTTAAAATACCCGGACGAACCCTATTAATACAAAAGTAGAGCAATAAACAATAATAATATTGGCTCAGAGGAAACGTGCTCAATTTTAGAGGGAGAATGAAGGGTTAGTATTGTCAATGTGCATAATACGGATGATTGGTGAGTTATGAAAGTAGTTAGAGGAAGAGAAGGGTATGTGGAATGGAACAGATGATCGTGTACGGTGGGAGGGGACATTTTACGAAACACGAGATAGTGATTCGTGACTGTCAATTTTAGAGGAAAGAAGATTAGAGAGAAATGCGATGCTAGGTGAATGACGACGATCAGCAAGACTATCAAGGAAAAAGAGGTGCTGGATTTGTGTGTAATCGTGAGGTGGACAGGATATATTTAATTTGTAGGCAAAGAGACGGAAGAATTTTCTTTGAAGCCTTTCAATCATACTACGTGCAGATGCCGTGGGTGGATCCCAGAGGATGATTCAATACTCAAGGGAGGGGCGAACATAGGAACAGAAAAGAGTTTTTAATGGAGTGAGTAGTTGAAAATCTGTAGAGACACGATTTATGAAGCCAAGCAGCTTAAGAGCCTTACAACACATTATCTGGATACGCATATTAGGGCACATGTTACGTGTTAGGGTAAATCTTAAATCCTTTACAGAATTAGTGCAAATTTATTGTATTTATTGTATTGTTTCTATTTAAATTTAAAATAATTTACTAAAAATATAAATATGTATAGCTACAATTGAAAAGTAATAATATTAAAATATAATCGTTTTTTAAAAATAAATAAACAATAACATACTAATTTGAAATTTCTTTTTTAAAAATTAATAAATGTCTGTAATTTAATATTATAATATATAGTATATATATATTACTATGTATATATGGTATACTATATTATATACATGTAGTTATAATTTAAAAATAATATAAGAATATAAATTCACGTTTATTTTTAAATTGAATACGCTTTGTATTAAATACTAGCATTCATAATCAATGGTAATACTAAATCGATTGACATACATACTGAGATACTACAATTTGTATTTTTAAGTTTAGTGGAAAATCGAATCGAGTGCATTTTGATATTATCTTTTTTGAAGTTTTTAATCAGAGTAGGTACAATAATATTTGGAAATTTAGTTTAGATAAGGACTTAAGAGTGCATTGAGTGCAGTTAGACAATCCCCCTTACTAAAAAGCACGGCATTGTTTAATATTTTATTATTTATGTATATATTTTTACGCACTCTAGTGGAGAAAATGCAATAGGTACAATCTCATTTAAAGTTCATTGTATGTATGACTATAAGCGTCATACGCTATCTGGACAATAAAACGTTATTCATATAACATCCATATATCATTATATCTGTATTTAATTTTAAATTATCTAATGATGATAATAATAAAAAAGGTGGGCACAAATATGAAATGGGCACTTTGTATGTTAATTAAAATATTTAAAAATTTAAATAACATTTTCAATAAAAATAATACAGTGGTTTTATACCTAATAATTCCAGTTTTTTCCTAATTTTATTTCTGTTTTCCCAATTTGCATATTGTACCTGTACTTTAAGAAAATATGTCTTCAGATAAAAAAAAATGTTTATGTTATTGTAAAATTAGCACATGTATTGCTTCACTCAGAATTTAAAATACTGTTATTAATAGTATTTTGAATTTTCTGACAAAATTTAAAACTATTATGATGGATACTCGATCAACTTTTATTCGAATCATATTTAAAACAATTGTGCACGTATTGTTTTTCTTGAAAAAATTAACCAATTTATTTTTCTTATTAATAAGTAATTAATAACAATATTAAATTGAGTCAAGAAAGATATGTCTACAGTTTTTAAAATTTTCAACGTATGTGCCATTTGCATTAAACATAAATATTAAAATCTATGCAAGTATAAAGTGGTCTACGAGAATTTACTAATTGTAAGTGGTGATGGTATAACGCCATTTAAATAATTATGTAGCACATACTCAATATCTCCACCGACTGTCGTTTTAAATAAATTATTAAGATTCCATGATACATTATTATTATTATTATTATTATTATTGATATATATATATATATGCTTATCATTTAAATTATTTAAGTTTTATTATTAGTGTGTTGTGTATCACGATCACGTAAGTCAAAGTTGTATTATTTAAACCAATAATAAAAATTATAATAACAATCTAATTATATATTTCATTTTTGAATTATACCTATATACCTTTTATTAAAGTACACTATAAAAATAATATAATAATATTCATAATATACTTAAATTTTATTTGAACTATACGCTGATGCTACATTATTATCTAAATGTATGTATTTAAGTTAACTGAAAATAAGATGAAACTGTAGTAATATTATAATATAGTTAATATTATATGCCTACAAAAACATACTTTTCAGTTTTCTGCCATTCCGTGTCTTCTCATTATAATTGTTTATTGAGATAACTATATAAATATGCAAAATTATTCACCAAGACAAGTATGCCCCTCACTTATTATTTATTTTAATATATAATTTACTTTAGTTTACCCACATTTTGATTTTTCGATTTTTTTTTACTTGGGATAATTAGGATTGTATTATTTAATACTTAGATTTCTTATATTATTCAAGAAATAAGAGGTTTTAGTTAGTTTTAAGACTATCACGTGAGCTGTAAAAATAATATCTTTTTTTTATCAAATAAGAATCATCTTTATTTTTAGAAAATTATGATAAGTATGTACTATAAGATTCAATATTTTTTTATATATTTTTGTATAAAATATAATAAACTATATATTTTAATAACTCAGAAACTAATTGCAAAAGTTTTGAATTTGATACACCATAATCTTAAAAAAAAAATCATATGCTTACAATTTACAATAAAAAAAGTAAATAAAGTTGAAAATCATTTAAAAAAATTAAATTATTATTACCATTGGACATGTTCTACATCATAGCAGGTTCTCATACTTATTTTATCTACCGGTCGTTCTGAGAATTATTAAAATTTTCCAGTCCCAAAAATATTTTAAGCTTACCATCTGTAGTGCATCTTAAAAAACAGTAGTCTTTGGGTTTTATACTGTCTCCCTGAAGACTATCAACACCAATAGGGGAGCGCTATCGCGCATTTTGAAAATGACTGCTCTACATGGTATATGAAATCTAAGTATTTTTAAATATAGTCTTTAAATATATTAATTATTAAAGATCTTAATGAGAGTGGGTATGATTGTTGAATAACTCATCTGTTTATATACTGCAATAAATATTATTAATGATTTCTATAATACATTTATGCGGTAACTATAATATAAGGCTTAATATTTAGTATTTACTTAGTTATTATTTTTTATTATACTATTTGATGGATAATTATATTTTGTTATACTTGATATTTGAAAACCATATAAATATATTAAACTAGGTCAAATCATAATAATATAATACAATTTAATTCGTATACACTTCAGTACGAGAATAAAATAGTATTAGTACCTAATTTTAATTCAGCATGTGTAGGCATGTCGTATGATCTCGTGAATCATATAATAATATTCACGCATGGAATTACTATGGAATGTTTTTTTAAATTTTTTAGTGGTACACGCGTATACCCTCGCTTAGTTTAATAGGAATTGTGTCATAGTAGCACGATGTAAATGCTATATAGTTTATTTCAGTATAAGTTATTGAATTTTTTGAGTTTTTTTTTTAAGGAAATATTATTATATCATTACACCGCATGCTTAACTGTTTTATTGGTTGTACGGGCGTACAAAAAAACAAAAAAAAAAAAACCATACAATCCTCAACACGGTACGCTTTTTTTTGCGTTCCAGATGGTCATTTACGTGTCAAAATCCTGACTACATATTATATATAATTTGGTGTCTTGCAATATCGATAAAACATTATCAACGATATGAAATGTCACAATTATATCATCATTGCAAGGAACCCGCTTTAACGTTCATTTTCATCTACGAATTTTGACTGACATAGTTATTAACTGCATTTGGCGGGTTATAATTTTAGAAATCGATGATGATAACATCATTATGTACTAGTAGGCAAATATTTGATGGCGAACATAACATATTGTGTAGTAATAATAATGATGTGTCGTTTAAAAAATAAAATAGTTTTTATAATATATTTATTTATTTATGATGACCTGTAAGCTGAATGCTGTTAATATCGCACAACCAAGTGGATCCAAGTTCGTAGAAACAATATAGTGGTATTTCAAAAATAATGACCATCGCATTGTTTTTCGTGAATAAGGACATTTTCTTGAACCTGTGTTATTAATATGCATGTACCTATAGTTAACTATTTGTTTACAAAAATAAGTTACGTATAATGTATAAGTATTAAATAAATATTTCGTACTCTATTTTACGTAACCACATCTTGTACAATCTCATACGTGAATTTCATAAAGTAATTTAATTAAGTAGAAAAAACTCCGGAAACTGGAGTTGTACCATAACTAATTTTGCATGATATGAAGTTAAAAAAAAAATTGTTTTACCCACGCAATTAAGACCTTGTCATGTTGGTACAACATAAGCAGATGATGACATTGCTATTATCATGAAAACCTAAAAAAACAGACTTTTGTAATATATTCAAGTTTATAAGTATGTTATTATAAAAGAAGTTTCAAAAAACTAAATTGAAGACAATATAACAACCAAAAATATTCATAAATTGTGTCACCATTAAAACCAGTAGTATGCTAATTTATTAAAACGAGCATATTCCAGTTTTATGCTCATATCGTTTGACTTTGTGAATCATCAGAAGTTATTTAGCAATTTGAACAAACTTGATTTTATATTTAACGACTTTTACAGTTATTACATTTTTGTCATTTATTAGTTTAAAGTTATAACTCTAAAGTACATAACTCGCATTTAACCTCAAGCTGTAACAACAATAAAATATTTGTATTTTTAGTTCATGTATTAGAAAAAAGATATATTTTTATTTTATTGAGGCTTAAGAAAAAGTTAAAAAAAAACTGATAACAGTACCAAAAGTTTTTATGTATATTTAAAATAAATTCAATACCCATATGCAAGCTTGGTAATACTCGATTTTCTACTTTAAAGCTTTAATAGAAAATAGTAGGTATATAATTCGGTATTATATCGTATACGAGAAGTAAAGGGATTAAACCGTTACTAAAATTGTATTTAATATGCTTTAGAAAATTGGTTCTAACCCTTATTTAGAGAAAAATATAAAATCATTCACCTAAAATTCGCTTAGAACTTATTAAATATTTAGACACTATAAAATATATTATACTTGACTAATTAACTCAAATAGTTATAGTAATAACAATTTTATTTTCATATAAGTTATAACATTTTCAAACATAAGGCATGATAAAGCATTATAACATCAAAATGTCCTTAAATTCAACTTGATTGCATATTATGTCAACTTTCAATGTAAATATTGCTAAACATGTGAAAAATATATGCATATTTAAACATTACCTTATGGCTTATTATATGCGATAGTTCCTACGTATGTGAGTTTAGTAGACCTTCTATTATTGTATATATTGAAAATAATATTATTTGGCAAGCCAGCAAACCTCTTTAAATAAAGGCTAATATTTTTAACCAGTAGTTTGTAAATTGGTAGTCAGCGTTCTATGAGGTTGCTCGGAATTGTTAATTATACATACATTTTTTATTAAACAAAATATAAAATATATAATTTAATAATCATTAACGAATTATATTTTATATTGTAAAATTGTGATAGTACCTAAAATACATACCTATTTAAATTTCAAATAATATGATAAAAAATAAATACTTTTTAACAATTATTTAATAAATAGTTATTAAATATAAAAATGTTACCATGACTTAAAAGAGCCGTTGCACTAAGTTTTGTCTGACATCACATTTTTCTTGAAGCTCTTAAAACACCCTTTATAACTAATTATCAATTATCAATACACCTCCAACCCGTTAAGAATATTTTTCACTTCTCGTTTCTTTATGCTATCATCATTTCTCAAGTAACATTTATGTATGATTTTTCGTTTATACTTTTCTCCATAAATTACTTTTTTTATTGTATTAAGGCACCCTTCACTATTTATTTTTTATTTTTCCATATTTGTTATTCTAATTATTTTTTTTTACCAACCATTCTCGAAATAATTTAATAACTATTATATTATCGTTTAGTTTTAATCTAAAATATACTAATGGTATAAATAAATAATTAATAAAAGTTCTATAATAACATAAAAAAAAAAAAAAAATTGAAAAATAGATAATTTGCAGAGACTATTAGTTTAGATATAAATTATAATTAAATAATATAATTGGTTCTAATAAGGGGGTTTTTCAAATATTTTGTAGACTTTATTTTTGATCATATTTTCTTACCAAAATACAATTAAAATCAATAAGGTTTGTATTCATCTTTTAATTTATGCAATTGATCGCCTTTTATTTGACAATTTCATTATGCACGCATTCAGAGTTTATAGAATTGGTAGTTGTAATGTTTTATAAATCCAATAAGCATGTTTTTATTGTTTTGCTAGACGACCGCGACAGTGTGTGTGGTAAGTTGTGTAACTTTGGTACAGTTTTTGTTTTTATTCTTATATTTCTCAGTTAAGAGAAATTGTTTTCTTCGACGTCATTCAGAGATAGTAGTATATCTATCAGCATACGAAAAATGAAAGGTTCAAAGACAAAAATGCTGATTCAGTTTTTTTATTATTATTTTTATTATTAAACTTTAACTTATCCTTCCCGTGTCACAAACCACGACATTACACGGTTCTGCTGAAATTCTACGAAGTAATCCTTCTTTACGGGGTTTTTGCATTGCAAGCTTTTTATATTCATGTCCTTATTTTTTTTAAATTGTATTTGCATGCAATGAATTGTAAAAGTCACTTTTGTATACCTAATAATTATGTATAAAACATAATTAAACTAATATTCCATATGACATAATAATGTTATAATATTATGTAATATGTTTCGTAGTTGGTTAAATTTATAACTTATTATACGTTTTATATACAAACACCACAAATTGCTGTACAGTATATTGTTATATTTTCTTGTGATTGTTACATATAATAGAGGTAACTTACCAAACCAACTTATAATATTGACATATTCTGGGGCGTCCCTAGACCCATTTGTATGGGGACGAAAACTGAAGATTTAAAATATTATAGTTTTAAGTTTTTAACTATATAAATGTAAAAATATAAACCTTTGTAACGCATGTTCTTTGAAACTACTCATCCAATTATCTTGATTTTTTTTTTTTAATGACTGAAAAAGTACATCGTGGAGCAGATTTTAAGCCTATTTTTTATTCTATAAGTTAATGAAAAATCAAGTTATTAATTTTTTAAATAATCGGCAAATACGCACATATAAAAATATTATTATTTTTCAATTCCATGTTACCAATCATTAGTTATCTATAAAAATTAGTATTTTAGTGAATAATTGATGTAATGTATAACAGTACAAAACTTTTTCATTATTTTCGGTTCACACTGTTGAAACTTTATGAGTTGTTAGATTTTAGTCCAGAATGAAAAGAAAATCAAATTAGGCCATTCAACAAAAAAAAATAAATAAATAAAAAAAAAATCTGTTTTAAAATTTAAATATTAAATAATAATATTGTAAATTATATTATATAATAGAGACAATACATGGGTATACCGTCCTTTTAATAGGTTATGAATAAAAAAAATTAACCACATATAGGTATAAGAAGATAACAAAATAAAATATAAAATCATAAAAATGTAACCATTTAACTTATTAGTAATTAGTATGTACATTAATCATGCGTATAGTATTTTTCTTAATAATATAAATAATATAAGAAATAAGAAACTTTTAAAAAGCTTTAAGGTAAGGAATACTAATCTTCGTCCTTCACCCTTATTTCAAAGACGCTCAATGACAGACGGTGGATTGATATTTAAGTAATATTATATAATAATAAGAAGAATAAAGAAATCGTTTGGAATAAAAACCGCCAAAATCTGTTAAATCTAATGTAATGCACATAATGCAATATTATTGTATCTCAACTTCGTGTCTTCCGTTATATACATATATCAGTTGTTTAAAATACAAAATTAAAAATATTTATCGTATTCCGGATCGTCGATAATACCTGATTTAATATAAAACCACGGCGGGATAGTATTAATGTTATTCGTAATATTTATATTAGATCGCGAGTAATAATAAAATTAATAATAAATAAGGGTAGTTTTCCATTTCGGGACCGGTAAATTGACTACGATAATTATTCCGTGCGTACCGGGTCTTCACAACGCGAGTTTCGTTCCTAGAAGTTTAACGTGTATTAATTAATAGTCGTTTGTTTTTGTTCCGTGCTTTGTGAAACGTAAATAGACATTCAAATTAACGTTTCGTTTTATCAGTTGGCATGGACGACGGGAACGGTTCGAATGGGATATATCGAATTTTTTCTTTCCTTTTTCACTTTTGACGAATACTATACAGTATACATATATATATATATATATACATAATGATATTATTTACATTATGGCAATATGGTTAAACCTGTACAAACCCATTTATAGATTATAATTTATAAATCTTGGTACAACCCACATAGACCTATTGCGTTTCAAGTGACACTTTTATGCATATATATATAACATTTTCGTGGTTATAATATGTAGGTACTAACGACAATCGACGACCTTTCATCGTTTCCGAGTTCGGATCGATGGACTCGGCAATTATGGGTTGTTACCAGGATCCTAACGTTGTATATATATGTATAACAGCGGTGACAATAATTATAATTATCGCAATAATTCATTATTATCCAGTGACTATAGTTGTATTTTTCGATTGCGCAGTGTATAGTAATAACGCGTATTTATACAGTTAGACAACACATGAAATATGAGCCGTTTAGGGTTTATGGTTTTCTTCTTTTACTGTCGAACGTTATTAATTTTTTCATTAGTCGGGATTGAATCGAACTAAAATCCAATAACTCGATTCGTTTTCATAATTATATAAAATAAGTTGTTTTAATGGTTACATACCCTACATAACTTCTCTGCTTATGGCTATGATATGCGTGGTCTGTTAACTATCGAGTTATAATGTTTGGACAAAATTTCAGTGCAGAAAAAAAATTTAGTGCGAATAATAGGTAGTTACCACATATGTTAGAATATTCACTATAGTTAGTGGATATTTATAGGCTAAAATTATATAACAATTGACAGCATAATTTAAATTATGCTAAAATATAAAAATTATTGTTTGTCATAATTAGTTGTATTATATTTGTTATTTAAAAAATGGTAAATTTGATTTTCACGTAAAATTTGTTAAACAATAGGCATCTAGTTTCTTGATTTGTACCATGAGAATATTCAAATTTTATCAACAAAAAATACATTCGAGTATAGTTTATAGTATATTTGATTATGACTAAAAATTGTTATAATAACTCATTAAATTAACAAAAATAAAAATCAATCAAACATCGAATTTTAAATAATATATATAACATACATAATAACATGTTGTATATTTTATTATTGTGTACCTAATATATGCATACTAATTAAATAGTCAATTAACTTAATATAAATATTGGCCAAAAAAATCAATTGATAAATAATTTATAAGATCAATGAATATTCTTTAGGCAACGTTTGGTGGTCAAATTTAAGCAAGTCGTTCATTAGTCGTTCAGAAATGTAAATAAAAATATTCCTAGACTTTCTTAATAAAGAATGAAGACGAGTGTTTACAACGATTTCCGGAGACTGTCAGAACGTAACAAATATAGAAGCACACTATGCCCATTCCACTGTTAGAGGTTACTGCATATGAAGTGGGGCGTTGCATCAATATTCACCTTCGCTGCCGCGTCGAGTGCTCTCAACATACCTAGCTCAACAACACCCTCCCATCGTCCCCAATTTATGAGCGTTTCACTTATCACTACGCTTCTATTTTCTAACGTTCCGACTATAGATTACTATCACAACATAAGAAATTTAACTTGAAATACGTTTTCCGTACGCATTTCACGTCCAAAAAACAATTCAGAACAAAAAAAAAAAAAAACAACCCTGTTTCAAAATCTAATTTTCTACAATAATATGTACTGTAAATCCTTCCCTTGTCATTGTATACTGTATTATCGATCGTATTTTAATTCAATGAAAAATAATTCATTATCGTTCCCCGAACATACATCACGTTGGTCTATCTATAATATCGACAAAAATAAAAAGGATAAATACAAATAATCGGTACGCACGGAACAAATAGGCGGTCGCGAGTCGACGACGTATACGGCGAGTACGATTGCTGTAATAAACTCTGGTCATTTTCCTCTCCGTTCCCGTTTGTTTGCGCGTCGACAATACGATTCAAACTTTTGGATATACGCTTTAATATTATATACGCGTATCTATGTGTATACTTTTCTGTATTGTGTATATTATTTTGTAGCGCGCGAGTGTATTGAATATCGATTTTTGTCACGGGGAAAAAAATCAAAATGACGCCTCTGATTTTATGTTTGCGACAGACGCGCCACCGTCACCGTATCGATAATGTACGAAGAAACGTTGTTGACTCTCGAGAGTGAAATATCTATTGTTGGAAAAAAAAAACACATGGGCACGAACCAAACTCATTCGCGCGTGCGTTATGGTTTTACAAAATATATACGCGCGTATCGCCGCGGCGGTGGCAATAGTATACGATCGAACAAAACGTACGAAACACTGACACACTGTGTATGCAATTTTATATACATACAATATAACGTATTGATATCTAACAACGTCTAACAAACCCCGGAATCCATAGTAATGCGCATTATAACGCTCGGGATTTAGAAAACGCGTCGAAAGCGTTCGAGTCAGATCCTGTTGTAATGTTATTTGAATGACGAAAATATCGTGTTAATATTTGTAAGAAGTAAAGTAAAACAAGTCTTTTTTTTCCCAAGTAATGAGATAGGTCCATAATCGAAATATTATTTTTGTAATATATTTACCCAATATATAAACCCAAGTTCAGTTTAGGCAAGTAAGGTAAACCCATAGATATCAAGAAGTATGTGCCGGCATAACTCCTGTGCTATAATAGTAGTATAGTTAAGAGCATATTATACGTCTAGTTTTTATAAAAACACTGAATAATATTCAAAATATAGTCATACATATTAATATTATTAAATCACACAATCGTAAGTCAATAGTTTACGTCTAACAAAAATATAAATGGCAAACTATCAACAGTTTGTATGCTTTCATTGTCAACAGTATGGATGTTTTCCATAAAATAGTGGACTTATAATAGACTATTATATTCATTATAATATTTATCATCTAAATTAATTGTTTATCATATGTTTTTTCAGTTGATGGTAAACCATTAAATCCTTTGTTGAAATAGTTTTTAAGTTTTCATTTTTATTTCAGCCCTTATATTAATCATATAATGTATTATAAATTGTAAATAAATAAGTTTCAAAAACAGACAAAAAATCATTTGAATGAATAATCATGCAATAATATATGTTTTACCTTTCTTGTAGTCTGCAATACATAACTTTTATTAATATATCGTTAATTTAAATAGTTTAATATGTATAGTTAATATAAACTTTTAGTCATCATTTAACACAAATTCGTGTTCAATTTGTGAACAATCCTAAACACAATTATATCTTAACTATACGTTTTAATTTATTATTTTCAATTGTTATATAAGCCACGGTGTAATAACATTGATATTGTGCCGAACATCTAAAGAGAATCGAATTATTCGTCGAAAAGCGAACAGTGTTATTTTCGCATTAACTGCACCACCTAAGAACCATTATTTTCGGATCGAAATTCAAAATCATCTTTGAGACCACACAGATGTTTGTATATAAGGTGTATACTGTGTATTATAATAATACATGAACATAATTTTACACTTACCATCAGACAACTTAAACAGAAACCAAAATGTATACGCGTACGGTTAAAACGTTTCTATTTCATATGTATAGGTACCTATTTGGAAACATAATGCCTCACAGCAGGGGTGTCGCAGTATTGGATTTCATGTTAGACAGAACACGCGCCTATCGTTAAAATGAAATACATCAATAATATTATATTATTATCTGTCCGGTCGTTTCGATTTTTATACGCGCCAAAATAATATTATGGTCTACGTATGCGTAATAATTTATTATTAAACCGAACTATATATTAATATTAATAGTTTACCTATACGACTATTATACACACTACACAGTATTACCCACATTGCGTTTTGATGACTTAGATTTTCGTCCTGAACTTGGTCGTACTACCGCAATGCACAGTCGTTTGCGTTATTCTCGTATTTATTATAATATGACGCCGCGAGTTCGGTGTCGGCGCGCATGCTTGAATTTGGTTATGCGATGTGTGTGCTCGCTACGGGCATTTGAAAATCAGTGGCCGTTAGGATGTTTTGACGCGAAGGCGTAGAGTATCGCGCGAATACTGAACCGTCTGAGAAGTTCCATGCACATAAGTTCGCGATAATACGATATAAGCAGTATATTATATAGGTTTAATACGGTGGGAACAACAGTGCGTTTTAATTCGATGTCGAACATCGTCGTCGTCTGATTAATTTTTGTCCCCGTCCGTTGTTGCGATCACGCCTTATAGAAGAGTTTCAATGAAGCGTGTTAAGTGAGGAAAAATCGTGTTTTAGGTGAGTTGTTTTTTTTTTTTTTACATACATTTCGCATCGTTGACGTTCTATATGATGTTTTTTGTGTAAGTTTCTACAATACGTTATCAACGAATCGCTGGAGTGATTTGACTTTATCGACAAAACTGATAACAATAAATAACAATTTATTTTAAGAATTCATTTTTTTATTTATGAATGGTTTAAACTTTAAAGAGTATATAAAAAAAAAATAAAGTTTTGGTTCAATACACATATTGTGATTTCTTCTTCGAAGTTTCGAGTGAAAATTCAGTAAACTTTTTCTATAAATATGTTATGTATAAACTTAATTTTTGTAGAATAGATGTATAATATATACATGTATCATATATTATTATTATGTAGAATATTATACCTGACAAATAGGTATAACCTTTAGTTAATTTTTAAAATGTTTATTGTATAAACTGCTCGAGTAAAAACAAAACTATGGTGCAACTTTTATTACACTAGGGAAACGAAAACAATTTAAGTTGTTGAGCTTTTTTAGTAAGTAATCGAAACATCGAAATATATTGTGTAGGTGTAGTATGGTGTGCAATTTCATCTAAATGTATGCGTTATTTAAATTATTATCTAAGTTTTAGGATGATATAAAACTTTGGTTTGTGGTACATGTGCTGCTCTGCATATAAGACGTTTAAAATTAATAATAGCTGTAGACGTAATTAAAATATATTTAGTGTGTGAAATTAACATACCTAAAGCATCAGTTTAAATTCTAATTGCTTAAGCTCCAGTTATATTGTTATTGCATTAATATATTATGATGGTGTATTTTTTATACATAATGATGTACAGTAATATTATATTCCTTAGCAGTATGATTTAAATAAATGTATAATGTAAATTGTATATATACATACATTATACAAAGTATTCTGAAATGGATGAAGTCACTAGTATATATGTACTAACTGTGAATGTCCAATGAAGATTTTTTTCGAATTTTTTTCTATTCTATAAGTCTGAGTTTATTCAAATTATTTTTAGAATATTATCTTAAATGTAAAAATTTACACTCTAGTTATATTTTTTTGCAAAATTGTCATACAAATCGAGACGTTACATCATTTTTGCGCTTGTCGCGCGTTTTTTTTTAGTCGGCGATTCAAGCGTGAAAAACGCGCGACAAGCGCAAATAAGATATTATAAAGGAGACTAAACATTTCTTCATATACCTATATAGATATTATAAGCTAAATTGTATTAGTGTTTTAATATTTTTCCATTAATTTATGGTAAGAAAAATACATCATTTACGTAATTAACAACAAATTAATTAAACTCTATCAAAAATAGACATTTTTATAATCAATATGCAATGTCTTTATTTATATGTTTAATTATTTTAGAATAATGAAAATTTGAAAACTAAAGTTAATTTCTTAAATTTAAAAGCATAACAAGAATTAATATTTTTACATTTTAATGTAACATTAATTATTGAAGTACAGCAAAAAAAAAAAAAATCTCATAAATAAAATCAATGAAAAATCGTAAAAGTTCTTTTTATATTAAGACAATATATTTTAGTTTTAAACATTTTTGATACAAAAATCAAGTGATTTTATCGAAAAAAAATATGTATTAAACGCATAAGAAACATTTTTATACAACATAATAGTATAATAATATAATTTTAAGAGTGATAATAAATTAAGTACTAATATTTCTATTACATTTTGTTTTTGCATTTATATTCTTAGAAAACTATTTGTTGTATCAAAATACACCGATTCAAGCATTAAAAAAACGTATTCATCATAATATAATTATTATTTTGCCAAATTTTATTAAACGATTTGCAAAAAACAACAATTTTTAAAATATCCTAAAAACAGTAAAAATTATATATTTATTTTATGTTACAGCGAAGTGATGAATATATTTATTTATTTGATTACAATACGTTATCCGTGAGCAGTTAAAAGCATTTCATGCATTTTTGTGACAGTTTTACAGAGTTTGAAATGAAATTTAACGTTTGCACGAGTTACTAAACGTCATGGTTTAAAACGTGACATGCTTTTATGAAATGTGACTAAAATTGCGTTTAAAGGAATCACATTTCAATACACAAACCAGGATCTCGGTTGAAAATTGTATCGTAATAATTATTTTTTCTCGACTTTGCCGTTGTATAATTAATTCGACACAAATTGGCGATCTTCGCTGATGTTCATTATTCGCGTATCAATATATGCATAGGTATAAAAATGATTGGCGATCGACGATTCGTGTGCGCATGCACACATATAAGTCGCATATAATATACGACTTCAAACATTTGTTTTTATTAAGGTGAACCGATCGTCGATACAAACAGCTGTAACCTACGTCGTATACTTCTTACTTAATATATTCTATTATATTAACCTTGTTATTTTCGTATCGGATGCGAGTAGGTATATTTTATACATTTATTTATTCTTTATGAAGTTAAAAAGCACCACTGAACGTGTTCGTGTCTCGGGCACATTTTACATTCATTATCTTATTCTTACATATCCCCCTACGCCCAGCAATTTCAATATTATATATATTAGTTATTTATTATTGTTTTTGAACTATAACGTTGAACGTTTCACAATAAAATATGAATTTATTATGGGATAGTGCTGTGATACTATATATATATAAATCGTAAATACACTAATGTTCCTCGCACGGTTTTCCCGTAAAGTGTCATAATTGAAAAAAAAATATATAAAATATAGTTATTGTAGTTTAAACACGAAAAGAATGTCGAAGAACAAAAAAATGTCTTAAATGTTATCATCTCCCTTAAAGAGTTATATCTGTCTTATGGAATTGCGTACAGGGTCTGCCATACCTTACGAAAATCGACAATATTAATAACAGTCATAAAAAATTTCTTACCATTTTCTATTACACTTTTATGGTTGAAAATATATAAAATATATCTATACATCTAACGTTTATAGATCGTGTGTTGTTTGCTGTACGTAATGCGTTCGGCCGTGCCATACTTCAAATGCCTGCGATTAGTTCAAACGGTATAAGCTGTTGTGTATTGTGAACAACTATTTTCCGTTGCTATATACAGTCACAGAGTTACGATTTTCACACGGAAGTTAACACTTTATAAATCACTATGCGTGATCTCCCGCGGCGTGGTATATATTGTAATTGGAATATAATAAACTATTTTTTTTTTTTTTATGATGATGACTTAGTTTTCAACATTTTCCTATACAGACATTTTCACCAAAAATTTTAAGATTTGTAGTTCATATTTCAAAGTTAGTATTATAAAACAAACAAACAAAAAAAAAAAAAAAAAATGTTTTCTCTCAATAAAAATCCTTTTGTTAAACCATGTGACTTAGTTATTATTGATATTAAACTTAAAGTATTTTTCACTCAACCAAAAGATAACAATAATACTGAATGAAGTTAAATCACATTTCTTTCATAACAAATCCAAACCAGTATTGTAATTTATGAAATTCATCATTTCAGGAAAGGAAGCACATTATTTGTGTGAAGTAAATCAATGTTATAATTTTGTAAAATTAAACAAATAGCTCACGCAAATTCCAAATTGATTGGCCAATTATGGATTCTTTAAGAACTAACTAATAAGACAAGAAATTCAATATATTAATGTTAAAAACAATAAGGCTTTATCGTTGTTATTTAGTCTACGAAATATATTTTTAGAAATACACCCCGAGAATAGTATATAATTTTTAAACACTACTTATTTAAATAATTAATTATAAAAATGAATTTTTGTTTTATATTCTGAGCGGAGTTAGGGCATGTTGACATTTTATTTGTATCTATCATCACCCTTTCGGAGCAGTAAAAATGCTTCAACTTTGAGGATTATTTTTGGTGGAAAATTGGATCTATTTGGCTTTGATATCTAATTTTGTGTGTATAAAGTAAAAAGTCCTTACCGTATTTTTTTTGTTAATCGGAATAAATCGTAACTGTTATAAATCATAAAATATTGACAGAACCTTTTGTACATGTGTTTTAAGTTCAACAAAATGTTTAATTATAATAGCCAAGGCTTGAAAATACTGTACACGGTTCGACTTAATGAGTCAATATCAAAATTATGTGCGTTGATTTTAGAAAAAAATAGTTCAATATACGCTGTACTACACCATTAGAACAATAAATTAATAAAACCTAGTTATAGTAATTCATTATTCCGAGAAATTGTGGTTGATACTCTGTTTATATTCGTTCATAGAATCGTTTTATTATTCAAATATGGTTCATTGATATCCATTTTAAAGACCTTACTTATTGACAAGGTATACTTGAAACCTACTATACCTATTGCTTACCTATAGAAGTAGAGTGACTTCCTCGGTTTTTTTTTTTTATTAATATAAAGGTATTTTTTTTTTATTTTAAATAAGTTTCATTAGTCTTATTGCACAAGCGCAGAATAGCAGGTGATAAAAAAAGTTAACAAATTTACAACATTTGATTAATTAGTCTGTGTAAAAATCTATAGAAACTTTTTAAATATTTAATATGAGATTTGTGTAGTCGGTAGATAAAGATGTATTCAATCTTTTTATTAAGCAGATGACTTATTTTTTAAAACCAAGATAAAAATATTATTAATTATCGCAATAATTAGGTATACGATTACGTAAATAGAGTATTATATTATAATTATTAATTTCATACAAATATCCACACTCGGTACTATATAGAATCCGATGATTTATAGGTATTTGAACCTTATTGTACCATATTTGTATTTAAAAAAATAACCGTACACAGTAATATCTGTCATGTTATGTTCTGCCCTACGGATGGTAATGTTAGTACATAATATAATATATAATTAAATCGGCAATACACCAGAAATGTCATAGGCACTATGTTGTATAGCGTCGTGTCAGCCCGTAATAATATATCACTGATAAAATATCAGGTAATATAAATAATATTATTATAACATATTGTAAACATAATAGGACGTGTTATTATTATGCATTACATTACAAACATTAATTTACTACATATACAAACATGTACGACACATTATGTTGTTTACTTATACAACCGCCATACACCGACCAAGGCCATTTCAATATTGGAGCCTGGAGAGTCCTCGGAGTCTAAGTCTAAACATCCATCTTATACATTATTTTTGTCATGTGATATATTAAATACAGAGCAATTCACTAAGTATGCTCACTTATAATTTTCATTTGGTTACCTTTAATTATTAGTTAATTCAAATTCTGATATAGTATAGAACTATTTTCATACTTAAAGGTTGTATTTTTAAGTTCTTTGATTTTTTAGATCATCTAAGAAGTGTTAGGAGGCGATACCAGTTTTTTTTTTCAAAAAATAATTACACTATTTACTTGTAGATTGAGGAAAATAAGATATAACGAGGACCGTAACGAACGTAACCTAATGATTTGAAAACTTAAGTGATAAATATAAATTTATCAACATTTTATAATTTGTAAAAATATTTAAGTATAATTAATGTTAGATTTAATACTGCATCAATTACATATTTTTATAAAACATGTATTTAATGACTAATACCTTTACATATACAATAAACACGTTAATAACTCTGAAACAACTCACGCAAACTTTTATTTAGATTATTATTTATTAGATTGGTACACGAAAACTGTAAGAAGATATCGAAGATGTAGAAATACAGTACAGTGAGAATACTATTGGCTAATATTAGTATTACGATTATTATACATATAGGTATCTAAATTTATAATTAATGTTAAAATTCAATGAAAATGTATATCGTTTAGCATAAAAATAAAGTATAATATGGGTATTAAATAGGATTATTCATTTTTATTTTTACATGGTAAACTTCCGTGATATTTAAAATTATAAATTCGGAATGCTTATCTGCGAGCACATCTGCTCCTCTTGTATTTTGTTTTACAATGATATCGGGTGTGTTATTATCCTTGTACTCCTGAAATACTATTTTGTAGCCGGCAGCCGTTGCCTCTAAAAGTGAAATTGGTTTTTCTGCGTGACCTGCTGATTTTAAGACAGAAGCCAGATCCAGTAATTTTTCTTTGCAAGGATTTATTTTTGATCTCGTGTACACGTGTTTCAGAAATCCATTTTCAATGCCTACAAGTAAATTTAATTATATTTCAGAAAATATACCACATCCCATTTTCGTATCGATTATTATTTTCCAAAATATTATATAAGCCTCCATCACGTTGGTCAACCGACATTTTTCCGATAATTTATGATAACGAAAAGTGTAGACTATAAAATTATTTAGAAAATATTAGCGTAATAGAAATAATATTTAAAAATATAATATGAAAAAACTATAGTATAAGACATACATTAACTCGTGTGTTTTATAATAGGACAACTCCTCTCTGACTTCGGACATTCGAATATGCAAGTTATCGCTATAGATATAACTATACAAACTATATTACGATATCATTGCAGCCTATTGATAAACACTACGGAAATTCTGGCAAAAGTCGTTTAAACTATTGATTATTCTCATGTCTTCGGATTTGTCCCCGTTTCCCGAGTTGCTGATTTTTTTCGGTAAAATTATATATATATATATATATTGTATGCGTAATATACACAATATACAGCAGGTATAACACTATAACACACATCGTGGTCTGTATAATAGACTAAAATTATAACGGTTTTTGACGTCCTCTCTTTAAAAAGAAAGAATAAATAATAGATTAAGTCTTGCGGCACCCACAGTCAAGTGGCGCGGTGATTACACGGGCACAATCAATACGATATTATGCTGTTGTTATTATTAAATATTATTGTGATCCGTTGTCAGACCGCGCGATATCTGGAGATCCGTTCGTATTGTCCGTGGAGGTAAACGACATCTGTCGCAGCGACGGACGCATATAAATATATATATATATATATATATATATATATCGTACGGGGTACTTTTGCGCGATACGGATTGAAAGTAAACGACGTGTACCTATACATAAATAATGTGAGACGGGCGGATGAGGTGCGCGGATAAAGGATGAGAACAGCAGTCGGACGGTTTGCTGTGGGATTAACGTCGGCGATGGCGAAAGAGTAACGACTACGATATATATATATATATGAATATAATGATCGATTGTTTATAAGCTCTCGGCCCGTCTCTCTTGTGCTTTCACTCTGTCTCTGTTGCTTTCGTTCGCTCAGTCACTCTCTGTGTCTGCTGTATACACTCGACACGCGAGGCCTACTAATACGCGACGGCGGCGGCGGGCACAGAGATCGGCGTGTATATACTTTGTTAATGGGCAGCTGTATATACATATACATATAGTGGCAGTAGTTTTGTTGTTGCCTCTGTAATTTAACCTTCTAAAACAGTGACCTCTACTATGCCGACCCCCGAGTCGCGCCCACCTAATGGGTCCTTCAAGTGTAAACAAAGTCCGCGACACTAGCCGGGTATCCTACAAACACACACACACACACACACGAGTATACGTATACAACACGACTGTATTCGTATATAGACGGCAAAAGACTTTTAATCAGCGCGCACCACCACGAAGAGGAAACAGCATTTTGTGTGTGTGTGTGTAGTATTGTAGTCATATCGGAGGGTAGCTCAGTCGTATGTATAAATAAAGTGGTGCCGGACCGTCGGGGGATAGCAGTCCTAAGATTTTTGTTTATTTATTTGTTTTTTATTACTATTCTTTACTCTCGTCTGTGAATCCATAATGTTATTTATAATATACATTATACAATATAAACATATACATAAACGTGTCTGAAATGTGCATATTATATATATATATCGGAGTAAGTCAAATGTGTAATATCTTATTATACTATATGTGTAATATACTTATACAGTTGTACGTACATGTAAGATAATTATGTACAGTGACTGTAATGTGAGTTCGTTAAAGTTATTTTTTTTCGTACGATAGACTTATTTTACTCGTCGATCTGATTCTACTCGGCTTTCATCTTAAGAACTTAGTTGTTATAAAATTATTTTTAAGTACATAATATTATAACAATCTAATGAATTTAAGTTAGCCTATTTATATGTAGATTAAAAAGTATCTGTAATACACTGATATCGATTATTAATAGCGTACCTAGATTTTTGGTTTACCTAAACATGAATATTTTTTTAATTTAAAACAAACGATGCTTAACAACTTTTTTTTCACTCGGAAATTAATAAAAAAATTCAATACATTATACCCGTTAAGAAATAATATGTGTGTTTAATTTTCTTTCTATCTAAGTTCTACAAAAAAAGTTTTCATTTTTATTTGTAATTTGATATTTAAAATACCTATTAATAATATACATCGAATGCTTTAAATGTATTTAAAGTGTTCTAGTAATTGACTATTATTTTGAATTGTCAATATTCTATGAAATTTATTTTTATGCTTTTAAATCGTAGTTTTTAATTGAAAAAATATGGTTCATTTAGAATTTAGGTACTTGTATGTACTATCCACTAGGTAGGTTTAGATTGGTACACTTATTTGTATAACACGATTAAAATAAAAAATATCGACTAAATATAATATTAAATTCAATCAAATATGTTAGGTACAAAGGTACAAGAAATTGTTCTCTATTTTCCGTCCTAATCATATTAATCAGCAACCATGGTTGTTCATAAAGAGTCAGGGTGGCAGCTATTAAAACTTTGGCAATTGAACCGCACGATTACTTTTGGAGACAAATGAAAGGTCAGCTGGAGTTTGAGCCAATTTTATATATATATATATATATATATGGAGTGCCAAAACGTGAGAAAAACTAATACCAAAATAATAATAAGTTTTTCAAAGTAGTTTAATGAACATTTTGCTAAAAGTAATTGTACATTTGAGGAAATTAGAAATGTGAAGATGTGTAATATCTTATCTAGACTTATGTTTAATGACATTTGATGACAATGTCTTATGGAAAATGGAAATCTGAATACTAATCGGTATAATAATAATGAAATAATATAGCACAAACACCTTTTCCGATTATAATAATATATTATGTTGTGCATGGGCAATAATAACAAATTATAGATATATTTTTGCTATTAAAATTGCATAAGACCAAATCATTGATTATCCGAAGGATAACGTGTAACGATAAACAGTATAATAATATAATAACAATAATAATAATATCGTAAGGAATGTAAATTAGGTTTGAAGACACGCCCAGCCCAATAACGCGATTCAACCATAAATAACAATATATATAATAAAGGGGAAAACAGATGTATTTTAATGTTTATAAAAAGTAACGTGCATTGGAATAAAAGTTTTGAAAGCTAGTAACTTCTCCTTGTGAATAGTTAGCATAAAACATAAGTAGACAGTCGATTTTTGAATTGTTATTATTGTTTAGAGTATATTGTTGCATATTTAATAAATCTTTGTTGATTTAATTCTCAGTGGGCAATTGACAATATAATATCAATTATATATTATACAAACGTCCTGTTAAACAAACAGTGAAATACAATAATAAAGGTTATGCATAACGTTATTCGATTAAAAATTAATTATCACAATATAAATAAATATGAAGAGTTCACGATAGTTCTTATATTTTTGATTATTGAAAAGTGAAATTAATTTAGTTCATAAAAATAAAAATATAAAATCAATAATCAGTTTGTTATTTTTAGAGAGAAAAAATTTAGGTATAAACAACAATAACAAAAAAATTGCTCATTTAAAAAAAAAAAACTCATTTTGTCATATTTATTCTGATATATTACCATAATGGAGAATACTCACGTGTTACTTTAGTAATGATATTTCTATTACCAATGTATTTTTAGGCGGAACACTTAACGGCATAACATCGTGTACTCTATTATATTATTATATTGTACATTATTTTCAACATTTTGTAATCTTAAGCAATATGTATCGTATCCATAATTTGCTGTAAAAATAAATTTATATAAATGTAGGTGTTTTGTTGGAAATACTTACTGTATAAAATGTAATTATATCAACACTTAATATATTATTTTAAAAGAAAAATACCATTATTAAATTAATTTCCCTATTGTTTAGAGACATTTTAATGGGTATATAACATTGTAAACATTATTGTATCAAATGTGAGAACTTATTCCTATGCGATGATAGCTGAAATACCTATGCGTATACTGTTGTTGTGTCGATTGGCAATGAAGATGCACATTTATTTAATACAAAAAAAAAAAGGAGTCATATACTCGTATTATATTTTATTTTATTATGAAAAAATCATTGATGCTGCCTTAAATGTTGTATTTTATTACATTGAATAGTTCATTTATTTTATAAAAGTTTCAATTAGCGATAAGTTTAAAAATAAGTTCAATAAGTTTCAAAATCTATGTCTTTAGTAAAAAACATATATTTGTCCTATGTATTTCTAAAAAGTTCAATGGTGTTTGGTACATCGACCATTATAGTGGTCGGAACTAGAGCGTTGCCAAGACGATTACGCTCTTTAGAGGTATCATCGTGGTGGGTGTCGTCGAAAGGAATATTACAAGGTAAGAATTTATACATTATTTATAATCCCCGACAAGTGACAATTGTGTGGCTCAATTCATCTCTAATGGTTTTAAACGCAAGTCATTCTACTCATATTAATTACTTTTCTCGTAATCGCTTCTGTTGTACAACACATCAAATAATATATTATATATGGCGCATAATCAAGCGGTATTAGAATAATTGTCTCCCGGGAATTTTCGGTAGTAAAAATTAGAGCGGTATAATTTTTCAGAAAAAATGTATGTCAATACATTAATATCGGGCCAGTTACAGTATCGCAGTATGTAAAATCAATCTTCGCATTAACTCGGATATTGTGTTAGAGACGTTTGAATCGTCTAGAAATGTATCGAATAAGACGATAACGTACATGTTATTTGCTACACAAATTGACTGCAACGTATAGGTAGTGAAATAAAATTGTTTTCCGTTTCATTTTCGATTCGGAAATAACATAGCACATTCATTAAATGGATTACAACTACAATATATACATATCGAATACGGACTGACGAACAATTTCTTGAAACCGAATCAGACGTTTCTATGTGCTACGGTTTGCAAAATAAACATTTTGGCGAGCACGAAATACGAGTATGATTATTAGAATAGCTTTATTCCGAACGCCATCCATCAATACGACCCGTTTTAATTAACTTACATTATTTATAGTGTAACACAACCATGTTCCAGTCAAATACTTTCCAAGTACCGTGACTACGTGACTACGAGAATACGATTCACTGAATCAGTTACCCAAAACATAAAACTGTGGTGCTCAACGTTAAAATTATTTTCAGTACCTTAAGTCACGTTGAAGAAGTTAATAAATTATAACATCATGTCGACGTATTATTTGTTCCAACATCTTGCTATATTTATTAGGAAAAGAAAGACGTGTGTTTATAAATTAAATTTGAACTTTTAATTTTGTCTTATGTTACATTTACTGTATTTAGTATTTAAATGATCTTTCTCTTAAAATAAAGCAATGATAGTGTATATTATTTTGGCCGAACATAATATGTCACTTTTATTATGATATAAAAGCTATAGTAAAAACCACGGTACAGTTAACAACTGAGGTAACCCTCTTGTCGGTAAAATAATATAATATTTTTTAAATATATTATCGTATACCTATACATTATTATAATTCAATTATATATTACCTATCATTTTGACATCAAACATAATTTACCTAGGTAACTGCAAATTTATATCCACCGGTATCGCTATATCCATTTAGAGGATTAAATTCGATCGTGATAAGGTACACATATTATACTTTTAGCTTGCGTACTTAATAACAATTTTTTTCTTTTATGGAAAATTGAAGTGTCGTGAATTTTTGTTAATTTATTAGAAATATAATTTATATATTTAATTTTTTGGTGGTATTAAATAATATACTTTTAACTAATACAAAATTCCATAATTTATATTTTATATGAAGTTTGTACCTATTTACAGTGTTAAATTTAGAATTCAGGACTTGAACATAATAGATATTATAGCGATTTAGAATCAAACAGATATTTTTTTTAAACGAGCGAACATATTTAAAAAGTAGTTTAAATACAATATTCTACCCCTAAGATAATGTATTATAATTTGACATCATATTATATACAAAACTTTAACGTACATGTAATACAAATATATTACTTATTTATCTTTATCGTTATTGTTTATTTTAGGATATTTTTCATCTATTTAAATTATAAAAACAATATCGACTGATAAATAATAATTAATATATTACTTATACTATAATTGGTAATAACTATTGGTAATTTTACCGATATAAAATAAATATTTGTTCTTGTTTTTATTTATTTGTAACAATAATAAAATGAATAAAACTGCATTCAAATTGAGAGAGTTGAGTTGTTATTGATATTACAAAAGCAACTGACTTGGAAGTGACTCCTGCTTTTGAGTGTAATGATATTGGTTCACGTGAACGATGACTGTCTCTCCTACAATATTATAATATAATGTCTGTTTGTCTTTCACCGTCTATCATGTCGTCCGGAACCACTTCTGGACTTGAACTTCTCATCTAGTCATTTTAATTTTCACAACAAACATATAATGATTATGTCTTTTCAGATCACACAAAATTCAGAAGTACGGAATAGGTCACCCTTGTTCATTTTCCAGAAGTAATATGTGAATGTTACCATTTACCGAAAAAAATAACTATGCCACCAGTAATATTATGATATATTTCTAAATAGTTTGTATACTGATGTGTTTATTTATTTTATTTTAGAATTTTAACTTTGAAAGCAACGATGTAGTTATATATATTTGAGGTATTAAAAACGCTTCTATATAAGTTATTGAATATGTTGAAATGTTTGTATTTTTTTAAGTAAATTGAAAGCATTTACTTGAAGACGTATATTAAATTGTAACGAACAAGTTTCAAAAAATTGTAATTCATTAAAAAATATTTAATTTATAATAATTTATATTTAACTATATCAACATTGTATGTTGTTGGGATAATAACTTTGAATTATTGTAAAAAAATGTTATTTCTGCTTCCAGCTAAGGATATAGTATTGTTTAGTATCTTTTTAATTGATCAATTTTCTATCAAGTTTTGGGTGGAACCTGGAGTATGATGTCGATTTATTTATGAGTGTCATTGTCAGATTACATAAATTGACTATAATTGTGTAAATGTCAAACATCATTGTACGTAAATTATATTATGTTCGTCAAACTTTATAAAAGTTTTACTGCTATAGTTTCACGATAAAATATTGAAATATTAATTTTAAAGCTTTAAATCAATGTATCATAAATTCTTGAGGTGCAAGGACCCTTGTTGAAATACTTTTCCAAACCACAGGCCCCTTTATAATTTTCATACAAATAAACTTTTTTCATTTTTATTCATATTTTACAAGAAATCTAATGTTATTCTTACCAATCGTCCATGACCGATATTAACTAACAGTTTTAAAATCCACTGTGACTTAAAAATGTAAGTCAATAAATTTTATCATATTTTGATATTTTTTTATTTTATCATTATAATATTAATATTGTATATTTGTATGCTGTTGTACAAGGTGTAAAAAAAAACCTTTTCTCATTATTTTTCATCACATTATAATGGGTACTTATCTAAATATTTATATAATTATTAAACGCTAAATAGTAAATAGTAAACAAAATTAGATAAGAAATCATTTTTTGTATTGGATTTTGATTGTTTTCAAATTTATTATAAAACGATACTTAGGTCAATATACTATCGTCCGCTGTGGTATGCTGAATTCCATAATATTCTGCTCGTAGTTATTATTGCACACACACACACACACAAACACACACACACACACACACACACACACACACACACACACACACACACACACACACACACACACACACACACACATATATATAATACTTACTATAAACTCACAAAATAAATAGTAACTATTGATATGTCACTAATTCTTGAAGTTACAATAGTCTTACGAGAACATAGTATGAATTCACCATAGTTATATTATTTATATTATTATTTACACTATTCAATCCTTATAATTTTCTGGTAAAATAACTATAATGAACTCTTTTCTGTTATTTCTATTTAAACGAAATCTGATAAATTGTAACTTACATTTTATATTACTTTTATTGAATGGTGTACAAATGTCTCCGAACGAAAATGTTCAGGATTATTGTATATACGAGTAAAAGCTATACATATAATTGTATGTATGTATACCAGAATCAAGCGATTTATAGAAATAGGTACATAATGAATTTTATTGAAAAGATAAATTTTATCAATTCAACAATTACTGTAGTAGATGATCAAAGAGAAAAAATAATTATAAAATGATTCCATAAGGCCTTCAGTTTTATTGAAAATGCACAAATGTACATAATTATTTATAAAATTCAATAAGTATAATTATTTTTATTCATGTTTTCACGATATTAACGTTATTTAAATAAATAATTCATAATATTTAATAATTGTAATCAATTATTATTGTTCAAAATATGTACGTCGAGACCTTAGTAATTTTATTATAAATAATTTGAATAAAATAATGTAATTTTTACTTATTATATTCTGAACTAAATGATAAGGTTTATATTTTTTTGATACCTAGCAATAATTTAGTTTTTTTTTGGTTTATGAATGTAATTTTTTCTCATTTTTTTGAGTAAAAAAATTCTCAAAAATGCAATTAATTATATGTATTGATTTGAATTGTTCGTATCTTAATTGGTACTTTAAAATGTTGATAGTACGTATTATTATTTTCTTATTAGTTTCCTTAAGTATTAAAGAAAATAATTGATAAATTGAGATAAATGGAGGTATAAATCCAGGTTAATAATAATATAAAATAATTTGAACTATGGTTGTCATAGAAACTATAATAAGAATTTTGACTAAGAAATAAGACTCATGACAAAGACAATCTAAATATTTTTGTTTTCAAAACATCAAGAAAGTTAAAATTTTATTTTTTGTTTAAATTTTGAATAAATGAATGCTATTTTTTTCCCTATATTTTGTAGGTTTTGATAATGAGATTAAACACATAAATACAAAGACATTTATTTGTTTTTTTTTTTTTTATATGCATTAAATACTTTGGTATAGACATTAATTATTATTTATTTCAATTAATTAATATCAAATATAAAAGTATTCTATTAATTAAAATCAGAATTTTTTTTGTTTTAAAATGTCACGAATAATCTATCTTGAATTTGAATTAATATTAATAATAATTTACCACTAAATATTTGGTTCTGTGGTGACGTTTACTCTAAGCAAAATCCTGTATCCTTTTGAGTTATTTTTTGTACAAATATAGGTATTAATATCTTAATTAATAGTTTAAATAACTATGCAAATATTACAGCTTACAAAACTAACTATTACTAAAAAGTATTATCATTGATAATATAACCATCAAATCCAAATTATACAGATTTACTTTATATTTTTAAATCTCATTTAAAGTCACCCTGGTTTAAGTATAATTTTATGGAAAACATACTATACGGAATACATGGATATTTTAATGAATAACAAATTTATAATAATTCGTTGCACATCGCGTGCTAGTTTTCTAATTAAATATCAAAAATCTTGACGTGGTAAACTTTAATCGTTATTTAAATTAATAGGATCATGTGTAAGGTTATTCGAGTACTACGTTAATTGTCGTAATGTTAATTTTAAAATTTAATCCATGCCAAATATATATTGAATATTTATAAATTATAATGTGTACCTTTTAAAAACACTGATGGGCTGATGACTTGTTGAACCGCTCAAGTATTGACAAATCCCATTTGCTGGTAGTTAATTGATTTTAATTTACTGGTACTTGAGAATAATTTTAACTAATTTCTTTAAAATTTCTCACTCTAATTTATTGTATTTTTTATTGTTTTGTGTAAAACATTGAAAAACTTTTTAGACAAATACTGTAATTTTTTTGGTATTGTCAATTTGTATACATTTACGATAGCTACTAAATTGGAACGTACTAATAGCATGCATTTATGACACTTGTTATTCAATGTTTCACAATGTATACTGACAAATAATAATTAATACTCATTCAAAATAATACTATTAATAGACTATTGTCCATCTTAATAAATATACATTTTTCAAAATTATTTAATACAATTCAATAATATTATAAACATTATAAATACACAATGCTGTCTGAAATCAATGACAGTGCACTTAAAATATTTATGGCGTATATTATAGTGTAATGGTGTAAATATAATTTGAATATTTATAATAGCGACCTCTGTTTATTTACACGCATTTCTCATAAATAAAACTAAATATTTAAATAAATATTTTAGAATTTAAAATATATCTGTATTAGTATTGATTATAAATACTAGTATTTATAATCAATGGTATTTATATTACTAACTAGTTAAGTGTAATGTTATAGCCAGACATTTTGTTTAGAAGATAGCTTCAGTTATTATTATTTATTTAAGATATACAATAGTGTAATTTTTGATAAAATGTTTTTATTTTTTTATAATAACCTATAACAACTTTTATATTGTGGATTAAAAACTTTAAAAACATTTGTTAAGTCCCCAGGGCTTGTTCACGATACTGATGCGTGCACACTGCAAATCAATGTAAGCCAACACATAAAATGTTCTTTAAAACTCACTATACTTACCAATCAAGTTATAATCCGATAAAAGTTAAGTTTTTTTTTAAGTATGCGGTGATTAGAAATGTAATTACAGGCATTTTTCCAATTGTATTTAAACAGTAGCACAAAGACAATTCCTTTGATAATTGTAATTGTAATTCAGGTATGAAAGTTGACTGCCTTTTTGTAAAAGTTTTCCTTTTGTTACTTACTTATCTTATATATTGGTTAGAACAAAACTGTTTCACAATTACAATAATAACGTTTGCCTCTAAAATTTAGATAACTAAGACATATATGAATTACATTTTCATAGGTGCATAGATAGAAAATTTTAAAGGGAATATTTTATTTTTAATAGACAAAATAAAATGTATTACCTTCTTATAATTTTCAATACTAATACTTATAGTTGGAAAGTTAATTTAAATAGTATAATAGTATGATTGCTATAATAATATGGTAATTTACGTGGTATAAACATAAAAAGCAATATGTGGTTATGGTTCATAGACTAAAAAATTACTCGGCTGATTAATCAGAATTTCAGTATTTGTTCTTAGAGATGCAGGTACATTTAGAGTCTATTCACTTCATTCGATAACTTCGCTGAATAATTTTATTTATATATTTTTGTTGTATACATTTGAACTTCATTCAAAAACTTTTAATCAATATGAAAATGTATTTATTTTGTGTGTGCGAATAAATTATATTTTACGAAATAATAATTTATATATTATCAATAATACGTTGATCTCTCGGCACGATGATGTAGATGAAGTTAACTGGTGCTTATGATGTTTATATTACAGTAGATTTCAATGGTAAACGAGTTTTATTTTTGTTAAATTATCTTAAAAATATCTAAAATTTGTTATTTACACTAAATTTAAACAGTAACATAACTGTTACTGTGCGAAGCCGCACTGGGTCAGCTATCATTATATATTTTTCATCATTTTGAAACATGCATTTAATTAAGAAATACGGTCGACGAAGGAATGTTACTATACCTACAATGCTCTCTTTCTATATACCACTACAATTTTCTACATTGGTAATTGGTATACTACACAGAAGTTATCAGAACATATCTGTAAGACTAGTATCAATATCGTTTTTATCCTTTTTTCGTATAGTCGCCTACGATGATATATGTAAATGTATATATTTGAAATTTTAAGTAAATGTAACTGAATATATTAACGTATATATTTGATATTATGCTAATATAACTTGCTAATAATGTATGAACATTTTAAACTTTGGACTGAATACGTAAACAACTGCAGTATTTCGCTGCAGTGCATTAAAAAGTGCCGCAATTGTTTTAAGCGCTTCTTACTTTAAACATAATTTTACTCTGATAATTTATGACGGAAGCAATATCAAAATACGAAAGTTCTCCGTTAAGGACTTGATATCATTTTTTATTTTTTGAAGCTGTCAGTCTCTTCCGGAATAGTTATAAATTATATTGAAAATATTTCCGAAAATAATATTTTTATTCTGCATACATAATCAATTTATTTTCCAAAGTGAAATTTGAATAAGCTATATGAACAATTTAAATGTCTTGGTAATTATTATTCAGCGGCTACATAAATTACAATAAATTATTTGAACAAAACTATAATATATTTTTATTTCATTCATTATATTATTGCAACATTTGAGTTCGACAAGCACAAAGTGTGTTACTTTATAAAAAGAAATAAACAGTTCTCTTAGCTACAAATTATAATAGTTACTGTTTTATAAAATATACGTGTTGCATTGTTAACTTACTTTACCCATACACAAATTAAATTGATATTTTTATTTAATTGGATCGCTTTGGGTTACGATTGTATTTTATTGAAATAAAAATATGAAAAACCTTGAAGCACAAAGTTTTTTCTGATAATTTGTATTATAAAGGTACATATTATACTATTCAACAAAGAAAATATTGTTAATAATCGATTGATTGTTATTTTATGCTTGTCACTTATATATTTGTATATATTTTTAATTTTTTAGAAAGTATGCCAGACCTATTTAATAATCAACTTAAAATTATAGCTTTTTATTCAACTCTGAATAAAAAATAAATATTAGTTTTACGATACTTAATTGTCGAAATTAACGGTATTTAACTGAAACTATATCGAATATAAAATTTGTTTAACGTAATAATTCAATATTATTAACGTATTAATTCATGTGCCCAGAAAATAATGAACCTTCTTTATAAATATTATCGTTTTTACTTTATAAAATATTTAAATTGCATTGATATGTCTGACATAATCATTGCATGTATATATATACATATATATATAGGTATTGATTAATAAGTAAAAACAAATACAGCTCAATAGCTATTATATTATTTTGGAGTATTTTAAAAATAGCAATTTTATATTTTAAATACATGTTATATAGTTTTCATGTTTAATAACAAAACATTTTCAAAAATTAAACGCAGGTTATGAGATATAATAATTTATTGAAAAAAATCGTAACATTTTATTTTTAATTATACTAAAATTGTACACATTCCACTAGAACAATATCATTGCACGATAAAAACAATCATATGAAAAATGTGTTGAGTGCGTGTTTATATTAATATTTGTTTTGACATTGGTACTGACGCATATAATATATTTGTACCTTTCTGTATTACAATATTTACAATCGTCCAAGTCAGAATGGGTATACGATCTTTACATAACATATATAATAGGTATACATTTTTAGATACATGAAACGTTTATAAGAATGAATAAAAAACGCGCGTGTTCCTATACATAGCATAATATGTAATTAAATGTAAATATGTATGATACATATTTTAAAGTTGAAAAAAAAATATCGATTTTTCAAGTTCAAAAAATGTTTTCAAATACTATTGCTTGTTTTTCAAAATTTCACTGTTTACATTTAAAAACACATAATTTTATATAAATATTATGTATAATTATAATCTACTGTATCCATTGCACTTTAGCATACATTTTTACGGTATTCGTGAGCGAATAAAATTACTAATTGACGTGGTAAAATAAAAAAAATTAATGTACGATTGTAATCATACAAACATTATATTTACATATCGTTTTTGATGTTAAATCAGTCAGTTAATACAAACATTTACATCGGTATGAGCTAAAAGAGCATTTATAACATGACATTTAGACATTTTATTTGTTATATAATACGTTTGACTTATCGTCGACCTCGATGTTTTTGCACGGCTGACTTCGAATCCTTAAAACACCCTCCACAGACGTGAACTCAACGATGTCCCTCTCGACAATTCCAATAAGAAGCTCGTCAAAACGAATACACTAATCCTATTTTTAGAAAAGTCACAGAGACTTAAATTGTGTGTATACGACCAGCTTTGAGTAATACAAAGTTTCTATCACGAAATTAAAAAGTGTGCTACAAATAGTGACTGTACATTACAAATTAACCATTATTCTTTTTAAATATTATGTTTGCTAATATTATATTTTAATTTAATTATTGTAAAAAAAAAAAAAACCTGAAATCTAAACTTTTCAAAATAAGTACTTAAAATTTAAAGTTGAAAATGTTTTTGTCTTCAACCGTAAACGACACCTTTTCACAAAGTCATAAACAGTTACAGGCTGATGTTTGTTCTATGTCTCTATGTGGTCGAATAGTACCTAACCCAGTGGTGGCTCGTGAGGTTCATTGGAAGTGGGACACAAACATGCTGGTAGCGTCCGCATAATTCTTCAATAAATGTCTTTCCTTCGGGTTTGTAAGTGGGACACGCAATATCGTGGTATGTGGGCCCCATAGCGCGAGCCGTCACCGAGTACTTACGCCCGTTGGCCGGTTTGTAAGATGTGCGTCGGAGACGAAATATCTAGCCCCTCGGGGTACAACTGCAATTCGCGTACCGCTAATCGCGATAAAAAGCGCATTGGAAGTATTCTTAGCGTTGTATGGAGTGGGTAACGGAAAAATGTACTCTGCACAATAATATAACAACAACTCATTATACGTCCAAGTGTAATGTAATTCGATGCGATATCAGCGGCACAGACATAATATAGACACCCATTGTGTGCGTAATATTATTTCGCGTGTGCTTATATTATATTGTTATTACGAGTGTATGATGTGTTACTGTGCCCGCGCTAGCACAGCAGACGCTGACGGGTCGGATTGCTTGCTTTGTGTTAACTACGTATAATATATAATATCGTAACTGTATAGAACGCATAACAATGTATTAGTATAGATGGAAGCGATCGTCGCGGCAGTCTCGTAATGGTTCGTCGTGTCCGTATATTATTTTATTACACTACGCCAGCTGATGTATGCAGCAGTAGCAGTAGTAGCAGTAATAGCGTATCGCGCGATGTTATGTCGCACGCGAGACTGCCGGGCCAGCGCCGAAACGTCGGCGCGGAATAATAATTAGCGAACCGGCGGAGGAAAACCGCACACCGACGGACGAAATTAAAACAAATTAAGCCAACGGGCATAGTAATATCGTCGTACGGGGTGATCCCGTCGCTTTGCCGTGGCGGCGCTCGGGGGGAGGGGACGACTCGTGCTAGGGTCTCTGCGCACAGTGTTACTATATATATGTATATATGTATATATATATATATGCATACGCGGCGTAGATGTTGTGAAATAATCTTTGGTACGACGACGACGACGAATCCCATCGCGGCGCACGTGGTTAGGAGGTGCGTATCCTCTTCTGCCTGCCACCACCACCGCCACTGCCGACGCCACTTCGGCACGCCGACCGCCACTGCGAACCGTTTCGCCCCGGGAACCCAAAAGTCTGGGGACGAATTAATTTCGACGTCGTCCCGGCCGGTGCAGCGCCTGCACGCGCACACATATTGTGTACGATGTTCGCGAGTACCTATTATATATACGCCTATTTTACCCGAGTAAAATGTATTAATTAATAATATACTCTAATAACAATGATAACAATGATAACGACAATTGATTACGTTTTACGTTATGTATTATACGTATAATGTACTATAATATAATATTATGATATGATATGATGTTCGTGGTATTTACGCCGTTGCCATGTTACGTATAATTATCGTATCGTTCGTGGACGATATATACGTAAAGCGAAGGCGTAGGGGCACGGGGGGGGTGTCACACTACAGTAATAGAACACTTTAGGTTTTTCGGCTGTTATTTTATGACGTAAAAAAAAATCCATGTTTTCACAATTTGATAAATTGATGTTCGTGTACCTACCAAGACGGAAACGCGCAGTGGCCAATGATTTATACGTTTATTACCCCCGAAAATTTTTATTTGGATATTTATTTAAAGTATACACTGTATTGACTATTCACTTATGTTTATATATTTTTTTTTAATTATTAAATGTTATACCTACGCAGACTATCTAAGAAACCCTCCAAAATTCTTAGAATGAATTTTAGAATATTTAAATGCTGCGGGGAAGGGGGGCGTTAATAATTCAATTACAAATAATTATACAAATCATTGTATTGAATTAATTTGGGACCCATACTGGGGATTCAGTGTATTTTATTTTATAATATCAGTTCGTGATGGAGTTTCAGTTGCAAGCATTTTGGTATTTATAATTTCGTAACACGCATAGTCGGTTACTCCAATAATAAAATTTCAACAGACCTGGTTAGGTTAGAAGAGGTGCCAGTTAAATTAAATTATATGTGTATAGAATAAAGTAGGTATCTACATACCGTAAACCAAGGTGAGCATTCTTAAGATTTACTGAACTTAAGCTTCAATTAAAAATCAATTGTAATTACCCATCCAGTTGTTAGTCACTTTGTTTTATGGCAATTCCACGTACTTGTCGTTTTAGTTTAAATCTTTAACTTAGCGTTACAGAGGTAACTCACTTAATATAATTCATTGCATTATATTCAATTAAGATTAAACTAAAAATATACGTGCCTACATGTTAGTTTAATTTTCGAAAGACTTTTAAAAATCGGTTTACTGGGCTACCAAGAAAATTTATATATTTTCATTGTATACATGTATTTTTATTTTTACCAAAAATAAAAATTTGGTCACTCGTTTTCTGCAAGAAAAATTACAATATTGTCATTTCACCGTTTTATAAAACCACTTAACAACGTGCGTACAGTTTATATGAAAGATGTCATCTCCCTCGGCCCTATGTAGTTATATTGAACAAACTAACAGCTCCTTTAACCTATAACTTTGGTTTCTGTTTTCAGGCTAAAACTTATAGTGAGTAGGGACTACTACGCTTGACGATCATTTTATGATAGTAATTATATTATAAGTAGTCTATAAGTAAAGTTTACACATTATATTGTATTTGAATAATGTGTTTAGTTTCAAATATACACTTTGCATACTTTTTGTATAGAATTATTATTGATTAGTAACCTACCTATATAATATTGTAAATTTATAACTATATTTTTGTATTTTAATTTAATTTTTTTCTATAGTAAATAAGCATAGATATTGTCCAGATTTCAGAATAAGTAGTTTTAGTATTTAAAATTATATAAACTCCCCTTATAATTTCACAAACTAAACTATCCTTTTCGATCTCTAAGTGCAAAATGTGTCTCTACCACTTCTCATGTGACGTCTATACATTATTAAAATTGTATTCACTCTTAAAAAATTTCAATTTTGTGAATTGCATCACTTACTTTACCTTTATATCGTCGAGTTATCGTCGAAAATCTTATGTACTTGAGAATTTTTCCCGTAGGCTACAGATAAAAGTTTCGTTTATGAGTGAGTTATTTTTTTAAAACTACGTCGTGTCAAAATTAACAAAAATTCAAAAGTCATGCTTATCGAACAAATTAATGTATAGATCATCTATTATTTAAAAAATAAATGAATATAAACACGAGCGGAATTTTGTTTTATAAATTAAAAATAATTTTATCATACTACGAGTACCATAGTAATTGTTTATATTTCTTTTATTATATTTAGAATGATATTTAAAATGATCTTTGTTTGAAATTCGGAATTATTTCAATAGATTTATTATCTTCTTAGAACTCAAGGATACAGAACTCTAAACGAAAATTTAGAAATATTCCGATACCATGAATTTGCAATATAGTCTCAAACCGTTAAACCTAATGTAAATAAACTCCTAATGTAAATTAAATGTCTTGTAGCCAATAGCCCCAATTGCCGAGGCAGTTGTAATAATAATAATAATGAAAAAAAATTCTTAGAATTTATTATGTTCAAGTAAGTTATATCTAGTAATACTAAATATATAATACATTTACAACAAAGAGTTCGATTCTATACATCTCAAAGTTTTCGTGAGTTTTCTTTTCATTGGTGTTTGCATGTGATCCAGGTGACCAGGTGCATATGTTTCTCATCCAGTTTAAAATAACATCTTATTTTATATAGTGATAAATTAGGTTTTTCCATTGGTTTGCAGTATGTTTTATTTTCCTTAATTTGATTCCTCTAGATGTGTACCTATTATATGAAATGCAATTTTCTGGTTATACATTTTTTTTTTAGGACATACTTATTGGAATAAAATGATGTAGTATACACACTACATCTGCCATGTCGTTTATATATTGATTTTTTGCTGCGTAATTGGAAATTTGTAATTATGCTATATTGAGTATTATAATGATTTAAACTTACTTCGATATTTTGTTCTGTCGAATACAATAGTTGTTTAATTATCAGTTCTAAAATAACCCATTTATATTTGCTTATATAATCGTTAAAATAAAATAGATATTATAATATTGATTATAACAACATGAAATATTTTGTAAAAAAAAGAAATGATTATTTGAAAGAAAATTGGAAAAGTGGGTTCATACATTGAAAAAGTCCATTATCTACGAACTACATATTTTTAAGAACCGCTTTTATAAACTTTATACATAATAACACTGATGAAATTTTTTTTTAAAGTTTTATTTTAACTCAATCAGCATGAACCAATTAAATTGTATTGTGCTTATTAATTTGATTGTTTAAATTGTTTGTATTTAAGTTATTTTTTTATTGACCAGGTTTTTTTCGTATAAATGTAATACATTTTGAATTTGTAATATATTTTTTGAGTTTAAGTTTGTTTCGATTTTTGAGGTATTAGATTAGAATTGCATTGTAGTTTTGGATGGTTTTCATAAAGAAGTTTAAATATAATACTGTTTATGTATTGCTTTTTTTGTACTTCATGAGATTGAATAATGTAAGCTTTAATTAGGCACATGTATGATTTTTATTGTGTTTAATTTTAAGATTATTTACGATAATAAAATTGTTGACAAAAATAAATTAAGCTTATTATATTAATATTACTTATTATCTTTTACAACCAAGATTGTTTTTTAATTATGTAATAATTATATTTATTTAAAAGTATCAATTATTTTATTCGGAACTATAGTATGGGTACTTAAGAGATATTATTCATTATTATTTAACTGGAATGTAGAAATCTAAGAAATCTATATTAATAACCATTCTATAACATAACCGATAAGATCCTATATCGTCGATATTAATAACAACACAGTCCTCTGATAATAATTAATCATGAAAAAACTTTTTTAGCTTTGAAGGTTTTATTTGAACGTTATATAAAGTTGTTTGTATTTATTAGTAAGAAAAAAAACGTTCCTTGTTCACGATTTATAAATCATTATCATAAACACCGTAGCATTGCCGACGGACTGCAGTAGTAGTTAAACATTTACTAAATTCAATTGGGAACATTTAATACATTATGGTCGTATGTTTTGTCAAAATTATAGCAGTTTTTGTTCTTGCGACTGAAATAAGATTCCCAACATACATGCGTTGTGCCTGGCACTGCGATTTGCGTGAGTGTGTCTGAGCGTCTCGCATATAACGCGTGTAGTAAATTAACATTTTTATCGTATAGCAATATTGTTGGTATATTATCTCGTCGTACAAATGACTTCACCGTGAAGGTAATTTCTTTTTTTTTTTTTTTTTTTTTTTGTCAAGAGACCATAATATTATCATATATCGGTCGGCGGACGTGCACCTATGTATTATTCACGGTGAAATAAGCGGACGTACTTATGTATAAGTATAAGCGCAGGGCGATGTCATTTACAGAATTGCTGCCAAGACTCGAAGGAAAAAAAATGATAAAATATAAATGACGCAACGTACATATTGTACAGATACAATATCGTGGCATGGTATAGTGGATATTATATTTTGTATAATTATTATTCCCAAGTCCAAGCAGAGACGCATTTATATACGGTATCGTTCGGTATTCTTCCTGATACATCCGTTTATTTAATACTTAGTTATGTATACTTTGGTGATATAATTTTCATACAGACGATATATTTTTTAATTTTAATATACGTTAAAACGCGTACAAATTCTTTAATATTTTCGATTATTTGTAGACAAATGTGAATTATATTTTAATAATGACACTTTATTCTGCACGTTATTGTGTTACAAGTCCTGTTATGTCTTTTCCATCATATATTTTTTTTTAAAGAAAGTATTGCGAATGATATAAACAAAGTATGTAATGTGTTATGATATTGTAAACTTGCTTTCTGATGTATTTCGTGATTTTTTTTTTTAAATCACAGTTACTTTAATATTCATACCGTATTTTCAGATATAAATAATAGACCAAAATGTAATCTAAACTAATGTAAAACTTTTTAGGGATACTTTATTAGGTTTCTTTTTATATTAGGTACTGAGTGTTCTCTTATACTTTTTATTTTTATTTCAAATCGATTTTTCCACGAGACAGAGGACAAGTAGAAATCTAGAAATCATTGCCCGGTCAAGTTACACAAAATAAAACACGCGTTGTATACCAACGATGTTGGTCATTGCCATCGGTCATACATATTGGAAAATAGTTTTCCGAAATACGTAGCGCTATAAAATCAAATAAATTACTCGTTCAGATCGATGTTTACCGCCACTGTTATGTATTAGTACGTAAGAAAATGTCTCATTCGATTCTTGACAATTACGTGTTCATAAGACGAATAAAAAGGAAAACAATCAGTGTAATGGATTACTCGAGAGTTCTACTCATACTATATAAAAAAAAAAAAAAAATACATACAAAAATAAAGAACTTAATAGCCGGAGAAGGGTAAAAAAAAATAGCTAGTATTAAACGTCCGTCGTATACTGCCGTAGATAGATCGGTTGATTTAGAACGCTCTTATGGTTACTTTCATGTGTACAGCGCTTTGCACAATTGTATCTCTTCCATTTTCGTTCCATACCAACCATTGTGTTCTGGCGATTCGCTCATGTAGTCTATAGTAGTTGCACACAATATGTACTAGAACGTGTTTCGCAAGCATTACTTCGTAGTGGGTACTATGTTTTCTTTAAGCCGATGTCAATAAAACTATTTCATATTATATATATTTTTTTCTTATCGAGACTGTATTGTAATATTTCTTTTTATCAAATTTTATTTGAAATGCTTGTGACAAGGTTTGTATTTAAACGATTGTACACTCTTGATAACTGATTGAAATAACTATATAACATTGTTGTCAATTTAATTTTTATTTTAGTAAACAAGACCAACTTAACTAAACTTAACCTAACTCTTAGTTGGCTAAAACTATTCATGCAAGTTATTAAGTTCAAAAGTATAATAGTAAAATATTATTTCAGAAAAGTATAATTCATTATATATTCTTTTAAAATACTGTTATCAAAATGAATAGATAATATTACAGGTTAATGACAATATAACATCTAGGACCTAGGTATATTAAGTCATAAACTGTAGGTAAAAATCAATTTTTTTGAAAATACAGTTTATAAAATGTTTAATACTTTAAATATATTTTTCATACGATGAATAAAAATGTATTAGAATTAAAATGTATTTTAAAATTATTTATTTTTATTTATTCTCAAAAACTCGCCTCTTGTATTCAAACTAAATTGATTTATAAGATTTTGTTCTACGTAAAATTATGTTGGAATTTCTAACCTGTTTTCATTTTGATATTTGTGTATAGAACCATGGAATAGTTATTTAATTTTGGTAACTTAAGAAATAACAAATTATTGTCAATTTATCAATGATAATATATAACAACAGTCTGAGTGACTTTAATTATTAATCTTATTCTTAGTTTTAATATTATAATATGGGTAATTATTGAAATAATCGAAATCTTAATTCAAATTAACTTATTTAAAATATCATTGCTAAATATTAAATTGTATTTTTTCGAGTACCTACCTACTATAAATATATTCCTAACATTTTTAACAATATCCTACGTAGAAGTACACATATTTTCAATGTACACTGGTATATAATTTTATCATTGGTTGGAGATGAAGATAATCAAAAATAAAAAAAAGAGCAGTACCGTACAATTGTTGTAGAAATGTCCGGTTGACAATAATTATCGGAACAAGGGTTCAACGGACGTCGACGACGCAGTAATGGCAAATTAAGGATAAAGTCGATTACAAGAAGGAAAAACGAGGAGGAAACCCGATAAGATCCTTTACAAGCTTAATCCATTGTCGAGGTTGCGTGCGACTAAATTTAGAGAGAAAAAGTTGTGTATCGTTAGGTTAGTCAATATATATGACTATATGAGTTACGCTAAGGGTTTTAATATTGGTCAGCATTTATCATCACTCGCCTATTACTGGGGTCAATATCTATTATTTGTACATCAGTGACGTATCTACTTAAGGTTTTTTAAGGTTCTGGGACATGGAAAACTGACGAGTTTGTAATTAACAGTATTTAAGATAATACATTTAGTTTGTTAGAACTGTAATCACCAATGCGAAATTATACTATAAATTACTCAAAGTCTCAAACGTCCATCCCCTTTAATAAACACGCCTACAAAACATATGTATACTATAATATTAATGTCAGTAACACCATTTATAATTTATATAAATTCAGGTGATTTATAGAATGTGATTTTTTATTGATATTAAATTTAATTATACCTATAATTTTTATAATAGAATAATATTTATTACTCATACTAATAATGTTTTTATGATTATACATAATTTATACTTATATATTTATATATTAATAAAATAAATGATGATGAACTTTTCATATATTTTGACGATTACAATATTATATGTTAGCATGTAACAAAAAACAAAATTAAAGTTTAGAATGATAATAATGATTCAACAGAATAACGATTGATAAAACATTTTAAGTTCCAAAGTTCCCGAAAGTAATTAAAAACAATTTGAAAATGTCATGTGAAATACAAAATGTGTTTTTTCAGTACATGTGCGCCTATTTATATACTTACTAATATTTACAGATTATTAATTATTGGATTTTCCGAAAAATGTTAAGTAATTAAGGTAACACAATTAAATATATTATTCACATACTAAAAACAGATGAATAGTTACTACAACATATTTTTAGATATTAAAAGTATAATAATTTTTCATAGTTTTAATATTTAAATTTAAATTTGTATTAATATTACACTGTGGCTATGTTAGTAAAAATTAAATAGAACATACATCAAAGTAAATTACAATTACTTAAACTTGTATTTTTCAATTATAATTAAAAGTTTAGTTTATATTTGTCATATATTTATAAATGATTGTATATTGTATATCAGAATTCAGCATATAAGTATATGAGTATACTTCGTAGGGTAAACACACGATAGCAACTACTTTCGTGGCTGCACATTATTTTTGTTTAAAATTATATGTGTATGGTTGCCATACAAGTAACTATATAGTATGCATATTATGTATATACACCTACTTTAGTTTATTATAGCATCGTCATTATTTATTTTGTAATGCAATGTTACATTAAACTATACTATGCTTAGTGGATTAAATGTAGAACTGGCGTTTTACGTGATAAAATATCATCGTTTTATCATTGGACGATAAGCTTTCGTGAATTAAAAAAATTAAATGTAACGATTATGGTTACAGCAATTAACAATAATACAGTAGATGCCGCTTATAAAATTCACGGATATAAGGTTCAGTCGCTTATTAGACTCAAAATCGTCTGAAATGGTTCGGACGTATCAAAATACATTAAAAAAAAAAAAAAAAAAATCGGTTATGAGACTCAACACTTCGGTTATAAGACTCAAATTTTGTAAAATAAATAGTAGAAAATAAACTTTTTTGGTTATATTTTAGAAATAAATCGGTATTAAAAAGTTAAATAATATTCGTGTTGATTATTTCTGTTGGTACCTTATAACGTATAATAATTTTTATCGCAGATAAAAGTTCACTTTTATCGCAAAGATTATCGTTATTATATTTTCGGAATATCAGAACAAAATAAAAAACAAACTAAAATTACAATTTTTTTTCAAAATAAATAATAAATATATTATACATACATCCTTTATAATTTTTATAATATTTTTATATGTTATACTTACCTATTATAATTTTAGTTTTTTTTTTATCAGAAATATTAAATTTATTCAATAACAAGTGTGTGATATGTAATATGTGTTAAAGTATTAAAATTAAAGCAAAATATATAGTAAAATAAAATTTATAAATACGTAATTAATTTTTTTTTTCCATTACGCCTATAAGATTTATTTGGTTACAAGACTCACTTTGTGCTGATCCCAAAGTGAGTCTTATAAGCGGCGTCTACTGTATTTATTGTTAGGCTATTATCAAGTACAATGCAAACGACATTAACCTTACTAAAAATTAAAACATCTATATTATTTTAAAATTATATAGATCAAGGACTAAAAAACAATTTTTGATCTAAAACACAAATCTATGTCTATACAGTAAGGTTAATTATAAATACAATTTGGTATTTTTTATAAAATTAATTGTATAAATATATAATGAAATTAGCGTATAAATCTTGAAAGGTATAAATAATTAAATATTTAAGATGTTTTCGGGATAATAACGGGAATAAATAAAACATTGGTTTAGAAAAATTCAGTACGTTTTATGGTCCCAACTTATGAAAATTGAAAAACTTTAAAAATTGAAGAGATACTTAGTTGAAAATTGATACTTTAGCCAAGCATATATTGAGTTGTACTGAACCAAACCGAAACTGTAATTGTTTTTTAAAAGCTGAATCAAAAGTGGAGCTTATATTATACTTTTTCTAAGAACCTGACCGATAAGGTAGATACAATTGTTGTTGTTCTTGGAACCAAATTGTAACTACATGGTTTTTGACAAAACATTCTCTGTATATTTACTATAATATTGATTCTTTTTGGCCATCTCAGAGAGTGGTTACATTTTTTCTTTATTTAATTATTGAGAAGTCAGAAGTTATTACGAGTTATGTGGTATATATATATATATATAATACATTCTTGAAAAAAAGTTTAATATAATATAATAATTGATACATTTTTTATTTTATTTTTTTGTTGACTATACTGTGTGTTATTTTATACTGGAGAAAAAAAATATTTGAAGTATAGAAGACTTATTGCATTTAATAGATACGTTGTGAGTAGCACATTATTAAATAAATGAATATAAAATTACAAAATGTAATATTTAAGGTCAAAGAAGATACACAATAATTATTATGAAAATTATAAAATGAGAAATTTAGTAAGTCTAGAATTTGATGACGAGCAAAGAATTGTAAAGGCCTTATTTTGTATTTTCTGAAATGTTATAACATATAGGTATAAGTCATGTAATAAAGGTGTAATTTAAAGTCTTACGTTAAAAACAATATTTTTCATATTTTTTTTTCTAAAGAAGCTCATCATTGGATTATTAATCTACTAAACGAGAGATTATTGAGAAGCAGATTACAGAATCTGTACCCAAAACTGGATGTGTATAAATTGTGTATCGAAGAGAAATTAATTAGAATTAAGTTATTACATAAGTAGTAACATTTTCCAGCAATATAAAAGATTGTTAGTGTGATAAGTCTGAATTTAAATTCAAGTTTATTTGAACGAGTGAGATTAGTTTATTCATCAAATCTAATATTAGCTTGTAAAGTATATTTTTAATGATGATTTATGAGTTTTCGTTGATTTTTAATTTAACATTTTTTTATTATTATAATACTTTAAATAATCTGTATGTCTCTCTACAACTAAAATTCTATGAATATTATTATTAGTTGTTTAAAATTATAACATGAATTTTTATAAAATAGGTAAATATAGTATTTCAACCTAGTAACATAACTATAAAATATTCAATTTCTAATTTTTTAAAGTTTTAAAATATATTATTGTTAATATTTTTAATAATATTCATGTTAATTAGATGAATATTAATTAGTTTACTAATTTATAGAGTTATAATAACAAAATAGACTTGCGCATTTACAGTTATTTTTTTTATTAAATAAAGCCTCGGTGACCATGACCATTGGCTATAATTGATTGCTATGCGTTTAAACTTTATCTAAATTACATTTTGTATTTATAAATATTACAATTGATTAATTCAATTAGACTCAATAATACAGTTGAATAATAATGTTTATGAACTTTAAGTTGTCTAATACAGATAAGATACTGACGTGTTATCGAAGTATGTCAAATTCGCATTATATTTATGGAAGTTTCTATTTTTCTTGAGATATTCAGTGGCAAGGTCCATAAGTGAATGGTGATTTCAATTTGTATTAATTTAGATGATCCTTGAATCCATGACCATTGACCGTAGTCATATTTTGTTCGAAAACCGTTTTAATTACCTATTGATATAGCGTGAAAGGTAAAAGAATTAAGTAGGTATGGTAACATTCATAGAAGTTATTGCTTGTCGTGTATTTTGATTGAGACTTGAGATTTATAACAAAATAATAGAATAGCTAGAAACTTTTAGGTTATGGTTTATGGAGTTGAGTTTGAATTTTTCTGACAATCTCATTTGGAACGGATAGGTTTGTTATACTCTTGAGTAGCTTAAGATGGCTATTTTGAGTATGAGTTTTGTTTTTATTAGGTCCAAAGCATAAGAAATTTCCACAGCCTCAGCTGTGTAGATTGAACAGAAATTAGAAATCTCGACATGAAAACGTGATTTTGTAATACGAGTACTACAGCTGCTCCGACACCATTTTCCATATTATTATAGTGTATATTTCGGTAAAATTACGACGTTCGGAGACTATTAAATGTAAATGTTGGTTATAAATATTATGATGGGTATTTTCGTTTGAAATTTTACCAAGTTCTTTATTGACGAAATTGTTAAATATCCTAGGGGGCGTCTTCATGATTTCATTTTAATAACATCTACGGACAAGAAAGGAATGTCTTTAAGAGATTTTCGATTTGTTTCATTGCCCTGAGATTATTTCGTGTACGCATAATTACGACTTTGCGAGTAATTCATAACTTTGAATTTTTTTAACATCGAAAGGTACTACTCCAGCTCAGGGACATATACAAGGGGGATGTGGGAGTCAGATCCCCCATTGAATTTTTTTTATTTTTTGTTTTTGCTTAAATTATGCAGTATGCACTAAAATGCAATATTTTGTGATATTATGACCTATCGAGCTATTGAATTATGAAAATTTTATCAATACTAAATACCATTATAATTTTATTTTATTTTATTTGTAGCAAAGCAATGTTTATCTAGTAAAAATATTCAATAACGACTATGTTTATACTTTATTATAGCATATCTTATTATTTATAAAGACAGTACTTTATATATAATAATAGGTATATATGCTCGACTAAAAGGGCTATGCTTCCACTGTAAGCTTGTGTTTAAAATGTTTTTAGATATTTTTTTTCGACCCCCCCCCCCTTTTAGAAATCTTTTCTACGTCACTGCTCCGGCTGTATTGAGGATAATGGGAATAGGGCTATAACAGAAGGCTCCGTTGTAAATTCTTACTCTGTGTTATGTACGTATACGATATCGATATATATATATTCGAGTTTAGATAGAATGAGTGCTTTATATATTCGTAACAAACTAGACAAGTGACTTCCTCGTGACTTATGAGCAAGACAATTTAGTATGTTAATTCTTATAAGAGAGTCCTTTCGGATGAACTTGAGGTGTGGTGATGGACATAGTGTTTCTTGAATATAAAAATATGCCGTATACTTTTTTAGACTTTTTGATGGATATAGGAATATTATTATTCATTGTTATAATGGTGTTACTAATATTTATTTTATATGTGAAAGAAATACATTGTGATTTTTGCACCAAATATAAAAAATCCTGACACGAGTAACCCAGCTTATATACACAATTATATGTTTCCTTATTATAAAATTTCATATAGTCCTCAGAATTTTTTGTTGGAAGTACTTTATGTATTTTTTTTTCACAAATTCAAAGAAAAATCGAAATGGAATTTTCGATTGACTGTACATTTTTATGAGAATACTGGAGCAATGGAGCACGATAATATTTCTTAAAAGTGTTCTGAGAAACAAAATGTAATAAAAAAAACATGTTACTGTGAAACCAATTGCATCTTATTTCGCGTAGGATCTGGAATTTATTACCACTGCACTTCATATAGGTACAATATTATTAGATATTTACATGTTTTCGTGTATACGTTTTTTGAATTATACAATAATATAAAAAATAAAATGGTTTGTATAGTGTACAATTTTACCTTTAGAATATATGTTCAAAAAAACGTGACTACCGACTATGTATAGTTAAAATAATTATAATATAGTCAACAATTTATAACAGATTAAACGACAATCTCAGCTTTTGGACGTTGTTCTGTAATCTATTGTCAAATTTACCAATTTATTTCATGTAATTTACACATTGTATTATATTATATTATTTACTAAATGTTTTTATTTTATTTTATAGATTCACACGCAATATTGATCAATATTTCCAGTTTAATTGCAAAAAATGAACAGTATTGTCGTCATATTATAATCACGTTATATTACTGAAGGTAAGGCCTTTTTAAATGTTTAATGATGAGTTTATTTTTTGTTAAAGATATTGATCATGATCGTTGTATGTATAGTTTTATAATATTTATCTTAGTCACATATTTTGAAGCAAATAATTGAAAATAATTATAATTATTATTAGATATGCGGTTTAAACACGGTTTCTTCAAGTTACTAAATTACATAAGAAAAATGTATGTTATTTTAACGTTGAACTTATTACATACATTTTTTTATGATTAATAGCTCGTAAATTCCACATATATTATAGAAAAAGGTAAATCTAGATGAATAATATTATCATCATCTTTAAAACTTTTGATATTACGAAGTTTGATGGAGAAATTCCGTCATACATAGCAGTTAACTAAATATTTGTTTAGGTATGTACTTAGTTTGTTGTTATAGACAACAAGTTAAAATTTTATTTTAATTTTATTTTTTTATCAAACGAGTAACGTTATCAATTCTGACTACAAAGTATTGCGGAATGTATTCAAAACGAATGAAAATAATTCTGCCCTGTGGATAAAAAAAATATAAACTTTTTTATAAATATTGTTATTATTATATAAAATATATCAGTAGAATAATTACAAATGCCATACCCAATGTAACAACCATATTGATCAGCAATCGATATTCCCAGATCAAATTTCTAGAGCTTAAATATTATGTACATAGATTATTGATTATTGAATAAAAATATTATTTTTTTTTTTCTGAAAACTTAACTACCTACCTGCCCTTACCCTAACGTGCCACGTTTGGTAAATATAATAGCAAGTAAAACTATGTTTCATATCGCTGAAAGCAATGCATTGTAATTTATAATATGGGTAGTGGACCGTGCGCTACGATCGAGTGCCAGACACGCGAATTGTTGTGTACCCAAAAATGCAATTCTCGTCAAGTTATTTAGACTAAAAAGGTTATTGCGCTCAAACGGCATACCAGAGCCGCCAGGCACCCGCTCGTGTATATAATGTCAATGTGTGTGTTTATTACATTTTACCTACTGCAGTGTAATTATTCCTATTACGCTGTAAAATGGTTATGTTTTATAATAGTTTGTGAATTATGCGGTCGGCCACTATACACTACTTCAAGATGCCTCAGTGGCGACGTGCATTTCTCGCGTATAAGCGTTTCAGTACGGATTTTATATAACGAGCTCAGCACAAGTCGATATTTGTTTTGAGTTATCGCGTCATCACAAGTATATACCTACCTAGCTATTATGAACCAGTAAGGCAATAAATCTAAATCATTATACAAAAGCACTGTTTACTATCCTTTTTGTATAATATATTTACGTATTATTAGACCTACATATAATCTATAATTCGTATGACAAACAAATATATATATTAATTATACTATGAATAACATTACCTTACTTATACCGCGCCACAATATTTTAACAGGTTAATTAACACTTATCATTTTAAAAAAACTTGTACATTTTTAGGTCCTGATTGACGCGATTTGATTTTACAATGATATATGTTTTTTCCTATATCTGTCATCTTCTTTTGAAATAATAAAAATGAGGAAAACTAGTTTTAAAAATACTGAGATGTGTTATTTTTGGACTATAAGTATAAGTATACTATAAGTATTTATATACATTTATAGATATTTAATATTTTTAAGTTTATTTCTATAGAATTCAAAAGAAAAGTATTCGTATGGTCATTAAGCTTGAAAATTTAATACGAGACATTTAATAAATAAACAAATGTATGAAATATATTTTTCAATAGAAGCTGAGATATTGTCTTTGCTCAGAATCGTATACTGTATACAATAATTTATCATTGAATTAAAGTTGAATATATATAAACATAAAACAATACAGTGACTTATTTAATGAAGGAGTATACTTTAAACGTCATATTGTACGATATACGTCGTATAATATATCAGTACTTATTTTTAAAACTTTTCATGATGAATAATCTTGAAAACATGGAAATTTATAAATTTTATTTTTATTCTTATATCATCTATATATTATTATAATTTTTTTAACATTAAAATTTTTTTATAGTGATTCTTATTTATATACAAATGTAACATACCGATACAACAGTTGATTATTTATACATTTTTAAGGTATAAGTATATAGATAAACGGGAAAATTTTCTATAATATTGATATACATCTATAATATAATTAAAATTAACTAAACTGAATAATTAATTAATTATTTACTGGTTTTATATTGTTTTTTTTTTTTATGAATTAAATATATTCTGCTTAGGAATATTAAATAGCAAATAAAAAGAAGTCAATACTTGAAACGAGTGTTTACTATTAAACAAATTACCTCGACATGAAAAATATTTCGCAACGGAGTATAATAAATATACTTTAAAACAAATGCAAATTATTTTATACCTCGCTCGCATAAATATTGTTAATCGACAGTGTTACGTAATTTTCGACTCGTTTAGGTTCTCGGTCACGGTTAAAGATAGCCGCAGTTTTACCAGATGTTCTCAAGAAAAAAATATCGTTTATAGATTATTATATTATGTTAAACTGCGTGCGTACATGAACAATGGGGAACGATCGTTATAGGTACCTAAACATACGTCCGTGGTGGTGCATAATATGTATAAATATACACATATATATATTATATATATTTGTGCGTGCGTTTAAAATAAGTGGTTCGTTCGGCTTTTTCGGCTTTTCCGAACGATTTGCCCGCAGAAACACAATCCTCGGGTCGCTCATTGTTTTGTTGCGGTTTGATTTTCGGGCACCTCGAATCTTCTCCTCGTCGACCCTCCGGCTCACGCCACTAGCACCTAACCTACCTAACCACACCGCGGTTGTTTTCGAGTTTACACTGCGACGGCGTGAGGGTGTGTTGGCATCGTATTATAATAATAATAATAATAATAATAATAATCATAATCATAATAATGACTGGGTGAGTGTGTTTGCGCATTTAATAGAAAACGGCCAAGAGAAAAGCCAGGCGATGCATGAAATGTACAGATAAGCTCCTCTCGCTCATCCATAACCATAGTATCCGAAGGCCGAGAGAAAATTTGCCGTTGTTTGATCGTAAGCTCCGAATTCACATTACCGTAGTTTCATTCAAAATGTCACGATAGATATTGCGAGCTGTAAATTAATTAACAACTTAATCAATACATATATTATTATATTATACCCCGAACTGAGTAAATTATGAATATAAGCCCCCACCCTCTAAGTATTTTTCACTAATTCGAACGTTACGTTTCATATCTCTATCTCGCTTTTTAACATTCTCTCAGTTAATAATATTTAAATGAAGATATGATATGATGTAATGAGCACATTAAGCTCGCCATCAAAATACATTATCTAATTGATAATTATTATTATCGTTTAATAGACAAATAATGAGAAATTATTTTTTTTTTTTGTTTGTAGAAACTATATTAAATCTTAAACGCATTACTTTTTTACTATGTATAATATTATTTTATTCAAAAACATTAATTTAAGTTTATTTTCAATATTGTGTTTAAGCAATAAAAATATAATTTAAAAGTTTCTTTTCGAGCAGATTGAAAATAAGTGAACGAGTTTTAGATTGAAGAAAAAAATGTCCACCAGATATGTTAAAGAAAAAGTTGGCTAAATACCATTAAAGAAAATATGAAAACAAAAGACATTGTAGAAAAAAATACGGATATTATAATTATTGTAAATTTAATTTAATATTTTTAATAATAATGATAATAATAATAGTATTAACAATATTTTATTCATCTGATTTTAATGATGAACACCATTAATGCACTCATTATACACAAACAAATCATGTAAAGTAGGTACACAGTACATTTTTATTTTTTTATGAAATAATTACATATTTTTTTCGACTTTGGTGACAAGGGCTGCATATATTTAAATTGTTTATGTTCATTAAAGATTTTGATTTAGTTTTAAACAGGCTAACTTACTGTCTATATTTTAATGAACAATATATGTATAACATTTTTCATTTGAAACAAAGCTACTATAGTTTTTAGTTTACAATACTTTTATCAATCGTTGAAATTCTGAAAACTATATTCATTCATTCATTTCTTATGCAGAAATTCTGTATGAAAAGTTTCAAACGATTTAGATATAGACTTTCAAATCTCATAAGAGTCTACTTTACATACAATATATATTTAAAAATAGTTTCGATGGGTTTTTTAAAGCTTTGACTTTAATGTACTACATTTACCTATATGTTCCTTTTGTTTGGTCGGTACCTGTATAAATGTGGGCTGTGCATGTTCGTACTTTACAAGCAATCCAAATAATCCAATTAATCGCTTTACACATGATAACTAATGTCCATTGGTTTATATCCTACAACCACCATCCACACTGTAGAATTTAAAATCAAATCAATCAACCGATTGATCGTCGAAAACTATACCCAATTTAACTAAAAATAACTAACTCATTCAAACACGTTAGTATAACACATTTTACCAAAAACATTATCTATATATCCTATGTGTTGATCAAAATGAAAATATTGCAATACAAGACATATTAAACTAAAATAATATATATATCAGCAAAAACTCGGGTACATTCACTCGATTTTCGTCCTCCTCATAGTTTATCATTGTTAATTCATTGTATACAAAAACAATTTACCTCGTTATTGTTTATTGTGCTGAAGCATACACAGATTGCATATGTTAATTTTGTATTAAAAAAAAAAAAATTGTATGACATGGTACATATAGTATGTTCTAACTTCTAATTTATCATATTGAAATATTTATTAAATATAATACATAATATACTTATATATATATATATATATATATATTATACATTTTCATCATAGTATTACTGTTGATATAATATTATATTTATAATTTATAGTTTCCCAATAAAATTATAATATTATTATGAGTTCAGTGTTAGATTTGTAAATTTAACTTATTGTTAGGAACCTCCGTAAAAAGTTTTTACTTTTTTTTATAATGTAATTATATTCCTTTATATAATTCTTGTTGTCATTTTGATAGTGGTTATCCTAATGATACTCAAGCTAACTTAGTTTGAGCAGTGGTTAATTCTAACATAACTTAAAACTTTCTTGATTTGGAAGTGGCAGATACTGAATAATATTTCCCTAAAGTTTCTATAAATTAAATAGAGGTAAGATGTATTATGTAACATATAATTGTTTATATATATACAATTTCAAATAATAAAAAAATATACATAATTTATTTAAAAAAAACGAAATTTTTTTATTTTGTTGTTTTATTATTTAATTAATTTATTAGAAATATTGAAAATTCACTCAAGTAAAAAATAATTAATTAATTCTTTTGTTTGCATGTTATTTATAATTCTTAGTTAAGTGTTGTGTACAAAATATCTAAAAGCATCTTATTATTTATAAAATTAGGAGTAAAAACAAACGTCGGCAGTATGTGTGATAATATGTCTATATATCTAATTGCTATTAATTGAGTTTTATTCTAATGAAAAGTGCCTTTCATATTTTATAATATAGATATATATTATATAATGATATTAAATTGTTAATATTTAATAAAAAAGTAAATTTGTCGACGAATAATTTGATTTTAAGTTCTATTTTAGTGAATGCGTAGATAATTATTTGGTAAAATAATAATAATAGTAATAAAAATGAAAGTATTTTCTGAAATATATAATTGGTGATTATAAAAATTAAATACGTGATCAATAAAAGATTTAATGGTAAATGAAAAACTTTGTTAGTAGTTTTAACAAAAATCATAGATTTATAAAATATTACAAATAAACGTTGATCTGTTGAAGAAGTTCATGGTTTTATTTTATTTAGTCATATATAAAAATTATTTACACAAAGTGACAATATCCAATATTGTATTTTTTATATAAACACATTTAAATATATATTTAAATTTTCAGACTATATTTTAATTAAAATATAATGTGTTAGTGATTATGATATAACATATTGATATTGTAGTACAATTATTTCATCGATCCTTGTAAAAATAAGTAGTTTATAAATTGTAAGCAATAAATAATATTGAATGTAATTTATGTTGTAAATTATGTGATCATTTTTAGTTTGTCATACGAGTTTTAATGATATTATGTTACTATGATAAGGTGAATGAACGCATTTCAGCGTATGTCAACAATAGATGCTAACTGCTTTATACATCAATGAATTTATTGCTAATGTTAAAGTTTTACACTTTAAATAGTGAAATAATGTGACTATTTACCAGTTATTTAGAAATGTAAACAATTTAATTTTTATACATTTGGTGAGATAACTTCCTTAAATGATGGTAAAATAAAACAAAATAATATTTATTTATTAAAATAAGGGATGGCTACAGTGATATTTAAAATTTTAAACGAGAACTTTATTTTTAAAATTGTATTTCTTAATTTTACCTATTTATACAATATTGAAACATTTTTAACATTTAACAAGATTGAGTATTCACAAAGTGCTATTTTATAACAAACAATAAGAGCATTTATAATAATAATAAAGTGATGGAGCAGAAAATTGTTATAATATTCGTAGCTAAATTATAACTATACACATTTATCTAATATAAACTATTATTTTAACATACACAACAATATATTACCAGCAGCATTTAAATGTATAAAAAATATCTTGTTAAAAAGCTATAGGGAAAAATAAATCTTATAGATTTTAAAGTTCCCATGATTTGATGTGATTTTAAAAGTCTAATACATTTTTCATGGAAAACAATATTCAAATATATTGTGTATTAATTTAAAATAAAAATCAATTAATTTTTCCCTTGGATATATACGTTATTTAAATTTTATTTTGTTTTTAATTAAAATATAATTAAATAATAGTTATAATATAGGACGAAACACTATTTTGTTGAATATTCTATTCAGAAATAGAAATAAAAAAAATAAAAAAAAAAATTACTTATACATTATTTTGAAATTAAAGAAGGAGTTTTTGATTCTCAGGAAATATTTTAATCTCAAATTAACTAATTTGAATTCATAATATGATGAACCTATTTATCTTATTTTAAGAAGTATATAAATAAATTTAAATTAAATTGTATAAAATGTTGTAAAAACTATAGTAAAAGTAAATAAATCTATTATTAACATTCATTTTTGTTTTATGTATGATAAAGTATACTTATATAAGGGCTAATATTTTTTGATTTTTAGAACTCACACAAATTCTGTATTATATTATTCTATAATGAGTTGTATTACTTTTTTAGAATTTAAGTATAATATGTTATTTAAAAGAATATATTTAATGCTTTTTTTTTAAATTCTTTATAATAATATTATCTAGTTATGCATTCTATATTATACATAATGATTTACCAAGCATGCTCACTCTAAAGTTTTTCTTCGGTAATAGTTATTTAAAATTTGATTTTTTTAATTTTTAAATATATTTAAAGAATCATATTTTAAAATGCTTAAGATAAATTATTCTATTTAAGGACTTTCCTATCGAGGTTAAGATTTCCGTTTATAAAATTAATACCTTCCCTCTTTTCTACTGTAATTTATTTGTTCGATATTTTTTTTTTAAATTTGAAGGAGTACTTTTGTACACTAAGGAAAATAGGTTCATGATGTTTTATATTTTTAATAATTTTTATCCTTATTATTATCATTTTAAAAAGTAATCGTTAAAATATTTAATTAGATACATCAATATTTTCAAAAATATATCCACTTAATAATTGATTTTAGAAAAGAGGTTCATATTTGAAAAACAAAAGTTTGTATGACCACAGAATATTTCTTAAATAGTAGAAAAAATCTCAAGAAATTTAAAATAAATTTTTTAATTACATTTAAAAATTCTAAAAATCGGAATTTGAATAAATTCATTATTAAAGGAAAAATAGGGTATAATAATTATGGTATAATAATATTGTATAAGAGTCAAATATTTATATTTAGACAAATTCAATTAATGACTTTTAATTTATAAAGAAAATTGCCGTTTGTTTTTTATGTGTTTAAAAATGTTGAGTTGATAAAAATATAAAATAAATACGTTATAAATTACAATATTTTTTATAAAACATTATATAACTTATATTAGTACAACTTTTAAATTAAATATTATAATAGTAATTATACCTTTTCGGCACATTGGCGTCTAAATCACCTTTATAAATTAGTAATTACACACTAATGATTATATCTTTTAAACTAATATAATAATAATTATGGATTTATGGACGCATAATTATGAAAATTATTTGACCAACATGTGGCTATATTCAAATTAAATTAATTTTGTTTGTTAATTAACTCATCTCACATAATATTATTATGTATCTATCTTGTTTAATCTAACCCGGCTTTATACGTAAATTAAAAGCTTGATTCATACATGGTAACTACTACCTATGGTCATATTTCGTCGAGATTCATAACTGCATGGCATTTTAGAAATATAGTTTCGTAATACATATTCATATACATTTCATTGATTTTATATACTATAAATAATAAACTATAGTAAAAGAGATAGTTAAAGTAATAAATTACAATTTTGATTACATTTTGATTTTTACGAAAAATATTATACACAATTTCAAATAATATTATCATTAGCTGATTTTATTTTTTGTCATAATATTTACGTATATTATTGAAAAAAAAATCGTTATTATTAACCAAATGATTTGACTCTCTCGTTTACCAATCAACAAAATAAATATGGTTTGTTAAATCTAGATGATTTATTCCAACCAACCGCTCATACCTATATAGTAATTTGTCTTAGATCGTTCTGCAGTCTGCTCATTAATAATACAAAAACAGAAGCTATAATATTTTAAAATATTAAATTTACTGATATACCTACAATTTATATTTGCAGCTTAGATAAAATGGAATATAAAATCAAATGATTAAAATTAATTTACGAAAAACATCAGCAATTTATCGTTTTTACATAATTCGTAGGTGCATTAAGTACTAAATATCATTATTACAGGTAAGATACCTATCTGATTTTAGTTTCTAAATTAATTCTAACTAAGATATTACATATTTATGATTCCATAATCACGTAAATTTAAATTTCATTATATATATATATATAAATATATATTTTGACATTTTTGAAATATTTTAGTACGGAATGAATAGTGATGGTAAAATATTTTCTCCAAAATTATGATTCAATATAATTCTAGGTATAGATAGGTTAATAATGAATGTACAGTGAAACCAAAATAGATATTAATTTAAAATTATGATATAATAAACTCTTAAGAAAAATTAGATACACGCATAAAAAAAACGTATATTTTAAATTGTACGATATTTAAATGAGATGTTTGAATAAAAAAATATTTGTTAACTGTTATCTTTGTGGAATACAAACCGTATAGCATTAAAACCAAAACAATATAGTTTTATAAAACTGCATTATTTTTATCGTTGTTAAACAAAATTAATAAATCTAAAGATTTCGTTTTTTGTTGTTCATTAATTTTTAAATAATTTGGTCTTGACAATTTTTTTCGGTCTAACAGTTGTTGCTAATAACAGGACAAAATACCTGATTATTTATAGATAATTAGATTTATCGTAAATATTACCTAGCTGAGAAATATTAATTCATATTCGTTAAGTTATAAACCGAGGAAAAAATAGATTTTTTACTGATATATTAGTGTACTTCATAAACGATACTCGCATGTAGTTGCGTATGCTAACGTGCGATGTATGTGATACTCGTATAGCGGAGTAAGTTGTCAGCGGCGGCGGATGTGTTCAAACAGTCGAATAAAATACCGAGCAAGTACATTTGCGACGTTTTCCGGAAACGACACGACATTTAAATTCTATTGTTTGCTAGTGTCTCCTGAGAACCAATACTAATATTTTGATCAAACAATAGATAGACAACATCATGTATACTATTATTATACGATGTGTCGCATGTTGTATACATTTGGTGGATTTCTTTCGAGACATGCTATTTACCCGAACTTTATTAATATAATACACATTACGTCAGTCATATTATTCGATTGTACGCAGTTGTTTCACGGAATAATAGAGGAGCTGTCTGTAAAATCGTCCAATATGTTATAAACGTATAACTTTGGACAGAAATTTATTCTACGTATAATGAATATTGTTTATACTATATAACTGTTATAATACATAATATGGTAGTACGGGTAAATCACAGGTTATACGTCGACTGGATCAAATAATCCAATGGTTAGATGGATAATATTGGCGTAAGCAATAGTTTTTCGAAAACTGTCTTGGTGCAAAAAAATGGTAAACTCTGTCAAGACGAACATAAATAGAATGGATTCGATCAATTATCGACACGAGCCCACCTAAAACCGATATATTATTCTTTCGTTTTTTTCAGCACGTTATTTTTCTGTGGTCTATGTATATAATGAGTTAAATATTCATTTTGTTTTATAATTTTTATTTTTTTTTAGAAAATAGAGTAAAAGTAATTTGTTTTGGTTTTGTTTATCAAACATTGACTATTTATAATTTCAAAAGGTAGATACTATTTTTATTTCATTTTTTTAGTTTTTGCTTAAATAAACAAAAAAGAATAACATTTATTTCAGTACTCGAATAAAAATCATAAATTTTGTTTATTGGTGTTTGATAAAAATCTTTATTAAACTATTATTTCTGTTTTTAGAATCAAAGCAGTACATGTATAATTTTAATGATGAAACTACTAAATTATTATTATTATTTTTTTTTTTTTTAAGTGCATTTAATAACTCATGTAGTTTGTTCGATGGAAAATTAAATATCGGTAGAACCTACTTTAAAGTTTTATGTTTTTTTTTCCAGTAGCTTCTATTAATCTAGATCAAAATCTAGAACTATTGCCATCTTATAATGGGTATTTTCATGGTTAATTGAATCCTGAACTATAAATATTAATTTAAGTTATACATACAATGATTTCTCCTTAGTTTTTTTAATTGGAAATAAAAATTTTACTTATAAATCTTAAGGATAGCCAATTGAAAATTAAAGTAAAGCGCAAGAATTCGTAGAATACATTGTAAGTTTTTTACTTTTGCACGTGTACGTATATGACACATGTTGTGAAAAACCGTCTTTTTATATTAGAAGAAGACCTGCGATTCTCGAGCAAATAAATAAATTACAACTTACAAAGTGTTATAGTACGGTTTCAAAATTAATATGATGTTAAATACATCATATTATATATATATATATATATATATCGAGAAACCGAGGAAAAAATAACATATTATCTACTTCTACTGAATAAGAGAGGACCACATAGATCCATAATTTATTAAATTAAATTAAGTGAATTATAATAAAAATTCCAACGAAACCTTCAAAAATTAAGCTAAAGAAAAACGAAGAAATGTATGTATAAAAACTTTGAATACCTACCGGAAAAAATGAGTTATGATTTCAATGATGAGGAAACGAGCGAAGCACTTGGAAAATTATTTTAGAAATAATACAAATACATTTAAATATTAACTATTAGAAATGATAATAAATTGAAATTGTTTTGATAATATACACCGATAAATATTATCAGTCAGGTAAGAGCAAATTACGGATGTACTAGAAAAATGTGTAAAGCATCTTCGATAAAATATTAAAAATATTATGCTAAAATATTCACACTGAAAAGCTATAAATGCTGGCAAGCAATCCACTTGCACATTTCAAGGTTTTCCTTTGAATACACTTGTCAAGTTATATGTCAAAATAGGAAATATGTATTTAGTTTTTAACAACAAAATATCATAATATGTGGCTTTAAATATCAAGTTTGAAATTATTTTAATAAACAATGAATAATAATTATGATTATGACAAATATTTTTTTCACTATTTCATAAAATATAAACAATAATAACTAGTAAGTTTACCTATTAAAAATGTTGATAAGTAACATCAATCAATAATTAAAATTCTATGAAGTTAAATGTATAACTTTAAATGAGTTACAGTTTTTGATTGTTGTGAAAATATTAACTAAAGCATGTGTGTACAAATAATCAAATAATTAACGATAAATCAAAAAATAATATACATATAGGTAGATATTGTAATTTTTAATAGTTATAATACTTTATACTTTATATAGGTTTTTACTTACAACGTTTTAACTACTCACCATATTTTTATTATCATTAAATTTCATATTTTTTAAATTCGTTTAATATTTTGATTTTATGCTATTTGTGAATTTTAGTCACATCTTCTGCTCAAATTTTCACTTTTATTAGATGAATTCGAATCGTTAAAATAAAAAATTTTACTAAAATGATAAATATTTACATTTATGATGATTTAGTGTCATACGTTTTTAATAATTAATCATAGCGCTGTGATATACTATGTTTTGTTGAATATTCATTGCTTATAAAATATGAACTAGGCCATGCTTGAAATTATATTACACGACGACATTTTAAAGGAATTTTAAAACGTTTACGTAAATAGATGAAATTAAAAAATAATAAAGCACCTAAAATGTACACCTGGACGTTATTGCATTGTCGTTTTATTTTTCATTTTCTTCTTTCAGACATGGATATCTCGGTAATATTATTTGTCTCCCTTTCACAATCATATAAAATACATTTTCTTAGCCGTCTTGAAAATAAACGATCACCCGACTTCTAAAAGAATACTGTACGTGCTTTTAAAAACTTTACAAAACGTCGAGGTTCGTAGTAAAAATTGCAAATACATGCAGCCCTCAATCATCGGTACACCATCTGTCGGGAACATATTACGATTGCAACAACTCTTTTAAAACTTTTCTATTCGTTTGCCATCGATATTATTTTCGCAGCTTTAACCTGAAATCCCAATATAAATATTATACGTATTCTGCGTAGTATTGCTGGTTTGATTTTACATATGGCAAGAAAACTTTAGGAGGCGAGTAAGTATATGAAATGAATTAATATCCATCGAATAGTTTAGCACAAAATGTATATTATAATGCCTACGTGTGTATATTTACGTATATGTTTTTTTTTTCATAAGGCCAATGAAAATCATTTGGAAAGGCACTGCAATAAGGATTTTTTTTTCCATTTAGAACAGTTTTTAGTTTTATTAAAATCGCATAAAATCCTATCCTATTCGCAATTGTTTCAGCTAAAGGCAATTTCTTTTAATCGGGTTGCATTGTGGACAGTTTTCATTATATTATATACATGATATTATGTATATTAATGCGAGAGCATACCTATATATATATATATTTTACATTATCATATTATATTATTCATAGCCACATAGTGATAATTTTAATGAAAATCGGTCTGTAGGTTAAATTACATTTTTTAAATATTGTCTTTTGTATCGAATAAATGAAAATATTCATAAAACGTAAATTTCATAGGGCATTAAATCATATTTAAGAATATTATTAGTATTTTTTTATTATTCACTATAAATTTCCTAAATATTTAATGATTGTCTATGCGACTTAGTGTTAGTTTATTAAACATGGTATTACTCTACTCATAATATTTATTGTGTGCCTATATTATATAAATCTTCAGTAGTGCTGTTAAGCGAAAACTATTAGGTAGGTACTAATAAATAATACAATTATTATATTATGTTATACTCTAAAATCATGATTTAGTAATTTAACTTAAATGTGAGGACGTTCAAATTTGTATTTATATATCTGTAACCATCAGCATAATAATATACTATGCAAGTAAAAAATTTCATTTTTTTATATTAATTGTATCTGATATTTTATGTTTATTGGATTATGACGATTTCAATAATTAGTTGGTGTATCTAATATTTGCAGTGATAGATTTTAATTTTTATGTGAAAAAAAAGCTTAATTGTTTAGTACACAGTTAGTAAGGTTTTACTTACATTTTACGTTAAATATATTTCTTATAGCAAAAATGAGACTCTAATTATTGATTTTGCACAAAGAAAAAACCATATACATTGTATGTATATTTAATTTGAAAATATTGACTGTATTCAAAGGCATTCTAAAAGATTTTCTCAGCAGAAATAATGGAACAGTCAAAATTAATATTGAATGGGATCACTATTGTAAATGTCTTTAAAAATGTATTGTCAATTTTCCATTATAACAGTTTATTTGAATCTTTGTAGTCATCTTTAGAAACACTTAAAAATTATTACTGTTGAACATTTAACTGACAAAAATTAACGTATAACGATAATAATATTATCATTATAAGTATATTATTTACGTTAGATATTTTTTAAACATTTATATTTTGATAAATGTATTTATTATTTCATTGTGAAATAATATGAGTCTAAAATGTGCAAGATTTTAGATTTTGAATGAAATTTAAATTTAAATTTTTCGAAACTTTTATAATTAAAATGCAGTTCAATTTGTAATCAGAATATTCAGATATGGAAATTTAGGAAGTTTTTTTTTGTTTTTATAATTCTTGCACTGTTCGTAATACATAATATATTATGTCTCGTTTAACAACGATCAAAAACAAGTGTATGCTATAATACATTTAAAAATACATGTTATATAATTGTGTTATTAATATTACATTTATTGTAATACTACAAAAAATGCATGCTTATTTATTCTAAATTATTTTTAATTATTAAATATTCTAAGCATTACATTAAGCGCAATTTTAAAACTATTTAATTTAGCTGAGTTTGTTTTTTTATATAATAATAAAGTATTCTAGTGTAGTAAACGATGCTACTCCAATTCTAACGAAAAATTTGAATCAGTTAAACGTTATCTTTCTGAACACGTTGCACGATTCGTGTGTAAAACATTTGTTTACAAAAGCGTAGAAAACAAAAATGAAATGACAGCTTTCAATTTTAAAGTACATCTTATGTTACGTGAAAATTTAAAATAGATTTTTCTTATGATCATCACTAATTTTCTTCATTAAATGTTATATATTAAATTGTGAAATCAATGTTTATTAATTAATTCCATTTTTTTGTTTTACTGCGATTACGAGATTATTAATAAATTATTTTATACGTTTTTTTTTAGATTTTCTCAATTATATTTTAAATATAACCCTTATAAACACATTTACAGTATTTAAATAATGAAGTATGACTAAATTAAATAAAGTAATTATTTTCTACGATCATTGCACAATATGTAAGATACAATAAATTTTAACCTAACGCGTTATAATGTTAATATAAAATGATAAAAGTAACACACAGATATAAAAATAATACAACTGTTATATTGTACAGCTGATGACTTAAGAAAAATCGACTAGAATACAAGACGAATTCAAACTTCTAACCACGTACCAAGACAAATCGTTAAGTTGCGTTTTGCTATGAATCCTTTAAAAACTCTACGTCCGCACTAAGAAACTTAATAGCGTTGATGATGATAATAATACCAACGCCAAACTTTCCAGCGTTTACTGTCCATTAAAAACGGTTAAATGGTGCTATTCGGGCGACGAGACGTGAAACGGCGTGTCATTCGGCCTGTCGGACTCGGCCGTCCAACTCGCCATTACACTGGATAGGTGTAGTCATAATACCCTCCTACTCGGTCCTTTACCAGTTTACCACATTTCGAGTTTAGAACCCTATTTAGAAGCCACGGAAGTTCTCGGAAACTCCTAACCACATATTACGGCTATGTACATGTATATAATAATATATCATTAATAGGAGTTCGGTCTTGGATTAATAAACATACATTTTTTACACATTATTTGGTATAACGATACTACTAACCTCGACCATGACACTTATTCGTGTTATATGATATTACTCGTAATATTTAACAGCAGTTACCAAAATATTAATGTCCAAATAAATATTTTTTAAATATTTAAATATAAAAATAGCTCATTTAAATTATCATTTTAGATACGTTTTTATAAAATAGTGTAAATAAAAGTCTTAATTTGTATTTTATGTAGCCAATAGTTTCAGTTGTATTATTATCAGTAATTAATTTTGTGAATAATTTTTTATCTATATCACATCATATATATTAATTTATACATATAAAATATGAATTTAATTTGTATTGCTATTTATCAATAAAATGAATTCTTTGTTGACCAGTGTCAGCAATAATTAATTAATTAATGTTATTAACAATATCACTCATTTTTAATTTCGATATCGGATAATCCGAGAATGTTTATATTTTTTTCGTTTATTATCAGCTGTGATGTATAGACACTTATGATTTGACGGCAATCAAATATATTTTGTTATAGCGGAAATACGATTTTGGCGCCGTCTTCAGTTTTGTTGATAATGAAATATACCCAACGATGTCAAGGTCTAAAATCGTACAGATATGATTTATGAGTGTTGTTTCGTTGGTGGTAAGAAAAGAGAGGAAAACACTAAATTTAAGAAAATTGCTGTCATTGAAACATGCCAACCGAATACTAGTGCCAATCAGTCCCTTTCGTATCTATGTGGATCCCGAAATTGGCAATTGGTTTTTATATGTATTTTATGTAAACATTGTAGATCAGTTTTCAAATGAATTATATAGTGTTTGATGCATTCATGAGGATATTATTTGAAACTTTATTTCATCAAGTATCGAATTTCTAATCAAATTATCTATGACATCCTAACGTATTGTGATGTTTCAAATATATTTTTAAATTATTATGATCATTTAGACTAAACGTTATTTAAATTTCAAATTATATAAGTATACCTACTTACTTCAGATTTTTTATTAAACAGTGAGGTAGGATTCTTATTAAATAACTAAATACATTTTGTGTCATAAAACTAAACTTATAAAAATTAAATTATAATATATTATTATATTTTTATTTTCCAACTAATATAACATATTCAATAGATAATACTGTCATTACATTCAATGTCAATTTTCAGAACTCCATAGTTAGCAACATTAAATTGGGTATTAACTAAACATGATATTATTTTTAAAAGTAACCTATTTTTTATAAAAATGTGAATACTTAATTCTTTATGATACAATTTCTTTGTTCATAAGTATTCTTTATCAAACTATTAAATGTAACATATTATAGTTAAGATTTTTAAATAAACCTAATTTAAATAATTTATTTTATTTGGAGCATTGGAAAAATTTTCTTTAATTATGTAGATACAAAATATTCATCTATTTTTATATATTTAATTAGTTATTAGTTATTAAATGGGGTTGACCTTATACCATAAAAATACCAACAAAATTAGTTTAAACATTTATACTGTGTAATTTTATTTAATTGGTATTAAACATAATTAAATTATACTCTATTAAATGTTTTTTGATTCGAAATCCATTAGTATAATAAATTATTCACGCTATTTATCCTAAACGCTTTAGTATAATATATCGTCATAGTTAAATTACAGTTTTCCGTGATTTTTTTCAAAATTGTTTTGTCTTATAAAAAATATCATATATAATTATTCAAATTAATATAATGTAAATCAAAATTTGAACATTTTAAAGTTTTAATACTTAATCAAAATTATTGAAATAACTTAGAGATATTGTAAAACATTAATTAAGGATTTCCAAAGTAATGATTTGGAAGAAGAAACCAATAAATTGTCCAGTTAGTTTTCCAGTTTTAACAATGATAAACTATTATATGTGATGCTACTTGAAGAATGTTGTTTATCCTTTCCGATCTTTACCAGGCCACCATAAAATCATAAGCAGGGTTCAGATTTTATAGCATCAAAAATACTAAAATATGCGCTATAATATTACCAAAAAAACCTTAAAATATTCTCTATAAATATGCCCTAAAAAAATTAAAAATAGCAAAAAATTCAAATCAAAATTGTATTATATTTACTAAATAATTTTATAAAATTATATATTTATAAAAAAAAACTAAGACTATCTTCTGTTACAGTTTCAAAAAACTTATATGTACTGATATACCTATATTTTATCTTAAATACATAAATTATATCACGCAATTATACATGTCAAATATCATATTATTTATAAATTATTAATATGAAATGAAAATGTGGGAATTTTTCCTATGGAGTCACATAAATAAATATTAATTTTCATTCAATATAAATGAAATTTATGAAAAATACAAAATAAGGCATTAAATGATGTATATTAGCAAAAAATAGTACTAAAACTTCAATTACTAATATTTTTGAAAAAATATTGGGAAATTTTTTCAAGTTTGTGTTAATGTTATGTATGGAAAAAATCCCAAGATTAAATAATACAATAAAAATTAAAGTGACTGATTTCTCTACTCTGCTGTTTTTAAGTATTGTATGGTGTAATTTATTGATGATGTTTTAAATTTTGAATGGAGCAATGAATGTATTGATTTTATAATGATGTGTATTTGTTTTTATTTTATACTTATTATTTGTTAATTTTTTTTTGTGCATCTTTCGACACTATTTGGAACATAAAAATGTTTAATTTTCATGTGTGTAAAATTGTGTGTAAAAAATTGGATACAGTTATTACTTTGGGGATCAAAAGTAAAAAAATTCCAATAGTTTTCAAAATAACTAAGTAAAATAAAAAAAGTAAAGGAAAAACTAGAATTTTTACGCGAAACCAATATAAAAAAAAAAAAAAACGATTATGTTTTTGGTTTATTTTAAAAACAAATATCCATATTTTATGTATAAAATTAAAACCAAATGTTTATTTTCATTTTCTATACATAAATGATTTTATTTCAAAATATTTTGAGTATTTTGACTGTTTTAGGTATTTATTTTTTTAGGTTTTTTTTTTTAAAAACAAACTACGATAAAAGTTCTTGAAAATACGTACGTAAGTACGTAATTCCACGTTATTCTTATATATCTATACAAAAATATTAAAAACACTTAAGTACTCAACAGTTTTTTTTTTATGTGCATTTGAATTTAAAATGTTTACACTATTTGTCAAAATTATGAACATTTATAAGCTACAAGTATTTTTAAGTAAACATTTATAAAATCTTCAATTTTTATTGCTAAGGTTTGAAAATTAAATACGAGGTGGCTCATAAGTTGTTAATAGTGAAACCGAAAAATCTAATATACATATATCTTATACATATACCTATTTTTTTTTTTATACATTTTTAAAAAAATGTACGCAATTAATACAGATACTAATTAATTGTTATAATTCAACAATATATTTGTGAAAACTCAAAATGTTGGTATAATATGCATTTTATTATACACAATGCTGTTTTCAAAATATGTAAGTTAATTTTAACATAATATGTATTAGTTCTATAAACTTAGATTGTTTTTCAGTAAGGCGGTATTAAACTATTAAGCTAAACATTAATAACAATTAATTAATATGGTATAAATGTATTTATACTCGTATGACGTATATATTATTTACATTAATTATTTTCAATTGTTATTTTTAATTACTTCCTTATGAAGTGTCAAGATGAACGAGTCTAGATTAGTGACCATAGCCCGGTACCTATTTTTGTCCTGTCAATTTATTTTACTATTTAATAATATCCACCTTCGTGAAATATAGCGTATAGATATGTAGTACATTTTGAACATGTTTTTGTGATTGTAAATAAAAATTGTGACCAAGTTAACTTACTTATTAGTTTTGTAATTGAATCGCATGCGGTAATTAATTAATGATTTTGTAAAATAAATCAGTATGCAGCGACGAGAGCAACATTGTAATTTTAGACTTTTCTCGTTATAAATTTATGTTTGAAAAGTAGGTACTATGTGTACGCTGATGGCATAAATGTATAATGTGAAATTTACGCCTCAAATCGATCACATCTTCTAGTAAATAATTCGATCGCCATTTCCATTAAAGGGATTCAGTAAAATAATTGTAAGCGTCGGCAGAGTTGTTGGAGACTTCTATAATATGCAACAAAGAAAAGCTTGGTTTACGTCAAACAAATTTGGGTTTACAATTTATTTTACAGTGCTTTAATAATCAAAAAATAATAGCCAACATCTTTTTATTTAATAGGCATAAATGTTTGTTTGTGAGAATAATGTTTCGTATTCCATCAACAACTATAAAATGTGTCGCATAAAATGAATATAGCTATTAATTTTTATCTTGTTTTAGAAATGTGCTTTAATATTTTTAAAATGGATAACTTTTTAAAATTAATTTAGTTTATTATTAATGTAATTATAAATAAAACATAATGTTTTTGGTAAAAAATATACACAAATGTATTTACTTTTTGTGAAATATGATAGAGAAATACCTTGTTAGCGCCTTTTTTTTAGTCTGTGTTTGTTAAAATATGTTACTTGCTTTGAAATTGTGTTGAAATGTAAAACCATTAAGCAGCTAATGGAAAACTGTGTAAAAATCTTTTCAATATTGCTTCACTGTTGGTTTTTGTTTTATAAACTAATTAATATTGTTAAATAAAAAAAAAAAAATAAAAAAATATAAAATTGTACTTACTGAATAATCTGATTTTTGGGTTAGAAAAAATATTGTCCCAGAAAAATTGCAATTTGTTTTCAACCTATTAAACGACACAATGTCAACGTTATGAAAATGTATATTGTGAATTTTAAAGTTTAAAACGTATGCTTGTTACAAGGGGATATGAAAATATCCACCGCCAAAAGAAAAGAATACATTATTATTGACTCTCTGTTGATTAAAAAATATTCATTTCAAAAGTGCATTTAATTTTTTTTTATTACTTAACTCATAAAAACGAACAATATGCGGTAAAATTTCAACTTCATATTCGTGGGATTTAAAACTCAAAAGTTACATTAAATGTGTATATTCGTAAAATTCGTTAGAATTTTATAAGGTTTCAGGCTGTATTGCGTGAAGGCGTAATAGTCTGTAACCACATACCAATTCGTGGGTCGGTCGGTATTAGCCTCTAAGAATGTTTATATGGAGTATGGACTATTATACAATATTTTTTCATTTTTCTTTATTTTTTTCAAAAATAAATTTAGTTTCATATTTCACGCAAATTCATATAACCTAAAACTTTGTATGATATAATGTAACATTATTTGCAAAATGCCATATACCTACTTTGAAAAATATATTTAAAATTAAATAAGATAAAAATTATTCCCATACAATTGATGCTGTACAGAATTAATATTTTTAAATAATACAAAAAAAAAGTTATAAAGAACCTATTTTAAATTGATATATTTTTTTTTAATTTAAAATATATATAAATTGCTTAAATATAATGAAAATATTTTGAAAAAAATCTATTCGAGTATGCATATATAAAAATTATAATATTAACACATTTAATCGAAATATTCGTTTTTGAGTTGTACTCAAAAAAACATGATTGATTTCATCGTGTATGTATTGATTTTGAATAAAAATTTCCGTGTTTCATTAGTTTTATTTTTTTTTCAGTCATTTTGAAAAACACTTAAGGTTTTTTTTTAATTTCCCCCCACACAAAAAAAAATTTCAATTAAATCTAATTTTTTACCAAAAACCACTTTTAAAGTTGAGAATCCAAACATTTTTACTGGCCCAAAAAATTATGACTGACCAAACAAAAAATAACTTAATAAATAATATCATATCAGTATAAATCTATAAACATTAACATTATATTCATTAATTTAAAAAGGGAATTCATCTGATATTTTTATTTCTCTAAATAAATGATTATTTAATATTATATATATCGTATTTTTATTGAACTTATATAATTTCTTTTAGGTATCATACTATTTCAATTTTTATATTTTGTGATATAGAAACTATTTATAAATATTATATTATGTCAATATAATATGATAACATCATACTTAAGTATTGGATACAATTAAATATAAATTAAAATATTTCACTTCAAATAAACTTTTAATAGCTTTGGATAAATATAATTTAATTCCCACTACGAATATAGTATTTGAAAAAATTATAGATAAATAATATATTTATAAGTTATAAAAAATATGGTTATACTTCAGATATAGCTACCTTAAACAACTTTGAATGGCATAGATATTTTTTTAGTTTTATGATAACAAATACAATTTTGATACAACAGTTTGAACAGAATTTTTTTTTTTTGTTTTTTTGATTCAAAAGTATTATAATATTCGATACTTTATCACTTTATTAGATTTATTACTTAAATATGAGGTAAAAAATACAATAATTTATAGTCTAGAATATATATGTATTTTTTTTTCTGCTTATTGCGGTATGATCCATGAAGATAAAATTATATTATTTATCAGGGTCACGGAGACCAAGAAACTAAAAATCGGTACTATAAATTGACTTTCACCGGACAGGGTAGTAAATTTATTTACGATTTTTCTCATTTTTTCAATCACGTATAAAAATTGCCTGCGGCCGACATGTATTTTATTGAGTTATATGATTTTGATGGCCTTATTGTGCGCAAAGAACTAAATCAAATTTTCAAGTGATATAAAAAAATATAACTATTCTCGGTCGATTATTATTAATCACAAAATATTCTTTGATATTTACACTTTGATAACTTTTTTCCTCTTATTTACGATTTAATTATTAGTAAATTGCTGAAAGAATCAATTTAACTAAGAAAAAGATAATAGTATTTCGCTTCAGATATTTCTGATATCAATAAACGATAATAATAATAATAATAATAATAATAATATACACAGTAAATTCAATTCAGCATAGTGTTAAAATAAATTACATTTAAAGGTACTACAATACATATTTATAAATAATTTTGTGCTGAGTACATGAACAGCTGTCATTCTAAATATTTCTATATAATAATACTATCTATAAACAATGCTATACTATATGTTTACTAAAACATGTTTAAGGAGCATTGACTTGTGGGTCATCAAAGCTTTTTTTTTATTTATTGTGACTGTTATAGACATATTATAGTATTAATATGTAGGCAACTGTTTATTTTTTAATGCTTATAAATTGTTAAGTTAAACCTCTAAAATTATATAACTAACTATAATGTTATTATTTTCCCCGAGTACTTAAGACATTTGAAATTAAGACGTTTTGACATTAAAATTTGTTTGTAATAATTTCAGAAATGTAAAAATAACATAGATTATTTATTTTAGTATTGTAAAATGGTTAAGCAGTGATAAAAAATATAATATAACATGATATTATTTATAGAATACTATTTGAATTTTATTTGAAATCTATACAATTTGATCATTTCTATTATGCATTTATTATTTCTGAAATATGTATTCATAAACTGCTTAATTTAAGATATTTTTTCAAGTAATATCATCACAAATAATAATTATATGTAACCAAGAGTTTGTATGTTTGTAGTTGTCTGATTCTTCTATGAAATGAATTGTTATGTAGTAATTTTCACATAATGAACATATTTTAACTTTGCAAAATATCTCATTAGTAGAACAGTATAAAAATCCATACCTATACTTATTAACCATACTAATTATAAATGGTAAACATTATACTATTTTATTCAAAAAAATATATCACCTAATGATAATATGTGATTAAAAAATTATGTTCGAATTGGTCATTATAATTTATAATGTTAGTTCAATCTTAAAACATAATATAATACTTAATGAATAAATAGAGCAAAAACTAAATTATTAGCTGGTAGGTAGTAAATATAAAACAAGACCATCTTTCTATACATAGCCATAATATTGAAAAAATCTTATTCAATTTAACTAATTTTGACTGTTTTCATTTTTATCATTTTATTTTAGACTGTCTGCTTAATAGTATTATTTTAATATTTTTTAAACAGATTAAATAAATAATGTACAAGAGATAAAATATTTATTTTTAATATTATAAGTTAAAAATTCGTATAAACAATTGTATTTTGATACCTACCTTATTTATATTATATAAAAAAAACAAGCGGGATGTGAGCCATATTATATCTTCCATGTTTTACAAGATTTTAATTTAAAATCAAACATAATATGACGTGTAAGACGGAATAATATGTGTTTTTATAAAAACATTTCCAACGTGACCAGTGTAAAAAACTGTGAATACAGTTTATTAAATTAATTTTACGTAGAGCAACTGATAAAAAAACAGGTAAATTTCAAAATAAATGTACAAAATGTATTCATAAAAATGAATGTTTAGTTTAGAGTATGTAATTTCCGCATTATTAGTGTGAAATTAATTTGATAACCACTTACATACAAAGCATTGTTATTATATACATAATATTCCGATAGATTCCAGTTCAAATTTAAAACAATTTAACTTTAAAAAAAAAAAGTTTTATCTTTACGATGATTAACGTTTCTGTTTGCGGAAGTTTATGTTTAGTTTTGTATGTTACCAAAAAATATCCACAGAGTGTTGAAAACACAAATGAAACAGAGTATGAAGGAGTTCATTAAATTTATAATTGGTATGTAAAACCAGCTAGGAATTAAGGATCCTTAAAGGGTTATGTTTAAAAAGCATGAACCATTTTTTCGTAGTCATAGGTAGAGAGGGGAATAATTCAAAGAAGTAAAAATAAAAATCTCCCGAATCACAAATGCCGCTCGGTACGTGCCAACAAGAATGTAATCCGATACGCATAATAGAGGGGAGCAAAAAAAAAAAAAATGAGAAAAAAAAATGTTTTTGTTATCTTGTCGAGGTAAATATAGGTAGTTCGTTATGGTATGAGAAATTAAAATAAAAATAAAAACCGAATTGCTAGTTTTCAGTTACAAAAACGATCGGCGTTCTCGAATTTATTCCGATTGTAAAAATTAAAATCCCTCGAAGGATTTTACAGAATTTTGTTTATAATTTTTTTTAAAAAAACCGTAGGTACATTTAATAACAAAAGTTACTTATCCATTCACATGTTATAATAATTATTAATGTAGTATTGTGTAAATGTACTTGCTCATATAAATTCTTATAAAATTCTTATTTTTAGATTATCATGATATGTGTGCTTAGGTAGGTACTCGTTTTAAATTATTAGTTTTTTACTACTTTTCTTAATATTAAATTTACAAATAATTTTCATGCAAACATGTTTATTTTATTAACAATATTAACCATATAGATTATGAATCATATATCTAATTATGTGGGTAGAATTTTTCATAAACGTGAACCACAGCGATTAATTAATTTATATTTTGTGATAACTAATTATATTCAATTTGCTATGAAATAATACACAAAACTTAGTTATCATTTCCGATGTTAAAATGTGTTTGATACAATATGAAGGGTATGACAAATAAATTGATATCCAACGTTTTAACATACACGACTTATTGGATTCAAATAAGCTTCATTTATACGTGTAGAAAATTAACTTATCAAAGATCGATTTACCACAAAATTAGTTTGGCCTGTTAAATTAACAGATTCCTCGTTTGTTCAAAAAGGTTTAGAATAAACAACGGTACAATAGTAAAGTACAGACAGAATCTGACAAGATGAACAAAGTAATTGCAAAAGTACCTACTAGACGAATGATGTACGTGTGTAAATAAGATGGACACACGAGTACTAGTAAACAATAATATAATAGATTTCTTACTGTAAGATTAAAACCTAACTTCAATAGTTGAATGGTCCACTGCTCTATAAATAGTTTGCGATTTACATAATATAATATATTTTGTATAATGTCTCCGTCCGTAAAGCAAATGATGCAATATAAGTCACTATTTTATATGTATATTAAATATTTCTAGAATCAATACAGCAACAATACATTTTCATAATAAATAATCACAATTCTCTTTGAATATACCTTATATATTTGTAAAATTATAGTTGCATAAGTTAAAGACAATGGACCTTATAATGATTTAATGGCATTGGTATTTATATTTTTGTGATCAATATACACAAATAGAATTTGCGCTATACTTCTAGTTTCAAGCTGTAGCTGGGTGAACTTTAACTAAAGGTAGAAAAAGTGTTACAAATTTTATTTAAAGTTCTTTTAATAATATAAAATATTCTAGTTTCAAAATGTATTCATCAATTATCTTTTAAACATATATTTTCAATAATTATTTAATTGAGTAAAAATTAAGTGATAATGCAAATATCAAAAAAAAACTAAATTATTGAAAATATCCATCAGAAAATGTTTACTGAGAAGTAAAACACACTCTAAAATGAATAATTAAATCGTTATCCGTAGTCAGTTTTGATAAAATTATTTTTTATGATTTTTATTGCTGTACAATCTTAGGTTTTTTTATTATTATATTAACCACTGTAGGTAAATATAATTATATATTTAACAAAATGCATGCATTTTTAACAATGGATATAATTATTATGATATTTAATCATTGGTTAATTGTTGAACCAATACTGCATTAACTACTTGGTATCTAAAATATTACAGAAAAATAAAACATACATACAAATCAAAAATTAAAATATTAATACATATGAGTTCTTTATTTATCAAAGATCATTTAGATTTAACAAAATTAAATTATACAAACAACATAATAAAGAACTTTATTGTAACGAATTGCACCAACACCCATGTTCATTGTTTTCGAATTTACCTTTATTTTACTGTAAATCTTTTAAAATGATTACATATATAAGTGTAATGTACGACCGATATGAGCATTTTTTCAATTATACAGATCTATTAGGTGCTAAATTATTGTAAAACCATGAAACTGGTTACAATAAATCTTACATCAGTGGCTTGGTGTAGTGCGATCGTACACTCAACTGCAGAAACGCTCTGGGTGTACGTATCGGCCGGTTTTGCTAGCTCCCGGATGGGTGACCACCCGGGATTTTAGTGACAAATCCTTGCCACGCATACAAAAAACGTGTTTCAACCTACCGTTCCTCTCCTCTAAAAATGAATAAAAACCATCCAATGGCCTTTGTTGCCGCGGATTAATTAATAAAAAAAAAAAAAAAAAAAAATCTTACATTAAAATATATTCCATTTGATTGTTCCGCTGTGTTATAATATTGTTCGATTTATTATTCTAGCCATAAATAAATTTACATGAATATTCGAGTATTCGTGCTTGTGTTTTAGATATGAAGTACCAATTTTGATACGGATAGAATACCAAATTGATTTTATGATGACATATTGATTAAGTTTTTTCTTTAAGTACGTGATCACAGTTTAAGATAAAATCAGTGCCCTGAAAGTTGTATCTTGTATTGATTTCAAATTAAACACATATGGGTAATATATCGATTTTTTTCTAATTATCTTGGAAATCCGAAATTGTTTTATTATTCAATAATACTGTTATATAATAAATGTATCATTATATTTTTGTTTTTTGTATTTGTGTTACGAGGAATTCTAGAAAGCGCACATTTAAGATAAAGTTATTTCTTTAATATATTCAACAGTTTTACAAGTGTATTATATGTAAGGATAAATTATTAGGTTATAATGTTATGTCAACAATTCTAAAGAGTATATATAAATGTGATTTTTATTGAGCTCAAAACAGTTCAATGTATATTATTGTACTAAAAGAAAATAATGTCATCCAACATTTTCATATTCATTGGTTTATACATTTCCTTATCTCTGGATAACGACGTATTTTTTGTTTTCCGATCATTATTTATTTATTCTTGTTTCTTATCTTATAGGTTTCAGTAAAGAGAAAACAAATGGTATCATTGACCGTTTATTTACTTTGGTATCATTCGAACAACTTTCATACACAGAAAAATATAATGTTTTCAAATAAAAACTACAACGATATCTCGTTAAGTTATTTTTGTTCGTAGTATAATAATATTATTGATGACTAAAACTTTTGGTTTGAACAACTACATATAGGGTATCTATATACACATTATAAAAATAAACCATTAAAAAATTATTTTTGTATTTTTGAAATTTAAAAACCTTTTTATTATAGTTATATTAGTTTATGTTTAAATTTGTTTTATTACACTATATGTACACATACCTAACAAGAAGAACGATACGCAAATTTAATTACAAAGAGAAATAAAAAAAAAATAGAAGGATATGAATCATAGTGTGAAATTCATTGAAAGAACTTTAGGCATTTATCTGTACCTACGCATTTGTTTCAAATACAATATTATAAAAAGGAACAACAAGACTCAATTCTCCAGGAGCGTGTACAATAAGTCGATATATTGCAGAAATTCTATGTCTATAATTCATCTATTAACTTTTAATCATTCATTATTATTAACTTAATGATATTTAATTTAATATATTTTAAATTAAATTTACAGTTGCAACCAGTATATATATAGCTATAAATTCAGTTCAATACTTTAGCAGGCATACAATTATAGTTTTTGGTCTATAGTATTTTTTATCGTTTTTAAATTAAATTTATTTCAACATATATAACACTAATTTTCTATTTTTGATATTTTTTTATTATGTTCACACTTTTATATTATTAGACTCATTTACATTTTCTGACACTAAATTAATTATTGTTTTTAATCTCATTGAAGAAATATATATTGAAAATTGTAATTTAATTACATTTTATCGTGGACCTGCGTTTTATACTTTTGTAATAGAACTATTTTAATTTTTTTGTACAATATAAAATCGGTGAAAATCAGTGTGTGTGCGTGTGTGTGTGTAACACACATTTCATAGAAGAATATACAATATGACATCAGCTGATGCGTGTATTTTTCTAAATTTTTTCGTTAAATCGCTGTAATATTATACTACAAACATATAGATGTAACACATGTCACATAGAATATTACTTGCGTAGGTGACTATGTATTCCGCGATGAATAATAGTGGGCACGCATCGATACTGCAGGTGTATGTACCAACGTGTTAATGCAGCAATGCGACAAACGCGTACGTATCGTAAATGGCGCACGTCGGTTTTCACGACGACGACGACGACGACGGTGGTGGTGGTTTACGGAAGTGGTCAAAATTTATTACACCACGACGTATATAATAAATCAAGGTGAAATTCCGTTTCCCCGTCTATTCTAAATCATTCGATATTTTGATTACAATAATTTGTTGTAAATTATATTTAAGGTATCGTTTAGCACGAGATTGCGCTTCGAAGTATAGCTATAAAATACGTATAAAAAATGCAGCGGCTACGCAGTTTAATGTAAATGCCAAAAAAGTTGGAAAAGCATTTTTTTTAAATCGCAGGTAGAGTAATAACTACGTGTGACTGTGAAAAATTGTAGAAAAATTTATCCCGATAAACAGAAAATATCTGTACACTATGACTATATCGCATTACATAGTTTATTTGTATGGATCGTACATCAAAAACCCGTACCAAAAAGTTGGCAGGTCATGAAATTTTCTTTCTTTTCTTCTGAGTTCTATGATTTTCATCGCCCACTCATTAGGGTTTCTGCTAGTAAACTGGCCAAGTGTTAAGCAATAAAAAAAAAAAGTATTGTTGCTCACTAAATTAATAGTGAAGTGAGGTGTTGAACTAAAAAGAAATGAGTAGACTTGGCCACAATGTAGATAACAGGTACTTTGTAGGCTGACTACTTTTGCTAAGTGGTTTTTAACTGGGTCTTTTTTAACAGTTAAGTTTTGGATGAGGCTTTTATACTTTCGTAAATAGATTGATGGTATGTGTTGATTTCGTGATAATTGATGTCGGAAAACCATCGCTTGCACAGTGTGCACGTCATGAAACGTATTACAGTGATTACAATTTCCGTTTTAGATTTACATTATTGACACATAAATTATATTTAAAATATTTATAATATTAATATATATAATGTACATACTCGAGTTCGATATTTAACACGAACTGTAGCGAAAAATTACAATACAATGATTAAAAATCATACACCAAAATCTTTGTTGTATTACATATACGGCTTTTGAATAGTAATAGTAATTGTACATGAGAAAATTAAGGTTTAAGTTGCTGTGGTATATTATGAAATAAAGTTTAAATATCATTTTGAATATATGCCTGTCAGACACGTGACTTCGTGACACGTATTGTATGATATATTAATATCCAAATCAGAAATCATCATATTTTCAGGTAATCGCAAATGAAAAATAAATGAAACTAAACTTGAAAACCACATTGAGCTTTTCTGAGAATCGGTTTTAGAATGAAATGATTAATAGTTCTCAAATTTAAAAAGACAGCGCACATTTTCTACACACATTCACAAGCAATCTACTAAAAAGTAATTTTTACAAGACTAAATCCCAACTGGATCTCAGCGAAACTAGACAAGAGCTCCACACCGAACTTATTAACTAATCTGCTTTTCATTCCGTAACTTAATATGAACTCATATTCTATAGGATATAAGCTTAAACTTCCAGGTACTTAGGAAAACTTATTACATTATATTATGTTATATTATATGTTAAAATATACAAAATGTTTCTGAAATGTTATTGATTTTTTATTTAAGAAAAAAATACGTAGCATGTTTTGAACATTTGCATGTAATAATATAGCTAAATTATACTTTATTTCATTAACGTATATTATTGTGATGATTATTATGCTGTAGGCAAAGTAAATGATTGTGACGTGGTGTTAGTGTTTGACAATAACGGTAACCCCTCCAACAATAACTACTGTAGACTGTAGTATTAAATGTTCGTGTTAAATTATAATCATATTTCTTAATAATCACCTTCTTTAAGCAAAACGCGTTTTATATTTATATTAGTCGTGGATACTATTAAAATAAATTCCCTAGTACGAATTGATCATACACGATTTTAAAGTCTCGAAAATTCGTTTAAATTAACTCGTGAAAATTATCGTACCCAAGAATATTATACCGTGTTACATATTATTATCAATATTATTTTATGCAAGAGAAATAATAATTTTTTGCTAACTTTTGATTTTCACGTTTTTTTACTTGATTTAATATTATTTAATTTGACCACTATAATAGTGGTTACGATTCGTCAAAAATATAGAAGAAACATTACACACCTTTTCACTCCGAACCGCATAAAATTACCGTTGCCATTATTACTTTACAAAATACGAAACACGCACTTGGAACACCGTGCAGACCTATAAAATAATATACACAGTAATAATTATTATCTCACGGCTCCTTTGCGGAATGCCTACAATTAGAACGCAAACGATTCATACCCGTTTCACTGAAAAAAAAAACTTTTTATTTTTCCGCTCTTTTGTGACCCGGCGTCGTAGGTATTCGGTAAACGCGTATAGATTTTTATTAGCTATGTTAAATTATTTATACTACACCACAGTGTGATTGTGGTAAGGAATATTAACATTGTAATATTTGTTTATAATTTTATAAACGGCATTGTATAGAGATCAATATCACTCGCTGTGTAAGCTACAAAATTGAATCTCTCTTGACAAATATTACGTGACGTACATTAATCAAAATAACGAAAAAAAAGTTTTAAAAAAAAAACAAGTTACAACATCATTATATTATTATAAATTAGAATTATATGTATAATCATACAATTAAACTTAATAATGCCCTAGTTCACAGATATTACACAATATCTAGATTTTTATAAAAGTATGGACTTGATATTTATACAAAATATACGTATATATTATAGCATACATGATTTAATAATGATAGATACACATAACTTTTAAAATTTTATCTCGAATATCTTTGCAATTATTTTAATTTAATAATCTGCGAAATTTCCCGGTATTTTTATTTATAATCTTATAATATACCTAATACAAACTTAATATTGTTTTACATCGGTATACAAATTATTATTAAATGGTAGTTTTAATCTAAAGCTAATAGTATGTAGAACAATATAACACACAAGTTAAATACAAATATTATATTATATTTTATTTTTATTTATTACCTATTTTAAATATAATATTTTTATGTTATTATATGTATGATAAATTGTTTACATTATATAGATATCATAACCATTTTTATGTGTTTTGTAGTAATAACAGAATTGATTTTAAATAAAATTGACATTAAATTAATAGCTTACAAAAATAAATAGGAAAATTAAAAATATAATAAGTTATACTAATTTATTGTTGTTAGTCATCGTGGAAGTTTTCTGAGTCTTTCGATAAGAGTTCGTCCTTTGGCAGCTGGGGTCATAGACGTCTGTATATTGTTTTTGGATCCAATTTTTCAATTTTCGACTACTTCTGGATAACAATATGTATATATAAGATATAAGAATAAAAGATTATTTCGAGATTTTTATTAATACTTATAAAATGAAATAAATTTTGTAAATAACATATAATAGAAGTCCAAAAGTATTGCGCAAAAACACAAACGAACTTGTCTTTTTATGCGGATTATTGGTGATTGACACCAGTTGTTATCCTGGAATAGACTTTTTTTAACTGAAAATAAAAAAAAACACACACGAAGCACTATAAATTCCATTTCAGTTATTTACGAAGCCATAATACATCGAATACCCTGAAAAAAAGCAGATAAGGCACATGCAGTTACTATTATTGTTTCAAATTAAATTATAAATCGTTCATTTAATACTTTATGTAAATTATACTTTTATCATATCCAATACGATTTCAAGTATAGAAATGTTTATAATACATGTAGAATTTAACGACAATTATGGATTTTTAATTCAATTTACGATTATATTTATTCAATGAAAATGTTAAACAAAACGATATGTTGGTCAAGTTTTTTTTAGTTTAAACGAGAATTGTATTTAATGTTTATCTCATGTAATGTTGGTTTATAAAATTATATGTGAGAAAAAAACCTACAAATATGTATTATTAAATATATTATACAATATGCTAATTGATGTGTGTAATATATTATAAATACTGAGCAAAGCGATGTATGTACTTTGATGAAGAAAAAACAAAATTCAATGAACTAGAAATAGTTTATTTATAAAAACTATGACTTATGTAAAAATGAAATGATAAATTAATAATAATATTTTCTATATAATCTATAACAATTTATGAACAATTTTTCTTTAAAAAATGTTGTTTTCGAAATTATTGTTCTGTTAAAAAATATTACACTTACGAAATCGTAAAGCGTTATTTTTTCATAAAATATATTAGTTAATGTACCTAATAAGAAAATTAGAACAACTACCTAATTTATGTTAATAACACCGTTTGAATGAAGAGGTATTATAAATTTGATCATGAGAATTTGAATTCCTGCTCAAATTTAAAACTGAGATGCATCTTAAAACTTAATCACGTAAATATCAAAATCATGTTTATCAAGTGTTTTAAATGATACCATATTCAACATAATTAAATCAATGTATTATATATTTCTTAAATATAATTAACGCCAGTTAAATATTAGAATAATAAATTAAATTTTAGAAGAAAAACCTTCTTCACAAGGTGATATTAATTCAAATGTGTATATAGTTATTCATTATGTGATGTAAAATTATTTTTAAATTTATTGGTTTTTTTTTTTTTATATAGGTATATATTTTTAATTGTATTGCATTCGTACAGTTGTATAATTAGTTATCAGTATAATTTAATTAATCATAGTATCTATATTTAAACAAATTCTGATTAGTACCATTTAAACTGATTAAAATAAAATATTAGTCAAACAATTATTATTTACTTTTATAAACTAATAACATGTGATAATGTAATTTATTGTTAAAAATTAAGGCAATTTATAGTTTTTAAATTATATTAAATAAACAAGATATAATAAATTTACACTTATCTTGTATACACTTTTCAAGAAGATCAGGTGCAGCACTTTGTAATAAAATCCACTAGGCAACCATTATATTATTATGTTTTATATTGGCGTTAAAATGCTGCTAATTTAATTATTAACTTGTGTGTATTCAAAACCCATAAGAACTAAAATATTGTAATACATCAGGTGCGTGTATTAAATATAGTGGCTTGAATTTTTGTAAAATATATCTAATTTTTGAGTTAAAATATCAAAAAATCTAATGTTAAATGAAAAAATAATAACGCTTATTGAATTCCATTTATGTTTTATTTCCACTAAATATAAAATTAAATTTAATAAAAAATAAATATAAATATTATACTCACTGCATCTATGTTAAATGTTCACAACTTTTTAAGTTTTTGATTGGTCTGATCTAATAAATGGTATATGATTAACTTACTTTAAACGTACAAAGTGAGAATAGTGTACAAGTCTATCATAAAATAAATAAAAGAACATTATTTTGTTATATACGTTTAGTTTAGTGTATTAAAACTATTCAAAACTTTTATCAGGTAAATAACAAGAATATAAATTATGTACTAATTCGATTGAAATAGATGATTTTGGAATAAATGAAGGTTCAAAATCATGTTGATAAAAACTTGTTGATTTAAATTAAATAGGTTTAAGGTACATTGTATTGATTTTTTTAATAAAAAAGTTTTATTTGAATTCCAGGGTTATATCTAGGCCATTCACGTACAAAACACAAAGCGTAGTTAGTACAATAATATAACCGCACTCAATAATTGTGTACAGCGGTCTACATAGATGAATAGCAAGAAAAGGCAAGTAAAAATTCATATTTTTAACACGTTTGATTACACAGTAAATACTTTATGTTTAATAAATTATAGTTTAAGTACATAGAAGACTTGGTTGTATTTTTTGGGGGGGAAGGCGAGTTTTAGTTATTTAAATTAGCATATGGCTTCGATAACTACCTAAAACGAGATTGCTGTTTAGAATTAAATTTGATATTATATCTAACTAATAAAAATAATGATAACTGTTACATTAAAATAATAAAAATCCATAAAATAGTAGTGTAAGTATTCATCTGATAATTAAATAAAAAATATGAATACGTAATAACCTTCTTTATTCTGCGAATAAATTTAAATAATAACAAAGCTACGTATTATAGTTATTAATATTTATATCAATAAATTAATCATAATAAACTTTTTTGGTAAAAAAATATTTATCAATAGACTAGACAATTATTTAGATATGTCGCACGTATATTATTAAGTAATAAACTTATTATAAATATTAACTATATTATAGAAGAAAAGTTAAAAATTTAAATGAAAAATGTAAAACATTTTTATCAAATCTATTATTGGAAACAGACTTGCTTTTAGTTATTTATTTATGTTTATAAAACTCTTTGCATTATGATTAAAAAGTGCCCAATGTGGTATATATACTCAAACTTTATGGAGTTATTATTTGTTTTTTCGTTTTATTTGTTTATGCGATCTGGTTTAAAATAACTCAAGGTGTTAAGACAATAAACTAAGGAAAATTTTTTAACTTTCATCCATTACCAACAATCGACCAACTTGAAAATAAAAATTTAGAACAATAGAAAGATGTTTTAGCAATCGAAGGTGTTTAATTTTAAAAAAGAATTTAATCAAAAAATTCTATTCCAACAAATAAATTCTGATACCCAAATAACAATATTGTCTAGTATTATAATTTATAAAAATCAGTCTTACCGTAAACAAACATATATATTTAGTACATACTTAAATGTTTGTACATTTTTATATTTATTTTTTTAAATCATAGTTTGATGAATTTATCAAAACCATTATCTTTTTTACAGTTAATTTTTTTTAGATTTAGTAAAATACTAAAATAAAATGAAAATCTATTATGTGGTTGGCAAAAGTTTAAAAAAAATCAGATAGATTGCTCTGCAAATTTTATTTAATAACTTCGGTCACTTTATTTAATGTAATATTCCTATGTTAAATTTAATATGTTACCACATTTTATTCATAAAAAATTTATGTACATATATCATAGAATTTATTGAGAAATCTATCGTAAAAAAAAAACACTTTATGTGTTTGATGACAGCATAGTTAATTATTATTATATTTTACATCTTTATAATTTTGTTATCTCATTTTGATATTATATTTTAATCCGTATTATCTTATAATTTATTTTTGAAACAAATTTTCGGTTCCATTAACAAATTATTATATTATTTCGTATTAAATATCGATATAATCATATGGTACAAATATTCGTAATATGTATTTACAAATGGTCGTTAGAATAAGTTATTATCTAAAGCGCCACTGACAAAAATGACATGAGAAAGACAAAATACTTGGCATGTTACGTCAGCTAAAACCTGATTTTAATTACTCAAGGTTATAACAAAAGTATAAGTTCGGTTTAAACCATAGTACTAAACCGTTACCTTTTGTTTTCGAATTAATTAAACTACTAAACGTATACAGCCGTTACATCATTTATGTGTGCACGTCGAGCCATCATATTACAGGGATTTTAAAATAATATAGATTGTATTATTCGTCTGGTTAATATATGTTATGGTCGTATTAACATTGTATTTTAGCATTGTCTATTGAAATAAAGGGTAAAATGATGGGGCCATATTATTGTGGTCGTTACACCAACTGGTCACCAAAACCAGTGTCATAATAATACTATCATAATAGAGTTTCGGCACATTATTTATTTATAAAATCGACGTTAATACAATAATGCTGTATAATATACTACCAAAATGTTCATTTTTTATTATTATTGTTGTTCGTAGTCATGTATAATAGAGTCCAAGATATTTCTCAATTTTCAGCTTTTATAATACTTATATTAATCTTTTTAAACATCCCATTAAAAGTAATATCGAATAGAAATGTTTCATTATAGTAAAGGTACAGAAGTTAAATTCCACAACTCACTGATGTGAAAAATATCATCATTTTAATTATAATATTCATACATTTTGTTTCATTTAAAATTCAAGAAACATATCAATGAAATAAAATGTCAGTGGTCATAAAATAATTATAAATTATTGTATAAATGGAACTCACCAGTAAAATATTACGGTAAATTCCCAACATGATTTCGAGAAATATTTTTGATACTGTAGTATCATTTATTACAGAAGTGCTAAAAAATACTTTAGTTACAAAATCTCCAACAACTCGTGTAGTTATTATTTTTATAAGAAATAGCTAAATAGAAAATATTCAAATTATTGTTTAACCATTAAACAACTCGCATCTTCAAACAAATAATCCTCCCGAAAAATCTGCCAGTGACGTTTAGGCGTTGTTTTGAAATATTTTGCTCTGCCGTAGGAAAATTACAATAGGCTAATGGTTTACTGTTATTCACACAAGCATACGGACGTGAGCAAGAAAATATAAGCTCAAATAACAGATGATTTACCTTGCCCCGGTTCAATCTGAAAGATAGTTTTTAATATTTTTTAAGTATAACAAACTTTTAGATGTTTTCACTAGGAATAATGTATAGCGGTCATAGATAAAGACTCATTAATTATAAAATATTGATAATGTCTGTTGACATTTTAAGACACTATAAATATGTTGATTACAAATTGTTTGTCTAATATATTATTGGCAGGCGAGACCAGTCGGCTTAAAATATATATCCAATATAATTTTTTTATTATTTAATAATAACACAACAGTCTACACACTATATTTTTCATGATAAAAGTTATAAGAATAATATGCAATATCTCGTGTTCGCCGCAATTGTATAGAAAAAAAAAAACGTAAATATTATACGTTTAAATCTGCAATAAAAATATATTTGTTTATTGTTAGATTAAAATAAAAATGTGTTAAATTATGTGAAAAAAAAAACGTTTATTAGTTTTAGTTGCTTTATCGTATACTTCACAACTGAAACAAAAAATAGTATTTTAATATAAATAAAAAATCAACAACTCAACATGGACATTAATGAAACATATTTTATTTTATTTTTTATTTTTATCCTAAATCAATTTAAAATTGGACTATGGTATTCTCATATCTGATGATTGTTTAAATTTCTTAGAATATGTGACACGGAGTGATGTATAGGCAATATAGCTACTTAATCATCTAAAAACATTTTCAAATATCCGATAATAATTCATTTATAAGCTCCAATATGTGAGTAATCCATTTTTTTTCTATCAATACGATCTATTTATAATAATAATTATATCGAAGTCATTTTTAGGAATTGTTGAATCTTATTTCCCAAAAAATCTATGATCTAGGTTAATAACTAGAGATTTTTCGTGCAATATGTGCTTACGATATGATTAAAACAATTAGATATTTGATTTTTACATAATTTTCAATCTTATATCGATACATTGAAATTAAAAAAAACAATATTTAAATATGTCTATTAAGCTAATGCAGATTTTGAATGCAAAAAAGATAAAAACTTACATTTATTTTATATTTTTCATTTTAATTAATAATTGAAAATTATCATTATTATTAACAATTACTTCTTTGTATGTCTTAAATTATATTTTATTTTCATGATACATAATGTTAAGAGATGGAATCACAATTAGTGTTTTTATTTCAAAACGTCAAGGTAATATAATAGCAAAGTTGGGGGAACCCTTGTTTTGTACGATATCCTAATAGGTTTTTTATTCCTTACGGATACGTTTTCCGTAGATTAGAGCACTATGTACGTGGTTATTTTTTACCAATCATTATAAACGTTTGGTTTATAAATCTATTGCAATTATTATATTTAAAATAGTACTTTAATGTTTGCAAGACGAGTATTATTAAGTGTGTTATTATAGATGAGTTCGCTCGTGTCGATGGTTAGTATCGAACTGCCTATTGTGTGTAATTTTAATATATTCTGTAATAATTTGGATGTGTCGAAAAGGGTTTATTGTGTATGTTTTGTATTGGTCAATCCCGTAGTGTGTGTTTATTGTAAAGCATAATATTATATATATATTATAATGTATAATGAATAATACAATAATACAGTACATTTTTTTTCATAATAACGTAAAAATAGATGACATATTAAAAATGTATTTCACAAGTACTGATATTCAAGTGATTAAAAATAAAGCTTCGTATTGCGTTTTAACATTTACTTGTCCCAGGCATAGTTCATATCATGAATAGAGAAGCCTCGATACGTCGCTCAAATGCCTACTTTATATTTTAATAAAAAAATAAATATGAAGTGTACTTTTCCGTTTTAAGAGAGAATAAAAATTGTGTTTAAACAAAATAAATGATAACCTAATTAAAAAAGAAAAAATGGTTGAGATTAAAGTTTTTAGGTTGCTTTAGGTCAAACTCATTGAAAATCACTTCTATAAGTATTTCAAATTTTGCAAATTGTAACGATTTATTTTCGTCGACACCAATACACTACTAAAACACTAACATAGTCTTAATAACATAATTAAACCATTCAGTATATTCAGTATATTGTTGAGCATTTTATTTTTTTATTTTAATGCAATACTCAATTTTAATTATTTAGCTTAAAATTAATTATACATTTATTATTGATTTACTAAATTTAAAACTTAAATAATTTATATTTTCTGTCTTAAGTAATGAAAAAATAATAAATTATAAGAACTATTACAGAATTAAAATTTTTATGAACTAGGTCAAATGTTAATTATTTTATTAAGTACTTTATACCAGAAATGTATAATATACACCATGTAATTTATCTATTTTTTAGGAATTTAATAGTTTATTCATAAATAATTTTCTATTATTATGTTTAGGAATATACTGTATTGTTATGACGTACTTCTTTTTAAATATTCTATACTAAATAATTTCATATATCAAAAACATATTTTAATAAATCTCTTAATATGAATTTATGATAACTGATAATTATTTTTTTTCTCTCATTATTATCATGAAATTATAATTAAAGTACAGTATACTAGAAAAATTCAAAAATTTGTTTCGAAAAAAAAACAATTATGTTATTCATTGTATTAAAGTAAAAAAGTATATTTGTTTAAATGCTGAAGTACCAATTATTGTTCTTTCGTTTAACACAAACATTTCAAACCACCAAGTCATTAACCACTACTTGGTTCTTTGCACACAAAAAAATAAATTATGTAGCTTTACATTGTTATGGGATTCATGTTGTATTTAAAATGCTTTTTGTGACCTAAACGATCTACTGAGCAATGAATTCAGACTGTTATGGCTTAATGTCTTCTCATCCTTAGATCATTTGGTTTTAAAACATTCCACAGTAATATATTTATTAAAATGTATCATTTTTTCTGTTTATTTTTCTAAAAATTGTGTTTTAAATAAAAAAATTAGTTTTTGTAAGTGTAAATTTAAATCATATTCAATTTGCGTAGGGTAAAAATTTAGTATATAAAAATAAATTTTAAAACATTTGATTTAAAGTTATGTACAATATTTTTTCTGTTTTCTCTTCATAGAAAAACATTATGACTCACACAATAAAACTTATATAGAAAAATGTAATTTATATACCAAGTTATTTTTTAATACACGTTTAATTATTATATTCTAGTTTTTTACTAAAATCGCATGTTACTTATGAGTTCATTACTTTTCAATTATATTTTATTATTTCCGAAATTTAAAAACAAAATATTAATAACCAATTAAATATTCATTCATTTTTATCGATACCGGTGGTATTTTATGTTATGTGTTTTTGTTACTAAATCATAAAGCTATGCATATTCATATCCATCAATAAAAATTATTAATGCATAAAAGAAATAGTGTGCAATTGCTACAGCAATAATTAACATTGTAGTTCTAAATATTTTTTTTATAGTTAGGTATATTTTAAAAATGGAATTAGAAAAATCTACAACTATCTCTTCAACCTCAATATTGAAAAGTATTTTTTATTTATATTATTATGACAAGATTGAATCTGTAAATATACACCAAATAACTATGTCACATAAAATATGTAAATTATATTTTATGAAAATTGAACTCTGTGGATAATACAACAATAATACGTGTTGTTCTTAGAATCAAATTGTATAAGATTAAAGCAAATTGAAATTTAATGTTTATACGAATAAATTCAACAACATGTTTATTTGATGAACGATAATACGATTAAGATCTACCATAAAATAAATGTACTTTTATATATTGGGCTTTTATTAGATTAATAAGAATAAGATATATTATTCACGTTGTACTTGTATGCAATTCAAAAAATAGGTTAGTACTTGGTATGTGCATTATGTAATATATATTATTATGTCATATATTATGTGATTATTTTCCTTTCGTATGTCTTCTATAACGAATGATTTAGGTATATAAATATAAATAAATATAAGTAATAGGTACAATAATAATTATAATAACTGTTTAAATAACACAATTACTTCACTAAGTATTTATTTGCCTATTTTATATAATATATATATAGATATGTATAACTAAAATTAAACTATAATTACTGTTGTTCAAATAATGAGATATATAAATTTCAAAGTATTTTGTTAACAAGCTTTTAAGAAAAAAACATTGTACGTAATAAATACTTATTAAGTACTAATAAGTATTATTTTCTTTTATAATATACGATATATATTTTTACAACTATTCAATATAGGTTTATGTATATCTAATGTGACGGTTATAAGTGCTCAGAAAACAAAATATAAATAGATTATAAAGATAATCCTAAATACATACACCTTGTTTTGGCAATAAAATTCTATGCAAATCAAACTATGTATTTTGTGATTTTATGAATTAAGCAAAAGAAATAACCAAAGAAGAACGCAATTAAAGTCGTCTGTTTCTTAATTATAACTTTTTTTCAATTATTATAGCCATTTAACATCAATGTTTTTATGGCTATTAATAAATTATTATATATTTAAATTGTGTTATTAACTGTTAAGTAGCAAAAGCTGCAATTATTATTTATAATATTTTAACTTGTTTTTTCTTCAACAATCTTTTATTTAATATAAATCATAAATTTTATTGATTGATTTGGACGTATTATTTGTTTTTCAATTTCATAACAAACTATATTTTACCAACTTTTACTATAAATCAATATTATAACACCGTTATAATTTTGTCAAATTTAATAAATAATAAATAATTATTTAATTAATCAAAAATAACCTACGAGATGCTATTGTAAAACATTTGTATATATTTATTTCAGTTTTTAAATGATAACCAATATTATTGTTGTTTATTGTAAACAGAGATTTCGATAGGTATATTTCACGGAGTCAAGATTTGATGAAAGTTTTTAAAAATGATAAGTAATAGATCGATGTAAAATATATACACGGAATAATATGAATAAATACAAAACGATCTATAATATAAGATTTTGACTTAAGTTTAAAATTAGATTCTACTCAATTGCATAGAGCAATTGGCATTTGGCATTAACTGTGTAGCCGAAACTTCGGCTTATTCATTGATTTTACGTACTTTTATATTTACAATAACAACACGGTGGCTAATATCAATTTAGAAAAATGTATTGTAATTTTTTAGCAACTTTCATTTATGAATGTGGAATATAATATAAATTTTGTATCGTGCACGTACTACGCAATGTCAGAATATGCAAACATATTAGCAGTAAAGACCGGGGAGGTGAACTTTCGATTTTGACGATTCCAGACGTTGTTTGCTAGAGGTGATTTTTGAAAATAAGAAAAATCCTCCGTACACAATGGTCAAAGAGGCGTAGGGTCAGGACATGAATAATGTATTCCATTAATATACAGCATTTGGCCAAAATACACATGACAAAATACGATTACATTAATCAAACGAAAATGGACCATAGGTTTCTTATACGACCAAATAAACTGCGGTTGCAAAATATATCATGTATGTATGTGCGTATGCGCATGTATAATATTTATGTATTGTGTATTTTCCAATCGAATATGTCTCCAACAGGACATAGATTGAAAGGAACACTTATAGAGGACAAATCGAAAGGATAATGGTAATGTCCGTGTGTTTTATTATTATTATATGTTTCCCCTTCCTTACAATAACGTAGGAATTTAATAATTTAAGAGTTTTTTTTGTCTAATATCTGTAACGATATCAAATATTAAAAAAATAATATCACTAATTTCGTTTCAAATACCAGTCCAATGTGGTTAAAAATAATCGAAGAAGAATAAATTGTGATTATTTTAAACGTAATATAGTGAAAGCCTCAATAGTTATATAATATTTTTCACTTAATACAATATTAAATAAAATATCTATAAGTGAAAAAAAAAAATGATAGATCCAAGCAATGGAATATTCACTCAGAAAATTAAGTAGAAGACTGACCCGTTTTTGATATATGAATTTTATCTATTTTTAATAAAATACTCGTATATATTAAGTGATTAAATTAACAAACTCGCAATAATTTCAACTAGGTATTAAGATAACAATTTAAAAAAAAAAAACTTAAATGAATACAATACATATTATATTATTTCGATTCGTTTTATTAATTATTAATATATCGTGGTTAAATAATTGATAATTACATGTTGTAAAGTATCCTGTTGATTACGTAAATATATATATTATCATAACTCCTGGGCTTAACTAACCGGAAATACGATCCAATCTGTTCAACCCAGGAATATGAGATAAAGAAAATGTAAAAATGAAAATCTTTCATCTTGAATATCGGGTTAAAATCTGGATAAAATAAATTTGCTACTATAGTTCGGCTTTATTTTAAATAAAAATACACGATACACTAAATACAAGCTAAATTTTACTGAAGAATTAAAGTTAAAAGTACATTTTGTTTCATAGAACGACAAATATTTATATATTGGTGCATTGGGCCAAACACTTGGTAATACATAGATCCTTAGATGCATGTTGAAACTTTGTACAGCCTTAACTGTGTTAGTGATCGACAAATAAGCTTTATTTATAACAAATGAAACTAATTTAATATAATCGGATAATACCAGTTACACTATAATTTGTCATATATCAAAATTATTGATAATACTAAAGTAATTGTGATGGTTCTATAGCTCTATTTGTCTTTTAGGTTTTTGGAAAACAAAAACACATTCAATATCAGCTAATGAAACAATAAATAAAAAATAACGCACTGAGGATTTTTTAATGAGTGATTTAATGAATGGTTTAACTTACACATGTATTATATTATATGATTATAGAATAATAATTAAATGTATATAAATTAATACACTCTTATATTTCTAATTAATATTATATTTCATTCATATGAAGCTATAAAAAAAAATTGATCAAAAATTGTATAATTATTGTATCTTTTATTTTATTTTGGTACAAATAATAATAATCGTAATAAACTCATTATAAAGTAAATATATACTAGTTGTTAATTTAATGAAACTCTATAACACTTAATAGTAAATTATTAAGACATAAGCTCTATATCACTGTAGTTAAATATCTGTTTAAAAACTAATGAAACTTTCTCATTCCCACAACAAAAATAAAATGATAAAAAGAATGAGCTCTGAAAATGAAAATTTATTAGACAGCTATAAGTTCTATTGAACGATATTAAATAACGGTGTAGACGTGTACATACAAACATTCATAACAGTGTCTACTAAGTGTTATTCTCTATATAGTATGTTTTTTTTTATTTTTTATCAAAATACAACCTCTATGGGCCCTTTAGCCGGGTTTTTATTATTAATAACACTTTTTTTCTTTACAATTTTGGGATAATACATTTGTCATAACTTTGGGTCCTACCGTTGTTGTTATTCCCATGTATCCAATTTAAAGTGAACTCTTTATTGGCTTTATGAGTTACTCAATTCACCATCTGTATTTTCGTACGTATGTACATGTTACTAATAATAAAATGTCTAGATCAGAAAAACAGTAGGTACTATATAAAGCCAACTTACTTTGTAAGCATAAGCAAATGGATAGGTCTGGTTTTTTCATCGATGAAATTGTTTTTAAATAAAATACAGCAAGGATATTATAGTATTGGCATTTGAATATTGGTTTTCATATATGTAATATAACATGCTACCATGATCTTATTAGTTATTTTTGTTTTTATATCTATCAAATATGTGATGTAAAGTCATATGAAAAAAAACGTCCAATCAGGTTTCAGTAAAAGTTTAAGTGACAGATTAACCATTTTAAAGAAACCTATTTGTAAAACGTTTTCAAATGAAATGAAATGTACAACGAACCACAATATTTAAACGAAACGTTTTTAATTACAATAATTACAATATAACAATATACATTTATTACACTATTCCATATACATGCATTCAAATTATATGAATCATATTATTTAAAATGTTTTATTTTTATTTTTATTACTTCCAGTACAATACGTCTAACTGTGCTTAGTTCATATTGGATTACAAATACACATTAGCGATTATCGTGTACTGTATAAGTACTCATCACCAGTTATGTTTATTATTATTAAAGAGTAACTAATTAACTTTGTAGTTATTTTTAATATTTATTTTTAATCCGTGATCTTTGAATAACATTGTTTTTAACGCATTTTAACTCAAGATCTTCACTTTAATCTTTATTTTAATTGCATACAGGAGTCGTCCAAAAATTACATCATTATGACCTGTCCATTTCTTTTGCTTGAATATTATTTTTATTTATTTTGATTAAACCATTATCTATACATTTTTTTTTTTTAATTTCAGTCGTTTTCTCATTATTGATAAAATTATATTATGTACACTTCCGAATTTATTGTTTGACAATACATATGGTAATTATTAATCAAAATTGTATTTCGTTCAAATACAGTACCTACTTATAATCTTCTTGATCGATATTGCATTTTATTAATTTAGCAGTTATTGAAAACAATAAGTGATTATAAAGTTGTGACTTTTTTTTATTCAATAAAACTATTAATGTATTAAATTAACTCAATGTTGATTCAGATGAAAACATTTTATTTTTATGTAATTACTTTTACAATTAAATTTAATAACTTAAACATAATATTATATACAAACTGTGTTTTATTGAGTTTTTAATTGTTACTATTATTTATTATATCATAATTTTATTGTACCTATATAATACTATAAATAACTCAAAACAATATTACACTAGAGAATTGTTGTCAATTATCGTGTTGTTAAATGTATATATATATATAATATTGGTTATATATATTATATATTCATATTTCATAAGAGACTTATCTTCGTTATAATTTGTGTTATTTTTTTGTTCTATAAAACAATATTATAATGAAAACAACTTGAATTTCATTGAATGATATAATTACATTTTGAATTTATGTTTTAAAAAAATAACATATAGTATTTCGGTTTTTATTTTTATATATATTAAGTTTTGGAATGAATCGATGTACGGATTACATTAAGAGTTAGTTGAAACGATGTGAGTTTTATGTAAAGGATGAATCGAAACGACAGCTGAATAAAATCTAGATAACTTTGATTTCCATACTTGATAAGAATTGATGTGACATATTTGAACAACATAAAAGTATTTTCCAAAAATGTATTATAAATCATCTATTTTCACAGTATAATATTATCATGAGAACAATAGAAATTTTAGATTGTATTTTTTTTTTGAATAAGCCACAATTTTTATTCCCATAATGTTATTTGATAATGTTTACACAAGTATCAAAAAAAAAAAAAAAACATTGTCAATTAAAAATAATCCATATAATTTTGATTAAAACAAATTTTAGTATTAATATGCCATTCTCGTATCATATAAACAAAACTGGTAGTATACTAATTTTCAATTTTAAAAATTAATAAGTACTTATAACTGTATATTTGTTGTCGGTATAAAAGTTTTTGTTGTATGTTTTGATGATCAAAGAAACTTGCATTTACAAACGTCTGCAAACATAAAAGTATCGTTCTTTAACATGTCAATAATAGTAATAATTATTATTAATTTTTTAAATGTGCTGTGTTTGTATGTATTTTATACAATATATAATATTGATTGTTGGCCAATCTAACAACTCGGTATCATATGCAAAACGTACGGTATTCAATTTTCTGTGAAATGTCGTATGACATCTCATAAAAATCACCTATATTCGTACATGCCTATAACTTTTTAATTTTCTACAGCACGTACCACTTTGCAGACGTGCTGTCTGAACAGATCGTTTATTATTTGATACCTCTCAGTGTCTTATGATTGGCTCAGGTGCGTGTCAATTTAAACCCTAACGATGGCAAGGTTTTGACATCGAACGGTTAGAATCGTAGTCGTGCGTGGTATTCGCGTAGTCACCAATCCACACACGTATCGTCAAAAATTTCCGATGAAATAGTGGCACTCGCGATGTGTTCGCTTTAAATATTGTATGACGTTGACAGTTGAAAATACTACGTATATGGGATTATGGAAATCGTAGTGCAGAACGTGTAAAACGTGTAGACCTACAGGCAGAAATGCGGCTGTGAAAAAGAGTAAAGTTGCTCGGTTGATGGATAAGCCCGTATAGTTGAATCCGAGAAAACGGATGTCAACATTAAGTGTACGAGCGTGAAGAAAAAGAAAAAGCATTCACACCATGTATAACGACATAAACAATCGACCGTACTTAAACATTTTTTGTCCGAACGGGATAAACATTCAACAGTTTTGCAATAGTTTAGTATTAATAAGAGCCTTTCCTGGTAATATAATATATTAAATGATTTTAATATTATTTTGATGGATATTTTACCGAGAAGAAAAATAAAAGAAATAAGCTAAAATCCATATTTCAATATTCTATTTATAGTCTATTGTTGTCGTCTTTCAATAACATACTTAATCGAAATTAAATTAAAATTATTTTAAAAGAAATATTTATGTATAATAATGTAGATAATGTCACGAGTAGCATTCAATTTCAAAAATCTAGCACGAAATGTTATTGAATCATAATGAACTTGATTTTTCAAATTATTTTATTTTTAAAATATTGTTCAGGACTGAGAAAACATACTATGGTAATTTATTTTTTATTTTTGACATGAACTATATTAAAAATCACAAATAAAAAGAAAAATGCATCATGATCAAAATTGTCTATTTAAGAATAAAAAAATGTAAAATAAAATTATGTATACATGTAAAATGGTGCATACATTATATTTTATCTTTAGAATGGTATATAAGAACATTCAGAATACATTTTTTTTTAAACGCAATCTTGAAATTTACTCTCAGTTAATATAATAGTATATACTAGTACTTGATACTATTAAGCTTACATGAATATATTTGATCTAAAGATATTAAGATATAATATAATCGTATTGTATAATATATAACATAACATTGTATAGTAATAACTGATAAGATCGTTACTCAAACATTTTTTTTTATGTATCTATACTTAAATTGTGCGGTTTAAATAAGTAATAATTTTATATTTCACAAGGCTGTTAGAATAAATAATCATTTGGAGGCAGTTTAAAATTAAATCATAATTTAAATACATTTTAATAAATTATTTGCATCAGTTTTTTGATAATTATACGTTTTCAATTTAGTGGCTGCAAATTTGATTTATTACCTATACGCCGTAACAGATAATCATATAAAAGTTAGTTATTTAATATACAAAAAATGGATTTAAATGTATTATATCGACAGGTATTGCATCATAGTACCATATTGAAAAAGAATAAAAAACAAAAACCCTGAAATTTAAAAAATAAAAAAACCTATTTAAAACAAAAAAATAATATACATCTAAATTTGTATTAAATTAAAATATCCTCTATTTTCATTTAAAGCAGGTCTATACTATACGTATCAATTAAAAATATATATATATATATATATACAAGAGGAGTATAGTATACTATACGCACTCAACTTTTTTTACACGTCCGAATTATTACTTAATGTATTAAAATGACAAACGACACCAGTAAGACACTGACCATCAACGCGAGCAAACTCGGCAGTACAATTATTAGCAGCCATCTACCAAACTGTAAAGTATATTTTAGATACATCATCATTACAGATATAAAAACCGAACTTGTCTTATTATTGATAAGCAAATCATACACAGTGCTCTAACCCCCAGCTACGGAAAACTCATCCACAAGGAATAGAAAACCTTGCCTGGATAATTAATATCGTAACACGGTTCCCTCGACCACGTTACAACGGACAATGGACATATTATACGGTCTATTATATTTTAAACAATAACAAAGTGTCATCGAAATAAACGTTTTTGAATTAAGAAATTAAGGGAAAATAATAATTCAAACTGAATATAATGTATACATATATTGTCTTTGAAAATTAATATTGTTTAAATGTTCGTGTAAAAAGAAACGTACCTATTTATTAAAGAAAAATTAGTGTTGTTTACGTTTGTCTCTACGTACGTCATTTACAATATGCACGTATTGTTAATGACTGTACTTAAATACAGCTTCGCATAATTTCATGTACGAAGAACATTAAACAAAAAAAAAAAAAATCATACATGCGCGCAAGCTTGTGGCGCGATCGTCCTCCTGTATAAAAAATAAAAACAAAAAAAAGGTCGTATAATAATTGCCGCAAAGGTTTTTAAAAATCCGACATAAAAGCAAGGTCCGACATAAAAGTACAATGGGCAATTATTTGAAAAGCGAAAAACTACGCCTTTTTAGGCTATTAACCGTTACAAACGAGACGCGAGAACAACTCGCGCTATACTATTACCCTTCTCCAGCCATCATGATCTGCCCATGATAAATTGTCCGGTCTCGGTTTTAGGATGTTTATAATGTGAAACCCGTTTTGGAGGGAAAAAATATTGTATAAACAACAGAAATGGCTTAAAAAAATTGCCTCTCAACACGGTGACTGGCAGATTTGATGGCGAAAACAAGGCAGCTGTTTAATTTCGCCTTGCATGTGTATATACAGGGCCTATCACGATTTCCACCATCTCCTGTGGCCATCCATCTTCTTAATGAATTACATCTGCCATCCGCCCTGGACAACTTATGGCCTCTTCCCTCATAAAACTCATCGTTGACCCGTGTAAATGAATACGAAAACATTAATTTGGTTGTGACAACCACGAGGTATGTAACAATATATTTTTACACATATATCTATCCAAACATATACATGGACACATATTTTTGCAAACCACGAAAAAAAAGCGTGCGATGATAATGATTTGTGCTTGAAATGCAATGTGAGTTTTAAAGTTTGTTGTTGAATAAAATATAAATAACAACTTTTGAAATGCATCTATACATGTATAGAGTCACGGGTTTTAAATTTAAAACGAATTAGGACGATAATAATGAAAGCTGCGACGTAACAAATACAATTTTCATGAAAATGTATTATTCTCTATAGACATCGTCAAACATTATACGTTATACGATTTGAATGCAGCGTAGTCTTGTTAATCGAAGAGAAACAATAGTATCTAAGAACTGTATGCATTTCATCAATCAATTTATAAATGTGATTGGACAGTTTTAAAAAGTCGATTTGATACCGTAACAAATAAAAACGTAGACACCGATTATAATAAAAATTATAATTTCGATTACAAATATTTTTTTTTTTAGTGCATATTAATTTCGTCTTGATAAGTTTTTCTTACTGTTTCTCGTTGAAATAAATTATTTTATCTTACATAGTTAGTTTTACTCTTTAGTTTATAGACTATATAATAATTATATTTTGCTACGTTTTTGACGTTTATGTGTGCAACGAGATAATTTTCAATTGACCCATTCTATTCCGATTCAATTTGGATATGTTATATATTACTTACTTAAACAATATACATTTTACATCAAATATTTAAATAATTGTCGATAATTTAAAGTCATATTTTCCAATAATTAGTTCATATATATGAATTGTTGATTTAATAGTTTTTTTTAAGTTAATATAAATACATTTTGATTTACACAATACATAAATAACTAAAACAAAAACCTGAGAATGTTGTGGATAATATTTTTTTTGTTAAACTCTGATCTCTATTTACAACTTTCTTTGAAATGTCCATTAGTTACATTACTTGCATATCACTATAATGTAAAGTTAAACATGTTATGGAAAATATACTCAAGAACTAAAAATTAAAAACAGTGGAATGATTTTTATTTTATTTAAACAGTTGTATTATATAATTTGATCATTTGATTCTATAAACTTGATAATTAAATTGTTTTTATCTGAGTTTAGTCAAGTTATTTGGGAACTTTGACACTGAGTTGATGCTTATGGAACTTTTAGAATTCAGTTAGGATTTGCTTTATCAGTAACCTGATACCACAGACCACACTGGGATGAGAAAAGGGTGTTTTGCTCTAAGTTATAAATTGTTGTTAATATTGCTATTATAATAGTATATATATATATATATAAATTTAATAAAAACATAGACCGGAAAAATGTAATATTAGAAATAAGTAATAACCAAAAACTATTGTGCATTTTCAGGTGTATACAAACATCTATATCTATGTTAATAATTTAAATTAATAACACGTTTTATTATTATGTAGTTACCTTAGATATTTTTTAGTATTACACTTAAATAACAACAAAAATATATTACAGCCCTGCAGTAAAAAAGGTGTAGAATATTGGTTATTGAGTAATTCACTGTAATGGATGTGTTAAATTTAAATTTATTGTAAAATAATTGATAAACAAAAATTAATTTTACCAGGGATGGTTCATCACCCTTTACTTTTTAATAAGTATATTTTATATTTATAATGCTAATTATTAATTATTACAGTAATTTATTTTACTAAAGATAATACGGTTGATTAAAATAATTTTTGCCAAACACATCATATTTTTTATAATATTTATCATTATACAATGTATATTTTTATCATATATTACTTTTATTAACTTTTGAGTTAATACCGACTTACTGTAAAACAGCGTGAATTGGTTTGTGGTATAAATAGCTTAAAATGAATCTAAATATTTTGAAAATCGCATAGTGTAGTAGTAAATAATAATATATGTAGTGGTAAAAAGTTTTAAATCCCTACGAATAATATTTTTGAATTACAATAAAATAACTAAAATCGTTATTTGTTGTACCTAATTTTGCATTATTTTAAACTTCTATAAAAAAATGTTTGTTAAAGTAATTTTAATATTTTTAATTGTGGTTAAAACATCTTATATGAGATTTTATATTACATTTTGAAGTTTATTGATTGAGACTAAAAATGTTTAACAACATTTTAATTAAAAATAAGAAATAAAGAAATTAAAAATTTCATATGCTTATAAATAACTAAATTTTTCTAAATATTTTGAAAACTTCATCAAGTATAAAAAATAGTAATTTATGTTACAGTAGAATATTCAAGGTTCTATGGTTAATAATTTGAATTACATAAAATAAAAACTAAGATCATTTATTTCATGTGTATTTTTTTTTAAATTTAAACTTAAAATGCTAATAAAAATATTTGAATGGGTTATTTTGAAAAGGGAACATCTCCAGAAATTCAAATTTTACAGGAGAAAAAAAACTTATTGTGGTTTTACAGTAAATGTTCCCTTTTTGAAATAAATTAAATGAATATAACATGCTATATAGGAACACGTGGATGTTTCGTTTGTACACCAAATAGTGTATTTTGATACAAATACATATTTCTGAAAAAATCAGAAGATGTCAAAATATTGGATGTTCTGTTTTTCAAAAAATCCATTCATTTGTAAATTCGCTTTCAGCTTTTCAATAACTATTTTAAGTAAAAATGATATGAAAACTTTTATAAAATTTGATAAAAATTTTAATTTGAAACACCATAGCAAAATTATTATTGATGTACGTTCAACTTTTTTTTTAAATTTCAGTAACAAATATTTAAGAATAACATTGTATATCATTTTGAAGTTTTTAGGCTAGCCTTAAACATTTGTTATTAATACTTTAATCAAATATTAAAATTAAAAGAAAACCAAAATATCAAACGTCTGCAAATAAAGACATAATATTTTGATAAAATCATACGTTGTATATAAAATACTTATATTATGAACATTTGATACAAATATTAGAGTATTTACTGCTAACGGTAATAGATTTTTATTATTTTTTTTTTTTGCTTTTCCAACTAATGAGGAATTTACTGAGAATTTTCAACTAGGTGCGCACTTATCTATCAGAAAATATATTTGAGTTGAAAATCAAAGCATTTTTCTATTGTAAAACATTTCTTTAGACACTAAAAAATTGTTTCTACAACAAAGACACACAAATCATTGTGAAATCAATACATTCATATCTCCTATCACAATCTAAGGAATTATTATGATATATTATAGCAAAAATAGTTTAACTCTAAAAAGTATAATTTATCATAAGTCGGTTGTTATTTCTATTGTCTTATAAATAACTTATACATATTTCACGAACGTTTACTTGGATGATGGATGGAAATTCCTTATTATTAAATCTCGGGGATTACTACAAATGCATGAAAGGTGTATGTTGCACTTCTAATTATGTGTATATAAGGTTATTAATAATTGAATGAAAAATAATTTATTCTCGCAGCTGATTTGTTTGAATTATTATATACAACACTAAATAAATCATCTTATAACTATGTTCACCTACCATTATTATACTATACAATAATTGAACTAGTCAAACAAATGTGTACTGTATACATATATATATAAGTTTAGCTAGAGAAAAAAGAATATGAAATTCATCTGTACAGCAATTGTATAAGTCTTGTATCTGTGTAATTATAGCAACCTTTTTTTTTTTATTATTCTTTCATTTTCAGCCTTTATTTAAAAATATTTCAAGTATGTAATACAATAAAATGTATGTGTTAACACTTTACAACGGCAAACTAATTAGGATACAATTATAACATAGAAATATATTGGTACTAAACATAATACAATATTTACATAATTATTAATTCATTATTTATTTCAAAAATGGTTATTTATTTATTTTTTGCGTGTGTAAATTTAAACGGTTTCTGAGAACAAAATTGAAGTGAAGGTACTTATTATAACAAAAATATTAACAACATTTTATATTTGTCATTCATAAATTCAATTTCATTAATTACCTACACTTAACATTTAAAAATGAAAAATATAATTAGTTAAAAAAAAAATTATTATTATTATTATAATGTATTTATGTATTTTCAGTTGTAGCATCTTTTTAAAAAATTTATTTTTCCACAACATGGCCATAATTTATAACACATTTTTTTTTAATAGCTTTATTTTATAATATTATGTTTTATGTTTAGTAGTAAACAATTAAAGTATTATAGTTAACTTTCAACAAGTTCAAAATCAATGATTCAAATCGCCGTAAGTATACAACTATTAAAATAACGAGTAAGCACTGTAAATGTAAAACAGGATTGATATATTGGATAGAATAGAAAACGTTAGTTGATATTTCGCCAAACTTTTGCAAAAGGTTTCTCAAAAATATTCCATTATATTCGATATTATATCTGGTTCACTGGAAACTTGAACTTGCTGGAATGAGTGCATATAATTTTCCCATTGTTGATCATTTTTCGCATGGAAAATTAATTTGTATATTATTGCTGATTATTGACATTTTTGTTTTTAATTTTATCAGATTATTTTTTATGACTTTATGAAAATTCCTATCATAACACATTCTTTGCCCTCTTAATACATTTTTTGTTTTTGAATAGACTGATTATACATAGTACAGTTCTACCATTTAAACGGCTTAATAACTATAGTATTAGGAATCATCTAGATTTATTTTTAACACATCTCGCAACATCCAATAAACTATAATCTTCTAAAACTGTCATGATATACACCTATTAGGCTTAAAATATTTTAATATTTTTGAAACCCACGACATTAAAAGTACATTATATTATATTAAAGCGTATATTACAATATTTAACTAGGTTAGATGAATTCTTGGAAATGTGAGAACATTTATCTTTTTTGTACTAATATGACAAACTTTATCATAAAATTAATTTCACATTAAATTAAATGGATCTCTTTACGTTATAAATATACTAATTAATAGAATGTAATATGCCCAATTTTAATACAATTTAATTTAAATTTAGATATTTATATTAGTTAAAATTCAATATTATGTAAGCACTCATAATAATGTATTTATAAGTTTATTGTATGAGGTCATTATCTAATTAATTACATAGTTAATTTATATATTAGTATACTAATAACAATAGTTTTCCACTAACACGTTCAGATGTTTAACGTTTAATAATACAATATAGAATACGTTCATATTTGAAACAATTCATAGTAAAATAATTGTATACAAAAAATAAAGTTGTAGCACACTGAAATTTATTTTAATTATTTTAATAAATTATTATAATATAAAATAATAATATATCAATATTAAATATGTAACTATATTTTTAAAAATAATTAGTTCCTTATTTCAAATAATATACAATTATATACAAATAAGTTATTTGTATTACAAAACATAACTGAAAAGTTTAGTATACATAACTAAACTTTTCTCAGTTCCCTATTAACAATATATAAATAAAATAATATTTATAAAATACAATTTCGAAGAATATTTTTTTGATTATTAACCGTATGATTTAATATATTGATTATGAATATAAAATATTAAATCGTTATTTATCACAGTGCGTTAGTGCGTTATAATTCACGATTATGAATATTATAAACAAAGGTATTTAAACGAAGTATATATAAATAACGGTTAGAAACTTTCCAGAAATTATAAAATAGAAAATTTTTAAAAATTATTCCATTAAATGTTTCTTAAACTGAATAAGTGCATGGTGGAAAGTTTATTCTTTAAATAATTTCATCGAGAATAATATAAGTCCGTTTTATTAAACATGCAATACATTTTATTTAAAATATTACAAGTTTCTTATAAATTATTAAAGAAACTTTCATAATCACAATATTTTTAGCTGTATTTATTAATGTCATGAAAACTAAAACCCAAGATAGTTATGTACTCATCTTAATTTTAAATAAATCATATTTATTTTTACTTCATACATAAACTAAAGAAATAAACACACATTTTTAAACTTAATAAATATATATTATATATTATTAATTTTATACTGATAAAATATTAACTTTAATTCATTTTTTAACAAATTGCTCGTTGTTTCATTTAATATAATATTATCAACCCAAGGGCTCAATTTAAGTTATTTTATTAAAGTTATTGATATCCTATTTGTATTGAAAAAAAATCATATTAATAAATTAGTAAACTATTTTAAATAAAAAAAAAACACTAACTTTTTACATATTTAACCGACTTTATGTTAATAAAAAATCGAGTTAATTTAATCAAAGAATATCGTAATAAAATTTTTAGAAGCTTTTAAACTGTGAAATCCAGATGATTTAAAGATAATTCTTTGCTAATGGTTGTTATATGTTGTTCTGGAATCAATATTTATTAATAAAAACAAATTAAAACTCGTATCAAAATACATATATATTTAAAAACATAAAACTAAACAATTATGTAGTGTAAAACATTATTAGCATATTTTAGTATTTGCATATAGAAATTAAAAATTACATTATATGATAAATATAATTTATAATTTGTAACAATTTAAATTAGATTTTTATAATTCAAATATAACTGGTTAAAAGATTAATTTAAAAATAACTAAGTTTAAAAAATTTTCCTTAGAATGGAAAACGTTTAACTTAAATTTTCCATTTTTTTTTCTCCAAACTATGTGTCTATAAACAAATTATATTTCAAAAACCCTGTTAACCTTGTTAAAAAAAAACATCTGGTTTTTACTCATATATTGTAGATTTATGTTTTATTTTAGTTTATGCCAAGATAATAACTAAAATAAATGTTAACCTATTTTTTTTTTTATCAACATTAATCAATGAAAACATTGCGATTGGACTGTGTTTCATTCCAAAACTTAGAAACGTTTTCAATGTTTGAAAAACGTATTAATGAATTCTTGCATTAAAATTGTAATCTGTATGAAGGTATTGGTGTAAGAAATTAAGAAATTATAATATTCCATGCAAATCATCAGTGTCCAAACTCTTAAAGATTTAGTTATGTTTCCTCTAAATAACCAAGTAATAGCATACATAATACTTTTCATGTTTATTACACCTAATTAGCGTGTTAAAAAAAAAAAAATTAATATTACCTAAAAAATAAAAGTAATAAATAACTAGATACGATACTATGATAGTAACACTTCACACACGCTGTATACTATGTTAGCATTTTTTTTTTTTTTTGTTCACATTCATTCGAGACTTTTTTTTCTATCGAGAAAGAAAACGAAAGGAAAAATTAAGAGCCGTAAGTAGGTCCGTTTCTTTTGTGCAAATCTTACGTTTCTATATCGATTGTACGTCGAGTCCGACCTATACACAGGTAACTACACTACTTTGGAGAGCTCATCAATCAATCTCTTCGCGGGCTTTCAAAATAACAGTACGACGACGACGATGCGATTCATCGTACACCGAACAAAATTCGGCTGCTGAAAACAGAGTAAGAGAAGTGGTTTGAATCCGGAAAAGGGTTTTTCTCAATGACACTACTTACCCGTGTGGCCCGGGGATTCACGGCCGTCGTGCAGCCGGTTGATAAATGGTCGTGGTTACCCCCTTCAGTCCAATTAAATGCCCGTCCCTGAGCTATGCGGAAGGGACGAACTTCTGCAGAAAACGAAGAGGAACCCCGCATTAATTAACAATAATCGAAAATAATCGAATATTCCCATTAATTTCGGATGTCCTGCTATTACGAGCCCTGGAAATAGATTGATCGCCAACGTTATATTGCATTCTTGGGATGTCTTTCTTTTTATTTCTTTTTTTCTTCTTATATTTTATCGTTTCCCGAGCACTGAATCCCCCGAGGAACCAATGGTCATAATAATATATACAGAGTAGAGTTTGGCACGTATTTTTCTTTTCCTAGTCAAAAATATATTTCTAAAGAAAACCACGGAAAAATACAAACGGCGTTCATTGAAAGATAAAATGTCTCGTGACATAAACCAATGAAAATGAAATGCTTATATAAAAAAGAGATAGAAAGAACGAGCAGTGCACTAGGCTTAAATGTCAATAGCTCTTCTAAGAACTATTTGTAATTTTCTAAATTATATATATAAAAAAAAAAACTAAAGCTAGGATAATATGCACTTAAATATTTTCTTAAAGCAAAATAATATATTCGAAACTAAATTAAATACAAAATATAGCTCTTCTAGAAGTAAGTGAAAAAATGCATTATTATTAGAACTAAAATATTATTTATGTAGAATAAAATTACCATAATATTAAATATTAATAGATTTTAATGTAATACGTTAACATTAATTTAATAAGGCGTATAAGGCGAAAAAATAACCACTTTTTTAAATGGTCTATAGTTTATTTCTGTTTCGATGCTTTCAAATTAAAATATGTGTACAGAAAAATTAATTGATTTTTATATGGCCATTATTCATCACAAACAAATGCAATACATCTGTCTCTTATATCAATTCAAAATCAATACAAATTATATTTGAAATAAAATGTTTATAAATCAATGAATTTTTAAAAAAAATATGTAATTAAATCAGTCGCTATAGAAATATTAATTATTATTGTCTTTATCAATTAGCATATTTGAAAATGATTAAATGTATAACATAATAGTGTATAGACATCAAATGCAGAAGGATCCTAACCTACAATAATACCATAAATGGATAATTATATCTTTAAAACAATATTTATCAGAGTATTTTTGAAATATTAATTTTGAATTTGTTTCTAAAACCATACAAGGCATTAAACTATTATATGCATACAAAGTATTAATATGCAATGCGTCAATCATGTAAATATTTACATATATTACACAACGTATAGATTTTTTTCGTTCTAAGTCTTAAATGTACTCGAATATTTAAAAAATTATAATATACAATAATGCGTATTATGATGCATTGATTATAATAATTAATTTTTACTGTTTAAATTCAATCAATAAATTAATATATTATTTAATGCAAAATAAATCAGTTTATTTATCGGGAATGTTAAATTAATCAGTATATCTCTTTGAGATTAAAACTATAGTAAAAAAAAAAAAAAATATATATATATAGTAAAATATATATTTATATATATATTTTTTTTTATTAAAAAAAACTATAGTCGTAAAATGCATATAATATGAATAACTTATGAGTTATTTTACCCATTATTATAAATTATAATGATTATTAGATTTTAAATTAAATACCTAACTTTGTAGCTATTACTCTTAGAGCTACATTAACTTTTTATAATTAATTAAAACAACTATTACATTTTAAATTAAAGTATTATTTTTATTTTTGATGTCTATTTCCTACAATAAAAAAAAATATTTAAAAACTAATTCTACATTCCACTGAGTTGACTGTATTTTAAATATCTGACATTCATTTAAAAACATTACAATTTTAACCGAAATCACCCTTTTGATATTAATCGTAAACATATTAAATTGATTGTATGGTATTTTTAATAAAGAAAATATGATTAACGACTCTTCCAGTGCTACTATCATTTGTTAATACATATATATGTAATATAATAATGGTTATGTGTAGATTCGTTATGTTTGTGCTATCAACGCATTTCAAATATTTGACTAAAAAATGTATTTCAAGTTTTATTACGTTGTCGTCCTTAGGAACTGTATAATCCATCACGTATAGAACATTACGGTGCCATTATTATAGACTACATACTTGCATAATTGAACGAAAAGTGGAAAATACGATTTTAAGCTCAGTTCAATTGCTGTGCGATTTTTTTAGGTAATCATGCCAAAGTGTTTATTAATAAATGGTTCAATGTAAGTGCATTTTATCATTTCGTCTTAAAGTACAATAAAAAGCGATGTATTTTATCAGATAATTGTACCGGGGAGAGAAAAATTATTTTATTATATAACCACACAGAAATATTATAAATTAGTATTATTGTCATTGATTTAGCTTTTATATCATAAATCATAACCTAGAACATGTTACCTATGTGACATATAATGTAGGATGGACAGACATTAGCTAAATAATAATATACTCATCATATGGCATACATATCATGGTTAGTGTTAAATATATTAAACAACTAACACTCTTATTTACAATATTTAGTAGTCAAAATTATAAAATAAACGATTATTTATCAGAAAAATGAATATTATGATACAGAATATTTCACCTGGCATATACATCAACAATTTATGTTTTTTTAATAATGCATTTTCATTCAAATTCTGATTTTAGAATATTTAATATATACTTAAACACCACTTTTTACTTAAATTTTTTTACCGTTATGATTATTAAAAAAAAAAATTATAGAGATTAAAAAAAAATATATATTGAAATCGAAATCTTACAATTTTTAAATACTTTATCAGTGTATTTATATTTGGTGTAAAAACATTAATAACTATTGAGAATTATATATATCTGTATTGCGTATATAAGTCTAAAAAGTAACCACTTATTAAAATTTCCTTTTGAATCCATCAAAGTTTTCAAAAAAAATTTAACAATTAAAAAAAATACCATTTATTTAAGAAAAAAGTACATTTTTATTACGAAGTTTCTAAAAACAAGAATCTATGTAGTATAAGAATATATAATATTATCTTGAAGACTTAAGGTATATTAAAATATTCCGATAGGTATATGCGAATTTTCATAACGTATTGGCTAAAAGAGGGGCGAATATGATTAGTAAAACATCCTATATATTATTTATATAATAATATATAGTTTAAATTATTATTTTCTAATCAAATTATACAAATATTTAATAACTGGCAAGAGTAATACAACCTACAGAATACCAAAACAGTTTGAAAATAAAAAATAAAAAAATAAATCCAATAAATATTAATAATACGTCATTTTGAGATAAATTAGTTACCTAGTCTTGAAACATTTTAATATTTTATATAAAATGTAAAATAAAATCTACGAGTATAAATAAGTATTTTATTTAATATGTCTAGTAATTTTGTATTAAAATTACCACGAAAAATTAATATTTTATTTCGTTAAGACCAATTTTAGTTTATTTTAATATATTTTGAAAGCTATCAGATTTTTAAAATATCAACAAAATGTTTATTTATTAAATTTTATAAAATATAAAGCTAAATAAACAATTTAAACTTTAAGTGCATTAACTATAAGTATATAGTTTACAGTTACAAATAAATAGTACTGACATGGATAGGTATAAGTATCCACATAAATAATTTTAGGAAGTCTCAGTAGAATATTATTATTCACTTAACAAATTATAATACGAAGAAGTCATTTATTATGTCCCAGCGACACTTCTACTCAGTTTGAAATAGTTATTTCATTATGGTATAAACTGGATTTACATTAATGGAAATGGAATACGTGATTGATTTTGATTCCTTTGTTGACACTGTTGACAGTAAAGGAATATTCAAATATCACATCAATTGTGGTGCTTTTCTAAAATGTATAGTTTTCTTTTCATTATTCATTTAACATACTAATCGCCATTATTGTACTAAATTTTGTATTTTTTTCTTTGATATATATATATATATGCATAATGCATATAATATCCATAAATTAATTAATTTTTTTCCAAAGCCATTTAATTAATCAAATTATTAAAATTCATCGATTTTATGTTGATTTTTTTTTAAATTACAATTTATATTTCCATAACAATTATTTAATATTTGTTTAATAAACTTTTGAGCAATATTGATTATTATTTTACAATTTTATACTTTTGTGTGTAAATGCTAATCATGTTCGGTCGACATAAACAAAAGCGTGAACTAATAACTTGCTTACTAATAAATAATTCAAATCTATATGTTACTTAAGGGTTAATACATAGATAGATCATAGATCATATTTTATTAACGTATATATTATAAAAACAAAAATTAATTATTTTTGATGTAAATAAATGTTTTGTTATAAAACTAAAGATTTTGATCAGGTTAATTTTGTACTGAATATTCAATCTTAAAATGTTTGTTTTTTTTATTATTTAAAAATAAAAACCAAGAAATCTTTGTCGGCATTTATTATTTTGTTACAGGCGCGTGCAATTCGTTAACATCATCTTTGTTAGAGTTTCTGATATTTCAGTCGGATGTTAACTTTTATTACATGTTATACACACACGTACTATATACTGTCTAGCTGAAACAGTTCTTATGAGAACAATAAATCATTATAATTATAATGTAACGTTTCGTATATCCTAGTTATGTTCAAAAATCGTAATATGAAGTCAACTAGATCATTTTATTTGAATAGATCAACTAAAATATATAAATGACGTATTCATGTTTATATTATTTCTCAAAGCAACAAGACAACAGGTTTTTTTTGGAGAAGTTAATTTATCAATAGAAATTTAACTATTTTTTAAACATTTTATACGTAATATGGCACTATATATGAGAACAAGATAAATCAAATGTATGATATTAATAACAAAAATTGTAGACATAGAAAATATTTAAATCATAATATTATTATTGATGCGTTTTAATTAAATTAATGCGTTTACGGTAGTTATATATATCTTGTGCTGTGTATCTCAAATAAAGATTTTTAAGAATCATTATAATAAAAATAAAACCATTGGATTTTTATATTATTTATTTTCACCATAAGTAAAAACACAGACGAAGTTTAAAAATATTTCAATTAAAGAGCATACAATTTTATCAAAGGTTAACATTTTTAAAACCGTACCATTTATTATAAAATATAATAGTAGTATTTTGAATTTCTTTGTCCATTTTGAATTTTTGTTGATCGAAATATTTTTATCTTATCCTTTCAAAAGTTCGATGTGATATACTTTTATTATTCGCAAACAATAAAGTTATAAAAATAATTAAATGTAAAATACTGTTATTAAAAATGAGTTTTTGAAACAACAAAAAATTGTAATTTATCTTCATTACTGTGAACGATGACACCTGTCGCCGCACGCGCAATGCATGAACAGTGAGTATTGATCAAAGTTTCTAACCGGAAAAATTATTCTAGAAACGCATATCGCAAACATGTCGTAGCTGACAAGACATTCGGTTTCCGTCTAAAAAGCGTGTACGCTATAGACTCAGCGATTTATTGAGTTTTTCGAACGGAAAGTAAATAAAAAACAACGTCCAGTGGACCACATTAGAGGGTCAACCCTCTAATGCTGTCTTTAACCATAAATTAGTAGAGTGAACTAAATACGTCTATACTATATACGTATAACATAATGTTATTATGTGCTGTGTGTATTATTTTATACTGGTGACTGACTGACCGACTGACGGAATCGAGTTCTAATCGTGATGTGCGTCGATGGTGACAAGGACACGAGGGTCGGTGGGGTTTCTTTAGTCTGGTCGGCCGAGACCTCCACCTCTCTCCAAACCACTACCGGATATCACACCCACCCACATAATTGTAAGTGGACGGCTGTGTATGCGTGCGTGAGTGTAAGTGCGACCGGAAGGGTTTTGACCGCCGTTTCGGAACTCAATGACGTGAATGGACGTTTGACGTACACCACACACACACGCGGCGCGCACACTCGTGTACACCGTACGAGTATATTATACACACTCACACGTGCATTCGCGTATATATTATATACGTAAGTGCAGTGCTTGTGCATTTAAACTCCAAGAGAGAGAGAGATGGAAAAATAGAGAGCAAGAGAGACCGAACGATGCCTTGGGACTAGCAGTATATCGATCGGCGGGGTCGGTTGTAAAAGGTTTCGGGCCGAATATTCCACCACATACGGTTTTTGTGCAGGTCCCTATCCGTCCGCAGAGGCGACTGCGACGACGGGACGTTTATAATTGCATTAATAAACACACCACGCGCAGAGACCGTTACGCGTAGCACCGCCTCGATAAACCACTACGTATAATACACGTCGTATATATATATACACAGTATTATATAATGTTATATAGCTATAGATGCTCCGGGTGCACTCGCGGTGTCAACGTCGTTTCTGATGGCTGACGCGTATTAAAACAATATTATTCATTTGGCGAGATGTCTTCGATTTCATCATCGTAGAAATAAGTGTTATAATAGTCGTGATGTACGCCTACGCACTATAATAACGCACTGTACCACACACTAATATATATTTTTATATTTTTCACACAAACCTATTACAGCAGACGCGCGTGGAAAATAAAACGGTTCTCGGTCGGGTTTCACGATGTTATTCGAAACTCAGATCTGCGTCGTTAACCGACAAAAACTAAGAGTTACCGAAAAAGTCGCGGTCGGGGGCGCGCGCACACTCGTGATTTTCGCGGAGAACGTCGCGTCGTCCTCGTTTCTACGCCGCACAGCATAATAATATTATACAAACGTACGTGGTGCAACGTTGGAATAAAACGCCCTCAAAACCTCCATTCTGCGGGACGAGCGATAAATCGTCCTTTTGTACTAAAGTTGGAAAACAATAATAAATCGGAAGTCAAAGTAATACGGCGAGTTTTGCAAGTAATCGCCAAACTTTTAATTTCAATTCATCTAAATTACAATTAATTCGACCTATTTATATAATATATATCTAACTATAAAGTATGTACCGAATATTTTACTATAACAGCAAGTTATCTTAGGTAAAAATAATTGTACATTTATATATTCAATAGCAAAGCAATTGACCTGACTGTTATTATAGATGAAATGATATAGACCCTGCGCCGGGAATTGCAAAAAATTAATTAGATAGGTATTTTGTAAGAGGAAGTAAACGTTATTATAATATAATATAAAGGAAACAAAATGCAATTTAGAAATATACGAAACCCAATTATTTTATTGATTATACAGAAGTAGATTTTAAAATATATACGGTGTAAAAAAAATGTGTATTTTTTGTCGACCATTTGATATTTTCACTTTATTATAATGGTTTGCGTAAAAAAATAAAGTTGTGTCTATATGAAATGTTTTATTCAAAATAAAAATCGACCTTACCGTACTATACAATATTGACCTCCAAATAGTGTAGCTTTAACTATAAATGTCGTTGATTCATAGTGTACGACGAGAAATTACATTAAAAAAAAAAATATATAGACTTTATACTAAGTACTTATAGGAGTGTTAGTTCTATGAAAAAAAAGTCGTCGTACCAAAAGACTGAACGTTAATAATGCAATATTGTTGTCGAGTTTATCCGTTTAGACCACGGTTTAAGATATACCTATAAACTATATCTTAAACCGTGGTTTAGACACTGTTATCTACTTCTGGGCACGTATTGAACTACATAATGCGTAAAAATAGGACGCAATAATAAAACAAGTTTATAATATTTTATTTGTTTAAATTTTTATTAAATAAATTATTTCTACAAACAAATTTTCAATTAAATTAAATTTTAAGAAATTCAGATTTTGTTACTTTTGCTCATCAATAATTCAGTTATTGTATTATTTATTAACTGTTACAATTTATAACCAAGATAGTACCACATATTTATTTGGTCCCCAATATTATCCGATATTATTTAGATATTTAAAAGCATTTGAATTAGAAATAAAAAATATTATATTGAATTTCTTCATTTTTGATTGCAAATCCATTTTTAATATATTTATTATATTATCATGAAATATCACACAGTTTTTAACCGTCGATTTTATACTTCACATTTTCAGACATTTAGGCAATTGGTTCTGTAATAATTATACATATTAAAACATTTATATTTCTATACTAAAATTTAAACGTTTCCTTTAAAAATATTTTACATGAAAATTATTCATAAAAAACTTTATAATATCTTTTTTTTTATTATTTTTTTTTTTTTAGTTTCTATAAACTTACCTAACTCAATTTTCTCATTTTATTTACACACTTTATTCTTCTTTTATCTTTGCGTTTACACCATAATTACCGGCTGGTAAATAGCTGAATCACCTTTAGAGGACATTTACTATGTCACAATTGAATTCAAAATGTTATTGCTATATTACATTTTTTTCTGCGTGTACCTTTTTTGAAGCCTCTGGCCAAAACCGGAAGCTGCCGTTTCATCGGTATGTGTGTGTGTGTGTGTGTGTGTGTATGTATTTGTATGTAAACACAGTACACACAATACCCCAACGGCCACTTCCGCATTATATACAACATTTACCTCCACTGTCTCCTCACCTACATCCGGTCGCATACATAATTCATGCGTTTCTCCTCGAGTCGTGCAAAAACGAGATGGCACCCGGCGGCCACCATAGACCGTGACATTCGGTACAGTGCTCCCCCGTCTCGCTCATTCCTTAGGGCACACACAAATATAGTTCAGTTCTTTGTCGACTTCATCCGCCGTGTATTACAGATAAATGGTATGCGCAAACTTTGTCAAGTACAACGGTTTTGTTTTCGGGTGTGTTTAATTAGTTTTCGACCGGATTCGGGAGGAATTGTTACATTGTTGAAAATCTGATACTGCGCAGTTAGGATTAATACGTTGCTTAATTAATAATTATTCTCCGACAATATTTCAATATTTTCAAAAACATTAAAAGCTGGTTCATTCATTAAAGTCATCGGTAGGTGATATCACAATATCTTAAAAACCATCGATTCTCATTTCAACCAAAATCATTTTTATACCACTATTACATAAAATTACATATTATGTACCTTATTTTTTTTAGTTAAATATTACGTAGTTAAACTTACTACTTATGATAATTAGGAAACTTATATTTTAGATCTATGGACGAATTAATATGAAATCCTATTATCAACACAATTAGCCATTTCATAATATATTTGGGGACATTGGAAAAGATAACATAAAATACATAAAAGATTTTTTTAGAAATAAGAATTTTTATCTAACCTAGGAATGAATCAATATTTCATTTGGTGGAAAACGGATGGTTACACTTTTAAAGGAAACTGGAAATACACGTTAAAAATCATACAACATTTTTTTGTTTAATAATAAAGTTTTATGTACAACAATAGGGGCCCGTTTAACGATGTTTACTAAAAAAAAATACTATTGTTTTACATTCTAAGTAGTGAGTGGAATGTATTAGTTTTACAATTATGTGTGTATACTTTTTTTGTATCTAAAGACACTTGTTATTGTAAAAAATATATTCGATCTCAGGGTAGTTACTAGTAGTAAATTGGATCTGGATGGTCAAAATAAACGGAAAAGAAATAACGTAAAAACGGCAATATTTAAAAACATCAGTTTTTGACAAAACCAATAACGTTAAAAACATCATTTGAAACTTGAAATTTTCACCAAATATTTTTAATACCATTTTCAAAATATTTTTGCTATTTATAGATATTTGAAATATCAGAATTTTTATTATGTTTTTCTTATGACAATATTTATGTAGTTTAGTAAACAAAATTGAAAAAGTAATAAAAGTATTCTCATTAATTTATATTACAAATATTAAGAAAAAACTCGATATTAATATGTATAAGAATATTTAAGTCCTATAATTACGAGGATATAATAATATTCTATTAATATTATAATATGTAGAATCAATTAAATGACTAATGTACATAATAAAATAATATTTAAAAAAAAAGTCTCATGATTAAACAAACATTAATAGTTAATTATTTTTATTTAAAAATTCCATTTTAAACTAATTTCAATTTCCTTTTTTTTATATTTCCAAACTAAATTTCAATATTCAAAAATAAGTATTAATATTATAATATATTATATATTTATAATTAAATAATAACCTTTAAACAATTTTATTGGTAAAAAAATGTACAATAACTAAAACTGTGAGTACCGTTATATTAAATAATTATACAATTTGGTTAAAATTAATGCATAGAAAAAAAAAAATAAAGGTACGAATAATATTACATTTCTAAATTCATAGAAATATATACAATATAATATAATATACGTATAAGTTCTAACTTATTTTTTCTTTAAAATGTAGTAAATCATATTTTAATACGTATTATATTGTTGTTTTTTATAATCACGCATTGAAAAAAAATAATTAACTTTTAATTTGAATAGAATAAATTTTACAAAGTTTAATTTGTTAAATATTTTGAGATTTTAAAATAATTATTGTACGCATATCAATTAATTGTGAATTGTAATTCAAGGCCTGTCATTTAGATTTGACGATGATTTTATGCGAATTCCATCAGTTTTGTTTTTTCTTTGAAAGTTAGACACAATTAAACAATAGAAGATATTATCCAAGTATCCTATTCTACAATAAGAGTATTTGTAACTTGAAAATAATGTAGACCATTGATGTTGATAATAGTTTGAATAAAAGAACATTTTTTTACAATAAAAAAAAAGCATAATCCTGATTTATTGAACACTTGTCTGGTTTTTCTCATATTGAAATAGAAAAATTGTAATGTATCATTATTTGAAATTGATATACAACTGAAACCGAAAAAGCTAATTCAAAAAATAAAACCACTAAATACTATTTCTTCAATTCTTATATTTTAATTGTTCTACAATTGCATTATGAATTGTTAGAAAATTTTAATATTCAAACCCGTACAGTGACGTTCGTGTTAACATCTGTGTCTGATTTTCAATCGTAACTCTCACAAAACTTTTGCACCAAAATATATAGCTAAAAAACGAAACAAACCTAAATTATTAAAATAAAATACAAATAATAAAAATAAATTGCTGTAAAACCAAGTAATACATTTCTCATTAGTATTTCATTGTATTACTGTAATAAATGTGTTAAATTTAAGTTTGATAATGGACATTCACGTAGGTACAAAATATGATTCAAAACAGAAGCAATGCCAGCATCTATTTCTAATGAAATTGTATTTGTATTAGTATTAATAATACAGTAGTTGAAACTTACTTCTACCGCAAACATCTCATTTATTTTATTTTTAAATTAACATAATATTGTATCATCATATAGGTACTATTGTAATTCATCTAATATAAGTCAATATTGTCGTACTACAAAATGATTAACGGTATAAATGGATTAGTGATATACACAGCTTAAAATAAGTCTAAATATTTCTTATTTTTCTATTCTGTGTATATTAGAAACAAAATAACATTCAAAATGTCAAACAGTTTCAAGTCTATATGGTTAATATTTTTCAAATTTCGATAAAATAAAACTTTATTTTTCATTTAAATATTATCTAATTTAGTAACAATTTGAATTTCAAATGTATATAAAAATATATTCTTATGTATTTTCGATATTTTTAGTTTGTCATAGTAACAATTTATAAAAAAAATTGTATTATATTTTTAAGCTATTTGACTGGTTCAAGATTTTATCTCCATAATATTTAGAAAAAAAAAACACTAACAATTAGATAATTTCCAATCTTTATAAATTACTAAAAAAATCGAAATATTTTAAAAATTATTTTATGTCTTAAAAATTCTAATGTATGTATCGGTGAAAATGTCAAGTCTCTGTAGTTATTAATTTTTTAATTAAGTGTAACAAAAAATAAAATTATTTTTTGTCAAAACAAGTGTCACTAAGATATTTACATTTTTCCACTGTTTCTAGTTAATTTTTCTCAGTTACTAAAAACTACCTTTACTCCCACTTTTCAGATGCTAACTAGATCACATTCGCTACCATAAATCACCCTCAATATCGAAGATCAAAGTATTTCGACTATTCCGAAAGCTTAAGTAAATTAAAAAAAAAAACTTATTTGAATAAAATATCATTACAATTTGAACAATTTAGTTTTTATGTGAACACTATTAAAACTACCATAAACTTGTATTACATTGATTAAATAAGAAAATACGAGTAGAGTTATATTATATTTTGAATATACAAATTTTTGTCATTATGTTTATTTGGACTTATTGGGTTTTCGAAAATCTACCGGAGCGGAAGTGATTATATTGACCCTGATGTTATTTAAACAACGAAGATGAATAATTAAAGTAAAAATTAATCTCGCACAATATTTATCTTACTAAAATTTACTTAAATTTATATTTATTTAAATTGAAAATATATATCACAATTTAAGTAATAATAAGAGTAGCAATAATATTTTCCAAAATTTATCCCGTAATTATCCCTAAAAATATTTTTATTATAATATTGTCTTATAAAAAAGAAACATTTTATAAGAAAAATAAAAATATTTAATAAAAAAAAGGTTTTACTTTCACTTCTACTTTAATAATTAAAAAGGTAAGAAGGTGATTATCACTCTGTTGTATATTAGTTATCGAGTAGATATGAGTGTTTTAAATTTGAATTCAATAATGTATCATTGTATAAAAAAAACAACTCTGAGCCTATGTAACTAACATAGACTCAGAGTTGTTTTTTAGCTTTTAAAAATTTTATATTTTACTTTATTTTTCAAACTACTAAAAATACTACATTTATTATATTATTAATATTTACTTATACGTATAAATTAACATATGATAATATTTTTCTGTAAATATCGTAAAATAATAAAAAAAAAAGCTTAAAGTATGAATAGATAATATCTTAAAATAAATCAATAACGGCATTATATATAGTTAAATTCATTGTTGTATAATAAACGTAAAAGTATGTTCTAAAATTATATATAAAAAAAAAAATAATTATCGTTTAAATAAGTAATTTTGTCAAAATTTGAACTTAAAATGTTTATAAATTAGTATATTTGTCCTTATATATTCTTCAGATTTTTTAGTTTCAGTGTTTACTACTTATAAGGAACCTTGTATAACATTTTCAAAACTAAGATATAAAAACAAAAGTTTTTATGAATTTCTCATGAATAATCTGCAACTTTTTGTGGTTTTAACGAATTTAATCAAAAATCTAACCACATACTCGTATAAATGTCTATATATTTTTAATGTTTTTATATGGATATAAAAACAAATTTTAATGCGTATTAAATTTTCAACAATTTTTATCTAGCAAATAATTTTTCATCAACATTTATTGTTAATAATTTAAAAAAATTTATATTGAAAAAAATAATATTATACATTTTTTGAGAAGAAATAAATGTAATACGTATGAATATCGAATTTTGTAAAAATTTGAACTTCAAATGCTCAAAAAAAAAAAAAATAATAATTTAGTTTTCTGGTTGAATTTTTTTGAAAAACTCGTAAAGGACCCTGTATTGAATTTTTAAATCTTAGAAATAAAAACAAATTTTTATGAATTTCTAACATTAAAATAATTTTAAAATGTTCACAATTTCATGAATTTTTTCGAAATTCTAACTTTAAACACAAAAAATGTATCGTGACTATAGATTTTCAATAATTTTTAATTCAAAAACAAAAAAATCTATGAAGAGCTTTTTATTAAATTATTAAATTTTCAATCATTTCTGCTCGGCGAATAACTTTTAATCGACATTTCTAGAAATAAACTAAAAACAAATACAAATATCTCGTGCCTATAAAATAAATAGCTAAAAAAACAGTCAACATATTTTAAATATTTTATCGTACTGTTAATACACTGTTAATACGAGTATAAACATTCAGTGAAGTCATGTTATTTATGTTATACCAAAAAAAAGTTGTTTTTATAGAGAATTTTATTTGCGTAAAAATTCACGTTTTTCCTTATTTTTATTTTGGTTTTTCACGATTATAAAATTCACTTTTAAAAACTTATTATATTTTACTTTCCAAAGTAGCAATTAGATAAAAATGTGATGACAGACCGAAAAAAAAATACATCATTCTAAAATCAATAAATTTATCACTCCGTCCAGACTCTATATAAGGTGAAAATGTACTTGCTAAATTTTCTAAGAAGATAAACTGATAACTAAGCATATCTTATCAGGTGACATATTTTTATCATGTATATAATAAGTATTTATTTTCTAATTGGTAAAATATATAATCAAATAAAACATTTTAAAGTATAAGATTAATGTTTTAGTTATAATCAATTTTAGTTTTTAATACACATAAATACTTTTAAAAAAACAGTATCTACTTAAGATATTTCTTAAATGTTATACATTTTACTAAATTTAAAATTTATTTATAATAAATGTTGATAAAACTTACTTTAATATTATCTTGCCATTAAGCTAATAATAATTATATTTTTTAATCATTTTAAAAATTACGGAGATTTTACATCACTGTATTTTGTTATTGGCTCTTAAGAATAATGAAACTTTTATAAATTACTTAAAAATAAATAAGTAATAAAACGAATTTTATTAATTTTTTCTTGAGTAGTAATATTTTATACACATGCAATTGTTAAAACATAATTACAAAGTCTAACGAATTTATTCTTTAATAAGGACAATAATATAATGTACATGTTTTCATTATAAGTCATGTAAAAATAAATATAAAATAATGATAATTATTAATTTATAAAGATTATAATAATTAATACAATTTATATTGGTTTAAGTTCCTATAAAATTCAATATAAAAGTGAGTAAAATATGTTATGTACCTACCAATTATCTATTTGATTGAGGTGTTTATAGTGACTAGTGTGTTTTCATAAAAATGTGTATAGAATTTTTATTCACTTGTGGTTTTAATAAAAATAGTAATAAATATGAACATAATAATTAAATGCAATAAATTATAACGTCATCGTTGGAACGGTAAGAAATGGGGTTACCAGTGCCGTACTGCGTGATCAGAATACATTCAGAAGCAAATACCGGTACAGAAAATTCGGCTGGCTTTTTTTTTTATCCTCTTTGTTCGTAATATATAATAATATATACACAACCACGCAGTACACACGTAACCACCAACATGCCCACATTAAGTTTAACTATCAATTAAGTTCTTGTCAGTTGTTATCTACCAATATTATTTTTGGACTTTAGTACATATACTATCTCTTATGATGATTGGCTAATACATTATTTTATGGTTGAAAATAATATAATATATGATTACAACTTCAGTATAAAACCAATTTTACTTAAATAGTTAAATTAAAAACTAAAATAAATATATAACCAATAGGTGATATGGTTAAAAAAAAACTTGTAAGACATACGTTTTGCTTCACACGCCTCTACGTGAGATAGTAGTACCTATATAATAACTTGTGAATATACGAGTATATTATATAAATATATTAACTTGAAAAAAATGATTAAATGTTACGTTAAAAAAACATGATAAAAATGATGAATGGTAAGGAAATCTGAACATCCAAAATATAGACCTTTTTAGATCATCAACTATAGATTCGATTTACAGACGATAGATACCATTAATTGTAAAGAGCGAAACGCTTATAGTACTATTCTTACACTTAATATTAATACTGGCATTCACGGCAAAATTACTAATACGTTATAATACATCGATTTAAGTATTTGCATCCAATACCACAACTAATATAATAAGTATTCGTGGCGTGAACAAGATTTTACTCGGGGAAAAGATCTGGTAATTTGTTCATTGTTGTACAGGAAAGGCTAACTAAAACTCGTTATGTTTGACATTCTGATGTCTTGGGTATCTTGTACTTTTGCTGCAATTGTTAAACAAATTAAAATTGTAATAAGTGGTTGCGTCCTGTACAAAACGCTACAAGAATTTTAATTGTTTATGAAATGTTGGGAAGAGCTACTAACGCCCGACTCAGTCCCACTGGTTACACCACTGTTTGTCACAAAAAATCATAATTCTTGTATACGTATAACTTTTTAAAATACGCTTCTAATTATGATCATAATAAATATATAATATAACGTTTTAAATAAAATTACCGTATAACTCTTAATTCTACAAAAAAAAAAAAACCTAAGCTCTAGCCTGCTTAGCGTGCTCTTAAATATACCATAAGCATTATGATGTACACTACTATTTATCAAACATAATAAATAATTAATAATACATACATAAATACATGAAATAATATCAATAAACATAGTAGTAAATATAGGATAGGTAGGTACCGGTATTATACAGTATATATATACAGATTAATATTTAAGTAGAATATACTAACTATTATATTGTAGTTGAAGTACATATAATTTATTTGGAGTTTTTTCGCTTATTTGTTCTCATCCATCGCGGAGTCTTGTCATTTAAATACTATCTATCCCCTATCCCCCCATCTACTACTATTATAATGAAGTCAATAGCCCGGAATATCATCTACAGTGGGGCAATAAGGATGAAGATAAGCCGTTTGCAATACACGAGAGATGCAAAAGAGAAAGAAAAAACCAAGGATAAAAAAAATAAAAGGAAAAAGTGGTACAAAAACCACTCGAAGAACCTCCTGATAAAGGAAAGCCAAATCCAATAAGAATACGTGATATATAAGCGCATTAAACTGTTGTAAAAAAATTCGATCCCGTTATTTCTTCCTACAAGTAATTTATGATTTGCCTGCACGTAAATCAGAAATGCAGGTCGAAAAAGTCGAAAATAAAAAATAAAAATAAATACTCAAAAATAGTATTTACCGCGTAAGCACGCAATCGCATTGATATGGACTAAAAATCATCACAAGCTTACGTGGAATTAAAATAAGAATTAAACATCGATAATGATATTATAAGAATGTAGGTATACGAATTTCTAAATTTAGTTTTTTATTAAACTTAAAATTTCGTTGGACCTAACACGCTTAATGAACAAATCGACACACGATTGTTTATCATTATGGACTTTAAAAATTAACATACGTACATATACTCGCGTTTTATGAATACATCTAAAGTATTTAAATTTAACTATTCGTGTATAAAATATTACATTAACTTATAAACGTGAAAGTGTATTTTATAAAACTCAAAAACCATAGTAATCGTTAATTATATTATATTATAATTTCAAAAGGTTTCTAATGTTCTTTCAATAGTTTATTCAAAATACAGCCCGTATATCTTTATTTACTTTGAAACTATACGTTATCTTTATCCAGTTGGTAATAAACTTAACGGACATAAAACTTTTCCTGATACCCTACCAAAAAATAAATACGTTTTTATAAAACGTTTTTTGCATTATTTGGTTGTTAAACGATTTTTCTTATTTACATTTATTATTATATTCACCAACATTTTGAACACAGGTATTATTTTTCGGTTTTATCCGTAAATTCGATTGCTAGTTTCCCCCCTAACTGTGATAAAAAAAAAATAAAAAACCATCGTTTTACTCAACTCCTCACGGTCGTCCATCGACAATATGGTCGAGCGGTCGAGCGTGCACCGGCATGCGTGTACAATATATTAATATGTAAAAAGACGAAAAAATGCCTACCAGATGGAGAGAAAATTCGACGGTGCGTCTTGTTAGTTCATAGTTGAGCGTAACAAATGGCTTTTCCGGAATCGCGACCAGACCTAACCGATTTAAATGGCCGATGACCGGAAAATATCTACTGCTGCTGCCGTCGCGCAGTCATGTAGTATCTAGGATATTATATCACTGTCGTTTCAGTTTTCTCGCGGGAGTTTTCCGCCCTTCGCCCGCATATTCTGAGCCTAAATCGACATGATGCCCCTCGTCCACTCGAAAAACCACTGAGTGCGATTAACTAAGGGGGAGGGGACAGCCATCAACAGGACGCGCTGTGTTTTCGTCGTTTAAAAACACAAACGGTTTCGGTAGATTCCAATTAGGTCGTCAATGAGTCTGTTTGTTTGGGATTTGCGCGACCTCTCGAATTGTTTTAGACGTTTTACAATGACAGTAAGAATCGAACAAATCTATTAAATCAAATAATATTATGGTGTATACTATATCTTTTCAACGAACTATTTTTAATTTATACAAAAATAATACATTAAGTTGTTTACACATTGAGCTTCGAAAATATTTTACAATAATTGTAGTAACTAACTTCTAAGATAATGTACAATTCGATGTATCAATAACGGTATGATCCATATACTGTATCGTTGTCCGAATCGTCAATATTTCTCTATGCACAAATTACCAATCATGTCGAAAACGCTAGCCATTTCATGTATTACAATATATAAATTTACCATCATCAATAGTTTGATAATTATATAATTATGTAAAAAGTGCCTATTTTTTTTTATTTAAAAACGAAATAAGTATTTTTCCAAAAAATCAACGTCATCATAATTCATAAGATAGTTTGTTGAGATTTTGTTTAGCTAAAACTTTTTAATAAGTAATTTCGAAGTTAAATTTCGTGAACCATTGGTAAAACTTATTGTATTCAAACATATTTTCAATATTAATTTAAATATTACCAATGACTTTTGTTCCAAAAGGGGCATTAATTGTTATTTATACAATGAAACTAATGAAATCAATAAATTTAAAGCTTAGTTTAACGCCAAAAATATCGTTTAAACGATATAATTATAATTACAGAAGTTAGATATCCCAAATATTATTTAATATACAATCGAAATTATGTAATGGAGCTATAGTTATTTAAACATGGCGTGACTTCCACAAATTGTACAATACGAAACTCGAATATGCGAAAAATATAATTTATTACATAAGTATCCGGTTGAACTCTAGGTCATGTTATAGAACTCAAAAACAGTAGACATAAATGATTTTTGAAATAATTTAAATTTTTTGTACGTGTGATCAATCTATATGATAATATAGGGTTGTCGTGTAATTTCATTCTAGTACTAATAATGGAAATAATTAAAGCATTTTTAGCAACTATAGAAGAATTATAACACCTTTAATTAAAAAATTGACATTCATATTATACTGCAGGTCAATGACTCGTTAGTATACCTTTTTACGATACATTAAATATTTATAGTCTAAATTCAAAAATACTTTGATTACAAAAAAAATAAAAACTTTTAATTTGTATATGCACATGCACATAAAGTAATAGTTACAAGTGTTCATGTTTAATTTAGTATATAAACTCTTTGTCGAATAAATTACTATAGATTATAATATATAATGTTCATTTGCTTGTAAACAGTAAACACGTTATTTTTTATTACGAAAATAATAAAAATAAATTAACTGTAAAAAATGTCCTTCGAAGATACCGTAATAATTATTATGAGTGAATATTGTATGAAAACTATAATCATCTTTGTACACAATACAAAATGCAAATTACAAATTGTTAAATTTAAAAATCGTAAAATTTAACAATAAACGTTTAAAATACAATTTCACGTATACATCAATATTGGTATCTTGGAACAGTATCCATTTTCGTGCTTTTAAAATCGGTAACTAAGACAAAATATTTAATCAAACATTCACTTAAACTTTGCTAAAAACAGTTTTTAATACAATACATATAATTTGGTTATATCTCCTTTATTATTAAATTTATATTTAATTTACATTTTGTTTTGACAGTAAGGAAGTCAATTATTAAATAATTAGATATTAATATAGGTATATATATAGTGCACTAAGTGATTGAAAACATTTAATATTTTTTTATAAATACGTACGTTGCACGTTTGTACATGAAAATGAAAAAAAAAATTAAATATTTTTTAATAATAACCGCACGAAATGCATTAAATGTATGAGAACATATTTTTAGCATAAATCATTTACATACATATTTATTGTATCAATACAAGTAAATAAAATAGTCCTGAATTATATAGCTACTTTTAATTAGATACCAAACTATATACAAATAATGTTCAGTCTATTGTATTTCTAAATATTATAAGTTTGACTTTATTATACATTACATAAAACGTTTTTTCCGTGTAAAATAATATTTTAAATATTTTAAGTGTTTTACTTTTATTACTACTTTTACAATTGTTATAAACTTATAAGTTATAACTATACGACCCAATAAATCATAAACAAATTAAAGTTATTATATTATTATAAACGATTTAATATTATTAAATATATGTATATGATCGTGGTTTATAGATTCAAAAACCACTAGACAATAAAAATAGTAAATACCATTCAGATAGGTACACTTAGATGATCGGGTTTGATTAAAAACAATAAATATTTAGAAGCGTAAGTGATCATATACTAGTTAATGCACAATCCGTACAAACTAAGATTTCTCCATTATTATAAATGTGTCTCGCTTTATTTTGATTAACAAAATGTAATAAATGTAATATTGTCAAAAAACAATATCAGCTTGGTTAGTGACACGCAGTTAGAAATTAAGGTTTGAAAGCAAATCCCAAAAAATCTAATACTTATATGCTTGACCGTTAATAAATCAAAGCGCTTTGTAATGGTAACTGTTTAACAGACTACGTCGGTTATCTATAGTGTTGACAACTATAAAAAGTAATTTTCATTTTGACATTTATTATAATTAGCGTATAACAATATATTATTTTAAACGCTGTACGCACTTAGCGAAGCGTTTCTGTTGATGTTTTATCACCATTCTCGCCCAAGGGTATTTTCACCCGCACGTCCGACGAATACATAGATATAGCCAAGGCCAAGGCCTATAATAATAATTGATCTCTGCTGAACTCAATCTAAAATTTAGTAAACCGCAGAAATACGCGGTCGGCATAATGGTCTTGGAGAGGTTTGGTCGTATTACTCGAAGTGCATTATTTACGCCGAGGTATTTAGGATTTAAAAAGATTACGCACGCATAAGAGGATCGAAAACTGAATGCTAGGGGCCCAAACACAAAAGCAGATCGCCAGTGGTTGCAGATCTTAGCGTTTTTCAACAGTTAGATGAATATAATCCCGGTTGGTACGTTTAAAAGTCCGCGGGTCCCGTCGTCGCGCGCTATTGTTCGGCAATGATGGACAATCAACAGGGTAATTTTCGAGAGTCACGCACAGAATAATATATACCACTGCTCGTTTCTGAAAATCATGTCGGAATGGTGTTTTTGAAGGATGGGTGAGAGGTGGTGGAGGAGGAGTAGTAAGTCAGGTAATGTCAAATAAGAATAAGTAGAAGTAATATTCTCAACGATAATAATTTCCTTCTTCCGTCGTTCGATGTATGAAGTAAGTGTACGATATTTTATAGGTACTACGCGTACTACTAGCCCTGCGAGTACACTGACAATGTTAAAAACAAATATACTTATATATATATTATCATTATCGGGAGATCGTGGAATAAAAGGAATAAAAAAGAGGTTATTGATGATGTGCGTAAGTCCACGGTACTGGTGATCGTGCGTTATTGTTAAATGATAGGTGATCAACTGTGTAATTTCTGAGAGTCACGTGGAGAATACTATCTGTTAATTTCTTAGAACGGTTGCGGTGGAGAGGAAACGGTTTTCGAATGGCCGACAGATGGAGAAGGAATATTAGGATTAATATTAAATAAGAGTGCTATGAGTATAATGTTCTCAACAACAATAATATTCTTTGGACTTTTCCGGTTTATTGTATGTGTGTGAGCGCGCAACGATGACGACTCGGAAGCGCGGCAACACCACAATATTATTACTAAACATAACCCATGGCGTTGTGTGTACCGTAAATTCGCTAAAAGTGTATTCCGATCGGTATTCGAGGGAAAAAGAGACCGTGGAATTAGTGGACAGCTTGAGGGAGGAAAAAATAAAAAATGTTTTTTTAAAAAACGTCAGGTTAATGGCGCCCGTGCATAAATCTAACGCGCCGGGTCACACCAACCACTATCCCCCCCCTCACGCTACCCCCCACCACAACCGTTCACGCCACTGACGCGCGACGCCGATGCAGCGGTATACACACACACACACACACACACGCACACTATTATACACGGACGGCGGTTCGACGAGTTGACAGTTTGGACCAACGGCGACGGCGGCTGCTGCAAAATTAACGACAACCGCCCTATCCGGAGCCCGCATTTTTCTCTTTCCGTATAAATTTATGGGGTACACGCGACGCGATCATTAAAAATCAGACCTTTTGCTCGCCGCCATGACCGCTTTCCTTGTCGTTTTTATTTTTACTTTCCACCCATTACCGCTCTTAGCACGCGAGACTCTACAGCACAAGCGGCGTATAACAACAACGACGACAACCGTTATTTATATCATTTTTACACGCGCCAAAGCATGGCATGCACTATGTTTGTAAGCATAATATAATATATACTAATCATACAAATACGGGTAAGTCGTATGAGACGTGTACGATACTATACGTCTGCACTCGGGGTTTACGTGCAGGAACTTACCCGTACGCGGGTAGGTACTATTCGCGCATCGACAAACAAAAATAGTCTATGACGTAGCAGTATCGAAATAACAATGGGAACGAAACCGCCACCGTCGCCCTAAACTATTGCTGATATACTACCGCTTTAATGCTTACAATTTCTATACTCCTGTTGCTGTGACTACCTACCTAGTGGTTACTAATTCTACTGCTGCAGGCTGTCCGGGCTGTGCTATTGCTGCTTTTATACGGTCTGCGAGAGACGTTCAAGTGTATTCGCGCGATCGATCTCCTCACCGCCACCGCGGTTTGTTGTCGAAAACACGATCGCGAATCAGACAGTAACAAAATCTCCGGGCGACACATTATAAGACGCAACAATAATAACGATGATGATGACGACGATAATAAGAAAAATAAGATTATCATACGTATACGCACGACTACCGCGGTCGGAGTGCGATGGGTAGATTTTGCGGTTGTTTCGTTCGGTCCGTTCGAATCGAAAAACTCTTCTCGCCGATGGTTTTCGTTATTTTTCGTCGACCATCGGGCCTTCCGCTACGCAGCAATACCGATATTATATACTGGTCTTGGACGACAGTCGAAAACGAGGAGGACAAACACGTTTGTTTAAACGGGCCAATCCCGACGAAAAGTAAATACGAAATATAAGTGTTGTTCGATTTATCATGTCCAAAAACCTAGCCTATTACTTGTCAGTACGCTATACTATAATACAATATATTATACATACAATTCAATCTAATATCGCCGCGTACGAGTTTTTGTCGTTGTTTTAAGTTAGAAATAAAATTTTATTTTTAGTTTTTGTCGCATAAAATGGTCCTCGTTGTTCAAAATGTATTAATTTATATCGTGTGTCAAAGAGACAGTACATTTCGTAAATATATTTTGTTGGACTTTATCAAGTTTTGCGTTGTACTAGTCAACGTCGACAAAACATCATCCACGCCTCGCACAATAACATTATATAGGTTATCGTCGAAACCAATTTAACAACATTAATAACCAAGCATTCAATTTCAAACCAAATAATATAGAATTTCTAAAATAAAGAGTCAACTTTACAAAATATAAACGCAAATAAATAACCAATTTAAACGCCCTAAACGGATACTTTATCTTTAATGCTACAATCAACAATGAAATATATCAAGTAATTCATTCTAAACTAAAAAAAAGTATAAAAAGTATTAAAATATTATTTTCACCTAATATCTATTAAAAACAAAATATAATATGAAAATATACACAACATTAATATTATGACACGTTATTATACCTACTGAATTTTGAAAATATAACAGATTTTTCTATAAGTTGTAATTTCAAATTATAAAATATTTAAAACATAAAAAGATACATTTAAAAATTTGTTATGTCTTTAATATGAATTGATAAAATAAATAATATTTATTAGCTACGCAATTTTATTGTACAACTATAATGATCGCCTGAATTCCAACATTTTAATTCTATTCATTAATCACTATACTAATTGTATTGTGCAAGTATATCATACAATAAGTGAATAAGTAATAAATAAGTAATTCGATTTTTTATTATTTTGTAATGAATTTATAATTTATTGTTGCGTGATAATAAATACAAATGCTTTAATAATCTTACAATTTAAGCATTAATAAATTATCACTACATTATTTATTTTTTTATCACAAACAATAAGAACAAACATATAGTTCACATATATATAAACAAGTTTAAAATTTTAATTTGTATTAAAAATAAATACTTTTTAACTAGGTTGTTTTTAGAATTAAAATGTATTTAAAAATAATTATAACTTAATTCTCTCATTAAACGTTGAGTACGATTTTTTTCTTTTTAATTAAAATTAATTAGATTGTTGAGATGGGCTTAATTCTTGATTATTTACCTACAGTTTATTAAACAATGTAATAAAACGTTTACTGTTTCTCTAAACTATTATATTTTTTAAACATAGAATAAGATTTCGTCCAAAAATTTAATTGAATACAATAGGATTTTTAGTTTTGTACAAACGCGTATATATATGATATTACTTAAAGTTGTTTGAAAATAATACATTAATTACTTACAACCTAATCGAAAAGTACATTTTATGTAAAGAGTAATTAAACACAAAAGTAGCGAATGTTTAGACGTTTATTTTGTTATATAAAATTAAAATTAAAATACTTGTTACACACAATATATAGATAATTAAGTTATTTTTTGAGATTACAATTAATTTATTTGCGGTAGATCAAGTAACAGATTGCACGACAAAAGTATAGTATGAATAAAAGATACACGTTCTATGAATTATTATTATGGTTCCAGCAATTTAAGATAAAATTTTATCAAAATAAATTACGAAAATAGAGTACAACCGACGGGGAACATTAATCATTTAATGACATTTAAACGAAAAGAAAAAAAAATATTATTTTACAACAACTTTTAGATAAATTATTGTATACATTTAAGTTGATGAGATAATAACTGTAGTCAACCGTAAAACAGTTAAAAGTATTTCTAGTGCATGAAACTTCTAAGACCAAAAGTTATAGGTTAGTTTAAGATAATATAAACATTATGTAACTAACTACGTATTTTCAATACAGTAACAGCCACAATTTACATCATTAAGTAGTTAATGTTTTTCTTGTTCTCGTTCTTTCAAGTCAAAACTGCCTGCAAAACCGCAAAATGTTTGACTTTGTTTTAAGGTAAGATTATTATGGGCCATGGTTCAATACTTGTAACCATCATAATGGTTGTATTTAAAAGAAATATTATCGTAAAAAACAGTTACAAAATAAACGGAATAAATGTGTATAAAATAAATAATAATATATTACCAAATGAAAGTAAAAATGATTTCATCCTTATTACGAATATGAAATGCTTAACAATAATTGTCCTCCGTATAATATAAAAAATAATATTATTTTTACGATATTGATTAATTTTGTGAATTTTACGGCCACTTCGTGAAACGAGATAGCAGATAGATACTAAAATAAGTGGATATGACATATAACATAATATAATGTATGAACATAAATACAGTCTTATCGGTCTTGGTAAATGGCAATCCATCACAAAGGAAGCATTATTGTCAAATTTTAATATTGTATTATAGGATCTAAAAAAAGGTTAAATCATGCTATGCCTATCGATAATTGCCATTATATAATAATAATAATAATATTGTATAACTATCGGTAGCTTATCAACTAGTTACGTTGGTTTCTGATTATTTGTACGTATACCTTTTTAATTTACGTATCTTTTAGTTTTTAATTACGAATGAAGCAATCGATTTGCAAGAATATCGTGTGTACAACGAAATTAATTATTTTTTTATACTAATGCATATAATCATGATGCTTCCATTTTTTTTATGTCCTCCACAACTTTTAACTAAAGCTAACTATTGATGTTAATTGAACGAGTGCTAGAAATGTTTTTTTTTTTTAGTTTTTACCTAAACAAAACAAACAGAAATACATCATAAGTTTATAAGGAAAATCAATTTAGAAAAAAAAATCTCGGAAGTAATTTTGCTGTGTAGTACCTATAGTTTTAAGTATATTCATTATTACTGAGATATTAGTATCTTCCAAGCCATAGCCATGGATATGTTGAATTTAAATTCAATTATAACGATTACTTATAAAAACGATTCTGAGTAAAAACACTAGAGACTGCATAACTGCCTTGAGGTTAGGTCTAAGGATATTTTATAATTTATTTATATTAATATTAGTACTTAATTGATTTTGCTATTATAGATACAATCATAAACACTAATGGTTGCTAAAAACAAATCGCATTTATCACATAATATTGATTATAACAGTATATCTTTTACTATTACTGTTATTGACTTATAAATAAGGCCAGAACTCGTATGCATATCAACAAAAAATAATAACAATATGCACACCTTTACGCATCACAAATGTCAAAAATATGTATGCAAAGGATATGCATTAAAATGTATATTATATATACAGATACATAGAAAATTATATAACATTTTTAAAAATGTACGAACTGTTAAGTATTTTAAATTATTTCTATTTATTTATTACAAAAAAACTAAAATTACAATAATAAAAATAATATTGTATTGAATAAAATATTTTAGTTCAATTATCTTAAGATAAAAATAGCTTATTAATCCGTTACGATCAAACTTTTATCATAATTTAAATTATTAAAAAATATATATATATATTTAATTAATAACTATACTAATATAATATAGTATTTACGCATTATGAAACGTTGGCATATTTAATTAGAATACCTGAAGTGAATATATATACACACATAGTAAAATAAATCTGTCATTTGCATTCTGATAGTATACAAACAAAGGCATATTATACTGAAAATACATTACAAAACATATTATAGAAAACTTGAAAGCAATAATCGATCTATTAAAAAAAATGTTTTTGTCTTTAGATTCTAAGTAGAAAGCAAGAATGCTATTGACTATAGAATATAGTCAGTCAATGTATATTGACTATACAATGATGTATTTTTTTTTTTTTTTTAAACATTTTTCGGTGCATTAAAAGTATTTCAAATGTTTTAAAATATGTTCTCTTTAGATTGTCTATTGAACGCAGTTATTTTTTACTGTCGAGTCATAATATTGCATAATGCCCATAAATTTTAAAAAAAAAAGTAGAAATATTAAACCGAAGATAAAGTGTATTTCTTAAATTCCATATGCAATTGAAAATCAATTATTTAAATGTATAATAATAGACTAAAATCAATAAAATATACTCGTTTTACTTAATCTGAACTTAAATATTATCATAAGCTTATATATACAGTGCACTGTATTATTTCTAATATCTCTATTCTCTACTATATCGTTCTTGCCAAAATATTGAATAGCGTAAAGAGTTTACGACTATAATTGATACCTTCATATTATAATATGATATATTAAGAAAAGAAACATTTTATAATTCAAAACTTAAATTAATAAAAAAATTATTTTATTGGTTATCAATGTTTATTTATTTTATTAATTTATAGTATATACAAACACATATGAATTTTAGATTGTTAAAAAATAGACTTTAGTTCAATCATATTTTATTATTTTTAATTTCTCATATTAGATTATTTGAAATTATTAATTATATAATCATTAAAAGTGACTAAATTTATCAAGTAAGTATTTAATTAACATATCAACTATAATGTATTAATTATTTATTGAAGTAAACTTTTTTTGTTTGCCTATTGCTTACGTTCTAAACGTCAATCAAGCTCATTATTATAAATTTAGGTTTAATTATACACAAGATTATTCTAATATTTTAATAGAGTAAGTACATTAAAACCTAATCAATTAAAGATTGAAAAACTTTCAATGTTTTTCATTATTTTGATACTTTTAAAATCATGGTTCGATTCTAACTCAGTTGGATATGATACTTTCTTATTTTAATTTTCATTAGCAGTAAATTTCATAATAAAATTACCATGAACATAAATTTAATATTTTTTTTTTTAATCCATCCCATTAAAATATAAATTTTAATAAGAACCATAATTAATCTCTACACATGAGAAAATAGGCACGGTAAAAAATAAATTAAACATAGTAGGAATTTAAGTTTTATGAGTTTAAATTGTTGAACTATATATCATATATGTTGACGGGCTTAATGTATACAAAGTAAACGTTAAATAATCAATTACTTTGTTCAGTCAGAAAATGCAACGTTAACAACATAATAATTATATCAATATTGGAGTAATTAATGAAAAAAAATACCAAAATTTAATATGAAGTCAATGTCATCGGATAAAAGTTTCGATAATTCAGTGAACTACGCATATTATTATTAAATTTTCAAAATTATTAAAATATTGTGATACAGTGATAATAATAATAGGTAAGGTCGGGGGTTTTGTACATTATAATACTTGTTTGATTTTATGTAATGTACTTGAAATTGCTATTTTTTGAGAACACAATACGACCCCCGCCAGGGTTTGACAGAAAAACGACCGAGAGGAAAATGTTCACAATGTCTGTATAATCAACGTCAAGAAAACGCTGTTAACAAGAGTCAGGAGAAAATAATAATATTATGGTTAATGGCTGAAGTATTTCGCAGTATATCGATTTCTGCTCAGCGTCGAGCTAGTATTTTAGGTACCTACCTACTAGTGATTTGTACGATGACATTTCGCTCGGACTAACGTTTCCGTTTTCCACACACTGTACCATAGCGGTATTGTAGTAATTTCGGTTGTATCGACTTTACTGTCTCGAAATGACATTTCGCCACTCAACAGTGGCAAAAACCTGTGACGTTTACGGTCGGCTACATGCTCCGGTATATTTTTATAATACTGTACTGTATCCATCGCCATTGACGTGTTGTACGATAATTTCTTTGGCAACAAAATCATTAACGATTCACGGCGGGCTGTTTCGGGATTTGAAACCGAAATCAAAACACGAATACATGGTATTTTAGGGCGGCTTCGATGTTATTATTGTCGTGGGTCTCATACGTTCCCCGTAGAAGTAAGATCGACGTTTCACGCGGTTCGACTGTATCGCGTGCCCGTGTAATATTATTGTTGCATCGTTCTCATTTAACAGGTCGATACGAACCGTTTCAATGGTAATTAATGTATAGAATAAACAGAATTTCGCACGGCGTACCCGCGGCAGCCGTTCATATCGGGAACTCGGTGGACATTATTACATTACACGAAATACATCTGATACATTAAATTAGCAAACGCCGTGGGTTCAGTGATGTATTATTATTATAATGGGTATGAAAAACTTTTTATGCATCAACATCTGTATTTCTTTTTGGCGCACGCTGTTCAAAACGCATATATATATATATATACATGATTTTATATGTATGTATATATTATGTGTATAATTCCATAACTGAAAACGTTCGCAAAATGTATTGAACCGTACTCCGGGGATGATTTACAGCCCCGGCACTTCGCTTTTGTATTACCTCTTTGCTGATTTACCGATAACACACATATACCTACACACCGGCGTTCTCAAGATTTTTTAATGGAGGGGTGTATAAAAAAAATTGATTGTAACGTTTGTCGCGCAAAGTCGTAGCTCCCCCTCCGTCTCAATAACAACGTAATATATTTTAAATCCGAATAAATGTTATTTTTCCTTTGCTTTACACTTAAACACATTCTAAGTTTTATTTAGATAATTATATCCATTTTTTTTTTTTCATACGCGACATGGAGAATTTCTTCGGTATCAATAAGTATTTTTTTTTTTTTTTTTTTTTATGAATGGCCAAAGATGTTAAAAATGTTTTTATAAAAGAATTACATTCAAAACTATAATACCTAGCATTAATACATTTACCACTTACTACATGGAAATATTCTCTCAGGAGTCTTCATAAACAGTGTATGGCGACTATATAAAAGGTAATGAAACGGTCTTAATGTAAACTTCGTCAGTTTTATTTTCTTACCTGTAATGGGTGTGTGGAAACTCCACTAGTGTTAAGTCTTTCCAACATTAAATACGTTGACATACGTCGAAGTTTCTTAAATGGCTATTAGTTGAATACGTCGAATTGTTAGTTTATAAATATTAAAAAACAATTTATCTTCGTAGAATTCGAAAACAGCATTCTCGACGATGATATTATCAATAAATACTATCTATACTTTGGTCTTTGATGAACATACTTTTTCGTAATGTAATTCCGCCTTGCGTTTTTTAGTGTTTATGTATCTTGTCATTTATTTGGCCGACTAAAAGAATATGGCTGACTCGGTATATTACAAGTTATTATTATTTTAATGTGAACAATTATTTGTATACAAATTATTTTTATTTTAACAATAATAATAAATACCTATTAATCTTATACTGATTTTTTACTAATTTTTTTTCATCGATAAAGGTTACATACATCCATATACAGGACTCATTTAATGCATAATACTTTAATTATTAAAATGGTAAATATTGAAAAATATTGAATGACTACTATAATTTATGATTGTTTTAGATCACTATAATACTTTTAATGCCTATTTTAAAATAAGCTGTAACAAGTTTTTCTAGTGGTTATTAGTTCACATACGTAATAGAAAAATATGTAAAAATACAAAAAATTGAAAATACTCCAATCTATAAAGTACCATAATTGATTAGGATTATAAAAACGGCTATTGGGACATTTATCTTCTATAAAATTCCTTATATGAACCTACAATAATATTATGTAACTTGTCGTCTCCTAGAAGTATTTTAAAATAAATATTGATATTAGCTACGATTTTATAAAAAATGTATTTACATTTAATATTTAATTTAGATATAAGATTGTATTTCGAAGTATATTAAGTATATTTTATATGTATACTTATTATATATTATTTAGGTAATTGCATCTGATTTTTCATACATTATATTTTGTATACACAATTTTTTTTCTACCCACTGTATTTCATATAACATTCATTCAACAATGGATGTTCTTTCACTGCACAATACTATCAATCAATACTTCAAATATAAATAAATATTAGTATAAAAAAAAATTATTACTATAAATCGATATTATTTCAAAGTATTTTTTACTTATTTTTGCAATTGGCTAAATTGAATTTTACTTAAAAGTTATTTTTTTTTTTTGTGCAAATCTGTATCATTGATCTTTCTCCATGTTCTATTGAAATGTTCAGTAGGATTCAAATTATAGGTATACACTATAATTAGTAGGTTACAAAGAAAAAAGAAAAATTAAACCCATAAAATATGCTCTCTGTTAATAGAACATCCTCTCTGCAACATTACGATAGTCCTGTATTCTATTTCTACTTTTTTAGATTACTTTCGATGTATATTTTACAATGATGTTTTTTATTTTTTTTTATGCACGTGTAGACGTTTTATAGTTTGAAAAATGCGCTTCAATCTTCAATTTTGAGGATGGTCTTAGGTAGTAAATGAAATTCTGTTAGTATTTTTTGAAGTTTAACTACATGAAAAGAATTTGGAATAATCTCAATGAAAACGACGAGAGCTGCAAATTTACGAGTATAATATCAGTATAAATACATATAATAAATAAATACTTAGTAATATAGCTTTTACAGACCGTTCTATTCAGATTTGTTTTTCATGTGCAATTATTTATCATTGAATTTAAATTCAACACATCCATTATAGTGACTTACTCAATTTTTAACTTACTTTATAATAGAGCGGTACCTATACCTACTTGCAATTTTTTTAACAACATTTTGAAGAACTGAAATATTTTAGAACTAATATAAGAGCACACTTGTGAAAACATAAATCAACATAATATGTATAATACATTATAAAAAAGGAATAAACATTAATTTATGTCCAACACTTGAATGTCATTTGAATGATTCAATTAAATTTATAATTGTTATCTACATACAACAACTTACAATTTGCTTAAAAATCAACAATTTGTACGACTTTACATTTATAATTGCATACAATGAAGCAATAATCTTTTTAAAAGCATTGCTTTACTTTATTTCATACTAGCTCGATTGTGTTTAGTGGTTCCAGATTCAAGGAACCACTGGAAAATAGCGATCCTTTGATGAATTTTTAAAGGCAAAGGAACAACACTCAACCCTACTACAAAACCTTGTATTTTATTCCCCTTTATACATGTAACCACTTGTTTTCTAATTACCGTATACAGCAACAGCAAGCCCACTAGAATAAGTAATATATTTAATTATAATATGGCATTGTATAATTGTTGCTTTCATTTAACCAATTTAAATTCTTCAATTATTAGAACTAAAACAAAACAAAATAATAATTACTTTTTTTTCACATACTTTATGTTATACGAATTGATTGTTGCAAAACAAATTTGAATAGATAACTATTTAAAATAAAGCTAATGACGAATTGTGACAGTTCTTATAAAATAAAAATCCCAAAATACAAGTTATGTATTTGTAAATATCAATATCAATATCAATATTATTAATATACTCGTATACTAATCAAACGATAAAAATGTTAAAACTATTTTAAACTAAATAAATAAAGCTACATCATAAAAGTTTTCAGCAGAATGGGTCAAAACGATCATATGCATTAAACAACGATGCTGTTTCATTACAAAAAATATAGGTATATACTATAACTATATAGACATATAGTATATATTAGCCAAATATATAATATATATTGTAACTTTAAGACCAACAGCAGTGGTAAAAAAAGAACCGTTACTCGTTGTTTAGTGAAATATGAACACATTTTGAGTTTTAAAATTTAATTAATTTGTTAATTTTCAATGATATGGAAAAATCATCATAAAGTTTCCATTGTTGCAGCTGGTATAATATATTTTGTAAAGGGTCGTAATGTATTCAGGGAGTTTGAAAATAAAAGATGATTTCTTGTAAATTGAAGTTTAGTTTGAAGAAACTTCATTTTGTCAGCCATTCGTTTTATTAACGTAGTCTAGTGACTTGTGAGTTATGACCCATTATGGAATAGACAATTTTCTATATGCTTGAATTATACAGATACTACACATAATATGTTTGAAAAAGGCATTAAAAATCCTCTGATTATTATACGTATATTATATACGGTCTTTTATTTATATTTTGTATATTTACTTCATTATTCAAACGAAATTCCACTCGAAAAATCACGAGAAGTTTTTTTTCAAATTATCGGAAAATATTTCCACAAAATTAAACACACAAGGAATTTTTTACGAAACCGATAGACCATGTCATTAACTTGCGGAACATTGCTCGCTAGGTTTTTTTTCGACCCTCTCCTCGTCGTCCTCTCTACTGTGCGGAATACCATAATATACTTGTTGGCGCATAGGCTGCATGTGTGTGACACATTTTTTTCCCTGTCCGCGCGACAGCTATCCGGATTCCCCGTACAACGGCTAGGGATGCGGTCCCGTGTTCGCGCCCACCACAATTGGCTCTAAACATAGGTATAGTTACTTGGCAAAACTTCAATTACTTCCCCCGTCTCCGTCCGGACATCCTTATCTCATTGGAAGCGTGGTTCTCACTCGATTGTCTATGGCATTGGGCCACCACCTCTTTTGTTCTTTATAACTCCACACAAAAATTATACGTTCCACATAAGTCTGGATTTGTAGCCTCATTGTCTCCGTTCTTTCTTTATTTCTTTTTATATTTTACCGCAGTAAAACTCTTCAAGAAAACCGCGATATTAAATTTGAAATCCCATGACACTCGCTTTACTTATTAAATATACCGTAAACAGTACGGTGATTTAAACGAATTGACATTTAATTTTAAAAAAAAAGTCTATGGTGTGTATGTATACTACTAATATACACGTAATTATTGATAAATAATTATTTCATAATGTCTCGTTGATTTAATCGTACGCAGAACAAAAGAATTGTGCAGTTAATGTCAATCGACATGAAGAAGTTTATGTTATGACCATCTATTCAGATATATAGTTCTCGAATTAAGTTTGTAAAATGAATATTTTACAATGTGTCTAACTGATTGACACATAGAGATGATCATTTCCGGTATATTAATTTATGTAGGTACGCACAAACACACCAGCAATTTTCATTTTCCAATACATTACACGCTATTAAGTATTGATAATAACCTAATCTGACTATTGGACAAGATAGAATATTCTAAAGGTTTCGATAGTTTGATTATTAAATTTCTTCCGTGAATTTTTAATTCTGTACTTCATATTTGATTATCAGCTAGTCCACATAATTAACGCTATTCAAAATTTGAGTGTATAATGGCTCTCGAAGAGTTTATACCGTGTTCATAATTTATGTTACTTTTATTTTTTTTTTTAACCGTTTCTCAGTTTGAAATATATACTATTATTATGTATTTGTACATTTGAAACTAAATAGATTTAGTGGCTGTCGTAATTTTTCAAAATAAAAATGTAAATCGGATTACAGGAATTTGAATTTGAATTTGTTACTTACGTATGATATATAATTTCTGATGATTATCAACTACAGTAATGAAAAATATTTTTTCTTATTTCACTTGTTCATTACATCTGAGTAAGCCCATTATTTCAAATAATTAATGTATTGTAACTGGTTAATAATTACTAACAGGTGAAGCACCAATTACACTCGGGACTATACAACCTCGCGGGTATTCCACTCTTGGGCTCGTTAATGCACTATGTGAATTCGCTTTACGGTTTTCCAACTCCAAAATATATATAATATCAATATATCGTATACCTAAATATTTGATAGGATTCGTGTTCATAATGAAATTAAAACTGTAAAAACTTACGATATTTCCATTATTTTTTTTTAAATTCTAGTTCCGTGTAACGTTTTGCGTGTCAATATTTTATTATATATACAACGCCTCCAGTTTGCAGATAAAATTACTGAAATTAGTCGGTGAAGGATATCGTGCGTTGTATTAAAAATCAAAATTAGACTGCACAAAAGGTGTAAACTGCAAACTAAATATTCTATTTGTAGTCGTATTACATAATACGTATTTTGTCCAATTTATTCGACGATCATAGAAGAACGAGTAACGCTATAATATTATTGTACTTTTTGTCTTGCACGTGCAACGGCTACTTGTGTCGCATTGTCGTGCACCAGATTATTATTATTATTATTATTTTATATCATAATATTATTCCATCATTAACGTCCATACACTTTGTGTTACACACCCTAGTGCTGTGCATTTTACGAATACAAATATAACTGCAGTAGAACTGTTTATTGTATAATATGTATCATATTATTATCTACATATATTAGCGGCGAAAAATGATAACTATACTTTGTAGGGTTCATATTTATAAATAAATATTTTTTATTAAATACGGTTTAACTGTTTTACAAAATTTACTTGAAGATTACACTTTCATATGGATATTTTGATTTATATACCATTTAAAGAGTATTTTTAAGACTCAAAAAAAAAAAAAATATTTATGATATAATTTCCTCGCTTGTATCTTTAATCTTTAGAAACTTGTTAATTATATCTAGATATTGTTTTTCTTTTAAACATCGTGTACCTTATATCTTGTATATTTTATTTTCATTAATAACAAAGTACATTTTTTTTATAATTAAATTAAACAAACTGATAATGTGTTCAAATAAATAATTTAATTTGTTTCATATTATTTCAAAAACTAGTTGACGGAATCATTAAATTAATCATAAAACAATAAATAAATTGTTTTTTAATTCGTAACCATAAAAAAAAACCTAACACATAAACTCAAAGAATGTCGTAAATTGTGTAAGGCCGTTTAGAAGCTGTATCGTCACTCGTCTCTTCGTGTTTTAGTATTATAACTTATAAGTAAATATGTATAATTTATAACTATACCAAGTTAAATAAATAATTTGTATGAATTTTACATTTTATCGGTTTTACGTATTAAATAATATAAACAAAATGAATCAAGTATTTTTTATATATATATATATATATTTTTTTTTTTATTGATCGAAAAGAAATAATATACAATAAATTATTTTTAAATATAACATTTTCGATTATCTATCTCCTTTAAGCAGAGCTTGTGTTGAAGATAGAGAGTTATTGAATTATATAATATGATTAATAATAAAAAAAAAGAAATTTAATTAAATTTTAAATTTTAAAGATTCAATGTAAGATTCTATATATATACAACAGTAAATAAACAGATATTAATGCAATATTTTTATGAAATTGTACACGACTAAAAGAAAAAAAATTATAAAAATACATCATATTCAAACATATTATACGAATAAAACAAAACATAGATTAATATATAAAAATAATTCGATTTAAGGTAAATTTCACAATAACCATTCATCCTTATTTTTTTTTTTTTTTTGATTTTTGGTTTTATAGTATAGTAATTTCTGTTTTATATCATAATCGAATGAATTGAATGTAGTAGGCCCAAGATAGCTAATGAATTTTTGACCACACGTTGTTTTTGCATACTTTACTACTGCATCTAAAGCTCTGTGTTGTATTTCATTTTTATATAACTCTGTATTGAACCATGTATTCCTGTTAGTATCCAACCAAAGTATCACTATTTTTTTGTAAACCGACCTAGTAGGCAAAACCTTAAACTCTTTATAATTTTGATTGGTTGAGCCTACCATAGGTTTTGTATCCAAACAGATTCTTATTATTTTGTTTTGTTGAAGTTATGATGGCTTTAAATGAATTTCGAAAAATCCACCCCACACCAAACAACCATATTAGAAAACTGACTGATATAGAGCTAAATATATATTGCGCAAAATATTTACAGACAAGATATTTTTTAGTTTATAAAATTTGTGGAATGAAGAACGTAGCCTCATTACTATATTATTAATATGTAAATTCCACCTAAGGTTACTGTCAAATGTTAAACCTAGATATCTGGTAGAGTGAACCCTTGACATTTTTTTACACATATCATTATTACATTCAGCAACATTTTTACAGTACAGTTTGTTTCTCAAAAGGAATAACCGAATTGTAAATACTGAATTTCATAAAATAGGGTTTTTTTTATATTCAAAGATAATTTCCTTAAATTAAAAATATTTTCTACTTTTTTGAGCTCAGATATTGCTTTAAGTTGTACAGAAGGCCACGAACTATCTGTAAAGAGTAGACAAGTGTCATCCGCATATGTTACAATTTTACCATCTATATTTATATTGCATATACACACAATATCTAAATTAACTAAAGATAAAAAAATAATAATGATAAAATATATAGTAACTTTTCCAAAACGATGAATGTATTTTGTATCGTGCATTTAGTATCTTGTATATTTGTATTACTTTAAAATTTTACATATTCTGTAGATATACTTTAGCACAAATAAATAATGCTCGGTTAAAAATATTGTTATTCATACTTAAATTTATAATTTTGGAACAACTTCATAAAAAAATGCTTGATGTTATCTATTTTAATACATCAGTATAGAAAATCTCGTATTATTGAATTTTAAGAGAATCGTGAAAATTGTATCGTTGTATAGTATATAAATCTCATAAATCTCGTTATGTTATGTTACAATACTAAATTTCCATAATAAAAAGCTTTCCGTTGTCGAGAATGTCTGAAATTGTGTTTGGATATTGAAAAACGTATAAATTTACAAAACCACAATCATTATGTCTGATCATGAATAATACTATTGTAATAAAATAGAGAAAATTACTTTTATAATGATATATAAAAAGGTTACAATGCTGATCACTTTTATTCAAAATGATGTGTATTAAAAACAGTTAATAAAACAAATATTTTATACTAAAAATTATACTTGATAGTAAAATGTATAATTTGTGTTACACAATAATAATAACTGAAATAAATGAACAAAATTAATATTTTTTTAACTATTGATCTATTGTAGTTTATAATATAGTCAATAGAGATATTTTTATTTTATTTTTAGCTGGTTAAATATAACTAAAATTTAATCATGTTTATCGATTATAAAATAAATACAGAAGTATGTTACATGTATTATAAAAACTATATTTTGATGCATTATTTTATTGAATACTATAATATATTAAAAATAGGTTTTGTTTTTTTCGCAGTTTTAAACAATTTATTGAGAATAATATACATTTTCAAAAATATCCATAGAAAATAGGTTAACTACTTAAGTAATTTTAACTCAATAAAGAATAAGAAATACTGGTATGCATAAAAATGTAAATGCAGCCTAGTAAACAAATAAACTAATAACTCATTTTTATTATACCATTGGGTTCTACGCTTTATCTAGATTGCAAAATTCATAAGTATACCTTGTCAGAAGTCCTAGTTTATTTTACTGTAGAACTAAAACAGGTACAATTTTAAGTTGTTTTAATAAATTAAAATTATTTTTAGATACCTTATTGATATTTAATTAGCCCGAAGTGCATTATAACTAACTTATTGTTCATTGTTATTATTTACTCTAATACGACTATTTAATATTATTAAGTAAATTGCCATTCTATAATTAATACGATACGAGTAAGTAAATGTATTTTACAAGCAATATCATATTTACAACTAAAAGGAACACTAAAGTCTTACGTCTAAACACTGTTATTTTAAATTATCATTGATAAAATTAATGTAACAGTTGTATCTCAAAATACTTTTTAATTAATTTTATTTTATATACGTGGTTCTACAATTCTACATAGTTTGTGCAATATCATACAATTAAGTTGCCATAGTTGAAATACAATTATTATTATTCAATATTGGAAAATAACATTTTAAATTATGTATTTTTGGAAAAAGATGCAATATAGATAAATATTTTTAAAAGTATTACAATAAAAATTTAAGGAATTACTGTAAAAAAAATACATTTAATATTAAAACACTATAGATTCCAGTTAAAGATATTTCAATTACATTTTTCCGAGAAAAGTTTATTGAAAAAGGTTTTGATTTACGTTTTTATAGAACTTTTTCTAAATTAACAAAATAAAATAAAAAAGAATTCCAAATATTATACGTTTATTTTAACACATGATTTTATTACATTTGTGATTATTTTGAACGATTGAATGATTCCATTCGCTTGTTGCGAATCCGTTCATGATACATTAATTTACATAAAGTAAAGAAAAACCGTTTTCCTGCACTGTAACGACATTTCGTTCAAACATGGACGCTTGAGAAATAGTAGCAAGTGGATTGATCACAATACGATTTATGCCTGACACTACATATCCATATAAATTGTACTCCGTGACGTTTAACATAAATCTATGTGATTTTTTCAATGCTCAATTGTATACAATGATAACCCTGTGCGAGGTTTTTTACTTAAATCGGTTAAGATAAAACACATTTTCATAAAAATAATAATAATAATAATAATAATAAATTCTCTTAGACGAGTGTTGCATATGCATCGTTTCATTTTTCTATGACAAACAGTTCTTCTTTATACTGTTTACTTTATTTCGTCAATAAAATAATAATAAATATGACCACATTTATATAAAATTTAACTCGTGATAGAATTTACAATTGTAAAATGTTAAATGTTGTGTAAGTATAATATATTTTAATATTAATTGTTTATCATTTTATATGCATGTATATATAGGTATTATAAATTATTTTCACTTGAATTGCTCTTTACCGTTCGGTACAAATAATTGTACGTATACTTGTTTACCTGATCGTGTAGTTTATCGACTTAATTTCGCATGTTATCTCATCGCTCTATACAAAAACCCCGAAAGGCTATATCGATTATATACCATTGGTCGAATAAAATATAAGGTAAGTTCGCCTATCGCTTTCAGTGCAATACATATTCGAAAAAATACCAGTCCTTATTAGTATAATATAGTATGCTCTAAATACTTCATACAGAACTTATTTATTATCCACATTATAATTGATTAATTTAATTCGTAATTTCTCATCTCGATTCGTCAGATTAAACTCAAAATATTCGTTAATAGTAATTGTACACTTAAGGATAAATCATTAAATTTATATTAGATCTTAAACGAAATTCCATTAAAATTGCGCTTTTTTTAAATTATTAATTTCTCTAAAACACGTATAATATACCTATACATATATCATGTTAAGGTTTAAAGGTACCACTAAATATTTCGATTGGATGATATTGGAATTAAACTAAAATTGTGAGTAAAATTAATTAATGTATTTCAAAATACACATTCTGAAACAATTTAAAATCGTTAACTTTTTGATACGCGCAAACAACTTTACTTACTTTTTTCACAAGCACCGTCAAGCTTTTTATACAGATTTAGATAAACTCTATTTCTTTCAACTAATTCGTAAAAAAAAAAAATAATTATAAGATTGACAAAGTAAAAATAAGTTTATGAATAATCTGTTTTTATTTTTTTTAATAATATTTTAACCTTGTTTATTATTATACTTGAGATATCCTTAATCCTGATGAATTAATGTTTTCGTGTAGAAAAAAGGTAAATAAACAAACATCCTTAGTAAATAAAAAATATAAATAAACAAATTAGTAAATTTTTTTTTATATATAATTTGCATTACCTTAAAATATGTTTTATCTATCTTATAAGTAAGAATAAGTAAACTTTTGACGTGCCTACTAAATAATTAACAATTTAAAAATTGCCAAAAATGTGTACTGTATACTTCAGTATATTCTCTTTAATTTTCCAAAAACCTTTTTCAATGGCCGTAAACAGAAATATTTAGTGGTACTTCTTAGCATGAACACAAACTGTAAGTTTACACTTTTAGGAAATCAGCTTATAAAATTAAAAATTAACCTTTTCAAAGTACTTATAAAATGTAATTTTTTTAGTACTCCAATTCCTCAAACAGTATCCACAATATAATATAAATAAATAACATAAAGTTGTTAAATGTATATCATTTGAAATATTAAATATGTATTTCTTTTTTTAAAGTAAACTTCTTCACTCTTTATTTTTGCAATACTTCATGATTTACTTTCACGCTAAACTACAACAGTATATCCATGATATTGTGGGATTTCTGAACTATATATATTTATAAAGTTTTTCCGATCTAAATCACATTTTATTTTCGTATTTCAAAATGTATGAATACTCAAAATTGCCTGGACAATGTCCCCAAATGATCTACTTGAAAATATTTATATCGAATCTACCGACAACTTACTAAGTGAAAGTGACTATACTCGTGACCATTCCACGTATCCCTTAATTGATTTCTTTAATAATCAATCCACTGGAATTACATTTTAAGCTCGGAATTTTTGTTTTTATTTTTCAAATTTTTTCTAGGTAAGATACTACAGATTCTCTTTATCTCTCTCTCTCTCTCTTTCTCGCTTTTATTCGATTCGACATGTTATGGTCGACGGAATTCTAACACTAGTGATTTTTACATGTACAGACTAACACGGATTTCAGTTCTATTTTTACTTTGGGTAGTCAATATTATCTACAATATTATTATAAAACTTATACGCTGCTCTGTCGACCGAAAATTGTTCCTCTGATGTATTTTATTACAAAATACGGGATAAATGTGAACAGGAGAAATTTTCTGGAAAGAAAAAATCCTCACTTTTGATGCAGTTAAACCGTGCAATCGATATATAAATTCAACGCATTCCTATGGACTTGACGCTAAGCTTTAGCAAAATAAATGTTACTATATATTGTCATACAAATTTACATAATACTCAAAACTATTTGAAAAGTCAATTATACTATATAATTAATTACTTTATATCATATATTATCATTATTATCGACTATGATAACGTCTTATAAATCAATATAATTACGAATGCAGTAATTAACTAAGTAATATAAATAACCTAAAATTAGTCAAAATATTTTAAGAGTCTCTCCGTGCTTAAAAAACAATAATATTACGTAATGGAAAAAGTTTCTAGTCCCTGTAACGATTAATAGTTTCTAAATAACAAAAAAAAATGTTAAACTGTTGTTCTCCCCTTAAATATCCTACTTCGTCAAAATTTATAATTCAAATGTCAAAAAATTCTTTAAATATATCATATATTTTTTAATAGCAATAAGAAAAACGTATAAAGAATTTTATATCAAATTTCCAAACTTTAGCAATACAAACGTATAGCTTGATTTTTAACTAAGTACAAAATAACTGTGTAGTATTTGTTATATTGACGTTATTTAAAAATGTAATCTTCAAACCCCAATTCCTAACCTAAAAAAATGTCATGACTATACATTTTTAATAATCATGAATTACAATAATAATAACTTATGTGTGATGTTGTATTAAATTCTCAAGAATTAAGATCATGACACTAAAATAATAAACTAAAAAAATTTCGAAAATTCCTAATATCTATAAAATAGTTTAAGATATTTCTTAATATTTTTGAGGATTTTTCAAGGATATAACAGGTAAATTTTTTTATGAATATTCGATACTCTTTACAGTTATTTTAGTTAACACAAAAAAAAGAAAAAAATAATCATATAGAAATTTTTACTTTTAATTGGCATAGTTTTTTATCAACTTAATTTAATTTGCTTCCAGAAACCATCCTCAAAATTTTAATATCGAAACATTTTTATTGCCCTATTCTATGGCAGTTACAAAAATAAAAATAAACGGTTACAAATAAAATACACATTATTGTAAAATCAACACTGCTCTAATCTGAGTCTAAAATTTAAAATAAATACATTATTTTATTAATTGATGACAAAGGTTGAAATATAATAACTAGATATATAAATTATTATATTAACAAAAATTATTGACTGGTCCAACAATATTGGAAGAACTAAAATTCAATAAATCATTCGTAATATTACTAATATTACTGAAAAATTATAATTTTAGTAATTGTACTTACAATTCTGTTAATCTTGATGACGATAAGTATGTTCCTATTCCATGAAATACGGCATACATACAAATTATAAATTTTATTTTCTGAAAAGATAAAAGTTAACCACGATTTTTAAACTGGGAATATCAATGTGGGTAATATATTTTTACCTTAATCATGAATTTACGCTTACGTTTCCGTTTACTTGCTGAGTAGCCTGGTTCAACTGTTTTTTCCTTAAATAATTAAAATCAATAGTTCATAAACGTCGAGGTTTTATCCTATATCAATAATAAGTTAATAAAAAAAAAAAAACATGTATATTTAGTATCTTGTGTTATGAGTTATTGAGTTATACCTAACATTTTAAAACAAATCAATATTATATTAATAATATTATGCCATTCGACAAAAATGTGTACCTCAATTGCCTATACGATACGTCGTATTAAACCTGGTAATTTATTACAAACAAAAATCTAATGGTGATCTGGTTGTTTCGAAATCGTATTGCTTTTCACCGAATAAAAGCAACGGTTTTTCATTTTACCAACAATCACATTTGTTTATACTTGATATATTATTAATAATAATAATACGTGCATAATGGCAAAATACATATTATACAATATTAATATACCATATTATTATTAAATGTTTTTTAAGCCCTATTTAGAGAATATTGTAGGCAATATTATTTTGTTCATTTAACGTTTGTGAGACATCGACCTATTTTTAAAATACGTTTATAAACACCAACCTGTTGTTTAAAACGAAGATAGTAATATTTTGGCTTTCATACAATTCCAATTGCGTGTGAACCCGAGCATAATAATATATCGACGGAGATGTATTCAATGTCACACAATGTATTATGTATTTTTCATTGTACAAACAATACGAAACATTTTATTCATTTATCGTTGTTAGGGGGAAGGAATTAAGAGCTAAAAAAATGGTGAGCTTGTGATGGAACGAACATTTAGAGCTTTCGATGTCTTAACATTCTAATCACTCTGTCGTTGACGACCAAAACGCACACGAGTTGGACAACTAACGGACACGAGAGTTCGTTTGTAGAAAGGGATGCATACGATAACATATTTAACCCAAGCTTGGAGCCCCGGGTGACATGGGGGTACACAATAATACCAAATAGTACTTAGCTACTGTTATGTTATGTATGTAAAAATTAGTATTGAATAAACATAATAACTACTGCATAACTTTTAAAAAACCGTTATAGCACAAACAATGAATCAACTTTTGATATGTGGTAAAATGTTAAAAAAATTAAAAATCATCAGATAGTTTCAGGAGGAAGTATTGCTTATACCATAAAAAAAAAGGTTAAAATGAAGGGTGTCCTCAAATATCCCGGGAATTACACCTCTCCCTCATCCTTTGAACAAATCCTGAATCCACGCCTGATTTTAACCGGTACATAAATATATTATTATACTACACCGTAATAATAAAATATATAGCTCAATATTGATTTAACGATGAGGAGTTATAATATAATAGTTTTTTTTGCATTTCGTTATTGTCGACGGAGTATGATCAAATTAGAATGCGAAACATATACAAGCGCACAACGAAAAAAACTCGTATAATAATTCATCAAAGCGAATGAAAACTGCCGACAAAGTGTACAAACGACAAATAAAATCTTTATTAATATTTCGTTATTAAGCTGAAATAATACACAAAGTTAAGAAAAAAACGTAAAATATAAGATATATACACCCACCTGCACCTTTATACTACATTGTTTACCTACAATTATCAGGCAGTATCTTTTTTTCATTAGTGTTTTAATACAACATTACTGAAAATTACTTTGAAATAATATATTTACTTATATAATATGATATTTTAGTTTTACAGTAATTAATTTTATTAAATTAACTATCGCAAATAAAAAGTAATATTAAGTAATATAATTATTATTATCGTTTATATCAACATTTTAACACAGTTGATTTGATAAACAGCCAGATAAACAGAAAATATTAGGTTTTTGATGATGACGCGTTAAATTTTATTCGATAAAATCAAAATAAAAGAATAAAATATTTTTTAACACTGTTCACTGAATAACTTAACAAGGTCCAATGAATACGAAGAATCCTAACGAGTACCGCGTATAACATCAGCACGTTTTTAAACGACTAAACGATCTAGTAGTTCAGACTGTAATTTTACAGTAACAACGCAACAAATAAAATTAATAATGTGTACAAATAAAAAATTTGGAAAAAATTCTACTACACATTAGATGTGTTTGGGTACGATAAACTATACTCGGAACAGCATATCGATCGACGGTGTTCAAAAAAATATGTCATCCGGCTTCGGAAAATAAAAAACAAGTGTCGTGGTAAATAAGACAAAACGCTCGTTACCCACAGAGTTAGGATCTGACGCAGCAGATCTAAATAAAAAAATACGATTCGATATTGCCTCGCGTATAGTTCTAAAATAATAATATGATTTTCGTACGATATTAGAACAGTTACGGTCGCGGTCGAGTTTTACACAGTAACGCGGTGCAATAACACATCGGGTTTGGTTGTCGTGTTGCAGGTACCATTGCGGCGTGCGGATTGCATTATGACCGGCGCGGCGACTCCGGTCGTAAGCGACGACGACGAGACGCGGAGCGGTTGGAGGTGCGGCGTGTGGCGGCGGCGCCCGTCGGCCCAATGCTATCGTCACCGGCGCCGTCGTCGACGTCGGCGATGGCCGGCGGCGGACTGATCGCGGTGCTGCTGGTGCTGTCGGCGTGCGCGGTGTGCGGTACACGGGCCGACTGCCCGGCGGCGTGCGAGTGCAAGTGGCGCAGCGGCAAAGAGTCGGCCATCTGCGCGTCGGCCAACATGACGGCCGTGCCGCGTCACTTGGACTACGGCACGCAGCTGCTCGACCTCACCGACAACCCGCTGTACCGGCTGGGCAAGGACGCGTTCGCCGACGCCGACCTGCTCAACCTGCAGAAGCTGTACATGTCCCGGTGCCGGATCAAGTCGCTGGACCGGTACGCGTTCCGCAAGCTCAACAACCTCGTCGAGCTGGACCTGAGCCACAACAGCATACCGGTGGTGCCGTCGGCCGTCCTCGAGTCGGTGCCCGAACTCCGGGAGCTCCGGCTCAACGGCAACCCGATCATGAAGGTGCCGAACGGCGCGTTCGCTCACGTCCCGCGGCTGGTCCGGCTCGACGTGTCCGGGTGCCGCGTGGCGCTGCTCGAGTCCACCGCGTTCGCCGGCCTCGAGAACTCGCTCGAGTGGCTCCGGCTGGACAACAATCAGCTGCGCGACGTCAAGCCGTCCACGGTCGTGTCGCTGACCCGTCTGCACGGCGTCCAGCTCAACGACAACCCGTGGAACTGTTCGTGCAAGCTGCGGCCGCTGCGAGAGTGGATGGCCCGGCGGAACGTGCCGTACGGCGCGCCGCCCGTGTGCAAGACGCCCGTCCGGCTGGCCCAGACGCCGTGGGACAAGCTCGAGCTGGACGACTTCGCGTGCGAACCGCACTCGGCGCCGGTGTCGGCCGTGGTGGTGGTCACCGAGGGCGACAACGCCACCGTGTCGTGCCGCATGTACGGCGTGCCCATACCGTCGTCCCGGTGGACGCGCAACGACCGGCCGCTGGGACAGACCAGCCGCAGCGTGCCGGTCACCGAGGGCCGGTACACGAACCTCACCATCGTGTCGGTGGTCGCCCAAGACGGCGGCAGTTACGCGTGTGAGCTGGAGAACCGGTCCGGTAGCTCCAGGTCCAACGTCACTGTGGTCGTGGTCAAACGGTCGCCGGAACTTGTGCTGGGCGCCGATCGGTACGCCCTGCCGGGACTCATCGTCGGCGTCATACTGGTCCTGTCCTTCTGCCTCATATTCCTGTGCGGGCTGGCCATCCGGTCCAAAGGCAGCCCGGCCGGTTCCCGCGGTATCCCCGTTTCCGGTCCACTCGACACAGCCGCCGCGGATGCGGACATCGACCCGTTCGACCGGTACGAGAAGATCGAAATGATCCGAGAAGACAACAATAAGACGGTACAGCATCACCAGCACCAACTTCCGGCGTCGTCGTCCGACAAGAACGGTCGGCCGGACCCGCCGGGCTACGCAAAGTCCGCGACGACTTCCGGTGGACTGCTTCACAGACGTCACGACGAGCACGAGGACTATGACGGGCTGCCGCCAATCGACGAGCCGCCCTCGGCGACGGCACCGTCAATCACGGACCGGCCGACCGCTCGTCCTAGCCATCCGACAACCAACGTCCCGCACAGGTAAATGCTCATCACAATAATATTGTCGAATGGATTTCAAAATATTTACATCGTTGTGTTATGTGCGCACTTCGGTTGATATAAATTCGTATGCGGCTATTCGGATTTGGAATAATTGACAGTTCTACTAATTCGTCATCAATTCCGTTCATTTATACTATCTAATTACTGTTTTATATTGTATATTTTAATTGCGATCTACCCCGAGATGGTATCACAGTCGAGAACATAATTAATCACTGACACGTTAATCAAAAAAAAAAAAATTAATAATGATCATAATCGTAGACGGACAAACGAAATTTACCTACTCTAAATGATTTTTAACTCGTTATTAATCCACAACTACTGTGGAGTGCTAAGTGTTAGGACTCAATAACAATTCTGGTGTGAGTTAATTAACAATATCAATTTTCGATTGGGTTAGTATTCACCTTTAATAAAGTCTTAAGACATTATTGTGCGTTTATCTATTAAAATATATTATGTAGGTCAATTTAACGGGGAATTTTCAGAATTGCTTTTTTATGTAAATCTAACTATTGTAACACAATTCGAGTTTTATGTGTTTAGTGGCATTCTCTTGAACATTTTATTTGCTTATAAAGTATGTGCGCACCTATAATAATAATAATAATTAAAATGTTTTATCAGAAACACGTATTATAATACAGCACCACCGTGCCTATTATGCTTACTCAACAACTTTTATGCAAATTTTCTTTGTTTAAGAACAATAATAACACGAAGTTTTTTTTTGCATCCATCAATAAATCATTTGTTACATATTTATCGTATTTATGTTGCCATATGTATCTTACAATATACCTAAGTACACATTTATATTGTCTCAAGTGAATATAACAACTATATATAATATATATGTATATTTAACAGTATAATTCCAAACACTTAAATAACTTAAATACGTCAGAATCACATCATTACTTAATCTTTCATTCATAAATTGATTATTTGTTAAACTAATATTCAAAATAATAATAAGATAATATATTTTACAGTTTAAATTTATTAATGTAAAATTTTCACCTAATTGTCAAGAGTAATAACTATGTCAAAAAACGAAATAATATTATAGACTATAATAGTTTTAATTCAAGTCTATAATGCATCAAATCAAATAAAAAAAAAAAAACCTTTTCAGAAAACGTTTTGTACAAATCGCATTCTTCGTGTAGCAAATAAAAATGGTTACTTACAATAATGATAACAACAAATAAACTTGCTAATATCCATAAAATCGATTAACTATTTTATTCCATTTTAGAGACACAATAAACATTGAACAACATTAGAATGACTAGAACGTTATCAATTTGTGATAGAGAACTACTATTATATTGATGATATAATTTCCATTTATTTTAATTGTCATAAAAAAATCAAAAAAATCAAATTAATCCGGAACAATTAAAATTACAGTGGCGGCTCATAGATAGGGGTCATGAGGCGGTCGCCCCCCTTCTAAAATTATTATTTATTACTAATTTATAAGTTTAATAGAAAATTTCAAATTTACATTGTAGTATAATATTATTGTCAAAAATGAAAATTATATTTCCTATATTTACACTAATAAATATTATGAAAACATTATCAGATAATGGGAGTTTACAATTTCTGAGAATCGATTACCAATAACAATTTGCCGAAATCCGCGAACAGTGAATGCGATTCTTGGGCGATGTTAAAAGTCGCCCGTCATAACTATGATTGAAATACAAAAATTAAGAATGGGGAACCCAATAATAACACTGCTGCCGGGGCGATGATTTTAATCACCCGATGCCTCGATGTGCACGGATTCCGAAATTGTGTGTGTTTATTATTTACTTTGTGCCGTTCTAACTCGTAATCAATTATTATTTTATTATTTCATTATCATTATATATGTATTAAATAACTATTATTAATATTATTTGTGTTCGATACTTTCCATAAATAAGCAATTTTATATCGCCCAACCGCTTTCAAAGCACACGAGCCGCCACTGTAAAATTATATGCAGGTACTATCAGAAAGAACCACCATAAGTATGCTTGCTTTTTATTTATTCAAAACTTGATTTTCAGAGTTTTTAAAATATTTAAACCTTAATGATCATACTTTCTAATACTTACATTTTTTTATAACTTTATAAGGAATATTCTATTACATATTTCTATATATATATATATGTCTACATTTTTTTTATTAATGGAAATGTTCTTTTTCTTCTAAAAGTTGTTATGCTGATGACTTTTATTTTTTTGTACGATGTCATACCTAAATTTAAAGATAATGATATGGTCCTTAATAACTGTTTTCCATAAGATATAAAATTGATGTAATACTTACTCAAGTACTTATTATATTCAGACAATTTTACAAATTAAAAAAGGTTTATGAATTATATAAATAAGTATAATTTTCAATTAAAGCCATAAGACCTTCAACCATATTATTATGACCTATATTGTTCATAATGCATGAAGTTAAATAACTCAAAAATCACTAGTTAAGGATTTGATTTATAAACATCGACATCTTCAAAAAAAACTATTTACTCCACAATTTTAAGGAAAAAATGAAATTTTTATAATTACAGTAAATTACTTTATTCATGAAAAAAGAATATTGAAAGAATATTTTAAAATATGGCCCTTAAGTATTATAAAATTTCTAAAAATCAGAAATGTAATTATTAAAATATATATGAGAATGAGCATACTTGGGAAATCACCCTACATGTATTCTTTAAAAATATTATTATTTTAATCTTTTAGTTTATTATAAAAATTAGCCTGGTTTTTTAAATTTAACAGTACAACATTGTCTATATAAAAATAAAAAAAAACAATAAAAAAAGTCGTAACCGTTTTCTTCAAATATTTTAAAATACACTCAAAGTTTCTATTACAGAATTATTTATGATAACATTTGAAAACATATAAATCATGTATTAAAAAATAATAATCATTTCACCGTGTGAACTGTCATGATTTTTTTCTACTAAAAATATCCACGAATACAAAAGTTTCTGTTCGAGATCAATTCAAACAAAATAAATTCGTTTCATACTTACAATAGTACAATCTGTGACTTAAGGTACCTTATTTTTAATCGTATTCACCAAAGTTTTCTTCTCACTGTATAAAATAATAAGAACAAGCTTTTCAAGTTCTTTTATTCCAAAATAAAGTTTTACGTTTTTTCATGTATACAGATATACATAAACCTGTCAATTATTTTCCCATGCTAACTCTATGTGCGTTAACGATTTAATCTTAACATTTTTTTTTTAAAGTTAACACGTTCTGTATTGATATTTTATTTAAAAATGTATACATTAAATTCCAAATTGGCATTTCGTTTATATATTTTTCAAACATATAATGCCAATCCAGAATATAGCAACCTACTTTAAAAATAATGTCAAGATTAAATCGTTAATACTCATAGGGTTAGCGTGGAAAAATAATTGACAGGTTAGCGTAGTTTTATACATGAGAAAACATTATTTATAATAAAGTTATTTCAAAAGCTTTTTATAATACAAATATGTCGAAAGAATACTTGAAGCTCCGTAAAAAATGTTGCAATACATTGAACATATAATTTTACATATACCTATATATTATTATGACTGAAAGCAAAAACTTTATTGCATTCAGACAAATAATGCATATAGTAAAAAAAAAAAAATTGTTGCAATAATTATTTTAAGTTCTTTTTCAAGCGATACAATCATGGTCAATCGTTATCATGGTAGAAACATTGTCTTATATCAATAATTTAAGCATATTATTCGTTAACTATAATAGTGTTCAATACACTATACCTCTAACAGTGTCTTACGTGTTGTAGAACACAAATTGAAAATGTTAGATATTTATTTTTTATTATGTTTATTGCCCATTGTTTATCCAATGATCGTAACATCATAACGCCAGTTTTAGTATTTTTATTATTGATAATTTTTAATCTATACAGTTTAATCATATTGATTATATGTAATGGTCTGAATCAAATATTTGCAACTTTTTTCAACAGAGCACCAACAAATGAAAGTGCGGAGCCAAGAGGGATCAGGGTTCGGACCCTCCCCGAAATTTTTTCTTGAAATAAGATTGAATAGGTTTAAATGCCTATTATATTTAAAACTTGTATAATATAACATATTTATACTCTAAACCCACCCCTCCCCAAATTTTTTTCTAGCTACGGCCTCGATTACGACAAATAACTCTTAATACACACTTAAATATGCTTAATGACCAAGTATTTTAAATTAAAATTATATTAGTATCTACAGTATGCAATGAATATTTGTATAAAAAAATTACAGTTTATTACAATTTTAAAATCCACTAAGTATGATAAAATACAATGTACACGATATTAGTGAAAAATATTGATCAGACGTGTTACAATTTCGAGTAGATAAGTCAATATAAATCTTTTACGGATATAACATAAAAACTTCAGTGGAATGTATTTAAATATATATCATTTTCACTTGTTTACAAAAATCGGTTCTGACTGAGGATTCTTACTATTATTTATAATAGGTTTTATTTTACTATATAAATAAAATGATCAAATCAAATCTTATAATTTTTCTATTTTTTTTTTCTTACTTTCGTGTTATTTACATTGTGGTAATTAGCCAATATAATTACCAAATCACTAGTATTTACTTTTATACTTATATTTATATATAAATTATATTGATAGTTAGCTAACCAAGTTCTGTTTTGTTAATAAGAAGTGTATTAGTATATTGAACAATTAAAATAATATTATATTGACAACAATCTCAAAAAAAATTACGATAAATTATAATTTTTTATAAGTTACGGTGCCGTCATAAATTGATCATGGTACCCTTAGGAACCGCGGCGCACAGTTTGGGAAACGCTGTACTATAATATAATCATTACCCAATATAACATAAACATTAAAAAATTAATAAAATAACATTTTCTATTTAACTAGACAAGAGTATGTAAGATTTGAAATTAAAAATATAATAAATATTATCAAAATTGTTAAATAATTATTTTTAAAAAAATGCTAATTAACATAAAAAAACTTCTTTTTAACCGACAAACATTGAAAAAAATTAATGACATTTATAAAATAAAACATTTTTATAAAAACTCTAAAAGCCGGTATAAACTAATTAGTAATTTCTAATTTTAAGAATAATATATCTACACCATAAAATTTATTTTCCACTTAGTTATATGAAGGAAGTTTTTCTGTATACCTAAATATATTATACCTATATGTTATTTAACTAATAGCCTTCTACGCAAAAGTCGCAAAAGTTTAATATGTGTATAGTGTACCATAATATTTTAGAAGTAATACGTATATGAGACCCACAATTCTATAAAATGTTAATCATGTTATATGTGACACATACCTGCTTAGTCTTTTATTAAACCCGAGATTTACAGATAAAACTGTTTGTGATCTTACAGCAAGGATTTACGTTGACAGTCAGGTATAGCGTTAACCATAGCGTATATTATATTATGTAAAAAATACGGATGCAAGTTATTTTAGACACCTATAAATAACATAAAAAGAATAATTTATTTTGATTATCGATAGTTTTTGACTTTCATATATTAATTTTGATTTAATATACTATAATGTATATAATATTTAATGTATGGATTTATTGTTATTAATTTGCTTTTTGCCTTCATAAATGTAAAAAAAGCAAAACGTAAAACAAATAATAATAGAACTACTTACTATTAGTCCAAAATTGTTATACATATAGTAAAATAAATGTGTATAAAAAATTTAAAAAACAAAGGAATTCGATATGCGGTGTTAATAGTAAGTTCTAAGTATACTTCATCGTTATACAGGTCACTATAATGGATGTTTTAAATTTAAATTCAATAAATAATTATTAGTATATAAACCATTGTATACAAAAAAAGGTTCTAAACGTAAGAGACAAATCAATCAGCATTTATTTTTAAATATGTCTATATTATATAATATAAATATTATCAATATAAATTCAAAAGAGCAAACTATTTTTTACTAAAAATATTGCATCACCTAAGTTTATTATAACGTACAATCTAATACCTACAAATCGTAGAATAATGTGATTAAGATTGTTCAATAAATAGCATACAATTAGTCAAAATATTTTTTTAATTTAATCATGAAAATTATATGATAATTTTTTACACTATAAATGAAATATTTTAACACTTAACTATCTATATTTTCGTTAAAATATCGTAAATTTATCAATAATGGAACTTTAAAGGTTGTAAAAAATACGGTATTTATGTATATTTTTTATAGAGGCTAAAAGTACTGAAAATTTCCTATTTTTAAACTGTCCGTATTAAAGATTGATGCAAATTTTTTTTCTCAAAAATGTGACTTCAGACACAAAATTAAAAAAATATAAAACTAAAATAAATAAAATATTGTGAAATTCTTGTTTCACTCAGAATCTAAAATTGGCTATATCTACAATGCCATTTGTTATACAAAACAGAACATACAGTTAATTAAAAACTAACAATAACACTAATGAATTAAAATACCTTCATAAAAAAAAAACATGAAAAAACAATGCAACGATTTTAATATTACTAATATTAGTATATATATTTATAGAATGTTGGATTAACTAAGATATAATAGAAAAACTTTAATTTTTTTAATTACTACAGAGTATACTCGTAAATAATAAAATTATAAATAATGCAATTTGAATTTTAACTTATATTATTATTACTCACAGCAATCATATTAGCGTGAAAAACTATCACTACTTGAAGTATTCGTAATATAGAACTACTATACTCTAAAAAAACTCAAAAGTGATACACAAGTACAAAATATTAATGCAAGTAAAAATATATTAAAAGATACTATATCTAATAAAAGTTAATCTATGGAATAATTAATTATAATTCCTGTTCCAATATCTCCCTTATTTAATTTTTTTTTTATTTTCATTCCAAAAATCTGACATCTATACTACAAAATTGATGAAATAATTTATATATTAAAATGAAACGAGGTCATATAATGATGATTCTACGAGTAAATCCAATTGCTATGTTTCGGTGATTAACAATGAAACTCTATCAAACGTCACCTTAAATATAAAATACAATCAATACAAAATTAATATCGAGAATTCGAGAATCAATAAAATTACACTAGAAAATATTTAATTAATAGTCATTAGTTATATTGTTATATTGAAGATAACGTGTCTGTTTGGCTATATTTGTATTAAGAAACAATAATTCAATATGACGTAAATAAAAAATTTACCATATTGCTGTAGATAAAACCACCGAATATTCTCATTATCAAATATTTCATACTGTTAACTTATATGTTATATATAAGTATAATATTTATAATTATAAAACATTAATTTAATATTAGATTTGTTAATAAGTTAGAATAATTTTTAAACATTTCATATTATGCCATATACCATATACGACGACAAAACAATTGTTTATACCGTTAAAATATCATTATCGTTGAGTAAGTATCAATCAAGATTATAATGTATTACATCAAAATGTCTTTAATTTTAAACTTATAACTCGTAAAAAGTTGTATTAACTTGTTTTAAATTGTACTTATTATTTTATAACTAGAAATATTCCTAGTGAATCTTCTCTAAAATATTATATTTTTAAGTAAGTTTTTATAGTATAATCGATAACTTATTCTTGTTTCAAGTTAAACATTGTTTCTTTCTTTAACAAGGTTGACAACTTTTATAATGCAAAAATCACAATTTCAGTTCATAATGTCACGCAAATCTAAGATTTGACAAAAGCAGATAGCGTGTTTTAATATTTGTTCAACATTACTTCAGTTAAGAACAATCTCTTGGAAAAGTTATATTAACCAACTATTTAAATTTAACCTTTATGTTTAGCATACTCACAAAAATTAAATCGTTTTTTATTAATTTCGGATTTGAGTAATTAAACAATTAAAACATTACAAAATTTAAAATAATACAACTATTTTTCGCAAATATTTGTACAATTTAAAATATATTTATTATATATATTATATTTGAAACCATCTATATTATATAGATATTATATTCTACTAATATTTTATCAAATTTTGATTTTTGTTAAATGTTGTAATATAAAGACATTCTTAATATGACCACTGTATAATACATAAAGTTAAGTATTATTGAAAAAAAAAATGTATAAAATACGTTATACATTTATACATATTTATTGATTCACGAAGGATAATATTTTAATTTAAAATAAAAACATTAGTTTTAGTTATATTTGATTAAGTAAAAGCTAATTAAGATAAAATACGGCATTTAGTGGATTTGTATAAGAAAACGACCATTTATATTATAAGTGTCGCATATGGCTTTGATCAAAATCCTTAGGCGATAATGTACCATTGGCTTATTGGTTTTCTCATATCATTTACCATTAAGTTTTGTTTAAAACGCAGAGGATAAGACAGTGAAGAAACGTAGATATAAAATAAACTTTGGATATTACTAAGGTATATTGAACTGGTCATGATCCAACGAAAATACGAGTACTGATTCATGCTTGGACGATAAATAAAATCAGAATTGTTAGTCATAATATATTTTTTATAACATTACCAACTAATTTTTGAACTACATTATATTAAATTTATTTTAATGTGGGCATTAGGCAAACTTATAATAATATATTACAAATTAAAAATTAAAATATGAGTTACTTATTGATAAATATGTATTTAAAAGTACTGAGAAATACCAATTCTTAAATTTGGAAAGAATAATTATAAGAAATATTGCAACTTTCATATAAAACAATTGAGTATAGCTCATGGACAGTCAACAATAGTTAAATTTAATTTTATTGTATTTTTCACCAATAAAAAATGTAATAATAGTAAAAAGAAAAATTATTCCCTATCAGTCAAATGAGTCTGTAATCGAACAACAAAGAATTTCTTCTTATTCCTTCATGTAGCTAGATTGAAAACATTAATCCAAGAATATCATATAATTATTACTAGAGTTAATTATTGTTATTATTAATTTATGACGTATTGTTTTACATAAAAAAAAATTAACTCAATAATTTAAATAATATTTTATTTGTGTTACCTGCCCAAGTATATCAATCATCAATGGTCTTTATTCCAAAATGTTGTTGTATTAATACAAATTAAAATGTTCACTAGTAGCACAAAGAAGCAACTACTACTGTTCCTAAAAGATAAATAAAATCACACAAAAAAAAAAACACACATTATCGTCAGACCAATACAATTTATCGCTCCACTAAAAATTTGAAATGTAACATTTTAATTTTCTTTTAAAACAATCCATTTATTCATAGTACCTATACTCAACTGTCACAATTCTTATACATTTTTAATCTTTATAGGTAATATAATAATACATAAATGGTTTTGTTATGTTAGATATTTATGTTATTCGAGAAATTATTTAATTGTTTCAACTAAAAAAAACTTAAAAATGTATTAAATACAATAATGATTATTTTATTTGAAAAAAATTTACCTAAAAAGGATAACTCAGTAAAACAATTATTTTTTAACTGTTATTAATATGATTTCTTAAATCAATTTTGTTTTATCGATAAAAATGTGTTTTTTATACATTATATTTAAAAATGGTTGATTTAGTACACAATGCAATTATATAAAATGTACAAACGTTACACGAATGTTAGGTACAATTAAAAAAAAAAAGATACGAGTATATTAAAATATTGGAAAACCTAACTTAATATTATCTAACTTCTACAGTAATTATTATATATAATAATAACTTATAATAATACTATATAATATATACTTATAATACTTATAATAATTATTTTCATATATAATAATTACTCTAGAAGTTAGATAATATTAGGTTAGGTTTTCCAATGTTTTAATATACTCATATCTTTTTTTTTTAATTTTACCCAAAATGCGTGTAATGTTTGTAAATTTTATATAATTGCATTTATACCATGTATCACAAGTAAAAACTATTAGAAAAATTAATTTTAATTAAATACTTAATAAATATTATACTTATATTCATAACAATGATAAATATGATTGTGTCAATATTTTTTATTTTACCGTGAATAATTTATTCACTAAAAGTAGTTTGTCAAATTATAACATACATTTAAAAATTATATTTTTTCCTTGTTTCGGTAACAAACAAATAAAATTAAAAAAAATACTGTGAATTCCTTATAACCGATTTTAACCGTGTTTATCTATTATTATAATATGGTTCCACCATGTTTGAATGACGACAACCGTCCATTATTATTTAAATAACAAGGTCAAAGGCGCATAAAGAATAATAATGGTTTTAAAAATAAATAAGTAAACCGTATAAAAATGATGTTGTTTATTTTGTTGGCATCAACAATATGGTTATTAATTTTCTATTTTCTATAATGATTAGAAAATAACATTTTCGAAGAGTGAATAACAATAATGTCAAATTTAAATTTCATAATTTTCATATTTAAAATATATACAATAGTATACTATTACGAATTAATGAACGGTTTATTGATAAATGGTTCGATAATAATACGTGACTGATGATTTATTTACTACAATAATAATTTTACAATACATTTTATTTTTATTTTTTTATCATTTATCAAAGATATTTACAACCAGGATAATGCAATAAGTAAATAAGATAACATGGAATATACTAGACATGGAAACGTGATGGAAGGGAGTGTCCATCGACACTACTTCCAATTATAATTTGAGGGGCATACATTTTACTAAAATATATTTATGACATTAAAATAAACTTTTGATAAAACCCGATACAATTCAAATGGATAATTAATTACTTTTGCATACTTATTGTACTACATATTATTGAAAACATCTAATATACAATATTTTATCTTTTGTTATTTTACCTAATAGGCCACGTATTTTGCCGGATGAACCAGCGAATGGGAAACCAAAAACTTATTTAGAGTGTAACTTGGGTGAAGTAACGTTACATCATCATGTCCTACATAAAGAATCTCTTCCCGCCGGCCACCTTTACACTACTGCAGCAGGGCGGCAAGAATTGTTTAATACAAAAAATGTGCCTGACCTATTGGACACATTACTTCCGACCAAAGGCCGCCGGATTTCACAAACACTTCCTAGGTGAGTTGTAACTTGTAATATTTTATAACCTACAAGTATTTAGTATTATACTATACTAATTTATTAAAAATGCAATTTGTGTCATAGGATTTAATTTGAAAACCCTTTTACGTGTTAATGTTTTGTAAACAAATAAAGATTTCTGTTCGCTCGATGAACACATGAATACGACTCATAAAAAATATAATGTATACATTAAGAATAATTCTAAATATTATTATTTGATAATAAAGATTGTTTTTTTTTTTTATTTTTTATCATGATTCTTTATTTGAAATCATGATGATAGATCGGGAATAAGCTCAAATATCAGAAGGAATACCATGTACACACCGAGGCCGTCGGAGAGTCAATCGCCTTTACTACTAGGAAGTCGTGGCAGTGGTGGCAGCAATACCAGTCAAAGCCAACTATCCTTTGATTCGTCCATATCATCTGATCATCCAAGGTATATATATTATGTATTGACAAATTATATAAGATATCTGAAAAATCAAATATTTTCCTCTATTACATACATTACTATAAAATAAGTTATAGGTAATCCATTCAGATAATAGTGCTCGCATATATTATAGGAACATGTATTTAAGCATATTTTACATTTGTAGATTTAATATATTATTATATCCTTGATAAATTCAAGTTTTAATCATTTATGTTGACCTAAATTTTCGTTTCAGTTTTAATATTTTTGTATTTCTAATTTAAACGAATTTGTATTTTAGTAAAATTGTCCAAAAACAAATAACTACATGACTTAGTATATAATATTTTAATATAATGCTGAAATATTGACAAAAATACTGTATTATAATATTAATTACACACTAATTAAGTGTATAATAAATATTACAAAACGAAAATAATTTATTCTAAAAATAAGGTGAGTTTAAAATCAAAGATAATTTATTGTTCTAATAATTATATTCATCATATTTCCATCCCAAATATTTACCAAGTTACAATATTAATATTATGCGTATAAAATAATCTACAAAGTCGAAATTGTATTAGTTTAATTGAATATGAGTGTTGGACACTTACTAAAAATTAAGAAATATAAACTTATCATTTTTATTAGTATCACAAATCACTAATTTAAACTTTAATATTTGAAATTATGACTATACATTTATTAAAATCGAAACATGAGAAATAATATAAATTTCCATACAGATTTTTTGTACATAATTAGGTAGTTATATTTTTTTAATTTTTCATCATAAAAAAAATATATTATAACAGTTTTAATTTTTTAGCACTCATAAGCTTTTAAGTTTTGTGTATAATTATTTTATATTAATTAGTGTATCAAATTTGTACTAACTATTAAATCAATTAAAATCACTGTGAAATTTAATCTTCTTAAGGTAATTGAGTTAATTTTTTATTAAGAAGAGAACAAGATAATATTTAACAAGTATTTTTAATAAAATATTAAAAAATATATTTTTATAATTATAATATTCTTGACTCACTTGTCAGTCAATAATGATGTTAAATATTTAAACTTCGTCGATCAATATTTTGTGAAATATGAAACTTTTATAAAATCGTTTATAATTACTAAAGAGCTAAGAATAACTATTATAATAATTTAAGATTTTTTATCAAAATTCTAAAATTAACATTGCATATCATCTGTCTCAAATTTAAATTAATGTTAAAAATATTATTATTATTTAAATAATAGTTGAGAACAAAAGTTGATCTTAAAAATGTACTTATCGAATTTGGTGATTTAAAATTATTAATTTACTCTTCATAAAATATTCAACGCATGTTTACAGTTTTCAATTGTTCATTTAGTTATTTTAAACTCTAGATTTTTGAACTTTTATTGGGTAGAATATTAATAATAAGTGTATTTATATTTTAATAAGTTTAGCTCAAATAGCATATTTTGTACTTTAGGAAATTAGATAAGTATAAACGAATTTCTATAAAAAACTATACATTTAATTAATTAATTAAGTAAATAATTACTCTAAATATGTTTTCCCAAAAAACTGTTATCTCACGCCGAACAATAATAATCATAATAATATTTACAACGATTATTAAATAGATATTATAAGCAAAATAATTAACAGATTACAAATATGTAAAATTGTTTTCATAACTCACGAACATAAATTTTAAGACCATACTTGATATAACGTTTAATACAATTATTCTACACCAAATCGACCTAAGTATTATTACACAAATAAAATGCATAAGCCACAAGTAAAATTATTGTCCGCGGTTTCAAGCTTATGCACCAACATTTGCATTACACTACTCCTAAACACCATGTTCATACCGGTAAAGTTTAATAGTGGTTTCGCCAAACTAAACCGAACATCAATATTCGTTGGATTGTTTGATTTTGGATATTCAACAAAGCGAACTTTATCATAATTTCAAGATCGAAGTGAGCTGTATAAGCATATTGAAACTTTTTGTTGTAGTTTCTACCGCGTTGTAAACCCGCTGTATGTGTGCTCAATGGAAAGTATAGACGCGAAATCGTGTAAACTTTTGTTGTTTCATCACTTGTGTTGTTTTTATTTAAATAAGGCAGTTATTTTTTCATAATCAATTATAAATTTACCCCTTAATTCGTCAGCTTACACGGTTTATTGCGTTATATTTTTAAACTCCATGAAAATAGATAAAATATAGTAAATTAATGATTAAATGCGTTTATTAAAAATATTTCACGTACTACTCATCAACAAAGTAGACATTATTATGTCAGGACCCCTAACAAAATTAACAACACTCCCAGTTATTGTGAACTTGTCCTTATCAACCTATTATAATTGTGAATATAAAACAAAATAAAGTATTTAACACAATATATTTCTCACCTTAAAACAAACCACGGACGAAGCAGATCGGAACCGGTTAATAACTACATAATAATATACTATACTTATTAGAAAAAAACACGAGTCGCACCAATGAATTATAAAATACAATTTAATATCTCACCGATTAGTGAATGTACTATACTGTACTATTTACATACTTACTGTTTTTTAGGCAACTGACGGCCGGTCAGAAGTCGAGCAGTTACTTGAACCTGTCCACGACTGGCTGTGGCGGCGGGTCTTCTAGCGGCGGATACAATAATTACCAACACCACTCGTCTTACTATTGGACCCCGCCCAGCTTGCCGTCGTCGCCCGCCCGGGAACGCCGGTTGCCCGCCACGCCGGTGGGTCGCGGTGCTGCACTGCCCACCGCGACCGCCGAGACCCCCATACTCGATCCGCTGTCGTCCAGGCGGCGAACTTACAGTGGAGGGAGCGGGGGCGGTCACCATCACCACAACCACAACGGCGGAGGCGGTGGCAACCAGATGCACAACCACAACCAGTTGGCTGGCAGCAACCATTCGCTACTGTCTCTGTCCGACGGTGCGTCCGTCACGTACGACTATCACACGGCGCAGTTGGACATGTTCCTGGAGGAGTACAAGACCCTCAGGAAGGAGCTGACCAAGATGCAACGGACGTGCGACACCCTCAGACTGTCCAACGCCTCGCTGGCCTCTTCGGTTGCCGTCCCGGACATGATGGTCGACCACCGGTCCAAACCGGAACCGTCCGCAGCCCCCGCCCCGTCGTCGTCGTTGAGGACCACGCCCAAGTCGATACTCAAAAACAAGAACCAGGCCACTTACGTCTACCGGTCGGGCGGCGAGCGGCGCAACAGTTACCACCAACTGGACCCGGCGCCCGACGACATTTACCTAAGTTAACCTTGTTGTGCTGCTGGCCGGGCAAACCCAAAGCCCGACGTCTCATTATAATACATATTATTATTATTATTATTATTATTTTCTTGTTATAATATTATTCATTATTCGTGTATAAATGTATAATACACCATATTATTATGCTCGCGTTGTATCGGCATAATCATTTATGTATTTGTGAATTTCTGTGTGTTGATATCTAACTCTCTAACTCCAATGGCGCAACTAGAAGAAGGATGGCTTACAACCAGCTGACATTATACCTTGTAACGATAATATACACTTAGTATAGATTTTATTCATTAACCGCAAACACGTGTTGACAAAAACTGTTGACATTCATCATTCATGACCCTTCCACTTTCACCAAAAAAAAAAAAAAAATGAGGAATCCTGGTCGCACTACTCAGTGAGTAGCCCTGGTAATTGTATTTACAATTATTACCGTTGCCCGCAGCTAGTTTGTTGTTTGTGAAACGGAAGTGACCTTAACACAAATTATCCACGAGAACATAAAAAAAGTACGGTCGCCCATATAATAATATAGCAATGTTTAAAACACCGTCGATGATCTAATTTATCTAGCCCTTAGAGGACATTTTTTGTAAACGTTTCGTTTTATAATTAAAATATAAAATATAAATTAATTTGTTAGGTAAACGAACCATGACGTTTGTAAAATGGTTAAAACCAAAATTAAAATACAGTAACATCCATAGTTTGATATGGAGACATTGTTTCTCTTACCTATCTTAATATTTAATGCAAATTATATTGAGTTAATTTGATTAAACCGTATGAAAAAGATAACATTTCAAATGACAAAAGTGAACAAACATCATGCCGTGTACATATAATAATATTATGTTATCACTTATTACTTTATATCAAATGATAAATTAAATGATAAATATTTGATCACTCTCAATGCTTAATCAAGTTTATCAATTAATATTACTTCAATTTCGTGGTATTGCTAATAGTTTTTTTTTTTTACTAATATTTCAAAGATTTCCGTTATTAAAAACTAAAAAATCTAAAACATGATTATTTAAAAAAAATTTTGAAACCAATAAAAATCATTGAAATCCTATTAGTTTTCTAATTTTGCATTTTTTAATTTATATTATATGAACCTACCAAACATTTTTAATGATAATAATAAAATATTTATTTTTAAAAAGTACAATAATCGACTTTTGAATATTATTATGAAAACATTATTTTTAGTACACATAAAAATAATATTTATAACACTTAAATTTGAACCACTAATAATAAATAGGTTATCCAAACAATTAAATATAATATAATAACAAAGATGCTCATACATTTGTGTTTTATATTTCTAAGAATATTTTTTTTTAACAAATATTTCAAAAATGAATTGTTTATTACAATATGCAAATGCGGTTGTGTAGGATGACCCATCCAGTGGATTTATGCCGAATATCCTCTATTAACATCAGAATAAATAAATTGAAAAAGCCATGAGTAAACCAAGAGGGTACAATATCTTATGTGCCTATATAATAAATATATGTAATAATACGTTAAGTTATAATTTATTGTTAACATTGTTATACATAATTATTTAGAATGTTAAATAGTTATATGTTAAAAAACAGATAATATTATTCCTATGTTAAATGTTTTCAAAAATACTATAATCGTTACGGAATAACTTAATATTACGATATCATTATTTTAAAGATTATCCTATAAATGTAAATTATTACTAATCTTATCTAATAAATGTAAAAATAATATAATATTTTCATAGAATGTAAATATAGTCTTGTTAATAACTATTATAAATAAAAAAAAATACTATTAGTATAGTGACATTTAATTTATTTATTTATTATTTTTTTGTAATATTAAGTGAATTAATTGATCAAACGAACATCTCAAATAACTCTTTAGTTTTTGGAATAAAAAGGAATATTTTTTTATATACTACATTCCAATAATGCTAATAAGTATTCTATGGTTTAATTTGATTAGATAAAGTATGGGGAAAACTATTATGATTTTAAAATGTATTATCTTGCTAGCAAACCTAGCTTAAAGACTTTAGTTCTGAGATATTATGGCTGATTCCTATATCTATTATATTTATGTATTATATAAAATATTTATGTTTAAATACATCGACCGATGACCTAGAAGAGATAGAATGTTTAAAACTACCAAAGTAGTTCAATGCCTTTGGGTCTGACCACTGTTAGCGATAATCCGATAATGATTAACATAAAAAGTTTTCATTACATATATCTATATACTTATAATAATTTAAAAATACTAACAATATATTATAAGATAAAGAGATCACATATAATCTTTACAATGGAAAATCAGTAATTTTATAATATGTGGTTGGGAATCTAAAATGTTCAACCAAATACCACCTCTGAAGTTAAAAATGCAAACATTTTTACTATTCCAACAATTGATGAGACACAAAAATAAAAAATGCATATAAATTATTGTAATACCAATAATACATTTAACGTATTGTTCAAGATCTAATATACTTGTGATCTGTATAATAGACACAAACCAAAATTTTAATTTTTGATTAACTTGTCATTCGATACTTACTGATAGCAGGTGGTTTTAGACCCAAGATCCGCCTATTAGGTGCACCGCTTTATCATATTACCCAATAAGCTTTAATTAAACATTAAAGTAATGCTCAGAAGTCTAAATATATACTCTGAAAAATTAAAACAGCAATATAAATAATTATAATAAGTATCATAACTATATAGGTAGTTTTTATTAACATTTATTTTAATTTATAAATAAATAATGAGAATAAAAAGATACATATAAACTTAAAGCTATCTAACATATATTATGTATTTAATTTATCCCGAAATTATTCATGATTTATTACACTAAACGTTTTTCCTGTTTTATTCTTGTCTCAATTTCATACAAATGGCAAAAGATGACTCTAAAAATGACTGATAAGATCATATTTACTTATTAATAATTATTACTTTGTTTTCACCCCCACCTTGAAAGTGACTTAAAACAACAGTACCGTCTGTCACAAAACATATACTTGAACTAGTTTTAAGCATGAATACAAGTTTACAATCTGTAATCGACATTTTTCATATGTTAGTAGAGAGCATAGACTTTTGAATTGAGGAAGCTTATAACCTCCTAAAATTCAAATAAGTCTCCACATATATGGGGGGGGAGCACAGAACATATTTTATTAAAAAGTATCTTGTAAGACTATAACATAGTGCTATTTTCATTTTTTTAAATCTTTTACCAATAAAAATGTATAAATATTCAAAATTAGACCATTATTTGTGAAATACCCTTGATAATCATCGAAAATGTTTTAAAGTTTTTTGGAAAGTACGCCACGTCTAGTAAATACTATTAATAAGAATATTCAGTATAAATTTCAAATCTCTATATGGTTATTTATTTTTGAATTACAATATAAAAACGAAATTTTGTTAAAACTAGCATAATAATAATGTTTCCCTTTTTTTTAAATTTTTTTTTTCTGATTATTTTAGAAATAACTTAGATTTATTAGATTTTGATATTTAATTAACTTAGAAATTGTATTAAAAATATTATTATTAATATTTAAACATATTTTTTGTAAATCTATAGCGACTATAGCTAAAACTTATAGCCATATAGAGTTCTTCATAATATAACATTATAGATAAATAATATTAATATGTTGCTACAATCGGTGAGAATTGAATCAAACTGCGCTATCTACACATGAGTTCCTATTCATACATTAAAATGAATTTTTCTTTATTTAGTCTTTAACAAAACTTCCTTTTAGTTATTACTATTAGCTATTACTAACACAGCAAGTCTCGTCAATGTAGTAAATTCTACATCCACAATTAAGTATTATTAGATATAGTTATTTTTTTCTGATTTTATTATCATCCATCTATAATTGTCATATTATATTGTTCAGTATTTTTTACAATTCAATCACTGATTAATAGCCTAATGAATGAATATTATTCAGTGATATTACTAAAGAAAATTGACATTGTTTTTAAACCAATCTTTAAAATGCTGACATTGATCAACACTTTAGACACTCAAAACTATTTATTTTCATAAAAACTACTAAATATTACATTCAATTTTTTTTAAATCTTTAAATCTGTTTTTGAATTGTTAAATTGTTTCTTCTATTTTAGTCAAAATCATATTTTATTTTTGATCTAATTTAGGAAACTCATAGATTTTCAATTTAATTTTGAGTGTTTTATAACTTAAGATTTTCTTTTTGTCAATTTCACATTTCAAATTAATTATTTTAACTTCAAAGAATTTTACTAAATGAAACATGAATATATAGCTTTTTCCAATAAATTCCTTATAATTTTAAGTTGAGTTACTACATCATTATACTCGTTATATTATATACCATATTATGTCGAAGATATAAATAATATTGTTCTATAATGTACGGTTTGTTACCAATTGTAAATATTCTATTATTTTACCTAAGTGAAATACTTACATGTTAAAATTTATATTGGTAACGTAGGAACCAACAAAATTTAAAATTTTGACAGATCCTATATAGATTAATGAAACAGAGCACAGCCTACGTTTAAGAATTTAAATATTTAGGTATATAATACAGAATGAATAACTGTGCATTAAGGTTTTCCACTTCTTCTTGAAAGTTCAAATATTGAAACAGAAAAAAATACCCACCCTTACGTAAATTTTCAACAAATCGTAATTTGTTGTTAATAAATTTGTAAATCAAAAACATATGTAGCTTTGTTCAAATATATTAGCTACATTCACATATAACATGAATATAGATTATAATTACAAATACTATACGGATTACATTAAAATATATTTTTAAATGTTAATATTCAACACTAAAAAATATTTAATCGCTTTAAATGTTATGATTTATACACATTATAGATCATGTTATTATTCAAATGCAATAAGTAATCAATAATCCCTCCAAGGATTTATAAAATGTTTTAATTTACATTTTTTTAACCATTAAAATAATATTAGTATGAAATACTACTATAAAACACAATTTTAATTTTTAAGAATAGCTTATAATACTAATAATATTATTATCTACTGTATAATATAATTTGTACTATATATATATATATATATATAAGTACTTAATCAATTACGATTAAATAAAAGGTATTGGATTATCATAATTTAAAAATAACTGACTACTATATAGATATTTTAAGCTTTGTAAAGTTAACAATTTAATTTTATTAATACTGAATTATTTATTGCATTTTAATGAACTCCCTAAAAATGCATTGATTTGTTTAAAAAAAATGTATAGATTCAATTCAAAGGTATGTAGATAGTTTATTATAAATTATAATACTCATTATTCTTTCGATTTATTTTAGTTAAGTATAATAAATGTGATGTTTTTGGCAAAAAAAATACAAAATGCATTTAAAGTTTAAAAGATCCAGTAATTATTATATCGTTCTAACATTGTTGATACATTCAGAATCGTAAATTTCCTTTATTTTTTTTTTTCAAGCAAATACTTAGCAAATAACTCATCAAAATTTATAAAAAATGATTCAAAATGATTTATATATTTTTTTTTTCATTAGCGTTAAAGCCTAACTGAACCATTAGACTTAGAAACATTGACTTGTGATTTATTTTTTATTTTTTTAATTATTATATTTTTCGAAAAACATATATTATGTTTTAATATTTAAATATTTAACAGTTTATAAATTTCAGATTAAGAGCAAACTTACATACTAAACTTATTATTATAAACTAAAATGTGCTTAAAATAATAATAGTTCTGAAATAGTTGTTGAATATATATAACTACATATAATACAACTACATTATACGTTTATTCAACAAAGATTATTTATCTTTTATTATTTGGCGAAAATTCGCGAAATTGATCATAGTTTTACAAAATAATAAAATGAACTTAAAAGTTAAATTATATTTGGTATCTAATAATGATAAAAGCTTATTTTCAAATTTATCAAAATTTAATAATTTATTATTTTTAATAATATAGTAAGTACAACTCATTGTAACTTTGATATAAAATGCATTAACTGTAATTAAATATTTAATTTTTCAAATTACATTCAATATGATTTATTTAAAAAGTTATTTCTATATAATAATAATAAAAAATAAGATACTATATTATTTATACAAATAAACAAACTTTTAAAGTATGACTCCATTAAAATATTATTTAAAAACTCATAACAATAATACAGTTAATTTCAAACAGATCTATATAGAATATGATAGATATTATAGTAGGTATAGTAGTAGGTATAGTTGATTACATAGACTAATTTATCAATGAGTAATAATAATATAAAGTTTGATAACGTCTGATACAAATGTCTAAGTAAGAAAATAATAATTTAATAATTAGTTCGTGTCTAGAAAAATGCAATATTATTTCATATTTCAATTTTATTGAAACTATGTATTATTATACACTGAATATTAATACACTGAGTGATTATTTACTAGTGAATATAATAATATTCAGTGAAATAAACTTTTGAAACTTGTCCAATAGTCTAGTTTAATATAAGTTCGATGAAATAGGAATATATAATAATATACCTAATTAATAATTTGAAAATAAAATAAACGTATTATAAATTACAGCATAATTAGTAATAAAGTATTTCAAACAAAAATTGGAAAATTTTATCTCATCAAAAGTGCCTATAATATAATTAGCACTTATCAATCTTACTGGTGGAATGTACCTATGCGGATATACTATTCGAGCATACCTACAATATGTTTTATCACCTGGTGGTTATAATGTTCAATTAAGGCTTTTTTCCGATGTACAAAAACGTGAAAATGTAATTATAAAATATAAATACTATTATTTTAATATTATACTCTTTAATACAATCCAATTACATTCCTAATTAATTCCTATGTAAGCCGCTGAATAACATATTGCAATACCAACGGTGTAACAAATTTCGAATTTCCGCTATTTTTTAAGTAGTTTATAACTTAAATTAATTCAAATAATAATCCTGTTTATTTTCGATATGCATAAAAATTGATCAAAAACTAAACTGTAAGATTACTTAATCTTTGAAAAAATATTCTAATATTAATCACACATAATATGCATTTATATTAGTGATTAAATGATTTAGATTAATCTATGATTTTACTTGAAATTAAAATACTTAATACAACCATATTAATAATATATAGATTTATGTATACGCACCTACTTAAACACAACAAGATTTGAATCCTCGAAATATTTTCTAAAAATTAGAACTGAGGGCATAAAGACAACTTTACAAAGTTAGCCAAGACGAAACGTGACAAAAGCCAAAAGAAAAATAAATTCTGTTTTCAATGTAAACATTTTCAAATTTATTTTTAAAACTAATTGTACTAGAGATACTTTATATTGTAAAGTACATACATATTTTAATAGTATGATGCCAGTCGAACAAACTACTTTTATTATTTATATTGTTTGAAACATTGGGGTTGTGTTAGTCCCATAAAACTGAACACGAGTAAGAGATTTTATTGACAATTACTTGCGAGGGTAAATCCGTATATTTATTAGAATATGGAAATCAATTATATACAATTTCTATATTGTTTATATTTGCTATATGAATAGAAATATCACAATTTAGGTATTTATACATATTATATTATTTAGATATACAACTATATACAAGTTATTTTTGTCACGTCCTATACTTCATCTTTCAAAATCACTTATAAACTAGATAGGCATAGTTTGAAATTTCCAATATTTCTGAAGTGTAAATAATGTACTCTAATGTTTATGACGTGAATTGTGCGAGTAAGCTTATTATTGCACTTGCACATTATACATGTGCATTAATATTATAATATACAATAATAATATGTAAGACGAAAAATAGAGAATACCTACTATTTTATATAATACTAAATAGGTATTAATATTTAATGACAACCCGAAGACAAAAAATTATAATAAAGTAAAAACCTGATTACATGTTTCTGTACGACTGTACATGAAATTATTACTTGAAGAAAAACTCAGAGTATTAAGATAACTGCTTTCCTCATTAGCACCTCGTTTAATTCCTTATTACTGCTACTCGCAGTATTCGTTGTTTTTTCAACACATTAAATAACTTTATACTTGTAAAATCAATACGAAACCTTTTTCATTATTCTATTATATTCTAAAAAAAAAAAATAATATTTAATCGTAATAAATAGTATAAGCCAACTATTTTCAGGGATGCAAGTATGCAATTTATGAGTATAGTATCCTCTAATATATTAATTCTATTATAAATATTACTTATTATATCATATTTAAATATAAATTGTAAATATGTCTTTAGATAAAAACAATGTGTAACAAAATATATTGTAATAAATAACAATGGAGACAAAGTAAAAAATATATTTTAAAAATACACACATCGAATCAAAATAATGTGGAATTATGTTATGTTTGCTCATAAAATATAAAATAATGATAAAAATAGTAATTTATTCCATTGTATTTATCAGCCATATTAAATATTAAACCTTAAACCAATATCAATTATAAAACGTCAATCATTCTAATTGCGTACATAATAATAAATAATGCGTCATTTTAAATTTTGTATTAATTTGAAATTTTAAGGGATATATAAATACTTAGCATGCATTTTAAATAAAAAAAATTAACTACTTTTTTAATAATTATTTAACTCTGAAAAATGACCGATATTAAAATATCACTAATTTAAGAAGTACATATTTATGAGTAAAATATAAAAATATCGATAAGTTAGTACAACTTGAAAAAATACCAGCCTATTTTGAAATATTCAATTACATTTTATACATAATTTATAATTTAGATCAAATACCTCAGAACTACCAAGTTAAAATTTTTCCATAAAAATAGTTCAATATTATCTACAGTTTTCTACAAATAACATAAAATGTTCTTTGGTGTTCCATACAATTTTTACAAATTACAAAGTAACTAGACTGTGGTAACGACAACGACTGACACCACCGTAACAAATTTCAATACAATTTATTATTATCAATTTCTCTGAAAATATTTTTATGGCGTAGAATTAAAAAATAAATTTTAATTCGAATTGACTAGAAGTCCAAAAAAAATCATGAACAATTAAACTGTTGTATTGTACATCCTTTGTAAGTTAAAACTTCTATTAAAAATAAAATGTGTAGTTTCTTTGTCTTTTTTAGTATATATATAGTATTTAAACTCAATAGTGAAGTTGCCAATTATTGTGAAATGTGTATTTTCTTATTCCTACTTCTACATTTAATTTTAGTTTTTGGAATTTCACGGATAAACTTACTTGTTGAAGTTGTTTTTAGTTGTGTATTGTGTTCTTGTATCCTCATTCCGAGATTCTTTATATTTAATATATATATATATATATATATATGAGTCAACTAGTGGAAAAAGGTAGTATTTTAGTACATTTTCATTAAATTTTATATTTTGTCATTGCTTATTTTTGTTTTGTACTAATCCTAATTGGTAAACATTTAAGTTATAAAACAAAATAAATCTCCTATTAAATTTCTAATGTAAAAATGAGATGCGTTTGCAGAAAAGAGTATATCCAAACATGTTTTTTTGATTTTACCTTAAACGAGAAACACTATAACATACCACTATACACCACTATTTTCGTTAATTTATATATACTAAAAATAAGGAGACAGTGTTTATAACATATATCATGTATACATATTCTATATAATTTATATTGGGAACTTATCTCACTGTGTATATTGTATATACATTATCATTGAGTAATTGTATATTGTTAGTTAATTATTTTTTAGTACTATGTAATTAATATTATATTATTGTGATATTTATTGTCAATATTGTGTTATGTAATGGTTTTTATGTAAAAAAAAAATGTAACTAGGTACATTTAAGTAATATGCTTCAAGGCTTAAACAAATTCTCAATTTCAAATCCTTATAATTTTTTACACGATTTTCTAGGAAAATAATAATAAATTAAATCAATATTATAATCATTTATATACATATATATATATATATGTTGACTATCTACCGAACGCCTGGTTACAAATTTCAAGGTATAGGCCTTTAAAAATATTTTAATGATTTGTTTTTTCGCGCACAATAACAGTGCCGAAAAAACCATTATAATTTAGATACTGTATAAAATAATACACCTTTGGTAAAATGGGTCACGCACACGTATACCACGCAATACGTATATCAATAAAAAAAATCCTTTACTCTTTGTACGTGAAATCATTTATTTCTTAGCTCTCTTGCAATTTATAATCGGACAATTTGTATTCATAATTTGCATACCTACGTATTTACATAAATGCGTGAACAAACGATATTTTCGATCACCAGACGCATAGGCTCACGTATACGTATAGGTATGCCGTACGCGTGTTATAAAAATATCGCGTGCACAAGGTACTACTAGTATGTACGAGTAGTACGAGTATAGTATATATATATATATTATACCTAGTTACGTACCTATACGACTATACTATTTGCTATTAAAGTAATGGCCAACCCATCTGCTCGTGACTGGGCATACCAAGAATTATATTGCATCATAATCTTACGTCTATATAACAAAAATCGGTAGAGAATGCCTGAAAAAAAATTTTACCGTTTATACGTAAAAACCGCAAACAATTGTTGGTATCTACAATGTTGTACTTACAACAACAAATCGAGTGTAGTTTTCGGTGAAAATCGACCGATAATTATTTTTTATCGGAAAGTCTGACCTAAATAGATATTTTAAAAACGTCAACATGGCTGTTAATTGAATACGAACACAAATGATGATTATGAAGTTAGAACTTTCAGTCAATCCCAAGAGAGGCAGCATTTGAGCAATTTGCAATAGACTAAGCGTATAATATACAGAATTGAGCATGTTCACGCCCCTCCTGTTTCCCTTTAAAAATCCTCTTACTCCAAAACCAATTTTTGAAATTTCCAAGTATACTTAAAAACCATATTTTTTAACATTTAGATTTTTAATTCACTTTAAAATTTAAATGTCCTGTAATTATGATGTGGTGATACTAAATTTTACTTTTCAAATGGAAAATACCGTGTTTATTACAAATTGAGTTAATAAGCAGTTAATTTTTTTTTGTTTACGTTTATAAATCGGAATTTAAACAGTAACTGTCTAAGTTGATGAACTTGAATAGATAATGGCCATGCTATAGGTTAAAAGAATATGAAGGCTATAAAGTTTTGAAAATTGTTAAGTTATCAATTAAAATGTTGTAATTAGTGAAAAATTATCCGAGTATAATAATTAATAGACTATTTCTGGGTTGTATGAACAACTGCTAGATATTTAATGAATAAATAGCCAGCTAATGGTCGCTTAAACATGATTTAGTGGTCCGCTAGTTCGTTTTATTTTAGTAAACTAATAAATGTATCAATTTTTTATGCGATTCTCCGTAAATATTATACCTACCTATTTCATTATGTTATGTAAAATCACTGTTATAAGATATTTTATACTTCAGGTATAAATTTTAATAACTCAAAAATTACTTGTTCTAATTTCAATTTTCAAAAAAAAAAAAACCCAAATAACCATATAATTAACAAATTTTAGTAAAAAAAGAATAATTCTCATTAAAATCACTCTTTAAATAGCATCGTTAATATTTTTTTAAAAACATGGTGTTAAAGTAAACTTAACAATTCCAAAAATCTAAATAAATGCTTCATTAAAGAATAAATAAAAATTAAACATGCCCGATGATTCACCCTATGTATTTAATGTACATTTTTTTCTACATTTCAGTATCATTTTCATTTTTTGTTTGATGATTTTGAATACAGTTATATTTTATTATTATTTATATACGAAAAAAAATATTGAGATAAAAACTATATAATATAAAATTATAATTTATGTACACTGAAAACAATAAAACAATTTTTTTCTTTAACATATTCAACAGATTCAGAATTAATTTATGTTGGTACAATTATTATATGGGTGAATTTTACAAACGTATGTAAAAAACAGCATGTATTTTTCTACATTATTATGTTGCAATGATAGGTATTGAATAATAGTTTTACTAGAAACGGGAAAGGTTTGGGATTTCCTGTTAGTTGTACATTTTAAAATTGCGTGTAATCACTTAAGATCCAAGGTTATTCTTATTTTCCAACAAATTGAAATAACTCACGGCATATAGGTACCTTCATTTTTATAAAATCATAGTGGTTCAACATTAATTGATGATGATGATGATATTTTAAAGTTAAAACACGTTTGGATCAACTGAAAAAGTTAGATTTAAGAATATTTAATCAATTATTTACTTGAGAAAATAATCATTTTTATTAAATTACGAAATTACGTAATAACTAATAAATAATAAGTAATAATTTATAATATTTTAATATTTTTGTTTAGTCTTATGATATGCCTTATTATAACTATAATATTATAATAAAATAGTTTTTACACAAATTTCAAGTAAGACGTTAAAATAGTTCGCTAAAAATTGACATGAATCAACTACCCATATGTATTTTATCGTATGATTGACCGTTTTAAATTTGTAATCTTGGTATCATTCATTAACCGTGATGTGCCTGAGTCTTTCCGTATTGAGGACGAGTTTAACTTTTGAATACAACAGAAGATAGCTGTGAATCTGGCTTAATAAATTTACCACGATGTGGACAAAATCCGCTTCGATCAATCTTACCGTAGTTGATGGCATAGTGGCACACGGAGCACCGCGAATTTCTAGAACCTCTCCACATAATTCAGGGAAGGAAGTACTTTCAGAAAATGGTTATCAAAACATTTACTAACAGAATTTGGTGAGTTTCAAAACCAGTAAGCCGTGATGCAGTCCAATTGCGGTACAAACTACAAACAATAAATATCTGAGGCAACTGCAGCAATGATTTTCCGTCGGTGAATATTATGTGAAACATTTACCCCACATCCCTCTGAAATTTAGATTCCCGATCACAATTATTTTATTTTTATTTATTTATTTTTGTTGTTCACGATCTCGAGAGTTTTACCTAATTATAGTTATACATATACATATTACATGTAAATTGAATATAAATAGATAAGCGATAAAATCAAATAAATTGAAATATGAAGACAATTAAAACTTTAAATTAAAAAAAACTTTCTTTTATTTTTACCAAAGAAGAAAAGTCGATTAGCATAATTCATTCCAATGGAAAATTATTTATACTCTGTATAAATATTCAAAGAATATAGAGCTATTAATACATGAAAATATTACCTATATTATCTCATAATGAAAAAAAAAAATTTGCTATTTTTTATTATATTACGGTATTGACTATAAATGTACAAGTACAACCCTTAAAATTATATAAAATGTATTAATTAGTATTACTGCAGTTCGCATTAACATTATATGGATACAATTTTAATTATAATCAATAACTTAATGAAATTTAATGTTTTTTAATATTTTGAAACTAACGATTTTGGGAGTATTACAATTTAATTAGAGGTCATACACGACCTCTTCGGTATTCTGATAGAAATCAAAAGATGTTTGGGTATGCTTGTTACACAATGTGTTTATCAATGAGACACGCGCCCAGAATAACTCTACAACGCGAATTGCGTCAATATAGATTATCAATAACGAGTAACAATAACATTTGTATTAACTAAATTGTATGTGTTTCTAAGTACATACTACTCACCTATCAAATATAGATAATACATATTAATGGTTGTTATAAACTAATCACAAAACTTGAAATATGGTTATTCAGGATCATCAGTATTCATCATAGATGATTTCCAACTGAAATTTTCCTAATAAATGGTATATATAAATTATTAGTAAGCATCTAACCAAAAATATGACATCGACTGAACCGTTTTATGATTTGGTCCCGAACCTCGGGTCTACGAAATCGATCCAAATAAATCATTTTTTTTTTTTTTTTGAATATAAGTCTGTTTTTTATCAAACCGACATTTTTTATTCGTTTGTATTGTGTGTTTTGTAGAATACTGGGCTTCGATGTTGAATCGTGCAAAAGACATTTATCGGCCACCTACGCTATATTTCGCAGCCCCTAGAGAGGGCGCATCCGATGACGCTCTGCCTCGGCTACGGGACGGTACTCCTCGGCGGGAGACGACTACGACGACCAGAGACTAAGCGTCTCGCAATTGCCCGTGGTGTGGGCCGGGATCGGCGTGCTGCAGGGGGGGGGGAGGTTGGGCATAACTGAGAAGAAGAAAAACTCATATACGCACACACACACAGTTCTCGAGGGCGGCATGCGTAGGCGAACGCGTGCAGGTCGGGGTGGACCGCCGCGAGGGGTACGTTTTACGAACGGCGTAATCGTGAGGGGGGACGTGGCGGTCGGCGGACGGGAGTGTGAAAATGCGTGGTGGTCGGGGGGGGGGGCGTAAAACTTTCTACGGCGGCGGGCGCGCAGGCCTAGCTCGCGTGCGCCGACCGTTGCGCGTACACCGGCGGCGTTTCCTTTATCGATCGCGCGCGCGCCAGGCGGCCGACCGCTCCGCTGGTCCAGTCTCTCACGGTCGTCGCCATATTGCGACGAGCTTTACACGCCGTCAAACCGCGACGTGCCCCCCACCCCTGTGGACGGCCACACACCGACTCCGACGACTCCGACGACTCCGACTTGGACTCGGCAATGGACTGAAAACGGAGCGAGCGGAGACACCATCGCTGCTATCACGCCGCCGCCGCCTACACGCCGTCACGGTTTACGGACGCATTGCCGTCGGCACGGACGCCGCCGCACACCGAGAGAAGTGCACCGCGCACGTCCTGCAGGGACGAACCCATTTAGTAGTTAGTGGTTTTGGTGTCCGCGAGGGCCGTGTGCGCGCGGTTCGTTATTGAGACACAGTCCCGCGGTGGTGCGTGTGTGTGCGGATCGGGTAGGGCGATACGACGTGCGTACACACTTTAGAGTCACAACCTACCTCTATTTATATATATATACAGTCACACGGGACCGCCGACCCCCGGGAGAAGAGGAGTCCATCGCGGCGCGGAAGAAGCGAGCGGCTCGGCCGACGACGCCGCACACGACTTTTGAAAATCGGACACGACAACGCGGGTAAGTCATCATCCCGACGACGGCGATTGCCGTGATGTATAGTCATCGTGTGTGTGTGTGTGTGTGTGTGTGTGTGTGTGTGAGTGTGTGTGTGTGTGTGTACATATATATAATACTGCGACGTGGTGTGTACCTATGTGTGTGTGATGGTCGTTTTGGAGGCGCGTGCTGGCGCGCGTGTTTACTCACCACGAATATAATATTATGTATAGTCGCGGAGTATGACCCATTTACCGCTTTCCTCGTCGCCCGAACACGACGACGAAACCACGCGAGACGCGTGGAGGGGCGAGCAGTGAACGACGAAATCTATTGATTTTTCACGAGTGCATTGAGAGTGGTATACGATATATAATAAACGAGAAAAACGGAATAGTTTCCCTCTTGTTAAAAAATACTATGCGTATAACGATATATGTAACCTACCGTTACATTACTTCTTATTAATATTGTTGTCATGTAATATCGTCTAGTTGACACAACCATGACCGTCAATGCGGTTCCTACGGCCGTAGCGCCACGCCACGCTAGAGTAAGGCACACCCCTAGAATGTAGGTCACGCACGGGGTCAAACGCGCTTTAAAGTTTGGTGGTGGTATAGCGCATAGGTGGCGGTGGATATGATGCGTAAGAGGCAAGGGAGGAAAAGTGATTGTATACGTGTACACGAGGAGCGTTTGAATCTGTGATGGTGGTAGTGATCAGAACGTTTCCGCGTCAAAACACAATAACCATAGTATACATGTGTGGGTAATTAATATCAGTTGCGTGTATCGAGTTTTTATGTCATCATTTTTGTTGAAACGATGAAATTCGCATAACCTAAATGGGCGACGATAATGATTATGATATATGTACACGTTATACCACATGTTGAAACGTATATATATTTTTTTTTGTCCCATTAATTCTCCATTTATTAGTTAACATTTTATATGGTAATCTGTTAATTTGGACTAAGCTTATTCGTTAATAATGAGGATCCTAACTCTATGGTAATAATCTGGCCCATTATGATATTTGTGATTTTACATCTGTACTATTATTTTATTTAGTGCTACAAAATCCAAACACATTAGGTGATAATTTTCTATTTTGACCATATCCACTTTTTTTACAAATAATATATTCTTACCTACTTTAAGAGTACACACACACACACACTATATTCAATGATTTCAATTATCTGTTTTCGTATTTTTCTAATTTCATACCATTAAGTTTTATTTAGTATTACCATTAAAGTAAAAATACTAACAATTGCTCCACCAAAAATAATTACACCTGACCATAATATGTTTAATAGTATAATTATATTTCCAATAGTAATGAAAAAAAAATGTGTCAATGAAAAAACCTTATTACTATTCGGTATCCCCAAAATTGAGTTAGAAAATCAGTCTATTTAACCCCTTCTAATGCTTTCTACCAGTGATTTTAACACTGGTATAACACTTAAACTGGTTTAAAAGTTAAGGTGCTCACAATTTCAATGACGTTTGATATTAAAATCTACGCTGCTCTTATGGAAGAAGCCTAGTCACAACTCATGCCTATACAATACATGTACAATGTACATAAACAGAAATTGCTTTAAACGTTTGTCGTACTGGATGATTTTACGAAGAGGCAAGACGAGTTTTATTTTAATATACTATAAAAAAACCAGTACTTAGGTACCTAACTATAAAAACTTAAGCTTTGCGGTACAATGTTTTTGTTTAACCTCCGCTCAAATTATATTAATCTTCTCCGCCAACACATTACAAAATATGTGTGTCACAATATAATAATAATGATATGTGGATTATGGTCGTCGCTAATATGGACGTGCCACATAGTCAGTAGCGATAGCTGTTGGGCATAAAATACTATATATACATTATATATACACACCCGTGTAGTGTATATGTATAATATATTATTGTGATGTTCGCTTTTTTTCGCTTTTTTTTTGTTTGTTGTCGCCGCGACTCGGCCGCGTGTGTGCAAAACACAAAATGTCGATCGATCGGCCGTCGTCGCCGTCGTCGTCGCTACCGCCGCCGACACTGCCGCCTCTGCCATTGCTACAATATACCGAGTGAAGTGTTGTTCCAGACGGTGTCGGTATTGCTGTGCCGCCGCGGTCGGTTATTATCATATTATTACATTAGTCGCATTAGATGCTGTGAAATACAACTATAAATTGTTTTGCCGTTATAACACGATTATAGTAGTTAAAATATAATATAAACGTAATAATACTAATAATAACATAACATTAAAGTCATACTTAAACTAACCAATTAATAACCTTACCTGCAAAATATATAAATAATTATACAGTGATAAGCTTCGCGCTGCGTGTATTCGATTTTTTGCTGACAGAAACCGACCGGATGAGCGAGCGACGAAGAATTTAAGAAATATAAAGGTAAATGCGCGAATCCAATGAACTGCGGGGTTTTTCGTCTGTTTTGACAGGTTGTGCCCTTTGAGTACAGTCAGTGGCGTATTTACGGAGGGATAATAGCGATATATATCTCTCCCCTTTACCCCTATTTTTTTAAACTATTTTTATATAGTTAAAGTTATATTTTTTCCATTTATCACTTTATCAGTAGTTAATAAAATCCTAAGACGTTTTGTATCGAACATTTTAGTTATATCTCCCTTATAAACGAATCATAAATACGCCACTGAGCAAGTACAGACGTACAGTAATACATATATATACTACATAGATTATTATACTTAAACGACTGTTTGTAAGAATGTGTTGCGATAACACTATCTATTAATAAACCTAACCTCACTATATTTACCTAACCTAACGGAAGTCCGCGATTATTGGCAATATGTATGATACATACCCAGGGATGGATGGGAATTTTAAACTTGCCTGGGAAAATTAATATCTAGCGAACAATTAACAAGCACAAATTTGAGGAGAATATATTCGTATTATAGACATAAAGACAACAAATGAGGCAAATGATAATAGGCCACAATTTTACTATACGTATTTATCATAATAGTTATATTCAAATATAAGTCACTCGAACTACTGTTATAATATTCATTAAATTACATGGCCATCAATTAGTGCCATAGTATGTTTATTACAGTATTATGGTATTCTACTATTATAATATATATAAAACTCAGTTTTATTATATAGAGACCTTTATATTAAAACCGCCATATTATATACAAATGTATTATTATTTAATATTTATTACATAATTTATTACTCGTGGATTGGTGTATTTACATATATTTTCTATTCAAAATGTAATTTAATTTGTAATCATTTCATTATACATAACAGAAAAACAAAAACATATTTTTACATAAAGACGTTCATTCTAAGTGTTTGCGCTTATTTTATAATATCTTTTAAATACTTTTACAGCATTTTGTTTGAATCCTAAAATATTTGAATTAATAATAATAAATCAAAAACGTACAAAAAGTATGATCCGGTCGTTATACCCACTATACAATACTTACATACATATTTAATGCACTTGAAAAATAATTTTTTGCTTACGTGGCTCACTTGAATGATTATGCTGGAAAAATGTCCACACTCACTCATATAAAATTTACCTTCTTTTCTTGCTGTATTTTATCATCTTCTTCACAACTACTGGACAATTTATAAGCTACCTAACCTTTAAAGATACCATATTATATTCATATATCAACCTGAAGAGGAGCTGCACGTAACTTTTTGATAATTTTTTTATTCGTCCCTTTTTCAGGATCTTTTATCTTTTAAAACCAATTAATATAAATCAATTTCATAATCCAATAGGTATTTAAAATAGATTAAATACATTTATGTTGATTATTATGGTAATTTTTTATATTTTTGCATATTTGTAGCTTACATTTTAATCCTTAAACTCCCCTACCTAGATACTTATTTATGCATATTAAAAAAAAAAAAAATCAGTTTTAATATTTTATTAGAGCATTACATTTTTGAGTAAGTAGATAATGTAGGTATGCACATATTTTATTGTATTTTAATTAAGTCTCCAGCTCTACTTTAATAAGATAATAATATAATGAACGACAAACGTTGTCGAATATCGTTTTCTTTTTATGAAATGTGAAGTCAACGTACATTCAATAATATGTGGAGTTGTAGATTTACAAAATGTAATTATATTTTAAATCCATGCATACGGTATATACACAATTATGAAACCTAACCCTACGGACTACGGTAATTAAATCTGAGTGCTGATGCAGAGAATCGACTAATCGAAGATTAAATTTACGTCAGATTATAATATAATGTAAAATTAAGCTGTACAAAATCAATCTAAAATAATGTAAGGTACTTATGCAATTTATCGAGGCAAGATAAACGACCGTGCATGGTTTGTCATACAATTGCGAGATACTATAAACAGAGTCGACTTGGAGACAATAGAATCTGTTTCCTTGCAAAAATCCCCCCCACCATATTTAAAAACCACGCTGTTAGTCAACTATAACTAATTATTTGTCGTTCGTTTTATTTTCAAAATAATTATTAATAATTTACTAATTGTAATGCCCTATTAATCGTATTATAATACAATATAAATAAATTAGTCTTAGTTTATAATTGGCTATTTAACAAATGGTTTTCATGGAATCGTCCAAGATTCATGGATGGGTCTAAAGTCACACTGTCTCCAAAGTAGCGTCTCAACACGATACTGAATAAGAAAACAAAAACATTTTTCACAAAGTCCGGAAATTCACCAAACCCAGCCCTGATACTAAGTACACTATTACGAGAACAACACGCACACACGCCTATAATATTTTATATGTATATAAAATGTTTATGTATATATATATATATATATATAGTGTAAGTATAAGTAAACACGATTCATACAAATTGGTCGTGCAAACTGTTTGTTTTCCGAAGACGAAATGGCTACACCGCGGTACTTATGCGGGTTTCTCGTTGTTGACACTACGTGATGTTTAAATACTACAACCACGAGGCATAATATATATATAGGTATATAATATTACAGTACAATTTAGGTATAACAATAATAATTTAGTGTTCTGGCGTGACGTATCTATACACAGCTATAATAATTTATATTTTATAAGCCCTCTAATATTGTTCGCATACCGTATTGTATAAAATCGAAACAGTTTCTATACCTAGGCAGTATTGTAATAACGTATTAGATATTATATTGTACACAGTCTTGTTAAGTATTCGAATACTTGTATTTAAATACTTTTCGATCAATACATTTTTGAAATACTTTTTATTTGTATTTTTATTCTAGAATACTAAATACCTTTTTTCATTCTAATGTTTTACTCCAAATTCTAATTACCTATGCTTAAAAAATGTCGGGTCACCCCGAATTTTTCTTTCAGTTACGGTCTTGTGAAAAATACTGTATAAGCGAACCACAATTAAAGATAAGATCTTATGTTTAATCGTGAAGCGGACTTATCTAATATCTTGTACCGATTAAAATATTATATTTATTAACTCAACCATTAGTAAATAAGTTTAAATACCTATCTATTTGCAAAAAATGTTAATTATATAATAATTATTAATAAAAATAAATATTTTGATATATAATTTATTGAACTAAAAAAAAGTATTTGTTTAAGTATTTTGAATGCTTATAAAAAGTATTTTTATTTATATTCAAATACTTTTAAAAGAATGTATTTGAATACGCATTTTAAATACAAATGACACCAAGTATTTAAATACGTATTCTGAATACATTTGAAAAGTATTCTTAACAAGACTGATTATAATGATTATATACAACTAAATCTGCGGAGGACAATATAATACATTTTACTATTTTAGAATTTATTAAATAAATCACACAAGATTTTAATTTCACTAAAAATAGATAAGGGGATGTAACATAATATTGCCTTTTTTATAAGTACCTAAATTCTTCACGGAAAATCTCTACTGAATATGGTATGCATTGATGTAATTGATATAATCATCACTAATAGATTTCATATTTCAATCACCGACTGTATCCAATACATTAATTTAACTTTCTCCATAAGCTTATTAAGTCGTGTATCTAGAAATCTGAAATAGGAGGGGATTATAATTTTTTTAAAAAAAACTATTATAATTTTAGTACATAATAATAAATTATAAATATAATAACAATTGTATTTATTTTTTTAATTTATGGATTTTAAAACGTCCTAACTAATAAATATATAATATATAAAATATCTTAGTCCCTCCCACTCCTGAATCCGAGCATGTATTATTTGTAATAGATAACTATATTCTATATGAATTATAAACTTGTTTAAGATATTTTACCCTTACTAATGACTAATGAGTGATGACCATGCCACGTTGTTTTGTGCTATTCTATGACTTATGTCATAGGACGTTATTGATTCTTTATTATGAATTATGATATAATTGAATTTTCCAGTAATCTCAAAGCTCATTGTTAAAACTCTTATTTCTTAGTGTTTAAATAAATCTACAAAGAAAATCATTAAATACATTCGACGCCATTTAACGTACGATTCGTTTGCTTTCGACGCTCCGGATGTTTTTCTGTGCATCTTATACATTTCCATGTATGCGCATTAAAGTAAATACTGATGTGAGAACATTGGAACATAGTAGGTATCTATATATAAATTTAAGTTTAATGTAACGTTTTTCATTATGCAAACTTGCCTTGTATATAGAACATGTATTCATTGTGTATACGATACACATGTTAATCTTGTAATATATATATATATAAGAATATTATTATTATTATTATTATTACTGGGAATTCGGCTCTAACTAAAACATTATCCTGTCGAATGCAATTAATTGTATACCCCAAAGACAACGAAATATGTATAAATAATACTATTAATACCCTCTATTCAATTCGCGTTTGTTTTGCACTCACCATAGCAGCTCTTTTGTGGTTGATGGTACATTACCAATTCACGGAGTCGCAAATCTCTAATCTCGTGACCCATCTACTTATTTTTAGAATATGCATTGAAAAATAATATATTGGTGATGGCACAACTTTTGTTTATATTCGTGTTTATATCCTAAAAAAAATAATAATAATATTTTAATATTATAACATATTATTATAATTTATAATTACTTTTATGGGAGATTTAACTCATGGTATAATGTTTGTTGTGTAATGTATATATATATTCTCAAACGTTCCATATTGTCACATCTTTCTCCATTCAGTACAAGCCACACTTTTATCCAAAGTAGCGATTTATCAATGCATCTCCTTTATAATGATTGTTGGGACATGACAGCATTTCCTAATATGTGTTATCTCCTCTCCCTCACCCGAAAAAAAGAAGATAATGTGACGCGTAAACATTATAATATATACGTTTTGGTTCTGAAATGTCACCCGGATCACATAAAGTATCTAAACAGCTTCCGGTATGATAATATTATGTACTCGAACATCTATACCTATATATGTTATCGGAATAAAATATAACATAGGTATCTTTATATAGGTATTTAATTGTTAATATATACGAAACCTTATTAACCTAGTGCTATAACATTTCTGAAATGTATAATTATCAATTCAGTAAGCAGTAATTTAACGATTGACAATAATTTAAAATTATTATTATATAACTTAATGCAACAGAAAAATGTTAATATTATCATACTAGGAAATCATCTTCTCAGAATCCCAAATACATAATATAATATTATGTTGACAATTATTGAGTACTGATATATATAATATATTTCAAATCATTATATAATTATATTTTTTTTTTTACTGAAATATTAATTTCAGTATATAGGTGTTCTATTTATTTTAAGATTTATTATAATAATTGGCATAATAAAAAAATAAAATTAATTATTTAAATTGAGAAGTAAGAAAGAAAATAATATACTGAATAAAAATACCGAGGGAATCCATAAAAGAAAGCACTAATTTAATGATGTGTCACAAAGAATGAGGAGTACATTAAAATTCAAAAATACCAGTACCTAACTATCCTAACTAATTCAGTAATTCGTAGGGTACGAGTACGACACGTGATCAAATAAAACGCAAGTCAATGTGATTGCTGGTTTATTATTCCGATGAAAATGTGACGTTTAATGTTTAATTATATGATGTGAACGAAAATCAGTATAATACAAAAATACACAATCAACATTTTATCGGCTGGTTGCAATCAAAATATTGTGAATTACACGCATGGCGTACACGAAATTTAAAATGACATTAAACATGTTCACCCCTTCAATAGACACGCATGTCCTTACTCTTTATATACCACTAATAGTTTACAATGTTATATAAACGTGGGTAGCTGCCAAATCAGCTGTAATAAGTTGCATTACATAATAAGTAACTAAAAACAACATATTTCAGAGATTTCCGTTTGAATCAATCACCAATCACCGATATTTGGATAGACTATGTCTATCATTACATGATAATAAATTAAAAAATTTGATACATTTTTTTACACTATACGAAAATGTCTATGCTACTAGAATAATGCAGATTGTACGTGCTGACATAAATATAAATACCAGCTCGATAAGAGGATCTGAAGCCGAAAGGGCACTCATCGAAGCGAGAGTATACCACATAATATAAAATACATATAGGTTTATAAAACAATGGGATTTCACATCGCCTGCTACAACAAGAGGGTCCAAGTGTAATATTCACCACGCGGTATGAGAACACACACACACACACACTGGTTCTATCACACTTCAAACCATCCCATCCCCTTAAAAAACACGCATCAAATTTAGTATTTACTTGTGTGTTACAGCGATGTGGCGTATTTCGTGACTAATTAGTAGCCCCTTAGGCACTACAGAGAGTATATGTGAGAATATGTACAGCAAAATTAGATATAATTAAAACGTCAGATTATAATTATTATTCATCTCTATATATATATATATATATATGATAGGTACCTATAATAATATTATTCGATGGCGATAATATATTATATACAATTTTCGATTTATGCCACGGAGGGTAGTGCAGACGTCAAATACAAGATATTCGCCTTAGGGTTCCAGTAGACTGTTCATATTATAATATTACTCGATTCGTTCGTTTATGAAAGCGAATAATATGTGCACATGGCCGGTGGCGGCATCGTCGTTTCCTAGCCCGTTTTCTTGACTGAACGATTACTGCGGCCCTGGGCGTGGTATTCCACGTGCGCGCGCGTCTGCATCAGCAACGCTGCAGATGGGAGTTTAATTGAAAAATCGACCGAGAAAATCGCTGTTATAATATTATTATATATGTATTAGATGCAGAGAACGAAAGTGCGTGCGTCGATTTGCGCGTTTCTGAGTTAGAAGGAAAAAAAAGGGATAGAAATTACGGAGACGTAAGTCCTCATTGCTCACTGGCAACGTGACATATCGTTTATATAAGTATAGTGGGTACATAATCTCTATAATATAATAGAAATATCCGTATCTACAGCTGTCCTATACATCTTTAGACAACTGGTTTTTAAACGGTACTATTCCTAATATGTCATAAGAGGTATTTTGAAAACTCAAATCTTTCATTTTTAAATCCTACATAACCGATGACATTAAATTAAATTAACAAGGTTTAAATCTCAGATGATCTAAAAATTAATGGTTTAAAACATCTTAGTCTATAGGTATTCGGTGAAAAAGAAAAAAAATCGTTACCACCGAAAATAACCGGGCGAATTACGCGCACTTGAATGACACAATCAACACTTTCCATCACCCAAGCAGCTACTTATTGCTACTTAATACGAATTTAAACATGGGAGCTAAGAGGTATATGATAGTGATATTTTTTTTGACCAATAAAATTAGGATTTAGTGAAGTTTTTTGCTGCGTGTAGCATTTGTACAATAATAACGATAATACTCATTAATCATGTAATATAGTCGTCGGCACTATATGATAACAAATATAAATAATAGGAAATCGAACGGATTTTTTTTAATATCTGACGAAGGCGTCCTTTAATATACATTGCCATTTAACATTTTATTTTGTTATTGTGATGTCTGTCATAAGAAAAACAGTGCAGTTGAAAAAAATCGACGACCACGCGAAATGCGATACGCTATAATATATATATGCTGTGTAAACGAAATGCGAAATGGACAGTTATTATTGTTTTATCATTATTATATAAAATCCGGTAGAACTACATGCTATTATTATTGTATAATAAACCGTATAGCAATAATATTTTCCACAAATTAAATTACGCGTACAGTATCGTATTTTTCTCCAATATCGTTATACAATAGTCAATATTATTAGGATCGTTACGAGAAGCAACCAAATACTTACTGAACTAACGTACAATATCGAATTTCAAAACATTCAATAATTTTTAATAATACCCTGTATTATTATTATTATTGCGCACGCATATGATTTTATTATTATTGTTTAAAAAAAACTAAATATTTTACTGCGTCGATTGATGTTTAGGTGAATCGTCGGAGATTAAACAGGAAATCAAGTATTATTTTTACATGACGATTCTGAAAGACAGGTCTCATTTTTACTAAACCCTCGTCTGTCGTCAACAATAAAATAATATAATTGTATAACACCTGTACGGTATTTATCGATTTGTTTTACAATTATGTCGGTACAATTCGATAATACACAGAGTGATTCACCAAGTATGTTCAACCTCATTCTTAAGTACCAAATAAGTTTATAATTCTTAAACTTTGGAATTAAGGACCATATTTTCAAATTGTTCTTGCATATTTTTTATCATATTTAAAAAATGTTCTATGATAATACAAACTTATTTTTCTCAAATGAGTACCAACTTTTTTCGCTGTATATTATAAAGCAAACATTTTTTTTTTTTTTTTTGACATTTTGACTATAATATAATCTAGTACTTGATATACTTAAACAACTTTTATAAAGTATAAAATGTCAACAGTTTTATATTAATTATTTTAATTTTAACATAATCAGCATACCCAAAATATTTTTCTTATTGTTTATCCTTAGTACACAATTAAATAACTCAAAAACTATACGTTCGAATTTCAATTTAGATACATAAACATTTTTAAAATAATCAATTACTTAACAATTTTCAAAAAAAAGGTGATTCTCTTTAGAAAAAAAAAATGATAAAATCGCCACAGAAGACGGCTTAAATGGTATTAAACAAATCTAAGTATTCAAAACTATATATCTTAAATATATTATAAATTCAAGTTTCAAAAATCAGAATTTCGATACATTTATTATTAAACAAAAAAATGGAGCAAGTATGCTGTGAACATGTGAACTCTATACATATTTATAATATGCAACTATACTTTACTTGTCCAACAATCTCATTACTCAAGGTTTCTTCTCGTTATTTTAATCTACAACGCTCCTGGACGTACAAACGAATAGTTTTATATATATTCCTGTATAGTGAGTTCACAATTTAATCGACTTAAGATCCCCAGAACGTAAATAATTCATGATCACTTTGTATTCCCATACATAATTTATATATATGTATTACCTACCTTAATCGTTTGACAGTAAAAAATCTTTTCAAATAAATATTATTTTTTTACTTTCTTGCTCAAAATCAATTTTGCAAATTACTTTAATAGTAATGCAAAACACAATTAAATAAACTCTAAAACTGTAATAAGTGAATTTGATTAGTTTATGTATATTTAATGAACTTACGTTATACTTTAAATTAAACTCCAAGCATCAAATTCTAAACGCAGCAAACTTCTGAATACATAGTTATATAATTTTATGATTTTTTTTTGTGTTTAATTAAATATTTAAAAATATAGCATCATAAAATTGCGATGGAATCGATGGATAATTGATAATATAAGTAATTGCTTCCATTATAATAATTTTAAAAATTAAAATGTAGAAAATATAATGTAATTTTATTTCTATAACTAAATAAATAATGTTACGATTACCTTTTAATTTAATATTTTTTCTTTGCTCAACCCTCAATTGGTTATAAAATTGAATAACGCATATTATAAGTAACCAATGGTAGTTAAACATGGTAAAATGATGTGAGTGATGAAGATGATGAAGGGGTAAATTATAGTAGGTATACTTTCTCTAATGGAGTGTTTCTAAGACATCAATAGAAAAAAATGTATATATATAGGTAAACAATAAATTATTCTCTTACTTTGATTGCTTTAAATAAAATGTTTAAATTGGCACTTATACAATTATTAGATACTAACAAGCACTGAGTATATTTCCTTAAATTGAATTTACTCAAACTAATTCTTTAACGTCTATATTACTTGACGATGTGCATTAATAACACATAAGTATTTACGAGCTATACATATGTACTACTTTTTTTTAATAAAACATAAGTCAAACAACCATTAATTCATGTTTTATTATTGTACGATAACATTGTAATTTAATATATTACTTTATTTGGGAAATTTTCTAATATTTTTTGAAAACTATATAACTTAACAAGTTTTCCTAGAAGTTAACTGAAAAATAATTTTACTTCTATAATTTTCCCCTCTCTATTTTATATTTTAATGTTTTTTATAACATGGTTGAGGAATTTCAAAGTAATTGATATTTCAGTGCAACTTAGGAATTCAATTCAATCATTTCAAAATATGGTTTAAAAATCGAAATTCATTAGTTCTAATAATGCTTGTTATTTTCGGATCCTAACCATCTATTCACTCTCCCACGTACCAATATATGTATATAGTCACATAATAAATTAAAAATTAAAGTCAATTAATTTTATTTATTAAAGTACAAATTGACGATATCATTTTTATTATAATAGGTCACTTAATTGAATCCAAATAATTGATAATATTATGTCTATATATTATAACTTTTATCAAACCCTATTTCATTTGATTAGGTTGTATTATATTCATCTAAGGGAATAGGGATGTAATATGAGAACAATCTTCTCTCAGTTCACAGTTAAACATATAAATAAAAAGACTATATATTATATATGCTTTATACTATACACACTAATTGGTGCGATGTATATTATATATATTGTATAAAATCATAACAATGGATTTACTTGTAAATATATTTTCCGTTAAAATATTGAAATAATCTAACAATTTTTCAAACAAACGGAACCGTGACCTTTATTCAACAATTGCTACATAATAAATTGTCACATATATATATTTATTTATATATATATTATAATGATATACATTGTATAAAAACGACGCAAAAAACTTTTTTTAATTAAATATTATGTCATAAACATATTCGATATTATAAGCCTGCGTGTATCCAGGATCAATTTATAAAAGAGAGTTATAAGGGAATATTACAGTATTTTTATTATGAAATAATGCCATATTTTTGGGGGGAATTATAACAAATTAAAATATAATTTAAAACTATATTTGTATAGTACAAAATACCAAATTATGTATATACAATATAACTAAGGGAGAGATCATAATAACTCCATCCCATAGATAAAGGATACACTAGTGATTATCGTCTACAACATATTATAACAAATCTATATTATTTTTTTTTATTAATACAAACATTATGTAGCAACGAAATCTAAAATTAATAACCTATGCATAATGCTTGATAATTGATATAACTGTATTTATTTAATATTCAAACACGTGTAAATATGTAAATATAATAATATATATGTATAATATAGCCAATAACATAAGTTTTATAAACTTTTATATTGCCCTTTATCTGAGAAACGTATAAAATTGCATAACTTAACCTTGAAGACGAGATCTGCAGTGCAAATAAAATTAATTGTCACCACCAGTAATGGAAATCAAGCGTGTCTTTCGAGTAATTACCCCGACCGTTCGAGTGGACTTAATTCATACAGCGTAATTACCATACTGCGTATACAATATATACTTAACGTGTACCTATATATAACATTCGGTCATGTGTAATATTACAATACCATCACAAAGTAATGCTTTTGAAAGGATTTTTTTCAGTCGCAAAAATGCCATAGTTACTAAATTTTTCTCTATTATAATTATTCTACTATATATTTATATGTTTTTCAAACGTTTTCAGCTGTATCATATTAGATTTCATCCAGCACCGGAAATATACATTTAAACACAAAAATAAAATATGAATACTCAAATATCAAGATTAGTACAGTATAATAATATAGCTGCACTAAACAAGTTATAATAAATGTGCGTAATATGCATATTACAATTTAAATTATACACATTTTAATGTGTCGTATAAACTTCGATTTTCTTAATATAGAAAATGTTAAAATTCTGTAAATTATAATAGAATTAGCCAAAAAGTGAGCAACTGGTATCTATACTATTTTTACTATTGCACATAATAATAAATCGAAAAACGATGATGTACACAGCTCGGTTTACATAAAAATTATCTAGACTCATTATATTTTCATACAACAAACATTTTACTAAAGCTATTTTAGAATTGTATTCGTTTTTTGTGATAACAACTGAAAATGCGAACGATTTCTCTCTAAATCGCCATTCGATCTCCATTTTAAATCTATTCTATAAATGTACTACATGAAATATTGAAATAAATATGCATTTAACTACCCCGAAAAACTTTTTCTGTAAATAAAACAATAATTATAAGAAACATATAATTTAGAACTTAAAATAATATGTTTTGGTACAAAAAGTATGTGTAACAAATTTCTAAAATTTGTTGTAAAAAAAGCACTCAATAATGCTCTACAAATTTCGTGAAATTGCTTATAGCACCTACACTGGACACGCAGAGTCCAGAATGCGTGCCCAGTATCATAATACAAGATTGACAAGATAATAATTTATATTTATTTGTAATATTTAATAAGTATATTGTATACACTATAAAGTTTAAACGTATGTACGCAGTAGATAAATATGCATTTCATGTGTTAATCATGTTTTTTTATGTATACCGAATCATTAATGATCAATAAATAATAACTTAACACTATTGTTGTTTATTTTAGGTTATATGTTAATATTGTATATCTGTTTAAACTAGGATAAAGTAATCAACCGAGAATAGATTGGAAAAGTTTTTCCAGAAAAATCCCAAAAGATGAATAGTAATCCCAAACCATATTGAACTAACTTACAAATTATAACATATAAGTATATTATTTATTTTAAAATATATTAATTCTTACTGATAAAATTGATTAACTAGTCTATAATTCTGTAAAAACTTTAAAAGCCCGATGGACTTGTATGTTTATTAAATTTTTTATAAGTTTAAAAGATAAATAAATTGTTTCTGATAGTATTTGAGAAGGGCATGGGGAACAAGGCTCTACAGATACAAAATTTTCGATATTTTAAGCGCTAACATAAAATCACTATACATCTATTAACCAATATACATTTTTAACTTCATTTAAGTTTTAAGTTGATTTTATAAAGAAAATTTTTCGGTGTTTCGTCCAATCATGATTTACGTAATACAAATTTATAACAAGACGATTACACTGTATAACCTACATAAGTATTATATCAAAAGTTCAAAGTTTACTGATTAAAATAATGTATTTTCAAAACGCATGTAAGTTGTAATACACCAATAAATTTTGCTTAATATAGACACTATCATTACTTTGAAAAATAATAAAGTTTTTAAAACTATTAATGATGGAAAATCTTTTACGTGAAATTGTAAGGTTTTTTCTGCCCTGAATTTTGTGAGCAAAACTACTATAACGTTTTGAAAAAATATATAATTATTTATAATACGAGAATAATTTGATGAAAATGATAAGTACCGAAGTGTTTATATTTTATTCACACATTATGGTTGATCAAGCGTGTTTCATGAATATATTATTATTATATAAAACGTGTAAAATCGTATCACAATGGGTAATACGAATAAACTTAATAAAAATTAATGATTTTATTAAATATTATTATAATACGCAGTAGGTTATGGTTTTGCTGATTATGAATATAAATTAAACATTATGACGAAGACTGCACGTGACTTAATACTATGTCAAACTTTAAGTGAGTATGCGTATTTTAACGACAAATATGAAAAACTAAGTACATGGCTGAACCGAATTTTCTCCTTACGTATGCCGCGATCGATTCTTGAGAACAGCGCATCGTTTATAAAATGTCAAACTATACACTTCTTCGTGAGACACGTGTACCATTAGGCACACTTGTTTATTGAGCATTTGGAAGGAATGTTGTACCACAACCTATTTTTATAAGTTATTGATTAATTGCTAAGTATTTCGAAAGTTCCCGAAATATCTGGTCGCCACATTGTTGTAGCCTTCAATACTTAATATTCAACTTTACGGCTTTTACCATCGATCGCCGAAATAGTAATACGCCTATAATATATTTCATAAACAATAATGCATGTTGGTGGATCCATTATTTTATATAATATTTATCGAAGGAGACATTCGGTAATATTGAGTAATTTTCATTCCTAACCGTGATTGGATAATATACTAATTTTCAGTAATCAAATGTCCTGTTATACTAATACTGTAATCACAAAATCACCAGATAATCGCTGATATTGTATTTATGAATTTAATGATAATTTTATTTCTTGAAAGTTGTGCACTTGTGCTATAATTCCACTGATTATTCTATACTATAATATGATATTCTTCTTTTAAACTATATTTAAAAATTTTAGAACTGTATTGGTACGTAAATATTTACTATAGAAAATGTAAAATAATAATTTATCAATCTTCGAAAATATTGACAAACTCATTAAATTATCCTTAAATTAGATATTGACAAGTACAATATATATCCTAAATACGTATAAAAAAAAAATGTTTTATATTTTACTACTGATAGGTTAAAATAAAACCAACGTTTTTTCGCAAATAATTTTTACAGTAGAAAAATAACTGACGCCATAAGATTTAGTGGGATTTCCAAGGAAACCTAATATACATCTTTGTAAATATTGCGTTCAGACCTTTGCACCACCTTCCAAAAATAAAATACAGCTCCATAAATCCCCCACTAACGATGACGCGAGATATATTATACAAACTGTCGTCATCTCTACGAACGAATAATATTTATAATATTGTCGTCGGCGGTAGTCGCTACTTCTGTGAAGGGCGTGTTTGCAAAATGTGTAATACTCAGTGCGCTTGCGGATGACGTCAAGGTTTAAAATACACCACCACCGGTCAGGATTTTTATCAATGGAGGTAAAACTACGAGAGAGATAGATGGATGAAGAGTGAAAGAGAAAATAACCAAGAGAGCGAAATAGCAAGCCACCCGCGCCACCGTCACCACTTCCCGACCATCAATCCGTCGTCGCCGTGGCAACACACACTCGAGCTGGAAAGTACATGCCGGGTGCGTGTCTGCTTATTATCGTACTGTTAAAAATGAATATTTGACTTTAAAATATGAAATTAAATTATTGTGATTATGATTATTCTTCAAACTACTTATGTATTACGTCTTATACGTGTATTGGGCGTACCTAATAGATAGGTTTTAGTGACGTAAAAATTGAAAAAAAAATTTGGTTAGCCTAATATATTTTCAATTAATACAAAAAAAACAAACAGATACGTTTTAACACTGAATAGCACCTACTCATTTGATAATATGATAATAGTATAGTTTTTATTCAGTGGTTTTAAGTATCAAACATGAAAATTGAACCAGACACTGGGGTAGACTATATGACCCAAATTAGCCCTCTAACTACTGATATCTATTGACTATTATTTTTATTTATTAATTGTTTGTAAGGAACCTAAAGCTCTATAACATATATTTTTCTGGATCCTTGAAACTAAATTATTTAAAAACGTTGCAAATTCACAAATATCAGACACACAATAGATATATATGTATATTGTATCAATTAAAGTTGATTTGAAAGTTAATTTTCAAAGCATCATCTATATACGCACATAAATATTCTTTTCTATCTAAACTCAGCACCAACAGCAGGCTTCGGACCACCATCGAACAGGAGATCAATTGACAGATCCTAAAATTCACAATTCTCTCTTCTCTTTTATACCAAGTATACATTGCACACATATGTTCGCTATAATAAAAGACTTTTGTAATATTATACTGAGCGAGTATGGTGCAGCGATTCTTAAATCATCTGAATTTGTGCATAAATTATAATATTTATAATGTGTAGGTAATACATAAGCTTCATGCAATTGAACAATATTAATGCCAACTAAGCCTCTATCTATCTATTATAATTTTATGACTTGTGTGCTTTCTCTCACTCTCTCTCTCTCCCTAGCATTGTTGTATTCATACTGCAGTCCGTAAATTACGCGCACGCACTTTGGTACTCCCTGCCACGGGTATATAATATTATACAACGAGGTTTATCGATTTCGACCCACCACGCCAAACGACGACAAGCACGCACTTTACACTCACGTAGGTACCTATACATTATATATAAACGGTTTGTATATAATGTAGCAGTATGCCCGCGTGTATACAATTATACATAATATTAGATATAAAATATATATGTACTAACTAACAACGGCAAAAAAACGATAGTAGCTGTATAATATATGAACGCGCTTCCCGATAGAGTATTCGTGTATATACATATTTCATAGAAGAAAAGAGTTTCTCTAACCCTTGCAGTAAATCCCCCGCCCGTTTGAATCTAATTGGCGTTTATACGGACGATTTTTCAACGTCACCCGGAAACGTCCCTATCCCTACACATGTATAGGACTTTATTGATCCTCCGGATATCCGCCTCAGACGTAATTTATACGAGTGTGCCTACAATGTACTATCACAGGTAATATTATACTTAGCCACGTTTCGATAGATATATTGTCACGTGCATATCGTCTGAAACATGTACTGAATCAAAGATCTGATTAAAATCGTCACATGGTTTTTAAATCCGTAACACATATTTAATGTGTAGGTAACATCCAAGAGAATAACGTAATGTACAGTAAATCTACACAAAAATAAAAATAAAAATAGAATAAGTATATGTAAATATCGGTCGTTAAAATTGATTTACATATTTCTTAGTTATATATAATATACTAATAAAATATTGATAATAGTTTTAATATAACCAACATATATCAAAATAAAAATAACAAATGACTAACATTGCTAAAAGTGAATCGCTAACAACAAAATATTAAACTGTACCTAAATATATACATTATACATATAAATGCTATATGTAAATATGTGTGTGTGTGTGAATTATAGCAGATAAGTATATCATCACAAATTCCTAATACCCGATGCTAAATTGTAAGATTGGTTTTAAAATTACGAGCAGATCGGTTTCCGATTCCTTAACAGTGTTATAATGATTTACAATCTGCACGCCTTATTAATCTGTAGAAGTTATAGTGATAATGCACACCGGATTTAGTGCAATTTTATTATAAATTATATAGGTTATTGTTGTACACTAGGTATATAATATATTTATTACTAGAGGTTTACGTAAACCTTGTAAATTTACTGGTCTATTTTTGTTTTCCAAAATAATTACTAACAGATTGCTAGAATTTACGCACGACTTTGCGAAGCTAATATTATATAAAAACACAACAATTTAATGGAAAGTTTTATGAAAAATGTAATTTTACGAAATGATACTATTTATATCTATTCAAAACAGTCGTGTATATTATATGATCTGTTTTCCATATAACATTTACTTATATATCTACCTATCATAAATGGGTAAAATCACAATATTATTATTGCCAAACTTATTTTCACATTATACAATATATATTTATCATATAATTTTGTATTTTTAATTAATACTTATTTATCTATAACATATAGTTAGAAATCTAGGTTGGTATCAAACCAACCTATAAAGTTAAAAAAATTCTAAAACTATAATTGACTTAGTCATAGATAATCAATTGTTTTCTAAATGCATCCCATGATATGCCAAAATATGGTTTATTCTGGTAATCTGACTAATAGTAATTAATTAGAATCGTAAAACAATATATATACATGTATATAGTATATATTTACATTTATGAAAGAGAGAAAGAAAAGAATTATTCCTGATAGTATTCTTATAGACTGTAGTTGCAAAGTTACCAAAAATATCTCTAAACCCAATTGTGTAACCAGAATTTTTTTTCTGGGAGGGCTGATCAATTTTTGTAAAATACAATTTAAGATTTTTGTAGCAATTTTCATAGACCATTAAAATTAAAATAATTTTTAAATTTTCTTGATATTTCGGTGGGGGGGCTACAGTCCCCTCAGCGCTCCAACTGGCTACGCCACTGTTTTAACCAGTTACCTAAAAAAAACTGTACGTACATTTTACAACTAAAATTATAATAATTTCACCCACCGACTATCAATAATTGATTCTGTAGTTCTATTTCTAGGTTTACTGCACAGTAAGTACTATATAGGTAGTATACGCTATATACATGCACACTTATTTTGTGATTATTCATCTAAATGAATAAATCATTCTAAAATGATAATTAATTGTTTCCGCAAATCCTTATACTAAGCTGACAAGTTATTCGTATGTCATAAAATATAATAATTAATTATATATAAAAAGTACAGTTGTAAAATTATTATAAGTATATCTTCTAAAATTTTAATATTAACGCTTTTATGTTGCTATACTATAGCCACCACTAATACTTATAATAGTCATAGCTGAAGACTTAAATTTTATATGATTAAATTACTGAAAACAATTTTTTACACATCAAAATCAAAAATTAAGGTGAATTCTTTTATTATCTGCTTGTGTTCCAGAATTTCAATCAAATGCAGCATACCCACATTCATGATTTTCATAATAATTAATAAATTATCGACATTGTTGTGAAAATGTGTCGATTAATTTTATACAATTAATGTAATTAAAGGAAGATAATGGAATGTATTCATTGAGAAAAGGCAGTTTCGAACCAATAAGCCACATAGATACTATGTTATTTATATAAAAAAACGACTTCGTTGTCAAAAACACAATTGTAAAAAGTCAGCAAATACATAATATCAATATAGTTTTAGTCAGACTCTAAATTCGGCATATATACGTTACATAATATATTTTATACATAATGTAAAGTCATTTAGGAGTGTGAGGATCTTAGGACCCTTCCTCGCTAGAAATTTAGGACTATGCGTGTTAACTATAACAATGGAACTGAAATAATATTCGACCGCGAGAAAAAAAAGGCCGCAGAAATTTAAACAGTCAAAACACGGTATTATTATGAAATATTATTTTATTCATTTGTCACGTAATACCCGTCAATCAGAATTGGTAATAGTATTTTGGATTTGCACGCACGGTTTTTTTTTTTATAATTGTATATAAATTTGCATAGCAAATCAAAATAACATCGAAATGACACGGAGATGAATAAAACTGTTAACTGTTGAGTACACATAATAGTAATATATCAATGAGAATTAATTCGTCATTTTACTTCCATACTTTATACATATGCCATATATGGTATAGGTATATTATGATGATCATAATTCATAGGCACACATGCTACATGTACCGACTGTATCGTTATCTGGGATCAATACATTTCACTGCAACAAAAACTTATCACCATCATAATTTAATCATAGTAGGTAGCTGGCAGGTATAGTTATAATATTAATAATATTATACGTTATAAGCGTGTCTAGGCCTCATTCGCAGGTCGTGCACAACAGTGGCATATCCAGGAGGATGGGTTTACTACACTAGAATTATCAATTTTTATAGTCTTATAAATATAAACGCTATAAATCCAAATGATGAAAATTTAAAAAAAATATATATGAAATCAGAAACTGAGAAAAAATAAGGTTATATTATGCACCACAATTTATAATGTAAGTCAAATCAAATTTCGCAGGTCATGCCTCTGCAGGACAGGCAAGACCCGTAAATACGACTATGTTATACGCTATGTCATATATTGTATAGGTATATTTAGTATTCACTAATAAATAATATTCGTATAGTCGTAGGTAAATATATTGACTTATATATAATGTATTTTGTATTGGTATATAATAGTAATGGTATGCAATAGACAATAGTATTAGGTAGGTATATTATATGAATGATGAAACAATTATCTCTACACCTTTGCTATTTCCGTGACACATCACATGTGTTAGTATAATACTATAATAGTATCAAATAATATAATGACAAAGTAAGTACCGACTACATATATGGGTATAAGGCTCTATTATACAGATTAGGAAAGATATGTTCAGATGAATGGAAGATATATTCTCAGATTTCCAAGATGCATCTACTACAATAAATCTTTAAAATTAAATAAATTAGTTTTTTAATTTTAAATTAAGCAAACGTTATTGATATTTAACAATATCGTCAAATAAAAAATATATTCAAACAAAATTCTTTCGATTTTTAAAAATTGTGACTTATTATTAGTGCTTACAAATTGTATTAGTAGACGTAAAGTTAAATTTAAATAGTGTAGGTAGTTAAATTTCTTTAGTTAATATAAATATATTGGTAAAATACTAAAACGATAAAAATAATAATACTACAAGATGACACTATTTAAGTATTATACTCAGGTAGATACTTACATTACTTATATAGGTAGGTTATACCTACCTATATCGGCTATATCACTAGATTATTCATTAAGCATACTCTATCTCAAACTATAGAGTATAGAAATTTTTAAATTATATACCTACATTAAAATTTAGTATCTGTAATACATATTATATACCTATTATATACCTACCTATTGACTATTTATAACATATTATATCATATATTTATAGTTTATAAATATATTAAAGATTTATAATACTCTAAAAATCTAAACATTTAATGTTTCTGATTTTTTTAAATTTTTTATACATAGTAAACATGATATACATATTATTTTATTCCTATGTACAAAATATGCATCAAAACATAAGTTTTAGATACTAAATAGTTAATATGATTATAATAAATATGAGTTAATAGTTAATACCTTTGGGCTTTGATTTAACATTTTTTCGTTTAGGTATATTTTATTGCAAGATAAAAACATAATTATAATTATTATTATGTAACTATAAAGTATTATAATACCCATATAAGGTAGAATAATCTTCAAAATGCACTTCCCGTAATGGAACTCTAAAAAGTTAATTATTATTTTATTAATTATCGATTTAAACAGGTATATATAGTCATATAGATACGAGCAGACTAAATAAAATTATTAACTATTATATTTTGAATGTGCCTTTTGTTTAATACATACCTAAATAATATTTGAATAGCTTTATTTATATAATTATCAAATGTGTTTATACGTTTAATTATCAAACCTATATTATCATAGGTACCTACCTACCTAATATCTTTAAATAAGTATTATAAAATAATAATAGATATATTCGTAGAACTATTGTATGATTTTATGGTATATTTAGAGTTCAATTTACTACATATCTATATTGCTATCTTAGATAGTTCGATACCACTTATAAATTTATAATACTTATTTCGATTTTATTTTACACTGTACTGTTTGTTGTGTAACTTTTAAAAAGATCTCAAAAACATTGTACCAACATGTAGCCGAAATAGCTCAGTTGGGAGAGCGTTAGACTGAAGATCTAAAGGTCCCTGGTTCGATCCCTGGTTTCGGCAATAATTTTTTGTTTTTTTTTTCATAATTTTTTTTTAGCTCAATTATTATAATTATCTTTTATAAATAAATCTTATTGTTTTAGCTCGTATAATTATAGTTAACAAATTATATTTTTATTAATTTTCATACAATTATAACATTAACTAATTAGAATAATGTACGTACATGTTTTAATTAGATATTTCCAAAAATTTTTACTTATAACCTAACCTAACCTAACTAAATAAATTAAATTAATGATATTTTTAAATAATTATAAAATGTAAACATAACTAAGAAACTATTTGTTAAAATTTCGATTTAAATGTTAATAATAACAATATTTTCAAAAAAAAATCATTAAATTAACAAAAAGGATGGTTTTCATTCGTAAAAGAAAAGTTTGTATCACCAGAAGCACTCTTTAAATACATAATATAAAAAGTTTGAATAATTATAAATATAATATTTAAGTATACTTTAAAATTTCAAAAACAATCATTTAAATAAGTTCATTATTACAGTAAAAAATGCAGGGAGCATGCTTGTTAAATTATGTTAAAATACTATACATAATATACTATACATTAATTAAATAATACTAAATTTGCTCGAAAAATATATTATACCATGTATAATTATTATTAATAACTGTATGCCACCATTGTCATTACTTATCAATTAGATTCAACAACAAATTCTGAGTAAAAAAAAATTACGAAATTTTAAAAATATTAGCAAAAATGCCGTTCCTCTTAGTTGTGTATGAAATTAAATTACTGAGTTATTTATTGGTTCATTATTTTATAAAGTATAGTAAACTCCGTTATACATTATTAAAGTTCAATATGTTCTACAAAATGTCATAAGAATGTCATAGAACTCGTGGATGTAATGAAAGCCATAAATGACGTAACTCTGAAGATTGACAGGTTTTAACTAAAAATAAATAACGTACTTAAAAATGTGTAATATTTATAGTTCACTGTTTTTGTTTTTATTTTTTTTATGATTTTACGTGACTTCAAATTTCTTGTTAAATGTTTGTTTATAGAGAATCAAAATTAATTAATTATATAAACAAGTTTCTGTGAATTTTTTTATTGTAATATACATGAAGTTAAATATTTTCTCGATTTCTATAATAACCGTTGTTTTTTTATTTCATGAAATTATTAATATTTGTTGTATAACTTTCTGTACTGTTTAAACTGTAAAAAAATATTCAAAATTTTCTTAAGATAATAGAGTAATAATAATTTACTGCATTAAAAGTTTTTATATTTTTGTATCTTTCAGCTGTCGGTTATAATAAAAATAATTTTTCATACTTTTTTACACATAGATCATATCGAATTTAAATATTATGAATAATAAAAGAGAGGTTATAACTGGAATAAGTTATTTGACAAATAAACTCCGATAAACACTACTGAGCGTCACAAAGTTTTTATTTATTAAAAGTAAAACATATTTACTACCAATTTGTATTTTGAATATATAATAAGCAGCACATTTGTTGTTAAAATAAATACAAGACATGGTTGTATACATTAAGGGAGACTCTAGTGTGACTACTTCAGAGTTCAGATATAGTACTCAGGGTTTGGTTTAAATTTTATTTTGCGAAGAAAAGACCATATGACCCACTTCTTTTGCGACAACGGGTGATTAGGATTACCCGTCTCCTGCTAATTTGCTTTATTAGAAATTTTATGGGATTGTGAACATTTTTAATAACTAACTAATAGTAACTGGACATGAGTATAAGTAGGTATTATTTGAATTTTTAAAAGGTGGTAGAGCAGCGCGTGATTATCAATGAACCAAAGATCATTAGCTACGAGACTAAAATATTTGGATTAAAATTATTGGAATAATTTAAACTTTTTTATTTTGTAGATACTCAAAGTAGAATGTCATATAAGTCAAATTTAATACGTATTATCATTGTCAAACTGTGTATAGGTATAAATCGAATATCGATTATGCCTTGCCACCATCGTCGTAATACTCATATTACAATTATTATGAATAACTATAACAATAATAAAATAAATTTTCTTTTTGCGATATATAGTAATACAATATTATAAGTGTAATCTTTATTATATGGATACTGGTTAAATGTTATTATTACGATAAATTCTTCTTACTTTCTTTTTTCTACAACAGTATTACGTTTCAGGATAAAATATGGCACCCGTTGACAAGTCGACCGATGCATCCGATTCGGCCGACAAATCGGGCACGGCGCCACCATCGATCGGCGAAAATAAGACAATTGGTGGCACATCAGGCCAGGGACTCGACCAGTCAGGCAGGCAGGGCACGCCTGTCCTCGACGGTGCCGGATACGCCGAGACGACAATGAGTTCCAAACTAGAAAATGCAGACGTCTTAAGTGAGTACACAGCAACCTACACGATATATTCTATAAAATACCATGCATCCATTTGTGCTGATATGCAATAAAATAATAATGATAATATAATATTTCTTCTAATGTCTTGGCCGTTATTTTTCATCTCGCATTATTTATATTACTACATTACGACCCCGTCAAATATCAAAATGCGCGGCCGTTTAAGAAATTTAAATGATTTAGGTATTGATATTTTCAAAAAGCGCCTGTCGCTTGCACGTATATACCGTATACTACCTTCTGTACTATAATTTATTATACTTCCATTCATTCACGATTGGTCCATAAAAAACTAAACATTATTTTTTAAATAATTGAACAAGTTTTATACCTACATAATACACGCACATAATATATAATATTTTTAAAAATGTTGCTAAAGCACATGTCTTGCATTTTGCGACGGGCCAATAATCAAAGAAGTCAATTTATACATCGCAAACGGCCTTTGCGGAAATTACTATTTTTTATTGCGTGTCTTGATATCTTGGTGGATCCTTAAGCCTCCTTTATAACCAGGGGAGGGAGATTTTAAGGATACCATCTTCTACACACGCACAAACAAATACACAAACACCACCCCCATGTCACCGTGGTTATAGTGCGAAATAGACACAATACATCGCATTGTTAGATAGTAAATTAGACAAAACAAATAGAATATATAAATAAATATGCTATAAAATAACAATATTATATTTAACTAATTTCACTAAAATTGTATTTATGTGCAGAAACTAAACTCTCTGACAAAGATTTGAGGACGCCAAGCATACCATTCATCACGTCCACGCCAAACACTCTGACTCCAACGGATAGTTCGGAAGTGCCGCCATGGGCGTCTTGGTCTATAATAATAGGTCAGCAACAATTTTCTGTAAATTAATTACAACAAAATTACATATTTTGTTCAATAACTTAAATAATTTAATTATTTGAACTTATATAATATTATGTGTATATAGCGGTAGTATTACTAGCCGTTGGATTTGTGGGCTTTTGCATACACAGATTCTTCAGGAAACGAAGAACAAAAGATGGCAAAAAAGGAAAAGGCGTTGTCGATCTAAAAGCTGTCCAACTATTGGGCTCGGCCTACAAAGAAAAAGTAAGGATTTTTAAACAAATTAGACAGCATAACCCTGATAATAGGTTTTAGTTTAATCGTCCTGTTTTTGGTACTATTGTACAAAATAACGACGTACATTATAGTCTTATACATTTAATTAATGTTGAACAACAAAGTGATTATAATATATCATTATTATTATTTAAATAATAAACAAATAAACTATTAATTAATACAGTCTACCGAAAATAATTTAAAAAATACAAATGTATCGATCTTTAACGCTGTAACTCTATTCAATTATACTCTGAAATATTCAAAATTAAATCAATCAAACATATATTAAACTATTTATAGAATTCTATAATTAAATATGGATTACACAATACAAATGTATAAAAATTCTACTGTTAGCACATAATATTACAGAAGAACTTTTAACTAATTGAAAAAAACGAATTTTACATCGTCGGAAGTACAATTTCTGTTATTTTTTAGATACAACCAGACATGGAAGAATTGGCTGATAATGCGGAAGAAATCGCGGAAGAAGGAGACAGTACGAAGGACGAGAAAAAGTTAGGAAGGTTACAGTTCAAGGTATAACTACTCAGTAATAATATATCTATATATCCGACTTTTTTCTAATTGAGTGGCATGGGTAAAAAACTATATACGTGTTCCAGATGGAATATGATTTCCAAGGAAATACTCTCTCTGTGACTGTGATCCAAGCGGAAGACCTACCGGCTCTGGACATGGGAGGTACTTCGGATCCATACGTGAAAGTTTATTTATTACCGGACAAAAAGAAAAAATTCGAAACTAAAGTGCACAGAAAAACGCTGAATCCTGTCTTTAACGAAACATTCCAGTTCAAAGTACGTATTTATATTTATTATTATTTTTTAACGTTATCAATTATGAGTTTATAACGTATAAAAATGTACTTAAAATCAAATAATAAATACCTAAATAGGCATAATCTGTAGGGTAAGCTCTATTTTATTGAATACTATAATACTTTTTTAAATCGTTATTCTTGAGCTTTAATATTATTTTTCTGTATGCATTTTTAATTGTATATAATTATTAATTTATCGTTAAATTATTTATATAATAAAGGTAGGTGAACTATAAATGTTGCTAATTTTAATATGAATTTTAACTTAATATATTTTTACTAATTTAACAATTCAATTCCATACTAAATTCTTAGACTGCTGTATAATATTCTCATTCATACATTTATATTATTAGTAAATTATTTAAGGGGTAGAATAATTTCACTTCCTCTCCCATTATATTTGTAACTACAAAAAAAGAATACTCCGCATTTTACTACTGCCTGCTTATAATAAAAGTGCGCACAGTGTTGTTCGATTTATGACGTACATATATAATTGAGTTGCATATATTTACTTGTATTCTTTTCGTCGTCCAACAGGGGATACCTTATGCAGATGCGATGAACAAGACTTTGGTGTTTGCAATTTTTGATTTTGACCGGTTCTCCAAGCACGATCAAATAGGAGAAGTAAAAGTGCCCTTGTGTCAGATTGATTTGGCCCAGACGATTGAAGAATGGAGAGAATTGCAGTCGGTCGAAGGAGAAGGAGGACAGGTCAGTAATAAAAAGCGATCGTGGCGAATTTTTTATGGGAGTCTATATTATATTTTAATATAAGCTTTTCCTTTATTATTATATTGTTCTTGTCCATAAGTAACATATTATTATTGTTGTTATTATTATTATTAATTTGTCATACTGATTGTATACACGCAAAAGTAACTTGTGAATTTTTTCATGATAAGAAAACTTCATCGAAATCCTTTGAAGTATTTCTCCGTTTTTGAGCGTTTCAAAATAAAACACTAACTTCTAACTACAATATTTTAAAAGACAAATTATAATATTGTTACGATAATATTTTATTCCACTCTCAATCGGATCATGATAGCCAACTAGTAGGTAAAACTCATGTGTAATTTCTCAAATCTACAGCGGACAGGAACAAACACTATTTCATGGCTATTTTCATATAATATAGATAATATTAGTTTTATTCTCTATCTCATGTTTATTTTATATTTAACTATTGTTTGAATTTAATCCTTATTTTTATCTACTTAATTAATTCATTGGTTAATTTTGGGATCAGTGATCTTCGTATAAAACAAGCATGCAATACTTTTCTATTCTATATATTATTATATTATTACACGCACACACACACATATAATATATACAAATATAAATTATTATTTATTAGATAATATATTATATGTGTGGCTGTGTATGGTGTGTAATATTTATATATATATAGGGTTTTTTTTAAGTGAACCGGCTGTGTTTCAAAGAATATTTGTAATTTTTGTTTTATTATTGTTTTTTTTATACTATGCATTATTCTATTTTTTTTTTAGAGTACCTACTAAAGCTAGAATAGTGTATGGTTAAAAGTTTCCAGTAAAATAAAACTAAGATACAAGTATTTCACAAACTATACATACAATTGTGATGTTCTATTTAAAAAACACCCTGTATATATATTTATATATACACTTACATTTACATTATATATACCTATATATATATTGTTGCAATATTTTATTTCTTCTTTACATCTACATTTTTTTCATATTATTATCTATTGTTGTTCGCAAGCATTGTATTTTGTTATTTTTTCTGTTTGTATTGTTTTGGTTTGAATACAAAAAATCGACCCGATTTTTTTGGAACACGGTGCACCACGAAAACCAACAATGTAAAAAATATATACTCACGTAAGTACAACGGCCTCCTCAGCCGAAATATAGCCCTGTGTCATACCAAAATGTGTGCTGTGTCTCGTGTTTTTGTGGTGTTCTGCTAATATTATGATTTTTTATTTATTATGATTTTTTTTATATATATATAAATATAATATTATATATATACATCAGTTTTATATTTAAATCCTTTGTTTTCGATGTTCTAGGAATATTTTTTTAGATATTCATGCGTTTGACAGTTTTTCTCGTTGAAAGAAAATGGACGTGACTTTTTCACGGTTTTTTCCCTCGTCGACGGCTAGCGTTGACGTTATATTTAATTTTATTGTTGTTGTGATCAAGTGTCGCAGACGCAGAATTGGTATCAATGGTCTAAATCTAAATAACCCCAACCCCTTTCCTACACGCGAATTAACTTAATACAATTCATACCTACTTGCCACCGTTAATAATTATTTCTATCGAACCATTGTGTGTTTTGCCACATATTTTAATTTACAAGTAATCTACGTGAATAGGTAATTGTAAATATTTTTTTTTACACATATAAACACTAATACGATAAATAGCCGTTACATTTTTTTGTTACAAGTAAAATATAATGGCATATTAGGATAACACGGTTATTAAACTAACATATAATAACTTATATTTGTTCATTATTTTGTACTAATAAATTAAAAAAAAAAATGTATTATTATTAATACACATTTCTAATTCCTAACAAATAACATATCTTTAAGAAAGTTGTATTATTTCCTCGTTTTTACACAAAAATTGTATAACTTACTAACTTATCTAACTATAGGCATCATTATGAACGTTATGGCATTTGTCAAAATATTTCAATGAAAACCCAAAATAAAATCTCAAGATTGTACTTTATAAAAACGTAATTCATAACTTTATATTACAATAACCTACTAAATAATCATACAAAAGTATAAAATATTATTAATATCTATGAATAAAACTTTATATTGATATTTGACCATTTTTATTGACATAACGCATACGGTATTACGTTTCAACCGTTTTGCAATGTTAAACTACAAGACGAATATTATAGTTTTCATTAGCTATTTTTTTATTTCATTTATATTCCTATTAAATAATACATTATTATACGGACTGTTATATTGTCTATCAGTGGCATTCTGTCCCAACACAACGCAAAACAATTATTTTTCATTTCAGTTGTTATACTATTCAAAACACATATGAATCATGCAAGCATAAAAATCATTTACTTAAATCATTAATTTCTCATTAACAAAGTTTAAATTTATACAATAGTTCGATATTTTTTTGGTTTTCACAAAAAACCAACTAATATTTATATTAAAACCAATAATTTAAACAATACATCGTGCAACATGTTACTTATAATATGAAGGTATTTATTTCCTTCGATACAGTTCAACCTTTGATACCAATGTCAAGTGTGGCGAAACTATTTATACAGTAGTTCTCTGGAAATATGCAAATTTTCACGTATATATTATTGTTATGATCTAAAGGTTATGTTTTTGTACATAGACATTGAGTAACATTTACGTACAAAAACAACGGTATGATATTATTTTAGATTTAATTAGGATCAATGTATTGAATAATATTATTAGCATATATATTATTATATAGTTTGTATAATTGTGTTGTAGGTATTTATTGGAGCTGAATATAATAATAATAACTATATTACGCTAATTTTTTATAAATACGATGTTTTCATTAACGATAAAATATTAATTAAATCATACAAAGAACCAAAAAATAAACCTATGTGTATCAGTTTTTAATTTATTAATTTTTGATAATCCAATTAAATTCAAATTTCTCCTGCAATTAATAATTTTTTAAGTAAAATAAAACACAATTTTTTTTCAACAATTCAATTTAAGAATATTACGTCATGTATCTATTTTTTAAATCGACAGCGTATATCGTTAATCGGAATTTAAAATAAATTTAAAAACATTCATAATATTTTATTATGAAACACCATATCATATTGACAAAACCTGGAAACATAACACCCAGGCACAATATAGGGTGTATAATATAATAAACATACTATTATGTTCTATAAGGAATAGCCTATAATACATATTATATTGACCAATAGTAAATATTATATTTTATTGTTATTATACTAAAATTACTGTTTTTATTATTATATTATATAGAGCAGTGGGTGCTAGACCTTATATAGCGTAGAATGTCAAAACACTTAGGTATAGTGGTTACTTAGAATTTGAATATTCCAAAGCGTATATTTAAGATCTACAATAATAATAATATAACATCATTAGATTCAAAATTCACATCTAGTGGCACAAATCATTTGGAACATGCTGTATTACCTAGTACAAGTTCCCATGTAAAAAATCAATTTGTTTTTTTTTTTTAGAAAATTGGATTGTTTTTTTTTTTTGTACCGATTCGAAAGATTATGCCTACAAACGTATCTTGACATTAAAATTATTTGTTTTGCCCTTTTTCAGGATAATAAGCTGGGAGACATTTGCTTCTCGTTGCGTTACGTGCCCACTGCCGGAAAACTTACAGTAGTGATATTGGAAGCTAAGAACTTAAAGAAAATGGACGTTGGTGGACTCTCAGGTAAAAATACGATAAAAACCATCGTTTCCAATCGTATCGTACGATAAGTTTCCTACACTCACGTTGTTTTCGTCAATCATTACATGTCGTATAATATAATATCGTTACATTGTAGATCCGTACGTGAAGATCGCATTAATGCAAAACGGAAAAAGATTAAAGAAAAAGAAAACGAGTATAAAAAAGTGTACCCTCAATCCATACTACAACGAGTCGTTCACATTCGAAGTGCCATTCGAACAGATACAAGTAAATAAAATTTATGTTTTCAAAAATTATAATAATATAGTTTTAGGTATAGATTAATACCTCTAAATTTTAGAACTGTATAAAAAAATTAAACGTGCATAAATCACGTGTTAATATTTGTTTATAGACTAAACACGATACATTGTTGATAATTAGTCTAGAGCTCTAGAACATAATTTAATATTCAATAAGCTAAAAAAAATGCTGTAACTTAACTTAAAAAGCCATTTTTAACTGTCCCCTGATTTAAAATGTTGGAACTTTCTTGTTATAATCGATTTTATAATAAAACTTTTTTATTTCGAACTTAGCAAAAAAAAAATAGTTATTTAAATAATTTATTATGTAGTAACCAAAAAAACAGAAAGTGTGACAGTCGGTTAACGTTCTTAGTCACTATCGTAATTTTAACTACGCAGACATACATTTTAATAATTTCCGAATTCACTTTTAAAGTTCAAGGTGACGCTGTCCAAGCAATTCATAAATTGTTTGTATATATACAAAGGTATACCTAGTAATTTATATAAAAATAGGCAATAGCTCAATTATATTTGATTCAAAGTATGTAAGCGAAATTGACATCTTTATATTATTTATAATATATTTTTGTTATCCCTTAAATTATGGAAAGTATAAGTACCTACGTGTGTATTTTTTTTATGTTACCAAGTTGAACGCATAGTAATAAGTTTAATTTTATTAAACACCTATTTTCACCATGAATTATTTGAATTATCAAATCAGATTTAAAATTTTCAAGTTTAAAAATGTTAGTATAATAAAAATTCAATTATTTTATATTAATATAGATTATGAATATGTAACATGTGCAATTATTTTTATTAATCAGTAATTTTAAGCAGTTTGGGTTCTCTTACTAATTTAATATCTTATAATTGTTACAAATAAATACAATTATAAAAATAAACTAGTATTATATTTCTTAAGTAACAAATTAATAAATTTAGTAATTTTCTAAAATTTTTGAATATTTTGTTTAGAGAAGTTGTAAACCCCAAAAAAGTAAACAAAACATTTAAAAAAAAGTTGTATCGTTATATTTTTTAAATTTTTTTAATGGTAGTAATATATTTTTAACTTCATATTCTGAAGCAGAATATTTTTCTGAAAATTTCAATAAATAAAAAAATCAAATACCAAACGAATAGTTAATTAACAATTATAAACTTATAAATTATAAATATTTAAATTTTAAAATTTAGTCGAGGGAGGTGAACCGACATTTTGCAGAGTAGGTTAAATTAGATAAACTTTTTTAGCTACATGTAACCTTATATATATATATCCATTCTGACTGCTCCACTCCACTAATCTAAACGTTAAATACTTGTTATGTTAATTACTCGTTCAAAAATGGATTTTTATACATAGAAATTAAAAAAATATATATTCCAGAATATAAAATTATATATTTATGCTCTTTTAAAAAAATAAAAACATAAAAAGTTTTAGTATAAAAAATAAAAAAATAAATTATCATTTTAACAGCAAATTTTTGTTTTGTAATGACTTCAATCTATCTAAAAAAATAATCCAAAAACGTTAAACTTTTCGAGTAAATTAATGTTTACATTTAAAACAATAATCTTGTTTAAATTATAAATTTATAATATATGCAACGGTCTGTTTCACTATCCTTGTCACGGATACAATATTTTGATGTGGTTTATATTATTTTGTAAGCCAACTTTTATGATTTTAATTAATATAAACTAAAGTTGTATGATAAAAATATTTAATTATACACCTATACGGTTAGGCTATACATCTTTAAAAGTTTTCTCGTTTCTCTTTTACGTGACTATATTATATTCTACTTTATGTGTACGCCGCTTGCCGTTGTAGATACATTGGTACGAGTTGTACCTAACATACAGCATACAGACATACAGTAGCTTGATTTGATTACAATACTGCAGTACCTTTAACCAATGTAAATTAAATCTCGAGATTTGAAGTCAAAATTATTATTCCTATTATACTGATTGACGGAAACTGTATAAAAACAATACGTTATTAACAATCATTGATTTTTAGAAAATAATAATTTTGTCTCATAATCCATTCATCACAACTAAAATATTTCTATACTAATATATAAGAAAAATCTATAAATTCGTACAAGAATTGGACGAGACGTTTAAGTTGTTTGTGTTTCATTTGTGTTTTTAAATTAAATTTTAAAGTAATGTGATAACCCATCGCAAACAAAAAAGGTTAAGTTGTCAGTGCACTATTCGTTTTATACCTCATACTTTCTGATACACGCACAATACAGCAAATTTGTGTTTAGAAGAACTGATTTGGTATTTTAGAGTTTTTGAATTTTATATTATAGTTAGTTGATCTACTATCAAATTTAAAGTTAAAAACCGCATCTATATTTGTATGTTAGCTTTTTTAGATATTTCAATTTTTTTATGAAAATTAATTATGCGTATGTAAAATATTGCAATTTAAAAGTGCTCATGTATCGCAGAAAAATTGTAATATCGTAAAAAAATCTAACGTACAATCAAAGCTTCTTTACAATAATTTTGATAATGCATAAATTTGTTCTAAAATGAAAGCTAAAAACATAAGATTGGTTCAGCTTAACAAAAATTGTTTATGTGACGCGTGAGTCAGAGAGAGAAAACTAATTGTGCGTTGACGACATCCTCTTAAAATCATACCTTAAATATATTTATATTAATTCATTAGATACTCCTGTAGTCCTGTCATTACACCTTTACAACTAAAAATATAAAATTACGTGACTGAGCGAGAAGCATCTTATTATTTTAAAATAGATTGAATTAAGTAAGTTTTTATGTAGATTAATTCAGTTTTGTTAACCTTGGGTACTTCTTCTACATAGATCCATTTTTTCATTAAACACAAAAAAATATCTGGTCTTATAAAATTTAAATAACTACGAATCTAGCCATTTGCACTATTTTCGTTTGAACATAAATAAAAACTACCTGCATTTTTTATGTCAGTAATCAAAATATTCGATTGTTTTCATTATACTAAAAATATGTAAAAACATGCAAAATAAAAATTAGAGAATTTACATCAATATAAGGCGATCCGTGAACGTTCGGGTAGATACTAACTAAATCTGTAAAAAGAACACGGCACGAAACAACATATACCTATGCTTGATATAAATCGCAATTCACAGCTCTAAATAATAATACAATATAATATTATCGAAAAATAAAATATGTAAAAATATGTATCATATAATATTACTTCGATTACTTGCAGAAAGTCAATCTGGTAGTAACGGTGGTCGACTACGATCGCATCGGTACGTCCGAGCCCATCGGCAAAGTGGTGTTGGGTTACAACGCTACCGGCACCGAACTACGGCACTGGTCCGACATGCTGGCGTCGCCGAGACGTCCGATCGCGCAGTGGCACACGCTGAAGGATCCGGACGACGACGCGAAAAACTAAAATAACATTACACAAGAACCGACCGGACGACAGAACATCGCCGACGGTCGCAGTCATCGCTTAACCACGCTCGTCCCAATCGCGGACGTCATAATATTATAACAGAAATAATTCCTCAAAACAACACACAATAATTCGGAATCTGAAATACTGCAAACAGACGCCTATAACATGCCTTACATAGGTACAGCGTACACTATAAAATAATATCGAAATAGATAACTGTCTAAACGAGAAAACGCGCGATTTCGTGTATTATCATATTATAAATATTTTCGCAAGCGTTCCATACATTATTAATATAATAATACGTACTCACTTCATGTCCGGCGCGTGAGCATATCGATATTCTCATCATTCCTTATTTTCACATGAACTACAGCGATTTCATTTAAATATCATGTAATAATTACAGTTGTCGTCAATCCGTAATAAACGTCAATCCCCGTCGTCACGATCCCCCGAAAAAGTGTTATCCGTTCGTAATAAATCGTAATACCAAAAGACACTTACCACTTACTGGTCGTAGACATTACATCGGTATATTATACGTACATAGATACAATTTATAAGACCGTACATGAACTAAGGTATATTAACATACAATATTATATAGGTAACAGGTAACAGGTATGTGGTAATGTGGTATATGTAGGTATATTTTAGTTCATGCATCTGCGCCACCCCCGTACACTTAATGACCGTCGTTCATCGTTCAGGCGCCAACTACAGAAATATTATTCTACGTGATAAAAAAAACGCCGTCTTGTTGTGGTATAGCTATATGTTGTTGTATTTTTAAAACATATAATTCAGTGGCATAGCCAGGGGAGGCAAAGGACGCTGCATCCCTCCCCAACATTTCCGGAAAATTTAAAAACGCTTTTCTAAAAATAACGAGTAACCGTGTATTAAAATTGTAATTTGTATTACATAAGTCAAAATTATCATAACCCACGGCATCAGCACACAAAATATCCCGGTCAAGCATCCTCTCACGACAAATCATCAGCCCCCTCCTCAAAAAGCAAAATCCTAGCAAATCCTTCGCGTAATTAAATATTGTACTTGAGAACAATACGAAATTCTTGTCGATACCGAACAAAAACAAAAACTAACATTATAACTGTAATATTACAAAATACGTCATATTATAATATACACCGATGTCTTCTCTGCGTTATTTTAATTATATAGGTAGTAATATTGCCGGTAATAATAATATATAATATGTTGCCTATATATCATCACCCTAACAGGTAATATATTATACATAGGTAGGTACTCTCATCTTTTTATTGTTTTATTTTTTCTTCTCTTCTTGTCTTGGCGGAAATTATATACCTACTTAAAAAAAAAAAATTAAAAATAATATTACATTAATAAATATATTATATATATTATATTATATAAATTATAATATTATCTTCGTTAACCCTCCGCGGGTGTTGTTCTATACTAAGCCACTGTTATTCGCTTCATGTAAACATTATTTAGTTTTAATACACCTACCTACCTATACCTAGTTCAGAAAATAATACCATCGTATTATTATTATTATTATTATTATTATTATTATTAATAAATATATATATATATTATATAAATTATATTAAGTTCTCTGTGTAAATACTATTTTACCACCATTATTATTATTATTATTTTTATTATTATCATTACGTTTTGTTTAATCGGATAGATTTAACACGTTATTATAAAATAGTCTTCGTTATTTAATTGTAATAATATTGTTATCCTCGGAAAGACCGGAAAAATGCGTTTATTAATGAATCATCAGGACAAAAATTATATTCTATACAAAAAAAATACCTCATCATACCTCCATTCCTAGTCAAAACGATATTACGATAACACGATTCTACATAATATTATATTATTATATCTTAGAAAAACGTAACTTCGAAATTTTTTAATAGACGCATGTTTCTTGTCAATCTCGTTTATACTTATTCTCTAAATTATAATTTACCATTATTTCGAATAATAATAAATACAAATAAATAAAACCAATGATAACAATAACACAACATAATATTATTATAGTCAAACAAAATATACCTATTAAATTATATTCGTAAAGAAATGTACTGTTTATCTTGTTATTGTTACTTATTTATGTAAAATATTGTATTATATTCGAATAATATTATTAGGTACTTAATTAATATTATATATTAAAAACGAAATAAATGAGTAAGTCTATATTATATAAAAGAATAAAAACGCGTAGAGCGGGAATAAGATACCTACGTTTCGGTCGCAAGGTCCGAGATTTTGTCTGTTATTAAAATAATATTATTATACTGTGCTCGCATTTCCTCTTATTTTAATATTGGTAGCGAAAAACATTATATTTTAGAGGGATAGGTAAACTGTTCAACAATAATAATATTATCGGTGCCTGCCTATTTCAAAAGGATACCTAACGTATTTCAATTTTCTTTATGATTTTTTTCTCTATAAACGTCGAAAATTTTTTATATTATAATATAATGCCCACTATAATCAGTACGACAGTATCTGTGTAGGTGTTCGCCAAACGGGACGGTAAAACATTGACCAGCCAAAATGACGTTTTCATCGCTTTAAAAATGTTGCCATTATAATATACTATATATACCATAATATATATTATTATGCATGCATGCATATATATATACATACATATAATATATTATATAAGTTAAAAAAGAGCCCAACGTTCGAACGCAAACATTTTAAACCAATGTTACGTTTTACATTACTTTTTACCCATGTTGAAGTGAAAACGAAAGTCATTCGTGTAATTTTTTAACGATATATAATATATATATTATTATTATTATTATGAAAAGCGATGTAATTTTGTGGGAACTAATAAAGACATAAACAACTTAAATACAAAAGAATATACATGATTTTTGTAGAGTAAAAAGCATTAGGTACATTAAATATCAAAAACGTACTAACGAAATATAATAATAATTGTGTTCCTGCGGTTATGCCGAAACGTCTGTATTGATAATACAATATTGGTTATGAATATTGTTTGTTATTTTATAACAATTGATTATTATTATTTTTTTTTTTTCATAAGCTATCCCAAAATCGTGTTGTATTTTTTGGTTTAAAAATAAAAATAAATCATAAAAAAATGTATAATATATTAATATACTATACTGTAATGTTGGATAAATATATATGTTAAATAGCGCATTAGAACTACACTAATAAATATAAATAAATACCTATATAATATTATCATGTAAATTATAAACCTATAATATGTATATTTACATATTTTTTGTCCTTATATTACTCATCAGTTTACATGCAGTATAAATATATATTATACGTACGACGACTATATGAGGGTATAGAGAGTACATAAGGGATGGTGTAAGGATGCTCAGAGTTTAAACATCCTCTCCGCCACCTTATTGACTTGATTTGAATTATAAATTGTGTTATAAACATCTGTTGTTTGTAAAGGGTTGTGATTTTAAAAAGCCTCATCATAAAAAAAAAAGAATAAGAATTATATAAATGGACTGATGGACTGACCTGAGACTTTTTAAAGAAAGTGAAGGTCACGGATTATTGCTTTAAATATCATATTTCTAATTAAATTCTGATAGATATAAGATTAAATAAACATATGATTAGTATGAGATTTTTGATTATCTAACTGTTTAAATTATTACTTGTTTATTAAATCTTATTAGTGATATGTTTAGTGTTTACAATAATATAATATATCATTATATATTTTAAATATTATCAATAAATTCATTACATCGAATATTTATCTATAGTAATAATGACCTTTCCAATTCGTATATTATTTCTAGAAATATTACAATTTTAAAAATACAGTCCATCTTAGTACTCGGAAACAGTTACGATTTTATCAATATATTAAATTTATTGATTTTTACTATTTTAGTCTCTTTTTAAGGATATTTAATAATTATTATTTTTCATATTCAACAATTTACATTGATTTTATGACCTTAGAAAATCAATAAATATTTGTAATTGAACATAACATTCTCAATGTTCAAGATATTCAACATAAATAGTATATTAAAATAATAATTTAATATAAAGTTTGTTTTAAAAACTGTTTCATCAATGTGTATTATAATATACACATTATTATATCGCATAAACGTGAAAGATCTTGGACGTGCTAATTTAAAACGTTTACTCAGCGCTCTATCAAAGCACTTCAAAATAATTATTTTAGTTCACAACAGTGGCGTGTCCAGCACAAAATAATTGGGTAGGCCAGTTGTTCTGTAGTGTGTAAGTGTGCTTATAACTATTAGTGAAGATTTTTCCTATCACATGGAACCAAACAGTCAAATAAAAATTGGATAGGCCCGGGCCTAGTAACCACGCCACTGTGTAGTACCTACTTAATACTTGAATAAAACAATATTGAAAATGTGTGTGTTCAAATACTATACAAAATTGTACCTACATAATACATGAAAGTTTAGTAGATATCTAATTCATAATAATTACCATATATAATAACATATATTTGAAGATTAGAAAACTAAACTAACTGGACCCGCTGCGTCACCGCTATACGGGAAGGTAGCACGCTGCACGAACAAGCTTTTATTTCCCCGTTCTGTTGTCGCAACAGTTAACAAATTTTCGGCTGTGCTGGCCGTTCGTGGCGGTATCCATCGCCGCCAGATATTTTATTGCCGTACGCCCATAGGAAACGCACGGACGCACAAAAACGATTTGAAGTGTTCGACAGTAGGTATCTCGACGTTAATTGCAGTGGTGAATTGGGGGGTATACGGAGATATACGGTGTATACTTACTTCTCTAGTTTTATTTTTAGCGTATACTCTCTAAATAAACGACGATACGCGGGTATACGGCCGTATAGCCCCGTATACCTGTTATAATTTTCAAAAATGAATAAAATGCACTAAAAATACTACAAAAATGACCTTAAAATATAAAATTCCCTAAAAATACAAAAAATGCAAAATAAAAACTGCACTATTAAATTCTATATTTCATGAATTAAATTTCGATAAAGACGAGCCTCGAATGTAATCATTAGAAAAAAAGATGCAAATGCATCAAGTTCCGGGCCCTAGCAATCATGATTAGTGCACTAATCACTAAGTTATTTGCAGTTAGTAACCATTCTAATTTCTTAGACTGTACTAATTTTTTAAAATTTTTGTTTGGTCAAAGTGATACTGATAATTAGAATAAAGATTGTTAGCGGATTCGAGCGAAGCGAGAAAAAATTTTTTTTTTTGATTCAATGTTATAGGTGTTGTAGGTACATCATTGACACCTAAGATCTAGAAGTCGTATACCCAAGAATCGGGGGTACGAAAAAGAGGAGGCACTGTGGAGTTTGGCGATAAATCTCCAACGCACGTTTTCCGGCACCCCGTCGTGTGACGAGTTCACGGTATCATGAAGTAATGGCACACTCGGACGCACGTCAATATCATAACAACGGGCAGGTGGACGACGTTTCCGCGTCGCAACGCGGGAGGAGGCTGACGAACGGCCGAACGCGATCGGGGACGCATAAAAATAATACGGCGACCGATAGAGAAGCCAATCCAAATATATCGCAAACGGTATTTTGCGATCGTACAAAATCGTACAATGTCGGTGTCGGAGACGTCTCGCCGAGATATTGTAAAAGCAAAAAAAAATAAAAATAAATCAAATATCGAGTGATACACGGAATTACGGAAACTCGCACTAACAATGGTCAGCAATCAGCATGTCTTTGAGTGGTGCAATGACGACTAGTTGCGGTAGCACGACGGTACTGAACGAGATCCACATATAATATATTAATTATATAGTTTATATAGTTTCTAACTGAAAAATCAAAAGAAGTAAATAAACTTTATATTATCAAAAAATCAAACTTCACTTTCGAAACATTTTGCTTTATTGTTTATAGATTTTCCTAGGGATTTTCTGAAAAAATTATAAAAAGTAGAAAAACTAGTCAAAAAAGCAAAATCAAAAACAAAAGCTGGAAACAAGCATCTTTATAAAAAATCGTTGAAAAAAGCAAAAATAGCTTCAAAATTTATAATTGAACGTGTTGTAACATATGACATACACTTCCATACCACATTTTAAGTCAATCCATAAAAATAAGCAAATGCTTTAAGTCCCGATCCCTGTATATTATATACATCTTGACTGTGGCTATGGTGACCATATATATTTATTTATTATGTATCAAAATATCGTAGTGACATACGATTACATCGCTGACATCGTGACACGGACTAAACGGAGCACATTAATTTGCATCGGCATCGGCATGTGCTCGGAATACAATATATATTATACATATCAATCTGGCGCTTACCTTGCCGGCCGGTAATTTGAATGGGATTGGCGATAAAAGTAATTTAAATCTAACCTCAATTAATTTAATATTATTTATAATTATAATTGATTACATAATTCATTCAAATGTGATAGTTCTATATTTTTAAGGATAATTTTTATTCAAGTCAAAATAAAAAAATAACACATTTTATGATTTTTAATTAAAATATATTTACATAAAAAAAAATATAATAACACAATATTGAAGGAATATACTACTTTGTAAACTTAAAAATAATTTGTTTAGACTTTTGCTACTTTTTCATCGTCAGATGAATCACTGGAATCATCACTGTGAGTATTTGAATTCTTGAAGTTTGTCTATAAATAAAAATAAGAACATCCATGACATTTAAATTTTTTTATTGGATATTTAATGTATTTTTAAATTATATGAAAAACTATAAGCCATTGGAAAACAGTATTATTAGAGCTATAATGTTCTGTATGATTTATCATATTTAAGTAATGTTTAAGATGAATGAGAATAAATTAATATGAATATTATGAAAATATATTTAAAAAAATGATTACGAAATAGGTAAACTCACTCTAAAAATTATAGACAATATTCATTACATTATAAATTAATATTTCACTCACCTTGTTTTCTAAATTATCAATATTGTATTTAAATGTTTTTCCTTGGGACTCAAGATTTTTTTTAATTCTTAATATAGCTGACTTATTAATGTCTCCAAGTGTAATTTTCTCTAAAGCCTTGTCTAATACTTTGCTGGCTTCAATGACATTGCCTTGATTAACTAAATTAAAACATTAAATAATAAGCTAAATTATGAAATGAAATACTATTATTTTTCTCAACTAACCATAAGAATCTATAATAGCACTATAAACTATTCCAAGATTTGCACTGTGATTGATTTCCTTAAAATTGGGTAATATTTCTAAGAGTTTATAACCCAACTCAATATTGTTATTTGTACGAACATCTGATAATAATTGTCGATACTGAACAAACTTCTCATTTTCAAATTCTTTGGCGATGGTAATAGCTTCATCAAATTTTTTATTCAACATGAAATGAGACCACAAACTATTTGCAAAGACCTTATAACCAAGTGGTGATACTTTGGTATGTAATTTTTCAACTAAAAATAAAATAAAATCACATTAATTAAAAAAAATGAAACAACATAATATTTATTTTAATAAATTATACTAACTTATTGGTATGAATGATGAGTCACTATTTAAGATGTTCACTAAATTACCACCTGGAACATTCTTTATAAATTCAGATAATTTTTCTGTATCATTTATATTTTCATCAATACCAGCTTCTAAACGAGCTATTAGATCGTTAACATTACCATTTGATTGATAAGCGTTAAATATTTTGTTATTCAAATTCAATTTATTGCTCATAACCTTAAAAAAAATTAATTAAATTCATTAGTATAACATATTGATTAGAAACAGTAAAATCTCAACAACTCAATAAAATAAATAACAAAATTTACTTTTAACATAAATATACATTAACCATAATGTTTTTATAAATAAGTACTGTTGGATTAATGTAAATTATTGAGATCAGTTTTAAGTACACATTAAACAAGATTATTTTACCTTAGTCACTTTTGAACTTAGATATTCCAAACTTTCTATATGGCCAGCTTCTGAAAGGTTTTTTACCAAGAAAGCTAATATATTTTTTGTTATTGGCCTACTACTTTCTAACATGCCTTTTGCAATTTCGAATGCTTCTTTTAATCTTTTTTCACGTATTAACAACTCAATGATTTTAGATTCACTTGATGTGTTAATACTAAATCCTTTAGAATACATAGTTTTGCGCAACGCAAGAGCTTGAGTAATGTTATTATTTTTTATACATAACTCAAGTTCAGAAGATAAACTTTTATTAACATCACTAGGGACAACTAGAACTTTATCTTTTGGTTTCTTAACTGTGAAAGGAACTTCAAGTTCATTTTTCTTTAAAAGCTCGCTTAAAGACCACATGAAATATTCTGATGGTTGGCAATCTTCTTCCTGCATTTGAGTCCAAAGAGACATTGCTTCTTCGACTTTATTATTTTTACCTAATACAAATATTAAATAAAACTTGTTATTATTAACCATAATATATCACAATGAAATAACTTAACTGTATATCTGTAGAAGTTCATTAAATATATTAGTCCTGTCAAATTGACCAATGTTTTTTGTGACCTCCAGCAATCGAATGAGAGATTCTTCAGCATTCTCAGATCCATATTTAGCACAAGCAGAATTAATACGATCTTGTCTAGTTCGTAATCCTGGAGTCTAAAAAATATAATTCAATATTCATGTTTATTGAGGATTTTCTTTAGCATAATTTTTTCAAGCATTATCAAAATATCAAATTTCTTTTTTTAACCAAAATTAATTATTATAGATGGATGTTTTCTATTTAATTAGATAAAATATTGAACTATAAAAATTAAAAATTCCAATTGTTTATATTTTTATTTACCAATGTGAGTAAAATATTTAAAATTTGCACAAGAGTAACTCTTAAAACTGTTTTAACAAGAACAAATAAAAGAACTTATTTAATTAAACACCTAAAGAGATAATTATTTAAAATGTATTTTTTTATATTGATTTGGTAAAATTTATCCTTAAAAATAATCTTTAACTTAAACCACAATAATCATTAATTAAAAAAATTAAATATTAATATATTACCTACCTCTAAAATTTTACGAGCTTGTTTTACACGGCCACATTCAATAAATGCAAACATAAGATCATACAACGAATTTACTTCACCGTGTACAGTAGTACTCAAATCAGTTAACACTTGCAAAGAAATAGCATCTTCCGCTTGAATAAATTTCAAAGCTAATTCATTTTTCCATGGAGTACATCTGTATGTTTTACAACACCATTCAAATTTCTCCAAAGCTCCTTTAATATTGTTGCTAAACATATACACATACACAATACAATTTAAAATTTAAATCATAAATTAATTTAACATAATATATAAATTAATACAATATACACTTATTACTTGACAATATGAACTTTTATTAATGGTCCTAAAAGTATATTTGATACAGATATAATGTTGTTATTGATAATTAAATCAAATATTTTTTGAAGATTTTCTACATTGCCAGTTTCAGCTACAGTATTTAATAACTTCCAACAAATATTGGCATGTTGAAATGATGTAAACTCAGTACTATCATCAAATTGTTTAAATGAAGACAGAAAATCTATAGCATCTAAATACAATAAATGCAATGTTATTTTCATTTATTAATAAAATTCAAAATAACAAGCTCTTAATATAAATCACAAAGACTTACCTTCAACACCATCCGATTTAGCTATTACTTCGGCCATTTTGATCACCTTAAATTTGTCCATAGTAAATTCAGGATTACTAGTTTTTATTTCATGAAAAATTTGTTTTGCTTCGGCCAGTTTATTGTGATTTAAATACAGATCAATAAGTAAAAACATTGACCCAGGTGGAATACTAAATCCTTCAGCTACTAATTTCTAAATGTAAAATAAATTTAAATTTAAACAGAATAATAAAATATAATATAAATACATGTATTTTTGAATTATGAACTGAATATTTACATCTTTAAATGCAGAAGCTTTTTCTAAATTGTTATTTTTACAATACAAATTTAACAATTGTCTTTTAGTTCCGTTTTTAGATTCACCTGAGGCTTCTGCTTTATTAATTATTTTTTCCAATGTATTTTCATCCTACAATAAAAAAAATACATTTTTTTAATATGAAAATATTAAACCATTTTTGAAAAAAAAAATGGAGTTAATATAAAAAAATTATAAATTATTTACACTTACTACATTAGATGATGTATAACCACCTGGCTTGACGCTCAATCCTGCTTTAATTACTAAATTAGAATCTGTTAAATTTTCTAATAAACTTGTTATTTCAAAAGTTAATTTTCCTTGTAGATGATTTTGTACTTGTTCTGATGCATAAGCATTAATTCCCAAGCCTTTACCATACATGTTCTAATATTTTTCCAATAAAAATTCAATTTGTTATAGGTACATTTCAATCACAATTAACTAAATAATTATATAAAATTTACTTCTAATAATTCATGAATGATTTCCACAACCCCTGGAGTCAGTTTTAAATTTCGAACAATATCAATTAGAACTTGACTGATGAATTCTCGCATTTCAGTTATTTGTTCTTCTGTATGAATAGAATTTTTATCAAATTTTTCTTGTTTTGACAATTCAGGGGTAGTAACAAGAGAATATCTTGAAAATCCATTGCATATTTGTTGGAGTAATACAATAAATGATGTTATATCATTACCAGCCAAAAATGCATTAACTAATGGACGACGAATTAAAGAAGGGACGTAGAATGCACGACTAGTAGCAGCTGTTTATAAATAAAAATTAATAAGATTATTATAACTTTATAATTAAGTCTATGAAAAACTATGTACCAATGTCTGCTGCTAGACGAATCTTCTTTTCAGACAGTAAATACAAAACTACTGAATGTGTAGTTGTGCCTGTTGGTATACCTAACAATTGTAATTCATTAATGATTTTTGCTCCATCATTGTCATTTTTAAATATTGCTGGTAAAATATAATACCGAAGGGTATCAATATTAGGGTTTAATTCATACTCCTTAACCATAATGCTCAGCACATCTTTTAATCCTACAACAAAAAAATTATTTAAATGATAATTTTTTAAGATACTCAACTAAAATTAATAGGTATATAAAAAAAAGTAATTACCTTGCAAATCATTTTGTTTATTTTTAGCAACAAAAATTGGCCAAAAGTAATGTTGTTTAATAGGATGATCATTTTCTTTTAGATACTTGAACATGCCTAATGCTATATCAGTTGATCCATTCTTCAGCGCTAATTCAGTTGCAATTTCAAATGCTTTAGAATTTGACCCTTCAGCTACTAATTTCTTGCAAAACCCAATCACATTATCCAGAGACTAAAAAATAAATTTGAATATAATACCATAGAATAACCAGAAAAGACACTTTTCATGTAATACATAGATTTTTATAGAGAACAGATTTGTTACACCTATTGGTAATACAATACTGCTATCATAATAATAGTTCCCATTATTTTAATCTTCTAATTACTAAAATTACTAAATTAAAAAAAATGAAAGTAATAAAATGTGTAAATTAAATTTTTGAATTTTTTCAGTATAAAGAAAATGTTAATTATTACAAATTAATAGATACACTAATTTGCCTAGAAATTTAAGATTTTTGATTTACTAGATGATTCTACTTCTGTTTATTACTTATTCTATGATTATACATAAACCATAAAATAATAAAGTATATGTAATCACATGTGAAATATGTGAATACAATTTAAAAAAAAATAAAAACATTTTAAAACTGTTCTTACACTATTAACTTTTGTAAGATGGCCAATCAAGAAGCGACCAATTGGTGGGGAAGTTCCATCAGCCTTTAGTGGTTTTGTCATTGTATCAAATATTTTAAATGCAATTTCCTCTTGGCCAGTAGTCACTAATTTATAAATACAATTAATAGCATCTTGATTATATCCAGACGATTTTGAAATTCTAGTCATTATCTATAATTAATAAAAAAATATTTGTAAATAAGTATTTTTAAAAATGTAAAAAAATATTAAAATATGCATACTTGTTCGATTTTATCACCATGACCATTGACAGCCAATGAATATACAATATCAAGATATTCTTTATCACTTAAATAAATTTCTTTATTATCACAAGTGTCCAAAACGTCAACTACTTTGGCAATATCACCATTTTTGGCATACCCTGAAGCTAATAATGTATATGTATCTGATGTGGGTTCTAGATTTGATTCTTTCATAACATTTAAAACACCTTCAGCACTCTCCATATCGCTAAAATTTGAATAATAATTAGTTATAAATCATGATTGTATACATTCTGTACAGTACAGTAATTACACATTAATGTTAATTATGAACAAAACATAAATATTTTATACATGTAAAAAGTTAAAAATTAAAAATAAAACAAATTATATATAATGCGCACTATAAAATACCTATTTTGTGAATGACCCATGACTAAGGCATTGAAAACTATTTTGTTTATTGGTAGATCTTTATCACGCATATATTCTAATATACGACTAGCACCAGCAATATCACCATTTTGACAATAGCCTGTTATTAAGTGTTGAAAAGTTACACGATTAGGTGTAATACCTTTTTTTTCCAAATCTTCTAAAAATTCAGTTGGAGAGAATGCATAATTATTTTCCAAATATACTTTCAGCAATGTGTTGTAATGACTTATGTCCAGAGGAACACCTATAAATAAAATATAAAATAAATATATTATTTATATTTATTTGTAATAGATAAATAAATAAGTGCATACCAATTTCATTTATAGCTCGCCATATTTTTTGAACAAGTATTGTTCGATTTTGAGGTAATTCATCAGGCACCAAGCTACCACAACATCGAAGAACCATTAAAGACTGCGATGGAGTGGCAGTTTCTATAAAAAAAGATATATATGTGAAAAAATTCTTAAGGTAAAAAAAAACAAAAACAACTCACTAGAAATCAGAATTTCATTTAAAATCTCTTCAATTTCTCTTTTCGATATACGACCCATTCGTCTTAAATCAAAATCAAGTTTTTTAATATAATCATCGATTTTTTTGGTTGAGGTGTTTTGATGAATAGCTGATGAGAAAAATGACCTAAGTACATAAAATAATATAAAATTTAAAAAAACTCCATTTCTCGAATAGAACCTAAGGAAACTTACCGATTTGGAAGTATATTGGTATTGCAATATGAAATACTTGCATTATTGGTTTCTGAAAATTTCTTATGGGAAATATGAGAATTCGTATTTGATATTAGAGTGTTGCTAATCCTATGACGGCTTAAATTGTAAGCGGTACGAATGTGCTTAGAGCACTGTATTAAAACAGACATGTTAAAGTTTAATATTAGGTTTCAAATAAATCGATAAAACAATATTTGAATACAATTCGTCAATCAGACGACTAGCAACATTTAATATCTAAAGATTTTCACAAATCTCTACCGCTACGATTAGAAGAATCTTTAAAATATTAAAATAACCTTAAAATGGATTATAATATTGTGCTCACTATCACGGTCGTGGATAGATAATATTTTTTATCATAAAAATAAAAATACAATATTATTGGTACTATCTACAACCATGGTACAGATTCGAAGTACAACCATAGACCTTATACTATAAGGTCTATGCGTGCAACCCATTGATATATATATATCACAAAAGACAGGATACATAGATAATATTACGTCTATGCACAGAATAGATTATTTAATACATTTTATTATTCATTGTATTTCATTCACGGACTTCGTGAATTCATGTGATTTCATTATGTGCCATGACAAAATCTATTTTGATCTTTGTCAAGTTCTGTGCCGTGACCGATGACCATAGAAAAGAGATTATACTTCTCAAACTATTCGTTTGAACTTTAAAATGTAACTTTTATTTAGTTCTCAAAAAAATATTCAGCATTAGAATAGAATTTAATATGTCCATGTTGTCCATCACAAAATAAAAAATTGCATTTCAACCCAGGAGGGAGAGGCGGAGGGCGTAGAAATGCTACTGTTGAATGCTATGGAGGTCAAATCGTCAAATGTTCTATCTTGCCCCAAGATTTACTAACATTATCTAGATAATTATTATCCAATATTCTGACACCAGTCTCTCTACTTTTTTTTTTTTTTTATTGAACAAAACATAATATTTATATCACGAGTCAGCAATACCGATTGTTCATAGCCAGGAAAGATTTTGTATGGCGTATGTTCATATATATATTATAGGAGCAAGCATTAGTAATTTTGTCATTCCAACATGCCAGAACCACGAACTTTAATTGTCAGGATGGATGCTCCAAATTCCAACACATCATTACACTAGTTTTAAGATTGGTATGACATAAAAAAAAAAAATCTGCTGATTCTTATAGGGACTTGGAAAGATTATAAAATAGTAGTGTAGATTGAACTTATCATTTTTACTTTTAATACCAAATACTTTAAAATAAATATGAGACAATAAGATAGTTAAAACATTTTATGTAATAATTATTAAAAATTATAATTCTAAACATGTATAAATTAAAAATTACTTACATAGTTTAATTTTTAATAAAAAAAAAAAATTGAATAACCTATTATATATTTTGTAGTACTTTTATTGTGTTACTTAAATTAGGGAAATCACATAAAAAAAATAATTGTATAAACTTAAAATATAAACTTGACAGTAAAATAGGATTTATAATAGATATTAATGCATTTATAATATACTCATGTTTGGACCTTTTCTTCTGTTGTTGAGATGAGCCTGAAAATAACACAAACAGATTTAATTAGGTTTGAAATAGATATAGTTTAATTAGATTAGAGATTACTGACATAAGCACTGGTACAGTGGTACTCTCTTTTACTTAAGTAGGCACTAAAAGGAGCGATTCTTCTATTATTTATATTTTTATAGTTTTTGACATAATTTAACATTTTAAAATTTATAACTGTATTTAATATAATAAAATAAATTTAATTTTAAAATATCAATTCATATTGTATAATGTGAGCTACGCATATTTTTTTCTTATTAAAAAAAAAAAATAGTAGTTGCTTTAAGCTTAGAATGAAAAGTTACTAGTTTCAATAAATTATTTTAAATTACCTTAATAATAGTTGCAAATTGAGGTCTTCTTAGCAAGTTGTAAGCAGTTACCAAGAGCTGTCTACAAATACGATGAAGATCAGGATTTCCGTTGCAAAAAAAATCAATGCCTAATTCAAACGCAGTACCAAAATCACACTCATCACTTGCTATATTGGCATAATTTATGATTGGTTGTAATTTATCCATAGCTTCCATTTTTTTACTTTCACTTGCTTCAAGGTAGGATTTTAGAATTTTTTGTAGACTATCTAAATAAATAATATTGTAAATTATTTTATATACAAAGTAAACACAATTTTAGAATTTTTTAACAACATACATTCACTTTCTGATAAAGGTCGATAACCGATATCAGTTTTACTATCATACGGAACTACAATTCCAGCTTTATGAAATGTTTTTGTCACTGGATCACATTTTCGACCTTCTAATACTTCAGTAACTTTTCGTTTTTCATAAGCAAGTAATTTTTTTTGAAGTGTATTCGCTTCTTTACTATCCATGCTATGAAGGTGCTTTCTGAAAAAAAAAAGATAAGTTATAAAGATTTAACATAAAACAAAAATATATCGCATTTAATTTAAATTTACCTTAAAGCCTGAAATAAACTCTTTCCTAATTTTTTAATTACACAGTTTTCACTTGAATCATTAGAAACAACAAAAACAGGGGATCCTAATGGTACATCCCTAAAATAACCAATATGAAATTCTGAACCAGTACTAGCTAAAATCGTCTAAAAAAAAAAAAAAAGTAAGATTTAAACAATCAACAGAATAACCAGAGTATTTAAAACAATATATATATTTTTAACATTTATTAGAATATATACAATGTGTAATTAAAAGTTACAATAAGTATATGAGCGTGAACAAAAATAAATAATATACATGTCCTGAAATCATAAGAGTAGCTACCCAGCGGCCAGCAGTAACACTCGGATGTGATAAATTTAAACAATTTAGGATTATTTTCTTAAAGCAAGTAACATTTTAGTTAAACTACACATACTTGAAATTCTGGAGGATCATAATAATAACGCCAATGTAAAACTGTCTTTTCAACATCATTAGCATTAAACCCATTCATGTGTCCTGCTAATACATCATAAGGTCCAACCAATTTCAATCCAACCGATAACAATGCATCTAAATTTATATAATATTGTTACCATTTTAATTGGTTAAATTTAATTAGGTAAATAAAGTTTAAGTAAATAATAATATCAAACCTTCCGGATGACTAGGATTTTGTCTTTTACAAAAAGACCAAAGATCATAAAACTCTTTTGGCATTTCTTCTACAAGAAATAATTCAGAAATTTTTGATTTCAAATAGTCAGAATCAGTAAAATTTTGTACAGGTGGGTCTGGCTGTTCTCTATCATTTAATTCTAAATATGTATTAAAAAATATTTCAATCAATTTAATAAAATCAAACATCAGTTCATCAATAATAAGACCTTTATACAAAAACTGAATTTTATGTTAATTTGTATTGTTGTACGATTATATTTGAAAAAATTACCTGGAATTTGAGATGGCTGAGATTCACCGACAAATGTAAATCTTTGTATTTGATTGCTAGATGGTACATGAGGTGAACTAACAGTTTCTCCATCTAAACGTCGTGGTGTAAATAATGTTGGTGTAGATGGAACAATACCATCATCAATACTGCAATCTTCTAATGTACTATTGGTCTAAAAATATTCAATAACCATATTTCATACATTTTTAATTTAAAGAATAATTACAAAACAAAAACTTTTATTACTATAAACATTGATTAAATATACTATATTTAATCAATGCTATAACATATATATATATATATATATATTAAAAATTAAATTAATCTGAGTATTTTTTTTTATTTACCAATAACAATTGTTGTTGTTGTTGAGAATGATTTCTCATTGATGGCACCATATATTCAGTTGAGTTTTGTTGGTTACTTGTAGAAGGAATACTATTAGGTTCACTGCTGGAAGTGCTTATTGTTTGTTCGGGACGTTCAGGTACTTCCATGTCATTTATTTCTATCAAAAAATAAAATAAAATCAAACCTTTTGAAAATTAAATTAATTTGAATAAAAATAAGTTGACTTTTAAAAAATCAATAAAAGCTGTGTCACCATTTTACCAATACAGCATTTTAAATTTTAACTTCTATATTTTTATTTTTTTATAAAAAATAAGTTTGGTTAACTAATTATTACATGATTAAATAATATATATTTCCAATTTTTAAAATATGTAGGTACTTAAAAACATTTTAAAAATTAGATACTACTTTAAAGGATAGGTAGGTAAAACTAATTATTATTATTTTAAAAGAATGGTCTAGATCTAGGATTTAAAGATCATACATACCACCACTGTTGAGACTTTCTTCATCTGGATTATTCCTATGATTGCTATTTGATGATTCTCCATCAGTTTTGTTAGATGATTTTACTTTTCCTTTTGAGTCTCTTTTTGTTGTTGTTTTTTTATTGTCCACTTCAATATCATCCTACAAACATAGAGCACACTATAAATACTTAATATAAAATAAATTAATTTAAGATGTCTTACTTTGGTGGGTGGGTGTTTATATTTATCTGTATGCTCTTTATTTTTTTGGAAACATTTTCTCCCATATTTACATGGTACTCTACTATCTTTTTGGTAAGCAAAAAACTTTTCCATCTTGTCTGAAGACTCAATTGAACACAAGTTGAATGAGCATTAAATAATAATTTTACCTTATATCATATATTACAATCCTAATCAATGATTCTTATCGACTTTAGAATAGGTACACCGGTACACGAGTAATACACTAAACAAATTATAGTAGTAATTGATAGTTGACATTTGTTGTATACTTGACTCTTGTAAACAAAAACTATTATATAGTAGTTTATCAAGACATACTGACTGATATGTGCTGATAATTGATATTACCTTATTATCTATTTTTCATATCATTCTCCATTTTCAATTGTGTTGGGGCGGCTCACGACACACCGTCACTAGTGTGTATGATCACAGGACGCAGATCACAAATATTCAAAATGTAAATATTAATATCAATAATATCATGAAGACTAGAATACAGAGAATTATATATATTATTATTTATGTTTATAGTTTAGACATCATCTTTGTCACATATTAGGGTTCTAACCATCCTTTATCTATAAGTCTTCAGGTTCTAAGGCCCAAGGGCATATAGACGAAACTTGATAATTGGGGATTAGATAAAAAATAAAAATAAATTTTAATAATAAAAGTTAGCCAGCGTCCCGCGTTAGGCGAACAAATTATATTTTAATACAAATATGAACAAATCTTCAACAATGAAAAAGACCATTCACATGAAATCAAGCATTACATCTACAGAACATTTTTTTTTAAAGTTTTTCAACAAACTTTAGGTTTTCTATTAGGAAAAATTATAAAATGTATTATGTACAGTGTACTCTCAATTATCCGCACCCGCGTTGCGAATTATATCCGTTGCCTACCGCGGAATCATCTAGGTACATACAAACATACAAACATACAAAAAATAATATATATCTTTACATTATACATCATTATAGGTTTAATTGGGTTATGATAGCCGATTACTCGATAACGACTGATTTTTTTGCATATATTATGTAAATAATTTTTCATTATACACATCTATTTTTTTTTAATAATGATAATAATTTTTATTTATGGAAATAAAAAAAAAAATTTCAATTTCCAATTTATTTTCTAATATAAAATTAAAAATATTTTCATAATTTTAATTTTACAGATTATCCGCAAATGTCCTGCCACCCTATTCCGCAGGTAATCGAGAATATAAAAGTACATTGTCATTTCTTAACAGGATATCAGAGAGGTCAAAATGTTATGAGAACAATTATAAAGTTCTTGAGTAAGTTTTGTATTGTAAATTTATAATACAATTAGAATGATTGAACTACGTTAATATTTCATAACGACAACAATAAACATGTAAACATTGTAAACTTCAAAACAAAATAGATTTCTATAGATAAATGGTAAACGCGACGTGCGAATTTGCGATGTAAGTATTTGGCGTCTATTATTATCGCAAATCGGAAAAATCATTCCAAGTAGTTTGCAGGTGAACATAAATATATAATGATAAATAATTAATATAAAGAAAATGTTATGAATAATTAAATTAAAATTTCAAAATGTGAATGGTTTTGTTGAATAAATAATTTTAAAAACTTGAAGTACTTATAATCTATATTTTTACAAAAAAATTGTAAAATGTATATGAAAAGGTGCGAGGAGGATGAGTCCCCGCGAGGGACTGTTATAAGTTAATAATTTTATCTCCCCTTTTAACAAACCTAATTTACACATTTTAAGTAGTAAGTACCCCCAAGTTTAAGATAGGTTTCACATGTAATTGTAATTGGTAATCTGTCTAAATTCACCTATTTATTGTTTGATAACTGGGACCCAAAGAAAATGCATGGAGAATTATAGAGAAAAGCTTTGCATTAGATGATAAATTACGTAAGTCAAAATTGTTCCTCAATTGTGGTTTACTGGCAGTATAATATTATTAACATCTATAATAAGCTAAAAATAATCTTATGAGTGGTGTAAGAAAGCTATATTATTTTTTGAGTACTATTTATTATTGAACTAAGCTTTTTTTTACTTTTTGTGTAACTATATTCCAAATTTCTATTTACTAAAAATTAAATATAAATGAAACTCAAAATCGGCTATTTTCAATTCAATAGAATATAAGACATGCATTTTAAAAAATCAATAATAATTAATCTTATGTATTTTTAGTATTATTAATGGCTTTAAGTGTCTTTATTCCTTATATGTGATACCTATACATATAATATTATATCATATAAAATATATATATATGTGTAGAATATATAAACACACAAATTATACAATAAAAATGAAACAATGAATTGAGGAATATATCTTAGCTAAAAATAAATAAAAAAATAATTAATTGAAAAATATACTATTAATATTACTTATGCGATCAAATTTGTGTAAAACAAAATTTTAAATAACACAGTGTTTAAAAAAACTCATTATAATTTTCAATATTTTACATTGATTTAATGATAAATTTAAAGTTTAAATCATAATCCAAAACAATTAGTCCATTCTAACTAAACAGTTGTTCTGTAGCTCGTTCCAAATCCCAATTGTAAGTAGATAATGCTCCACGTGCTTGATCACGTTCTATTCCCATATCTATAAGACGCTGAATTTTTGTATCAAAGTCTGTATTTTTATTTGGACCTACAACACCAATTGCAACTAAAATTATACATATTATTAAAACAGACAAAAATACATGATTGATTTTAAAGGTAAAAAACATATTCTTTAGGTTAACGAAATATAGTTCTAGAAGATATAATTTTGATTAGTTTTATTTTTTTATATTAAAATATTATCACTAAAAAATGTTTTGTTTACTTAAACTGTATATTATACCTCCAGCGTAAACATTAGTCCAGTGGCTAGCTGTTTTAGCAAATATTTCTGGATACTCTTTATATTGTTTAGCAACAACAGCATCTTGTGGGTCATCTGGTTCAGCAGCAGCCATAAGTGCTTGTAAAGACAATAGTACAGTGCGTAAAGTCATGGCTGCAGCCCTATTAAAGTTTATAAAGATAAATAATTTACTGAACTAATTTACAAAAGTAAACATTTTTAAATACAACTAATAATTAAAAAATCAATTTTAAAATTGTAAAAACAAGCAAATCTGATTTAGGATACATAATTTATTTAGTATAGTTATAGGAAGTATATGCAAATTAAATTACTTAAATAAATAAGTTTTAAAATGTTTATACTTACCATTGATCTTTTAAAATGTCTAAACAGATAGCTCCAGTGACAGATGAAATATTTGGATGCCATATTTTAGTCATGAATCGAACCTATAATTTATTTATCAAATAACTGTATGATAAATTAATAAAAATGTCTACTTACTTTAGGTGGATTAAAAGGATAAGTTTCTGGCACTTTAATTTCTAAAAAGAATGTACCGCCTTCATATGGTGTATCAGGTGGGCCAGCAATTTCACCTTTTAATTCAGTATAGCTATCACCAATTAAGTCAACTTTGATTGAACATTTGGCAAGCTAAATAAAAATATATAAATTATACATATTTTAGTTTCTAATAAAAATCATATAGTACTAAGCAGTATATTTTTCTTAAATAGATAAATAAATTACAAAAAAATGAAGAAATTAAATAATAAATGTGACAAATAAAACATTAATTAATTATATATACTGATGCTAAATGGAAAATGATGATAAATAAAGTAATTTATAGTTTAAAATAAGTTCTTTGTTATGCAAGAATAATTTCACAAGATCGTTGTACACAACAAAATCGAATAATAATATTGGATCTAAATATAACTGTTTTAAAAAATAATGAGTTTAAAAAAGACATGATAATTTTGTCAAAAATAATTGTAAATTAAGTAATTACCTCTTCGCTCTTAATGACTTCTTTAAATTCCCTTTTGATTCTCTGCGTCGCAATATTATTCATTATTTTAATATTTATTTTAATTTTAAAATATTATGATTAATAATGTTAGTACGGAAAAACCTATAATATTACAACGACACAATTATCACGGACTCACGCTAACCTAAATTTTATTACGTTTTACAGGCAAAACACTGTAATTCTGATTTCTTAAGGTTTTGTGATAAATTTATGTTTATAAGATGCCATACAGAAGTGTGCTAATAATGTTGGAGTGTTGGACTAGACTAAAAAAAGTTCGGAATAGTCCATAGAAATAACATTGCAGTCCACCAGTGAAAAGTTAGTTAAAATGTATACATAACTGATAACACATACGCAAGCTCAACATGGCACGTCGTTTGATAAAGATTAAAGATTTATAAATTGGTACCATAATATTATTCCATGTCCATAAATTATACCACCTGTCCATATAATAGATTACACATACAATATAACAGACAAGTTATAAGACAAGATATTATTCTATTTCTTTTCTTTTTTTTTTTTCTTTTTTTGTAACAAAATACAAAAATTGATCGTTACCGTGATTATTATGTATATGCATTTGTCATATCGTGTTAAAATAAACTTAAACGGCATAGGTTATAGTAGCACGGTTTAAGATAACCGTGGTTAATAGGTACTATAAAAACAATAACAGTGTTAATTATGTCATACTGATGATACCAACATAATTAGTCAAATAAGTCTATGCGCGTATTGTTCCAATAATTATTTTAAAAATACCTAAAATGTTAGTCTAGGATGGTAGGATATATTATAATATATTATTACCTACACGGCTACATTTAAATTGTAATTTATTTTTCTCAAGTACTGGTGAACGTTTCATGTTTCTACGACTTATAAGTTATAGTTTTTGAATAACGACAAATATTTTAAATCGTTTTAATACGTATATATATATATATATTATGCGATTTCGTAAAAAATTAATTTCGTACGCTCATAAAATTTTTTCTATTTTAACACCGGTTAGATTTAGCTATTTGAAGAAAAAGTTACGGAGACCCTTGTATTGGGTTTTTTAACCTTAAGTATAAATCACAATAATGTTATGAATTTTTAATTTCAAATTTTCGTGTTTTTGACATATTTCGTAAACATTTGAACTTTAAAAACTCATAAATAAAAATTGTGACGAACGGTTTTTAATTTTTTTATCTACAACTTATAATAAACCTTGAATTAAATTTTTTAAAGACTTTGGATTTATCGGCATTTCAAAAAAAAAGCTTTTTATTCATAACTTTGGTTGGATTTATATAGTATGCTTTCATGCTCATAAAATCTTTACAAAATGGATGAAAACCACAATTTTTTAAAAACAATTAATTTTTTTTTTTTTTGGTTTAAAAAATGCACGTACTACAAAAAAAAATGAAAGATTTAAAAAACTTTTTAGTGTGCAGACCGTAATAAAATATGTCACCGCAAGTGCCACAGCCCACAAGGCCACAAGAACTTCATACAAATAGAACAAAAACATAAATCTGAAGAATTAGAACTAATGGATACAGCTATTGGCATCAATAAAAATGAAATCGTGTCAAAGATGCGTGTACAAAATAACAGGAAATAAAGGAGATGGATTACAAAATACAGAGAACGAATAATATCAGT